>NC_138916.1:1882200-2482200 GCF_965231255.1 Vanellus vanellus | reverse complement strand
AAGACAATGGCATCACTCGTCTCCGTGTGGGATTTGTTGAAGGTAAAAGCGTTATGATTCCTTTTAACTATTATTTCAAAAACTACAGCTAAAATGTGAGTGTTGTCCTCCCAGCAATGGTAAAATAAAAAGAATGAAGGGCAGAAGAATAGTTTTGCAGTCAATGCCACCCCAGCAGTTATGTTTTTTCCAACTAAGCTTTCAGCAGCCAAAAGTGGGAAAGATTACAGACACAGAGCCTGCAATTCAATTCAAAAAGATCTTTGTTAACAGCAGCAATGAAAAGAAAAAAGCCCACAAAATTCCTCCACTTAAAGCACAATCTCAAAACATATGCTTACAATCCTGGAAATCTTTGAGAGATTCAGTGCGTTAAACAGCTGCAGCTGAGCTTAGAATGAGCATTGCAAATAAATGCTAATGAGATGCTTATAGATCCTGAACAAATTGATTTACTGAGATCTTGTCGAGTGTCTCTTATCAAGGGTTTGTCAGAGTAAACAACCAAATCCTTATAAACAGAAGAAGTGACTCATTCATTACAACTGGAAAAAGAAATAATAATTTGAGCTTTAGTTCAGGAAGACAATAGAACAAGCTACACACACACATATGCACACGTTATTAAAAAAATATATATGCTTTGGAAACCACAATAAGATTTTCATGCTTCTGAAGAAATTTGACAGCAAGAGAAGTCATGAAGAGTATTGGTAAAAAAACATATGTATAGCTCACCAGAAAGTTACAGATCAGTTTGCAAATTCATGATTGAATTTAAACACTCAAGAAACAGTTATCAATATAAGAATTGCCTGTACACCAAAAAAAAAAAAAAAAAAATCTTACCTAAAGCTTTAAAATGAACCCTATTAAACCAGATGTATAATGAGTTCATATTCACTGCTGAACTGTCTTACTGCACATTGTTTTAGTACACCTGTGTGTGTAACCAATGCCTTGGAAATCAAATAGGTAGTAAACCCATCTTCTTAAAAAGAATCTTATTGTTCGTAAGATTGTATATGATTATGAACAATAAGTCACGTAGAAAGAGAAGCTAGATAAAACTTCAACTGCTGTATATCAGAATAAGGAAGAATATTTCTAAATTAATAAAACTTACGTGACTGCATAGTATTATAACTATTCAGGATAGAAAACCCTAGGATTTCTTTTTGGTTAGTCACCTATAGAATAGAAATGTTTAATAATTTTATAATGGGATCCAGGGAAGGTGATAACATGCATCCTCTGGCCAAGAACAGCTAAAGTGTTTCTCTCACAAAATATGAGACTCAGAAATTGAAGACCTCAGAACTGGGATAAAAAGCCAGGGCCAGTTTATTAGCACTAATCATCTTTGGGGAGATTGGGCAAAAAAGTATTTCACAGGAAAAGCCAAGAAATGCAAGAAAGATTTATCCCTTCACCCTTTCGTTCTCCACAACTCCGCTTACTGAAATCCTGGCAGTCCTTAGGGGAAATCAAATTCACCAGTCTCAACCTCCTACTCAGGCAGAAGCAGCCCCAGAGTCTGAGATCCCGTGGCTGCATCTGGTAGGCGACACGCAGAAGATCCTCCTGAAAGGCTGATGTACTCCGTTACTAGATACTCTGCAGCCGCCTGCACTTATTCACAGAACAAGGTACTGGCAGAGGAGCATCCCCTTCTTACTAGAGGAAGGGCAGGGCTTTGGTGGGTTTTTTCCTGCAATTCTGCCACAGATCCTCATCAGTGACATCTCTTGTCACTTGCACAAAGCAGAGTAACATCAGCTGACATTTGGAAAGCAAATTCCCTTTGAACTAAACAAAACTAACTCCTCCAAGGTTTCAGATTCTCCATTAGGACCAGGAGAGCACATATAAACTAAAGTACAAGTCTCCAGATTTTCTGTACTCCTCATTTTAAGCAACACAAACTAATTTCAATGTTTCTCGCAGCAACATTAGGAGAAACGAAGTCAAGGTTTTCCCCAAAGAGACCCAAACCTCCCAAGCGAGCGATAAACAGATTTCTAGCAACTGCAAGCTGGGAAGAAGGGGGGGGGGGGGGGGGGGGGGGGGGGGGCAAAAAAAAAAGCCCTCAAGAAATCTGTCACAGGAAACCTCTCTACAGAAACTACTAAGTTCCTACTGTTTTGTGTGCAACAGTATTCTTGCCAGGAATGTTCCTACTCATATTCAATCTCATTCCTATGAAGGTGCACCACTGTCATGGTATGACTTGCTTCTGCATCCCCTTTTCTCCTTTTTGCTAGTTTTTAAGTACAGGCTCCTATAAGTCATTAACAGCTTGCCCTTGTACAGACATAGTGATCAATGGAAAATAAAGATATCTTTTCAAACTTCAGCCGTTTACAGAATCAGTGCAAGGATGCTGAAATAATCAGGAAGCTCTTCTATCTTCCTTCAACCACTTCGCAAGCCAAAAGTACTATGCAGCAATACAACACAATAGGGATGTGCCTTTTGTGAGAAACACTTGTATTTCTGCAAAACAGTTCTTCTGGGAATAAAAAGATTAGCGTAACTGACTCCCACCCCCAACTGTGGAGCTTAAAAACAATTCAACTCACTGTTACAGATACAGGGCCACCTACAATTTCTGTATACTATGCCTTGACCAGATTGACGTTGTCATATTTTATTGGACTCCCATAAGCTGAAAAACACATGGGAAAGGGAGTTATTCAGATATGCACTTCCCAAAACACTCAAGATGACAACAAAAAATAATCCATCTTCAGGCAGTGGCTCTCATCATCTCTTGCCAGGCAGGTCTCCCAGAAGTAATTCTATTTTTGAGAAAGACAAGACTATGAGGTCAAAGACAGAGATGATAGTGTCAAAACAAGACAAAAGAGTTTAGTTTACCAAAGTCCTGTCTTTCTTAAGATGCAGGCAGTAGTCAAAACTAACTTAGAAATTTAGGAAACATCAAAGGAAACCCAAAACCACATGCTTTAACAAAGTTATAGTCCTCCATATGAAAACAGACACAGTTCAGAGCAGTACTCTATCTCCAAGAAAAAAAAAAACAAAGTAAGGTCCACAACATGCAGAGGAAGCATTCCGACAGTAAAGGTGCTAAGAGCAGAGTTTGCTGCATGAAACCAGGGTATCCACAAAACCACTTTATTTTAGAATCAATTTTTGCTGTCCCCCATTCTCTCGGCTAAGAGTTGTCCCAGCATGTACCAGGGCCAGTAACAAACTCATGGGATGCATCCAATCACTATTAGAAAAGGCTACTACTTTAAGCTGCTTAAAAACCAATCTGCCCTTCCAAATGCTGGACAATAATCTCCTTTTTCTCCAAGGTGTGAGCAGAAACAGAAGAGGCTGTAAAGAGTGGCAGAACACGTATTCATTGTTGACACGGTTGCCTTTCTGTAGCTACCAACCTACAGTGTCAATTTTTGCTTGTATTAGGTTTTCCACTTCACCTGCCTCATCTGGATAATGTGCCTGTCCTCTTTCATCCCATTTTCACAGTACAGATGGGATGGACCAGACCTGAAGGTATGCAGCACAAGCAACAGCTGGAACATTGCAACTGCCTTAGTCTGTCTTCAACTGTGATCAAAGACAAGAGGTAAGAGATAGTGGCTCGGAAAACAGAAGCATCAAACATTAAAACTAAGCCTACTTTCTACTTGCAACAATCCATATATTACTAACTGTAATAACTATCCAAAAAGTCACCAACTAGCTTTCCAAATGCAGTTTTACACTCTGGAAAAACAGTAGACCACTAACAGGTGAAAAAAGACCAGAGGAAATTATGAGATTATCCCAAACAATTGGGTTTGGCTTTTTTTTTTTTTTTTTTTAAAGTGATGGGGAAAAGACTGATTAAAACATAAACAGGTATTAACTACAGGAAGACAACATTCTTAAAAGATATAGCTTAGAGAGTTTTCCTTTTGAAGTTACAAACATTCATAATGGTATCTAGCGAGTTCAACAGGTTTTTATAATTTAAATAGTATTTTATAGAACAGAGTTAAGATGTGCAATCTCAAAAAATGAAAGAATGCACAGATTAGGCGATATCAGCAGTAACCTTTTGGTGATAGGAGTTTCAATAATGGTGTTTTGGATACTTTATTTCCATCCTCCCCAGAACAGTAATGGGATTTTTAACCATATACAAAAGAGAACTGCCAGATCTGGATCAACAATGCCACAACACACTCAAAGGAAAGCTATTTCTTAACTCCTGCATGCAAACCAAAGGCTACTGCGAGCCGTTTGTTTCCCCAGGATGCCATCTGGCCTTTAAAAAAATCTGAGAGAAAGCTGAAGCTATTGTTTAGCCAACTGTAGCAAAAATAAAAATGAACCAAACATGTAAGTGCTCAAACAAGTGAGCAATCTGGAAAGATGGGGATCACTAATACAAACAGCTTTAGTTTTCCACATTCAGGAAATGAGTATTCTTGACGGTTGAGCATTTTGCAAAATAAAGTAGCTTTGCAATGATGTAGTCGACAAGTTCATCCAGTATCAGCCAGAAAGCCATTGCTGGAAGTCTCATATTTTCAGCTGTTTCCAAAGCCAAGCTTTCCTTCCCCAGAGGAAAACCTGTTCTCCGAACTCAGCTAAACATGTACCTAAAAGACATGCTTGCGTTAGAGTACCCCAAACCAAACCTTCAAACTCCAGTTCACTTATAATTCCTTTTGAATTCCATTTGAACCACTTCAGTATGCTGCTTTGTCCTTTTAAGTGGACTAGAATAAATAAATACCGCCCCACACCAGAACTTAAGCGATATATTCTTGAATATATTGGAAGTACACTTCCAATCCCACAAGTCTACAGCTCCAACTTTCTCTCACGCATTTCAGACTTTCCCACTCTTGTTCCCGCAAGAACAGAATTCTCAAAAGCCCAGTAACTAGCTCTTCAAGATCAGCGCTCCACAGCAAAATGGTTCAACATTTGTGTTTTTTTCATTTTAACTTGCATCTTCAGGGAAAATTTAAATAAAAGCAACAAATGCAATAACTATGAAGCAGCAACAGTAAAGACAGAGCATCCAGATGTTTACTTATTCCACAAACACACTGGCATTTTCCAGATACAAGAGGACAAGATTTGGAGGTTTAGCCTATGCTAAAACTCTCCTATACAACTTCAATGCCTTTCCCACATCCAATTCTTTCCGTATTTAACTCTTTCAAAGTTAACTGTAAGCTCTTTGGCAGAGATATGATGTGTGCGTATAGAGGACCGCATTCGACACAACCCAAGCCTTACTTAAACGTCACCTCTAAACAAGTACATTTTCCTGGAAAGGAGACTGCACAAACATCGAAGCGGTGCTATTTCAGTAAGGTTGGACAGCAGGTAATTCTGATATTCACACTCACATTTTCTCCCTTGTAAAACAGCACGCACTGAGCTGCAGATGATTTACAGCTGAAGTGTGTGCAAGCTGTAACGCACTGCCTGTCACTCAGTTACTTTGTAAAGCATTTGTCTATGCAGCACAATAAACACAAGGTACTTCCAGAAAACAAGTTTCTTTTCATCCTCGCCTAGATTTAGAAGCTCCATTTCAAATCCACCATATTATTACCACCAATCACTTGAAATTTATCTCATGCTTTTAAAGACACTGTATACTAAGCACTGCTTCAAGACTGAAAGGTTCAGATGAAACAGCATCATTTCAGACCTACCCGATGTCAATCTCCTGCGATGCGCGTTCAGCACAGCCGTCGCACCTTCCCATCTCTTAAGAAAAATGCTATGAGAGGCACTTCAGCCCAAGGAAATATGCAATTTGCTGCCAAGAGAGGTGATCGTGTATTCTGATGCCGGCGTTTCCACTAACTTCACTGGATAACCTCACTCATTTTATAGCTCTTGCTAATCAATTTCTCATTCCTTATAGATAGGACTTATCTCTGATACATTTGGCAGTGAGAGACTTTGGTGACTTAGACACCTCAAAAAGGGTACAAAATAAAAGGTTTATTTGCAATTAAGACAAACACAGACTTCAAAATTTTTAATGAAAAACATGGCAAACACATACCACATCTCTCCTATAACATCAACTTTGAGAATACCACCATTATGCTGCTAATGCTCAAGAAAACTCAAATCCTGAGCAATCATAGAATCATTTACATTGGAAAATACCTTTAAGATCATCGAATCCAACCATAAACCTAACATTGCCAAGTCCACCACTAAACCATGTCCCTAAGCGCCAGGAAAAATGGAAAAGCGTGTGCTGTATCTCCCTCTACAGTCAGAACATTACACAATTTTACCATGAACTATGAATTCTGCCATTCAGATGAGTAAGAACTTCTTAGAAATCTATATTCGGATCCAACACCTACAGTACAGGCCAAGCTTACAAAATGAAATCACAATTACAAAATGAAATCACAATTACAAAATGAAATCACAATTACAAAATGAAATCACAATTACAAAATGAAATCACAATTACAAAATGAAATCACAATTACAAAATGAAATCACAATTACAAAATGAAATCACAATTACAAAATGAAATCACAATTACAAAATGAAATCACAATTACAAAATGAAATCACAATTACAAAATGAAATCACAATTACAGCAGAAGTCTACAAAAGTAAGCAACGTAGAAAGTCGCTCCAGAAGATCTCATAGGACCTAGTTTTTAATCAAGGAAATTAGAAGGCCACTCAAGAGAAGCAGTTACTTTCACAAAACGATGCCATAAAACATGAGAACGTATTTCAATTCCTTGTGTTGCCTCTCCCCACATGTTTTCAAGACAAGTAATTGACCACTTGACTGGATGACCAACAACTGTGGAAGTCTCCCCATCACTTAGACTCTTCTGATCAAACCTGGAAGATTCTCAAGGATGCGTTGGCAATCACAGAATACCCCGCATTGTAGACGCACACTTGTTTGAATTTCTTTAGAAAGCAGTGATGTATAAATCCTGTAAGTGCTGGTTAACAGGTACTGAATGGAAAAAGAGTGTAAACCTGGTAGCAAATCAACAGTTCGCATTTCTAGTCATGAAAATGAAGGAGTGACACTCCTGTTTTCTAACCGATATGGCACAGGAAGCGTACCAATAAGAAAGAAAACGTTCCTTGCAGCAGAGAACCTGCACAGCTCCAGGATTTGCAGAATACAAGACTCCATGAATAGAGAGCTGTAGAAGCAGTATCATAAAAGGAAGGAGAGAAATCCACAACAATCACCCAGAAGATTAATTTTTGTTTAAGCAGAACGCATTTCCTAGAGTTGTCACCACTTCAGTTAAGAAAACATACATAATGCCACACTGGGAAAGACCTACAGTTCAGTTCCCAGCAACAGCAGCATTTTTATTTCATTTTTGTAAAGTAAAAACAGCCAAGCATGGTCATTCTCTATAATCCGTTCCTCTTGTAGTCCTCCAGTATCTACAACCATTAGATAGGAATTGCAGGTGGTAAATCGCTGCTTAGACTTTTGCTGTCCTGTTACTGACCTGTCATTCATCACCATGCCTAACCTCTCTCTGAATCTGCTGTCTGCCTCTAGCCTCCTGTGGCAGAAAGTCCCACAAGCTCAATCCCCACTGCGTGACGTGGTTCTCTCTCTAATCCGTTTTTAACTAAGCTATTCATTTCACCAAGTTACCCACAGCTGTAGTACTTCGGGGTTCGGTGACGAGCATCAGATGCTCACTTCACCCACTTGGGTCGGGAAACCTTAGATTCTTCTCTCAGCCTTCGCCGCCGCAGACCGAATGCTCATAGGTTTTAACCTTCTCTAACTTCACCACTTCCTTCCTGAGATACAGAGAAGAGACTAGAGCTGCGTGCACCACCAGCATTTTAGATGGCAGCAAACGATGTTCTCAATACCCTCTCCCTACTGACTGAGGTACTACACCCCATCAACATGTTTGGCTGCCGCTCCCTACTCAGCTAATGACACCAGAGAAGTGCCACGAGCTGTAACTGCCGGTGGGTAGGTTCAGTTTGCGTTATTTCTTGCCTCAAAGCTTTACATACACTTTACATACACTGAAGCTGCATTGATGCTGACCTGCTGCCTTTTCCTCACTCGCCCGATGCTGTGAGGTCCTTCTGAAGCTCCTCACCATGAGCACAGCCCGTGACTACCCTCATCCGCAGCATGGCACATTTCACTACACAAGAACACGGCAGAAGAACATGTAACTGTATTTTCCCCGTACCACATTTTTACAGCAGCTAAAAATACCCATCTCAAAATACTGATATTGGTTTACATTGGATTCTGCATGATAAAAGAAATAACAGCAAAGTTGTACATAAGAGATTATTTTCAATTATGTATCCCAACATGTGTATACACAACACCGATACCCACTGTGACCATGTTTTCTGATACTCAATCACTAAGGAAATAGATTTTTTTAAAGCTACAGTGAATTACACGTTATGCCCAAGGCAAAAAAAAAAAAACTTAAGATAAACTAATAGGACAAATGCTTTCAAGTAACAGCAACTGCCTTTTAGGACCATCACAGCAATTAAATTTTGACACTATTTTCTTTTATAGAATTTTAAGCAAACTACAATGACAAGTCGTAGTAACGCTGAAAAATAAAAGCAATATTGAGATGACTGAGATGTTGCAAAGTGCTCATTTAGTAACTGGCCAGGAAACCCTACTGCTTCCATTATTCCTTCCCATAAGCAAGGCTGATACCGCTTCCCCTCATTTGCTATCCTTGCAAAAGGGCGGATGCTTTTAAACATCTTTACTATCTTTTCAAAGACATAAATTCCCCATCTACCTTCACAGCGTATTCTTCTCAGTGTTTCAGTGCTTGAAATAAAGTATCTGTGGAATAAACTTGGACATTTTCATGAACTAAATCTGTGGCCTAAAGAAAAGTGCTTATTTCCCGTAACAAGTCCAGAAGCATGGTCCAAGATTTAAAAAAAAAAAAAAAAAAAAAAAAAAAAAAAAAACACCAAACAACAAAGAAAAACCTAAAAAGCAAAACCAGACAAGATGGAAAGTAAGACTATTACAGAATCTACCTATTTATATACATACATATATGCCTTTGCCTCTTGGATAATTGCTAAAATGAGAGAGAGAATATAATTTCACACTTTCTTCAAATTACAAAGAAAACACATTCGTGAAAAATAACGTGACATAAATGTGATAGAAGCAATCAACACCAGAGGCTTGGGGGATTTAGAGAGGTGTTTGGCTTGTGGATTTTGTTTTGTTCTTTAATGAAACTGACATCTCATAACGTCAAAATTACCTAGTTTGAAGATACTGCTTCATAAGTGTATTAAAGTATCACAAATTATATCTTATAAACAGTACAAGATTGCACTTTATATAAGTGACTGTCTAAAAAACAGCCTACATTAACAAAGTACACACCATGAATCCTTTTAAATAGGACCCACCTACAGTATTTAACATTACAGTGGGAATTTTTATGCAACTTTTAATTGGTTTTGAAACCACTAGTTCTAAGATGCAAAATAATTTATTGAAAATTAAAATGTAACTTAGTATGCAGCAATTTTACTTGACTTCAGCCAAGGAAGAGAATTTTTAAGTGAAGCTGCATTAATTCCTAAACATTGAAAATGAACAGCATATGAATAATTTATTGATGGCTTTTGCTTCATGTCAGCAGCTTTGCTGGAGGAAGTGATATTTATGAAGTCCCCCAGGACACCAAGAAGTTAAAAATGGGCAAAGAAACTGTAGCGTAACATTACTAACTCCGCAGAACGATACTCCAGGTACGCAGGTGTCATGGGTTTCCAAACATGAAAGGGTTATACAGTGCCAAAACTCACAGAGCTAGGAGAGGAGATCAATGAGCTTACCCCAAGGAGGTTGGTACCTTTCAAACCATTGATAAGTAGAAACATGATCTATTATGCACAACAGGTATTACAGGAAGGCATAATAATTTTGAGTGGCTTTCAAGCTCCACTTTAAGCACACTCCTGCAAGACACACCTCATAACCCTGATTCAGGAGCTCCTGAAAACAGGCGGAAAATGCTGCTGCGGAATGTATCTTGCGGTTTGGAAGCCCAGAAAGGTGCTGGGTGAAGAGGAGGAAATGTGGCCGGAGGAAACTGGCTAGGACAGAGCTAGGAAACAGGACAGAACCAGGGAAAAAAAGAGAAGCAGGGAAGAAGACTGAGTATAAGGAACTCACAGAAATGCCCCACCAACTCTTAAGGAGGATCACAGAAGAGCCCAATCACGACAATGGAGAGAGGCGGCAACAGTTCCCAACATCCATTTATCTCCTCTTTACACTTCCTGGCAGAAACTCACCATTATTATTATTATTATTGCATCACTTTGTCATCCCTAATCAATTCCTCCCCACATTCTTCCCTGTCCAACCAGCTGCATCTCCCAAGCACCGCACCTCCCACCAGGTAAGCTCTTTGCCCTCCCAGTTTGAGCATGAGGGTCCAAGAAAGAATCTCTTCGGGCATCTGTACACAATGACCCACAGCTCTCTTCCCTAAAGCACCTACTAGTTTTGCATTTACATTTCCAGAGCAAGAATCTTCATTTAAAAGAAAACCCACATTTGTAGCTGAACTTTGGTACAAAGACAACACTCCATCATACGCTCAGCCTACCACCCTGATCTGTTTTATATAAAACACTACATCAAGCAATGTTTCTGGCTTCAAAAATATGGTTCACATATACAGAAAGAATCAATTTCTTTTTTTTCCTCCTCACACCAGGCTATGGGGTAAATTAATGCCTCAGACTGCAGTGACTTTGGATTAGGCTAGTCTTGTCAATAATTAATACAACTCTATAGTGCAAAAGCATAGCAACAAGCTAGATTAACCAAAATCCCTTCCGCTACGACACCGGCTTTTTTTCCTCCCTTTGAATGAGTACACACAAGACTGAAAAAAGGCCAAGATTCTTTATGACCTTGATGTAAGAGTTTTGATTATCAGAGTCAGGGGTGATTTTTCCCCTCATTTAATTTAAAGAAGTGATTTATAAAATAAACATTTTTATTGTAACAATTCAATAAATTGCAATCGTAGTAAATACTATCATATTTAAACTGGCCTCAAAAACTTATACAAGATATTTGTTGTGCAAGTTCTTTTCAAGTCTTGGGGATTTTAGAGCGCTAATGCAACAAATAAAAAGCAATGAACAAAGACAGCAACAATGCCATTCCATTGGCTCGGGCATTGCGATCCATCATCCTCGAAAACAACAGATGCAGCAATAACAGACCCTCCTTATATAAGCTTTAGCAGTCATCCTCCATGGATAGATTATCCACTCCACTAAAACAGTTATGAATTACAAAACTCACATTAAAGTTTCAATTGTGACTCATTAGAGATAGATATGGCAAGCCACAGACACTCTTTATGTATATTCACACCGTCCTCTCTGTATTTTTACACTGCTCTAACAGCACAACAAAAGTACTCAAGTTATCAAATCTGCAAATACCTTGAAAGTGAAAAAATCCGTTTGCAAATTAGCAGATCATAAAAAAGTGTTTTAACAATTTTAAGTATCAAACTATGAAATAAAATACAGAAATCTAATCAGTTGTAGCTTAAATTAATGTCTTTGTAAGAACATTTTGCCTAAATAAAAACCTCTCCCAGATAATCTTGGATTTCGGCTGTTTTGTTCGCCATACAATCTTAACGAGGCCACTGCTACTGAAGGACATGACCTGATTTCTTCTGAGGTCAATGGTTATCAGTAGAATTTGAACAATACAGATTTCTATCCTGAAACCTGAGAAAAAGCACTGAATCTGCACACTTTTTGTGAATTTTCAAATCTGACACTTCATTTTGCCAGGAAGTTCTTACACTGACATAGCCGTCAATTTTTGCATTATAGCAAGCACTTGCATTTGGTCAATGTTCACATATTGATTTTGGAAAAGATGCTTGCAGCTTCATGGAATATAAGAGATGCTGCATGTCAGTCACAAACCATGCAATCGTTAAAGTGATATATAAAAGTCTTTTTCTTCCTCAAAACAGGTGTTCAGAGTGTTTTTCTTTTCCTAGACAAAGGCAGCCTTTTTGTGAAGAGTGGAACAAATTTTGATAATGACAGAGTTCTGGTCCTTGTGGCTGGGCAACAAAAGTAGCAACTTTATTGCTCAAGTCACATATTTAAATAAATACCAGTTTAAACACATTTATATTATAATCCCTAAAGCTGTGAAGTGACAGATTACTTAACCGTCCTTCTAGATGTGTTTTCAGCGACAACTCCATCCCCACGCTAAGCTAAGGTTTCCTTCCCCTTAGCATCACCACCAAGAGCAAGGTGCAAGCTCGGCCCTCTTTGTACGTCATGCACCCGGCAATAATAAAGGATGAACCAACTCTTCTCAATTAGTCTCAGGAGAACTGAGCTCGGACAGCAAGGACGGTGGTGAATTGTTAAAGAATGTTAAAGGCAAATAATTCACGTTCTTCATTCAAGCAACTGTCTACACTTCCATGGAAAGTAAGGGTGATTAAAAATAGCACCTATGAGTAAGTACTATTCTTATATGATCTGAAGGAAAGCCATTATTTCAAGGAGACTCACAGGACAGATCCTTTAAAAAAGCTGCATCACTTCTGGACCTTTTAGTCAGTGAATTATGCCATAAATAAACAGTTCAAAGTAACTGACTACATCTGCCTTGGGTACAATTCAGAGGAAGCTGCTGCTGTTGCTCAAGGTTTTACAAAACACACCTTTAAAGGGGAAAAGATTTCCTGCGGACTTCGACACACACATTCGATGCGATGGTACTGTCTGAGGAGGCAGTCTCTCGGACCTTTCTGGCGTGGAGATAAAAAAAAGCATGAGGTCCTAATGACAATCCCTAGTACTTTCAAAATCAAACCACAACAGACATCAAGAGGGGCTTCCAGAGAAATGGCTCAAAGCTTGGATTAAAACAACAAACTCTAAACTCTTACACAGAAACAGGCAGAAATTAGAAGCTATTTTTGGTAAAAATTTTGGAAACCTATAAAGGTTAGCTCATCCTCATGGAAAACCTCCCATGAAAATCACCGATTCTGGCACTGTTGGGAACTCCATGTGTGGCAAACCTTAATCACAGTAGTAATTTATAACAAATCCTGCATAGCAGGTAGTCCTACCCATATACCACTGGAGATTTGGATTAAACACATCTAGATCCTACATTTAAAGTTTCCTTTTAGGCTTAAATTTGTCTTTTCCTTCAAAAGACTTACTCCTGCCCCAAACTACATTCAGTCAATATTTACTAGATTAACATGCAGTTTAATAAATCAAAGCCTTTTTTCTTGTTGATTTGCTTACACATACAGAGATTTTCCCAACAAAATATGCTACAGCATTGGTCCACGCAGGCTTTAAGCTAGCAGAGCCAGTACGCTCAAAAAAAATTCGATACATAACCACAAGGGCCACATCAAAGTAATTTAGCATAACCAGAAAACACGCTAAGTCAAATTAAACCCCAATCCTTTCATTAGTGGATGGTGAAGTCTATTTATGTTCAGGCATTCTCTACTTAAAAATTACCAAAAATAGTCCTTAAAAAGATTACTGCCCATTTCCTTAGAGCTTGACTAGCGTTAGCACTGTTGTTACAGTACCCAATATATCTTGTGTCTGTAATACAGCCAAGATGTAAGTCACGTAAGGACAACAGCCCGGCCCAACAGTTTGCGCAGCCAGGGTCAAGAGAAAAAGTGTTTTCATGAAACACGGCTGACATCACTACGTCCTAGGGAGTCTTTGCTGTGATTCAGCAATTCCTCAAGTGTTGGAGCAATCAATTTGGCTAACTTGCTAACTGACAAGTTCTTCTGCACATGAGATTTTCTCTTCCTTTCCAAACCTGTAGATATGGGTACCTGTTGCTGAATTCTGCAACCCGCGGCTCAACACGTTGCAAGTTCAATTCAAACAGATGGCAACTCCCCAGATACTGGGTAATCCAGAGGAAACCATGGATTAAAGCGTGGCAAGAACACTCCCCCATGCCTGTTTATGGCTCTCTGGTGATCTTAGGAGAGTTGAAGTCCCAACAGCAGATCCTCTACTGCCTTCTGCCTCAGCACCCCTCCCTCCCCTTCTATGAGCAGGTTTCACATACCTACATTCATTAATACAAGAAATTTCAACCCTGCACAGAATGTAGGTGTACTATACTTTGTAGTAATTTTTTTAGCAAACACATAGTTTCTCTCCCTAAAATCCAGGGGTTTGGGGAGCTGAGTGGAAAATGCTTAGCACATTACAATCATGAGAACCTCATTATCTCCCAAGCACCAGTTTGGGGATCAGGTGAGGATTCTCACAGTAGCCCCTCCTTGCATTCACAGCCATGTGAAGATGAATCCATCCTCCAACTGAAAACAAACTGATCATGGCATCTAAAGGCTTTCTACATAACTCCTGCTCACGAGGGTTGAAAAACACAACTGAGATATTTCAAGAAACAGTCACAGTTAAGGTACATTAGAACTTTCTCACTTTTAGCCTATAGTGGTATCAACACATCAGCAATATGACAGAAGAGCCCAGCATTTGTAACCAACAAAACTAACACTGCAGCTGGATAAGACCTGTAATTGCCATCAAGGAGAAGGCTAAGCAAGAGACATGAACACACGATAAGGAACAACAGACAGGGCAGATGGGTTTTGTTAAGGACAAGAGTTTTCAGCTAAAAGTCTCACCTGTTCTGTAACACTACATTCACCTTTCTCTGAGGATTATATTGCAGGAATTATAGCAAAATTCTGAAGAGGTGGAAGACAAGCATTTCCAGCAATAACATAAATCAGAAGAAATGGACAGTACAGGAATATGTAGAACTCCTCCTAATTGAATTCTTCTTGAGGAATCCACCATTCTTTCAACTTTAAGAGATTATTAAAAATGTGAATTTTAAACTGCCCTCATGAGGCTGTTCTAACTCTTGCACAGCAGAAATCTATAAATATTGGATCAAATTCTAGCACCACGTCTTACATTAGTAATTTTATTCTAAAATTGCTTTCAAAGTTCTTTTCCTTTATCAAATTACTTTCTAACCCTGGGAGAGGGGCAGGGAGGGATGAGATGAACCCTGCACGTTCACGCTTAAGTACTACTTACACTGCACTGTGCCTGAGGATCTCAAAAGTTTGGATATTACTGAATTTGGTGCTGCCCACATATACTTTACTGCAAGTCCTATAAAATTCCCAGCTTAAGCAGGAAGATGTGCAGAAGGAAGGAAAAGAGACAAGTTAAATGACCTTCTAGAGTTCATTAATGACGTACTTAGATTTCTGTTCTCTTCAGAAGTAAATCAGTTTAATCACACCCCAATTAGTCCAGTTCAAGCAAGCATGGCCAGCTACTATGAAATCACATAGAAAAACGGATTGATTTTTGCTAACTCATTCTACAAGCTGCTAAAACATCTAAACTCACTGAGAGGCTGAAGCTAAAAAAGAAGCCAAAAAACTATGTTCAAACTATAGTTCAGCTGAGCAGTGAAAACTATCTGCAGGTCAGAGATGGAAAGAGTGAACCAGTCCAGCTGCTTTTAAGTAAACAAGGCAAATTTCATACACATGTGCATATATAGGTACATATGTGCACACACAGTCCTGACTCGCAGAGACTCCTGAGTCTATATTTGCAAATTTTAAGCAAACTTGAGAAGTAATCATTTCCAAGAGGTCCCACAAAGCTAATAAAAAGGCAGTCACATCAAGGAGGAAGATTTACTGCTTAAGAGGAAAAAGGCTACACATCAAACTTTATAGATCATCAAAAAATTCACATAGCACTTCAATGCTAATTACAAATATATCGAAAAAACTATTCATTACATTGCTTGCAGAACTATTCATTACCTCCCTCCTTCATCCCAGATTTGTGTTACAGAAACAAAACAAAGCAATAGAAATATCGAACACTCCTTTTTGAAACTGTGAAAACGCACATGAAGTTCCACAGCAGTACTGCTCCATTCAGCAGCAGTGCCAACTGTAATGGTACAGTACGCAGAAACACAGTGCCGATGAGAAGTGTGATCATCTAATTTCCCGATGAGTTGGACAGCAAGCCTGCACTCTGGAACTAGCTAGGACAGCTTCTTCCCTTTCCTTCAGACAAGGACTTAACTAGAGCACCCTCCCATATTCCTCTTCAAAGTGTCAGCTACAGCTCACTGCATTTACAACTGAACTTGAAGAAAACCTTTAATAAGCACCAAACCCAGCTGTCCTCTCCCTCCCAAGGCAGAAGGTGACAAAGGAACAGCAACCAACTGCAACTTCTTTCACCTGCTCAGTCAGCTTCCAGCATCAGTCTATGAATTGGTTCTGATTTCCAAAGCAACTACTGGAGAAAGCCCTTGCTACAAAGACAGAATTTCAATTTGTGAAGCAGCATTACAGGGACATTCCTCTGGGATAACACAGATCTCACAGTACGAGTGCACCAGAGACTCCATATCCTCTCTCAAAGAGTAGTTACAGAATTACCTCTAGGAGAAGAATCCACAAACTAACTCTGACCACGTGTCAATGTTGTCAGTCTCCCTTACTTCATGTGGCCCACCTCTTCCATACACTGGTGTCTCATCGAAGTCGGGCTAAACTTTAGGGAGAGGAAAGAGAAGATGAAGCAGCTGCACAGGGGTTTTAGTAGCATGGTCTGTGCAGCAGCAATGTAAAAAATCCTGAAGCAGACTATAAAATTAACATGACAAATATGGCACTTCGCAGCTTCAAAAATACATTTCAGCTCCCTCAATAACCTTCTGCTGGAGTCTTTTAGTAAAACAACATAACAGCGTCTGTGTGGAATGGTAAAAGTACTGCCACAAAATATACATTACATGTTAACTTTTTTCTTTCACACCCTGAAAACTAGAGAAATTTCTCACATTTTTCAGTTCTCCTCAAGAACATTCTCAAATTCAAGAAACGCTTTTATACATTTTCAGATTTAAGAAAAATCTGAACTCAAACTTGCTCGAGTTTGAAAATGGTCATGTTCAAAAACAAAAAAAAAAAGCTATTCCTCGTCTACATCATCACAGAGAAGGACAGACTGATTTTATATTTTTATAGCACTTGCAGTTAGTTAACCAATCATTATTCCACCTGAGACTGTGTACCTACATGCTGACAGTTCCGATTTACATTAATAAGACAAAACCAAAGAAGTCATGCCTATTATAGCGGCCTAAGAACACACTTAATCACCTAAAACTTTCTTCATCCTCATAGACTTCAGTTCTCCACAAACATAAAAGGTGTTTAATCACATTAAAAAAAGAGACTCCTATCTTTTAAAATCAGTCTAATCTAGTGAGGATAAAACACACAGGAATGGCAGTGCAGCAGCACAGTGACTCCCACCCTGCATCAGACTAACCAGGTCTGGCTGGGAGGTGAGAGCCAGGGCAGGGGAGGAAAAACCAAATAAAAACCACATTATTGTTACTGCCACTAATAAAAAGCGTTAGTAGAGAAAGCACAATACAGGCACCAACTACGAGGCTGTGTTCAGATAAGGTTAAGTTCAAATAAGGAAAATCAGGGAGGCCCCTATGAAACTAGACAGTAACATACAAAAATTCAAGTTTATCTTCTCTTATGCCTCCCTTTTCAGGCTGGCCTCTCTTGTTACGCTTTCCCTTCTTTATCTTTTCTATTCCTGACTTCTTTTCCCAGAAAGAAGTACAGTGGAGTTGACAAGCTGGCATTCAAAACTAAAACTGGAGCAACAAGAAAAATAACGAAAATTAGATCCATTTCTATCAGCAGTGGGAAGTACCGCACATCGCAAAAAACTGCCACAAACCATTTTTCTCAGGGTGGTTAAGAACCTGTTTAGAAGCCTGAGCTTCAACATTACTTGATGTCACCCTTCTGACAGCTAGTCTATAAAAAAGTTTCCTATTACTGAAGAACAAGTCCATGTTTTTCAAGCTCTACCGCGTGCAGGTTGGTCCTCTTAAAAAGCGCGAGCACTTCACACAGTTAGCAGACAGGAGCAGAAGTTCGCATTTCCTAATAACTTCCTGGATATTTTACAATTGCTTCCCCTCAGGAAGTTTATTCAGTCTCTGCAGCTCCAACACCAACAATTCTTGTTGAGAGGCAAGTTGTCCAAGAATATTAAAAGCACATTCCTACAACGCAGACACAGACCTGTTTCTGGCTCACTAACAATAGGTTTTTCTTTTGGCCAAACCTGTGACTCTGAAGAAGGAGGAGAATAAGAATGAACTGATCAGGTAATGCCCGATGTCTCGGGCTTTTTATAATTCATCTGTAAGCAGCGCGGTCTCCAAGCACATATGGCAAAGTGAGCTGGGGAACAAGTCTGAAAGAAGAAAAGTATTATGTAGTGAATCACCACAAACACCGGGGGGCAAGAAAAGGATTTCTTTCATGATTCATTTAAACTTCATGCTCCAAAACCAACTTTTCCCCTCCATCTTTAAGGTAACAAATAATTCCTTCCCAAAACAGTAATGCGTCTGCACATGCAACAGATCCTTTTTGTTCCATTTTTACATAAGATCAATTGCAGGTAAAATTTTATTAACGGGTAATACACCAGTTAGTTACTAAAAATCCATCAGACTTCTTTTTCATAGAAGTGCTGTTCTTGAAACTGAAGAATAAAGTCGCCAGAACTTCTCAGTCAGGAGTTTGTCAGGTGATGGCCTTTGACTGCTTAGTCAGACCAAAGGAACAAAAAAAAAAAAAATAAAAAAAGATACACAATCTATTAATTCTATTACTCTGAAAAACAAGAAAACAGAGTTTTATTGTGTCATCCCATCCCCCGATTGTTCTAAAAATGACTTTATTCTTATAAACCTTCCGCCCCTCCCAAAGCCAGGCTGGTAATTTTTAAGATAATACCCCGTAATCATAACACCAAATCTAAATTTTTGGACCATGAAAGATATTTTATGTATATCATCAGGCAATCATACTGCTTAAAACCCATCTGTATTATTTTTTACATGTTACTACATTAGAAAGAAATATTTATTACATAAAATTCCTTAATATCAGTGTCAAGCTCCTTTTCCAGGCAATTGACTTGAACGCTATAAACACATGGAGAAGTTGTTTGGGTTGTTTTTTTTTTAAACAATAGACATTAAATGCTCTTGACTTACAAGTTTACCATGTTCTGCACGTTTAAGATCTATCTGTTGAACAAAAGTCTCTCTAGTTGGTGAGCTGAACAGCTTTGATCACAAGGGCCTATGATCTCTGCTTCTCACAGGCACACTCCTTAATCTACAGACTAGAACAGAAGACATAGTTGCCCTGATTTTTCTGTTCCTTATTAATATTTTAAGGTTGCATGAAGTATCTACTGAACTTTCATCGAAGCGCCTGTTCCCTGCACTAGCATACAGCCTGCTGTCAGAATCCAGCTGATGACTTAAACCCTACTTCCAGTGCTTACCTAGTGACTTCGCCCTCCTACTCAGATGAATGTCTTTTAAATGTCAGACTTGCACTGCCAGAATATTTAGCTATGCATGAATATAAATGTTGATTTTAAAGTAAGCAAAACTTTAAATATTTAACTTTAAAATAAAATTCAGCTTTAAACGATACTCTATGTTTAAATAATATTTTAACCACCTGGCAGAAAACATTCAGATAGGATTAAACAAAATTTCCAGGGGTTAATGGGTCAGGAATTGCTTGAAAATGAGATCTCAGATTTTGTAAAAAGGGAGAACAGTGATAATATCTAATAATTTTTTTTCGGCAAATAGTTATAAACTATTTTACTATAGATGTTACTCATAACTGCCGTCTCCTTTGCATGTTCATCAGTTTGATTAACTCTGCCTCAGGATATAAGACTGCTTCTCACTTTTGTAGCACTTGACATCTTCAAAGCTCCTTCACAAGCTTCACTAGTTAGCAGTAACAAGATTACACTGGAGTCCCAGGTTTGAGTACTACAAATACGGTAGTTTCACAAAAGGGAATTTGTAAACGTGGACTGCAGAGTCTACTAAAACAGTGCTAGGAAGGATACATATTATTACTACATCCTACTTGCAATTACAAAATTGTAGAGAGACACCAACTTATATGCCTGTTCTCCACTCAAAGAATATTAAGAAATGAGTCTTAATACAGCTGGCTAGCAGAATGGAACACAGCAAGTACACCCGAACAAGAAACTGGAGAAACCAAAATAGAGGCAACCGAGAGAAAATGAGATTTTAAGAGAACACACGTGCAAGAGTTCTGCACCCAGAGCTCTTAACGTTAAATAGATTAATGGAAACTACCTAAGTTGCATTCTAAGCTTGAAAGTGGCTAAGTAGGGAGCAGAGGGAACATTAGTGCCAAATTTCAGTAATTGATTGTATATGCTTGCACGCTGTATCTTTCCCCTCAAACTACATTTTGCCTGCATATGGTTTCTCTTTCTGCCACTTTTAAAGTGATTTATTCTCTTCAGAAGGGGAATTAGGTCTTATTTTGATCAAATATTTAGGACCTTTTTAGACATTAAAAGCCACAGATTACAAAGAAAGAAGGTCAAAAAACAGTAAAGTAAGATTAAAATTGAAGATAAGCCACAAATATTGAAGTAAGGAATGAACAACCAACCAGCAAAACAAGATTCAAAGATCTAAAAGGCTTATGCATCCTCCTTGCCATGTCTGGCTCCTTACTGCTAAATAACTACTACGAAGATCTTAACCACACAGGAGCTGATGAAAAGGGTCTGAATATAGGTCAGCAAAAGGCTTTTGGATCCAGCTACAGACACTAATTAGACCACTTTCAGTTATTAAAAACAAGAGAAAAGAAAAAACCTCCAAAACAAAGGGCTTACCCCTCCAAACATTTTGAATTTTTTTCTTTTTTCTTTTCTCTAATTGTCAGTGGCCTTTGGTTTCAAAGCAGCTGGTTACTGCCCCAGATCTGAAACTGTCACCAGAACAGGCAAAACACATCAGTGACCATACTAAGCAAGAACCTCCAGCAAAAGTAAGACTGAACAACATTCGCAGCAATGCACAAAGACTGGGGGGGGGAGGGGGGTCTTTAACTATGTTTTCAAGATATAACAGAATTTAGTTTTTCTAGGAGAACACTGACTGTTTTGTTTGACGCTGCCAAAACCCACAAGGCCAAAAAAGAAAAAAAAACTGACTTCTTTTTTTTTTCCCCTTGATGTATACAGTATAGCTCAGTTCATACAAGGTTCCTTGTAGCAGCTTGTTTATGCCTTCTCTTCTGTGAAACAAGCCTTTATGTCTCCATAGTGGAAAAACCCACTGGTTTATATCCTTTTCAATATGTATGCAGCCAATTAAATTGTAAAGTAATACCTGTTTGAAAGTCTAACTCAAAGAACCAATACATTCCTGGACTGGGACCAGAGCCAAAGAGGTCACCTTACACCCTGTGGTCACGTGAGAATATTCAGGTTTGGGAATTTGGTATTTTGATTTCCATATAAAGTAAAATTGGAGGTTGAAAGGATGAAATATTGTGCATTCAGTGCACACAAATTGTGCTCATTTCTCAAGTGATAAAGTTAATATTCCGAGGAACAAGAGAAGACAGTTCAAGAGTTCATAGTGATTTCAAGCTATTCAGAAAGACACAGGAAAGCGACAACTGCTTGTAGCTCTACACCGCTCCAAAATAATTTTTAGTCTTGAATAAACTATTATGTGACCAGACTATATGCATAAGAATGGTATAATCTGCACAAAACAACAGTGAAACAACACATTACAATAAAATCCACTTGTCAAAGTAATAAGCCAAGTAGATTTATTTCCATATGAAAACTGTTATGAAAAGACTGACACATTTTATTTTAATTTCTAGTTTTCTTCAAAATAAACAGCATGCATGTGAAGTGCCTAGTGCCACTAGAAACAGCTAGTGGAGACGGGGGACAGGCAGCCGCGTACAGCGCCCATCCGATTGCTAATGCACTTTCATCTCTACAGCCTTCCTTCACCTTCACACAGCAGCCAAAATATGCAGAGATCTACAGGAAATATATACTACAAAAGGGAGCAAAACACTGTTAGATAAAAGTGCATAGAAGTATAAATCAATTAAGATTTGCCAGTGTGAGAGAAAGTGCAGCTGAGTCTCATCACCAGGCCCTCGCCATTAACAGGGACCAGTTCCCCAAATAAAGCAGTACCGAGCCACCGCTGCCACTTCCAGCGCCTGTGCCAGACACCCACAGTCGCAGGCTACACCTTTCCACTAATTCAAAGAACCCAACAATGCCTAAAAGTAACTCACGTTCTTCAGAGAGCGAGCAAGCAGCACGACACAAACAATGAAACCCAATTGCTGTTAGTGGCACACAACGCCACCTCAACTCACAGGCTCATAAAATGATGGAATGAAGGAATCGGATTAGCACCTTTTTCCCTTCCCTGTATCAGTTGCTTCAGCACAACGACCCTATTTTCGATGTAAGTTGTGTGGCACTGCTCTTTAAGCTGTGGCCAGCAGGAGCCCCCAGCCTCCCAGCACCCCGGGCTAACACACATGCCCTTGCAGCACACCTTCCTTGCCTTTGGAGAACTCCCTTGCAGATTACGAGGGGTTTCGCCACTCGCTCATTCCCCACAAGGTGAGCTTGTCTGTGCTGCTCCACAGCAAGAGACGAGTACGCTTTTTAAATTATTTTTAAGTAGGTCTTTGAGCTAAATATTAAGCTAAAAATCTAAATTTAGCAGCATAAATCTGTATGCACGGTACCCTCTATCCCCAACTGATGCAAATTAAAAATGTATCCTAAAGTTCTCATGCCATGGAGATTTTCAGATGGATGCTAGAAGTCTAGCAAATTCACCGAAACAAGTACTTATATGGTTTTGTGACATCTGTGCCTCATAGAAGCTGTCGAGTCACATTCACGGGTTGTATTCTTCCAAATTAGTGAACATAACTGCAGTGCTTTCATTGGAGCTCTCAAGACAAGGCAGCTAGTTGTGTTGTATTCTCAAAACCGCTCTGTTTTAATATATTAAAAACTGTATTGTTTACCCTACATTGCATCCTTGCAATTCCTTTGTCAACTCTGCATCATGCCACAAAACTGGTAGTCATATAAAAGACACTGCCCTACCTGTTTGTTAAAATAATGTCCCAAGGATCCAGGAAAGCTCAAGACAGATAAGAAGTGTTAAAATCAATTTTTGGCACAAAAAAAAAAAAAATTTGTATATTGATTAGCTACTCGGTTTTCAGAGAAAGAATTGACTTAATACTGGCATCATTAACATCTAACGGTGAGATTCATAACACCTTTCAAGCAAAAAGATATATCAAAGGCTGCACTATTGACTAATGTTTGGATAAACACCACCAAGAATGCACTGCTACATTTCCATGTAACCTGCCCATATCCCTGTATTTTGTAATGTTCCAGAATAATATTTTAACTGTTTAACCTCAGACATTAAAAAAGTCAATTTTTGTGTTTAAGTCATGTGTGAAATCAATTGTGCTGACAGAAATATAATTTGAACATATTTACTTCTTAAAGGCTTTTCTACATTTGTCTTCAGGGTAATGAAATTCACTTAGCTTTCATAGTATATTTATTTTTCTTGCCAAGAAGTAAAACTAAGGATTTATATCTCAGGATAAGTCTACAGAGTAGCTCCTCACTATGAAAACGTTCGCAGTGCAAGTGTGAATTCAGAACAATGAACCACCTAGAAAAACCGCCACAACACATTGTGAAAGGGCTTTGTCTTTGCTATCCATCACGTTAGAAGTAACGGCTTAAGTTCTGAATCTTTCCAGAATTTATCACCACTAAAAATTGATACAGTTTTGATTCAACTACGAGCCAAAGCTGGTATCAGAGAGGCACGGCAGGGCAAGAGTCACTTCAGGTATAAAGCAATTAGTTGTAATCCCGGTCCTTAGTGACCATAGTTACAGAAAGGCATTTAATTTCTCGAGCAAATAAAGCTGCATCAATTCAGCCTTCATCCCTTCCAACGCCGTAAGCATGCTGCGCCCTGTGTAAAGGATTCCCCCGCACCCCGGGAAGGAAAACCCGCTGGGCTCTGGCCATTCTCTTCAGAGGCAGGGGAGTGCGGCAGCCTCTCCCCATCCCCACTCCGTCCCCTCTGCCATTGCTGGCTCCCAGCTCGCCCCGGCCCCTGCGGCGGCCTCAGGCATTCCTCTGCTCTCTCAAGCAATGAAAATATATCAGCAACAGGATTACAGCAAGCCTCGGAAAGAAAGACCGGCTCTCTGACATCCGAAGCCTAGGAAAGAACACGGCCGCCTTCTGGGCTTCACAATTCTGGTAATGACTCCTCATTACAACCGTTAAGGGCATTTTTTTTTGAGCTTCAGACAAATTAAGATCCCTAAAAATTCTGTGATACTTTTGCATCATTAAAAAGGCTTACATTGCTGCAGGATGCAACCAAAGTTTGTAAGTGTTCGTTAAGCAAGGCAGACTTCTGCTCTTGCACTCATGTAAAAAAAGAGAACCAGCAAAATTAGAAAGCAAGACTCTTCCTTTTTCAAATCTCGGTACAGGCACAGCCAGCTCCTTTTAGTCTTCTTCTATTCAACTTCATACCGGAGCGGTCAAGGGTTAAAGTGGCTTAAAAAAAGGCATTAAGAAAGGAAAAATATTTTTTCTACAATGAGGAACAAGAGAAACACTTGAGAAAGGCTCTGAGCACCATGTTAATTGAAAGAAAACAATCCTGAGGAAGGAGGCCCTCGCTACAGCATTCAGGTTTGGATTTTACATTCACCTACTTAGCCAAGTAAATCTATCTAAATAAAATTATTCAATCACAGTGCGGCTTCCAGGCCACATTAAGGTACTAAGAACCTCACAATTATACTCCTCTTCACAGATTTTAAAATCCTTTTAATGTTTACTTGCAAAGTTAATTGCTGACAGCTAGAAAGGAGTGTAAACACTATCCTCCCCAATTCTGGGCTGGGGGCAGAGTATTCTCCCCCTCCTCACCCCAATTCTCAGGAGCCCTATTCACCCCGCAGCTCTGCTGAGCAGCTTCAGTAGCCCCACAGAGCCTCACAGCTTTAGAGCAAGTCACAAAGTAAATACAACCACCTCCCTAAAAAAAACCAAATTGTATTTCTGTAACTTTATCAAGTGAAATCCTACCTCCACAAAGCACGTACACGTCTATGCGTTATATCGGCATTAGAGACGCACAGATTTTATATTTTTAATATGTAGATAACTGCCTTAGTTTGCAAATCCAGTGGACACATAAGGGACTTGTGTAGAAACACATTACTCGCCCACATAAAATCCAAAGCTCAGCACGACATGCTGCTCATTCCTACCCCAAGGTGGATTTGCACAGAAAAGAGGAAGACAGTAGAAGATCTGTCAAACTCTTTTACTACCATCATCTGATAAACTATGCATGTCAGTGCTGTTGTCTAACAAGCATCTGTGGCTCTTTCTGGCTCAGCTCAGCACCTCCCTGCCTCCCTCACACATCCACATTGCATCCAACTCTGCCCATTTTTCCCGTATTGTTTGGGTGTCTCTCCCTTCCCTGGATCAGCATGTACAATATCCATCTCGTGCAGCTTCCCACAGACACTGCGGGTGGGGGGATGCAAAAGGAACCCCAGAAATTTCTCAGGATTGAAAAACCCATCAGCAAACATTGCCACAGAGAGTTTTTTATTAAAATTCTAACAGGGATTTTAACTGCAAGACTTACATAAAGTTTCCTAATTGCTATTTAAGTTTAGCCTTGTGGGTGACACAAACCAGGTTATGGACACATTCCAGAAGCATATTTGAAAAGTCTTTATTTTTGTACACCAAAAATCATGAAGCAACTTCAGAAAGTTTATACATGATATTACAGCAGTACTCAAAAATATCTCCAAGTTATTAGTACAGTTTCTCTCAGTTTCTATGAGCTTCATTTAAAATGACCATCCTATTGTCTAGAGCACTTTACATTTTCTGTGACCAGATTTCTTTTTTAGTCAAGTATAGTAAAAGAACAATGTCAGATGTCACAAAGTTTTAAACAGACTTCCACGATAAACATTTTTATTGATCGTTTTCTGTAAAGCAAAGTTTGGAAGTGGAAAAACAGGCATAAAGGAGAGAAATTAAATGACGCCCAGTTCTATCTTTATAAAGACAAGACAGACATAGGGATGACAAAGCCACAGCAATTAAACACTTATCACATAAATATGTTTCTAATTTTATCAAAAAGTTGTGAAATCCAGTGTTAGTAGTAACCAGAGGCAAATGGTGAGGAAATGCACTCCAGAGTTTACACAAAGGGGAGGGGTGGGAGGAGCCAACCTGAAAGAAACAGGACCTACCTCCCCCAGAACAGTTTATTACAGCAAAAACTCCGGCATCAAAGTGTATGATAAATAATTAACATGTAATGCCTTTGTGATACGTTACCGAACTTAAGTTTTCCGGTAAGCTAAACGATTCGTAAATGCAAAGTTCTCCAGTAGCTTTTTTCCCTTGCATTAAAAGCCTGCTAAGGAAAGGATCGCTGAGAGACCACATTTATGAGCTATTTTTGCCAAATATTTACACCATCTTAATTTGGTTTTGAGTCATGTATATGCTCATTGGTATACCAAAATGTTGGTCAGCTACAATTACAAAAATTAGAGGGTCTTTTAAAAGGTGATTTTTGCCCAACCGGTCTATTCAAGCTCATGCTTTCATTTTCACCTCATTTACAGCGAGCAGTGATGCACCTGCAGAGTACATTACAGCTACCTCCTTCAATCAATTTTTCCCCCACATGCAAATGGAAAGACTTGAAAACAAGTATTATATTTTTTAATTCTAAAAACGTTTAGGAAATGGCACCTCAAAATGAAATTACTTCTACACAGACACCACGGAAGGCTGTGCTATAGCCTTGCAAGAGCACATAAGCAATTACAGAACAAGCATGGATGTTTCCGATTCAAACTGCTGCAAGAGACTGCATAAACGTAACAGTTATTATCATAAAAGATAGAAGAATGAATTAAATGTGGATCTGCTTTTACGGTGATACCCAGATACCACTTGGTCACCATCTAAAGCCCTTCTATCAACCTGTTAGAAAACTACCTGAAGAGAAATTTTCCAAATGATGAAGCAAAAGGTGTTCTAATTTAATTCCAAAATGCTCCCTCAAAAACTGTAACAGCTTCCACAATTAAAAAAAATGCATAGCACTAACAATATTTCTGCTTACTTGCAGAGAACAGGTAAGAATTCCCACCCTCACAGAAACTTTGGAAGCCCTGAAAGAAGACAAAGTCCTGTTTCTGAAACCACTAATAAGAAAGTTATTTAAAAAAATCAGCAGTAACATCCATAACAATTTCCTGGCCATCAGGGAACAGATTATTACCCCACTCTACCATCACCTTTCAGGTGTTCTGAGCAATGACATAACTTCTAGCCTTCCGTCTTCCAAAGATCTGTGGTAACAGGAAACACCAGACAATAACCATCCAGCTACAAAAAAGGAATTATGACACATACATCAACCTCTCCCTAGCTGAAACCAAACTCTACCTTTTTTCTGACACTGCAGGACAAAGTTACAAGTGTCTGAACCTTTCAAGTTTATTTCGTAACTTAAAACCATTTCTTGATTTTGTTCTGTGACAAGAGTTGTAGATAAGATACATAAATTTCCAATCTTTGGGCTACTAACACAAACCATCAGCTCACCCTACAACCCACTTGCCTTTCTTAATACAACCAGCCTGCAGCAAGACTGCACAAGTTAGAAGCAATTAGGCACTAGTAACATAGGTAGTTCACCAAATGTGTTTCAATTTGAGGTTCAGTTCACCAATTCAATCCAACTGCTTTGTATCCCAAAGGAATTCACAGCCAAGACAGGCCAGCAAACCTAGCTTTGCATTTGGTAATAATTCAGCAAGGCGCCTGGTATCACCAGAAGCTGTGACGCAGAATCTACCTGCCAATTTTTTATTATTTTTTTCTTAAAATCACGCCCACCACACCTCCTCCACTCAGTGCGCTCACTCACAACAACCAACAGCCCGTCAGCATGCAAGTTAAGAATGATAAAGTTACTCACATTACAGGAGCTAAACTAGATTTAAACCATCAATATGCTCCATGTATTAATCTGTAATCATAACAGAAACGATCAGTTGATAATCTTCCAAAGCCTTCTGCAGAAACGGGAATGACACGTGTATAGGCTAAACTTTGCAAAAATGTTTAGGACCACACAAGATAAAAATAAAGGCAAAAATCTATTTCTTACAGGTCCTTTTAATTTTAATAAATAAGCAAAGTACATGCTTAAAAATACTATGCTAAAGTACTAAAGCCTGTGCATGATGAATGCAAGTGCAAAGAAGATGAAACGCCAAAGCAGAGGCGCAGTCTCTGCTATGGAGTCATGACCAGCGGTGCCTCCACACTAAGTTCCAGAGAGAACAAAAAACAGGACCGATCAAAACGCACACATAAATCAGATCTAGTAGAGACAGAGACTTTCAGCTACTGTGAATGCTGGCTTTTTTTCTTCATATTGATTTCCACAGTAAAATGAAAAGCTGGCAACAAAAGCAAACAAAGAAACAAGTGGAAAGCACTACTTCAAAAAATAACACTTTAGATTTTGGGCTGATAATGCTGTTACCATGAGCACAAGGTATTCCACTCAAGTTGAACCAGAATAAGCCTTTAACCAGCACTACCCAGAAGTCAGAATATGTCAGATCCTGCTTTGGATGCATTTGATGACGGGCTTCTCCTTCCACTTTCAGAAATGGACTCCTCTCCCCCCCCAAAAGCCTCAAATTTGAAAGATGAAAACCTCTATTCACAGGCTGTGCTGTTACCTTGCGGATTCTGCTTCCTTATTTTAGACTAGACCTACAATATTTACATCACTCATAAGGACTACTACTTGTCTTTACTCAAAGACAACAAATTGAAAGGTGAAGAACACCGATTTACGCTCAATAATAGCACAACTGAAAAAAACCCAGTAGTTCCAACATGACAATACATTTCCTGTAGCTGTGGTTTGTGTGTGTTTTCTTTCATCCGCATCTCAAAATAGTTACATAAAACCGTAACACAGAAATGGTTACCAAATCACTGCAGGTATCGAAACCATTTCTGACCTCTTCGTATTTAGATAGTTTTCAAACCAACCACCACTTCAAATAAGGAGATAGGTAAAAAGAATCCATAGCAAAAGAAATACTACAGAACCTAAAATAAAGGCTCCAAAGACCCAAACTAGGTGTAAGCAAACAACTACATGTGATAAATAAGCTATTTTACACTTCAAAGAGAAGATAAGCCGTGTCAGGTTCTACAAAAGGAAGCAACCTGGGATAATTACAAAGGAGGGCTGGCACACACAAAATTTGCAGTATACTTTCTAATAGCTTTTAATGATAATAAAAAGTGTGTCCCACAAAATGTATTTAAGTTTGCCCTTGCAAATGAATAAGAATTACTCCTGTAAATTCAGATCTAATCCCCAAGTCTGTCCCTTGATCAGCATCTAAACCAGTCAAGATGCATTGCACCGTTACACTGGTTGGTAGAGAGAGGTCTATCAGCACGATAATGATTTCTACCTCTGTATTACTATTATCTCCATAAGCAAAAAGGAATAACTAACTCATTTCAAAAAACCCTCCCCTAAACTGCTCTGCAGAACCACCAAAAATAGACCAAGAGAGGCCACAGTGCCGGAAGGGAGCAGTTCACCTCGCCTTCGCACCAGCCTCCCAGTACATGCACATCCCTCACAATTTTCAACATCAATTTTTTCCTGAGAAAAAACGAGCAGCGTCATCCTTAGCCATTAAACTGGCTGGAATTCTCCACACACTGGGGGTTGGTTTGGCTGCCAAGTTTGCTTCCCATGCACCTTCATTAGCATATTGTCACATCATACGACATCTATGAGCTTTCCTTACACTCCCAACCAGATCTCAATTCAGTGTTATCCTTACAGGACTTCATAATCGGTACAGGGATAATCGTGAAAGTCCTGGCCTCACAAAGTTGTAAGACAGCTCTCAATACATGACAGATTCAAACTGGCACCTGATATGATATGCTACACAAGGTAATCATTATTAAATGAAGTTTCCACTGGACTTCAAGCAAGTAAACAGCTACTGCATTCAAAGAATTACCAGCCCACTATCCTCTTCTGAAAGTGTAACCAATTTAGTAGTTTTACATTTCTATTCCTCAAGGCTAAGTATTTTCAGATGAAACTCATAGCTGTATTCTCACTTAGGAGCCAGATGAGACTTGAGCGTGGGGAAAAAAAGTTACAAACCAAAACAGTAATTACAGCTGAACTGAGAACTCATTACCAATCTAAAGATGAAATTTTATGAAACATTTTATTAGCAAATTAATTTAAAAACAGTAACGCACACTTTCTGACAAAATTTAAGCCTATAGATCTGAAATTGACATGCTATAATACATCATAACAATAAAGATTAATATGGCGGCAGAAGACACGGGATGTATTTTGTTCCCCGTGCTTTTCCTGTTCAAATACGGATCCAAACTCTGCCCACACCAGAAAAAGCAGTCTCCCCTTCCCGTCACAGTGTTCCCACGTGCTCATATCACCCTTTCTCTCCTGCTAACCCAAGCGCTCACGCAGGCTCGTGGCACAGCAGACCAGGGAACTGACCCAGTTCTCTACATCCTCCACCCGTGCTCGTCAAGGCAAACAGAGGGCACAGTATGCAGGTCCTCCTCCTTTTGGAGGCAGTGCCAGCCTGAAACACTGAAACTAAACACATGAAAATAGGATTAACATTTGGCAACGACTTCATATCTACTGCATTTCGTAGCTGTCTGGACACATTTCTCAAAGATTCACAAACTGATAACAAAAGACCTGGATTTTCTGCGACATGAGCACTGACAGCCCAACACCAAAAACGCCAATTCCAACTGCACGGAAGTATACTACAAACTGTTTAGGTGTCCTACCACATCAAAAATATCTCTGGATGCAGTTTTACTTTCTTTCCAGTTCTCTTTACTTCCTTACTTGCCTGTTTTCAAACAGGAACATTTGGCTTTATAAATTACTTTTGGAAATATTTCATCTTGTTAATACCCAGCTTTCCTCTCTGCTATGTACAACGCTGCAACAACCATTGGTTTCAAGCAATTACTCATTTTTTAACCAATGTGACATTAACCCTTTAAAATTTAGAGAGCAAGCTATACTCCCTTTCTCAATACACACTCAAGAAATTTTAAAAGTCATGACAGGTCTAATGACTTAAATGCCTTTTGGCAGCCTGTTCTACTTTTAGAAAGAATATCCAAATGCCTCTATTTGTGGCTCTCCCTTTCTCGCTGGTTACATTATAAGGTCTCAATGCACAAATTGCAGAGCGGTGTTAAGAAGAGATGTTCAGATTCATTAACTGCAGAGGAAAACTGAGAAAGATGAAGCCTATACAGAAGGACTTGACTCCACCTCAGCCCAAGTGGAAGCAATCTGCTGGACCATTACACTGAAAACTGAGCTGAAAAAAAAGCTGGAAGCTGCTTCCGAGTGCTCAAGTGTATTACTGATGTCTGTCATACAAAGGTGTCTCTGCCAAAATAAGATAAAGGGAAATCAACACAGCCAAAATTATCAGAGATACAGCTTTTACATCCAAGACAACGTAGTGGGAAGTACTATGTTATAGACCTAAAAAATATTTTATGTACTAAGAAAACTCTAGATAAAGCAAAACTTTTCTAGAAAAACACTATTACCCAGCTGTAAATTACATGCAGAACATTAAATAGATTGAAGCTGCCGAAAAGCACTATGTCTCTTTCCAAATGATATTAAGTCTACCTTAAATATTTTAACTGGCAGGAAACACCAATTAAACCTATACTGGCACAAACCTCAAACTACAGAATACCATACACATACTAGCAGCACTGCATCATTCACCTCTAGGTCAACATCAACATTAGACACATGTCAAAAAAGCTAAAAGCACATCAAACAAGATAAATTTATCCAAGTATAATAATAATGGAAGACAACCGTGCTGACTACTGACACATGCTTTGACCCAGTGTCACAAAACGTGACAGCTTCAAGACATGTAAAAAAAGGCATCAAATAAAACCAAAGGTAAAATATTAAAAGCCCACATATATGTAAGGGCAGAAAGCTAGAATAAAATAAAAAAAAATAAAAAAATAATAAAAAAAAAACTCTGAAGCTGTCCATACTTCTAAGCCAAAGATTAAAAAAAAAAAAAAGGTGGTGAGTTTCAACAGAGCTATACCAATGAAGCAGGAACAGAACCCCACTGAAACCCAAAGGGATATAAAGTACATAGGCGATTACCAAACTAGGAGAGATGAAGAAAAATTTTAAGGGAGCAGTGGGCAAAAGTACAAAAACACTGGAATTACTAATCATACAAAACGAGACAGCAAAGACATTCAGGCTTTCAGTGGCAGTCAAATACAGGTGAGGGATTTCCTTAGCGTGGCTCTCCCATCATCCCAGGGTAGAAACACACCAGCTCATCTGAAGGGCTGAAACATCTGATGGACCTATAAGAAGTGTCTCAGCTACTTCCAAAACCTAAACACGTTTTCTAAGCTTCTGTAGTAGATAAATGCAAAAGGAAAAAAACGGCAAGTATACAGTTTTGGGGGTTTTAAGGCAATAGTAAAAAAAAAAAAAAAAAAAAAAAACCAAAAACACACACAACAAAAACACAGTGAAACTCACTCCTGGATAGGTAATTAAAATCTTACCTAACTTAACTACAAAGGACAGCAGTATATTCAAATTCTTTGAACAGATGAATGAAACAGCGGGCAATTTAACCACAGAACAGTTTTTCCACTTTTAAGAGACCTCTGGACAAAACTATACAACCAGAGGATACCACAAATTATCAAGCTGCTATGCTTTGATGAAACACAAAATAACTGAATCATCAAAATTCCTACTGTCAAAAAACTCATTCATGAGCCAACACCTATCAGTGCAGTAAGAAAAAGAATATCAATTGATTAAAATCGGCAACTGAAGAAATTCAACATAAGCAAGGCATGCGAATTTCTTCAATGGTAGCCAGTACCAAGTCAGCTGCACAAACTGCTTCACAGCAAAGAAAATTCACCAGTAATGTATGCAGAACAACGCATTTTGAAGAAAAAAAGCTCTAATGTGTAATTCACTGTTTCTACATCAACTTATCAACTCAAGAGAAGGTCTCTTACTGAATAACTACGAAAACTAGAATGCAAGAGGAATAGGAAGTATAAAACATTTGTCACATCATAAATTACCAGTACTTTCCCGAAAACGCCTTACTCAGTCCTGATCATTTCACTATAGCAACCCAAAGCTGAACCAGGAAAGTTCAAAGGCTGGCAATCAGAATTGGTGAATGCCATAAAAAAATATGTAAGTTTAGGTATCTGGAGGACAGAGGGTTCCCAAATTGGACACCCTCTCCTGAACAGCACCTTTAGGGATTTGGTTGTGATTTTTTTCCTACTAACACCTCCAGTCACTTTCAAGCATCCCAAAACATCCAGAAGCAATGAGTGGAGTGTTATTTTTTAGTCACAGTGTAAAAAATTGAACTTTTTTTTTCTTGTAGTAATTTACTTCTTAATCAGATTGTTAACATTAGGGACATTAAAGAGTTTTCATTAAAATTAAACATTAAATCTCTTCCCTTTCTACGCAACTCAAATATCTCGTGGCTGTCACATACTCCAGGGAATTACCCAAACTCCCAAGGAAGTTCAGCAGCAGAACATTGCCAATTCCTTCACTCCCTTTGATAAGGACAGCTCTCAAAGAAAAAAAAAAAAGCTATTTAACTGATGCAAAAAGGGTTTATCATGAATTAATAGTCCGTTTATTTTGTAAAATTAAGATACTCTCTTCACCATGAATACTAATTGGTAGAAAAAACCACTTAAAATTAAAGCATCTGAAATACCATAAAAAGCTAGAGTTTCAGTTTTTCTAAAGAACTCCGCAACTATACACATACAAATCGTGCTTATCTATTTATACGGCATTAATCAGGATTACCACTTTCATCTTGGCAATTTAACTGGAGAACTAAATCAATAGCATCCAATCAGTAAAATATGACTGTTGTTTCCACAGTGCCAAGACGTTTTCTCTATTAAGAACTGTTTTGCCTTTTTTCAAGATCAATAGCCTCAGAGCATTGTATTTAACCAGTGAAGGCCCAGAGATCTATTTCAGGACGATCACCAGCAGCAGCCCCCCTCTGGATACCCGGGGCAGCACCTCGCCACCCAGAGCCCAGCACACAGGTGAAGCAAACACAGCTCACTCTCTCAGCCACCATTTCCAAACACTGCAACGAGACTTTGGATTTTTCAAGGGTTGAACACCCAGTTCTTAACATTCACAGGAACATAAATAAACCTATTCTGTAACGTGCATTGAAGTTGAACGCATGAGAAGCTGCAATCTTGGCCCTGCAGCTGGCTGAATTCAAATGCTGCAGCCACTGAAATCCCTACAAACTGGTTAAACCCAAGCGGAGTGAAACCTCCCTTCAACTGACTGACATCTTGAGGCCAGGACAGACTCCTTACAGGAAACAAGTATTAATCAGTTATTAGCAAGAATACTTTTAAACTTTTAAAATCCTGTACATGTAATAATACTGCACATTTAGAAAAATTAGTTACAAACATATCAGTATACATTTTATACATGCAATTCTTTCTGTGCCAAACTAGTGATGGTACAAAAATTTGCTTTCAAACCCTATATCAAACTCAGGCTGATGTTGCACAAGTTAAATGTTTTCATAGTTTGAAAGTAAAGGTTAAGAAACATATCATATTGCTCTTCGGGTAGTTCTCAAACTCCCACTCCATTTCCATGCTCACTCCTTATCACTCTCCTCTTCTTGGCAACGCAGCAAACAGGTGCCTACAGTTATCAGACTTGTCTCAGAATCTCTGTTTGAAGGTTAATGTCTTGCAAATCACATTTTATCATCAGGAATAAGCAAATACTCTTATTTATATAAAGAAAACTCTACGGTATGTAATTTCCTTACTGAAATTGCACCGATAAGTTAGTGGGAGGTAACTAAGCCAAGTGATTTAAAAAAAAAACAAACAATTTTTGTTCGCTGTTTTTCACTGTAATAAATATTAGGCACAGGTGTATACACACATCTTACAATTTTTAAATGGAAGTGTTAGTTTCTTAGGATAGTTTCATAAGCAAGTCAAATCTTCTTAGATGACTAATAAAACAAATAAACACAGTGCAAAAGCCATATGCAACTTAGGCACTTCTAGCTGAGGACAAGCGACAATGCACCACCACAACCCCAGTGAAAGGCAGCCTCAATCAAAGATTATTAGAACAATAGTTCACCCTCTCAAGAAATACGCTTCAGCATCAGACGTTTTCAGTGTTGCCTATATATACACGCGTACAATCAGTGGTATCTTCACCTCTCGGGAGTTATAAGCAATCAAATTGCTTCTATCAGATCATGCGCAACACCCAGAATACACGTGGCTGACACGTACCGTATTTATGTGAAATGGGAATATCAACTGGGGACCTGTGCTTAAGTGACTTGGGATGTAACCGAGACCTGAATATTCCTACCCTATTTTTAACCTGTGATATATTTAGAAATAATCAAGAAGCGCATACAAAACAGAAACAAATTATGACCTTCTGTTTCTAAGGAACCCAGATGATCTATGCTCCCATCTTCTTTAGTTTTCAATACATTGCTCTCACACCCTAGAAGGAGCATCCTACAGAGCAGCACATGCTGCACCAACGACCTGTAATCAACGCATCGCTGAAAAAAACTGTTCAGTTCTGGGAGTCTCCTGCAGCTTTCATGCCCACTGATTTCTAATTGCATTTGATTGTGGACTTCCAAAACTGCCAGTTTGCCCTTTAACAACAAAATAATACATATCGATTCCAAGGACTTCAAGAATACCAGGGAGAGACAGAACAAATTTCCTGCTTCTGAATAATCTAATTTGCAATCTTAATGGTATATACAGGTTATCACAGCTTTTCTATTAAAAATTAGAAGTTATACCAACTTCAATTTTATTCTTAATAATGCAATCCTCTATAGATCAAAGTTTTTATGCTAATCTCCAGTCAGTTTCGATTAGTTACAAGAGGCAGGATTTAACTTCAGTTGATGCTTGTTCCTTACTAATGATTTTTTTTTTGTTTCATTCCCTTAGCTAAGTGAAATATTATCCTAACTCTAAAATCGGTAGCTAATTTACCTTATTTGCAAAGCAACCAAATAGACGAGGAAGCACACTAACATTTACAGATACACAAATAAACGAAGTTATACATTTTTAATTCAGCTACACTCTTCTTCAGAGAGCAATGACTGGCTATTTATAGATGGGATCAAATGTCACTCAAACATCCAACAGCTACATACAAAGAATATGGGCTTCCAAATCTATGACTTCTGCTCCATCATGTCACTTTAATCAACACCCAAAAGGCCAGCATGGTTTGGGGTGGGTTTTTTTTGTTTGTTTGTTGGGTTTTTTTTTGCATTAGAACCCTACTGTTCTGGACACAGCAAGAAACACTTAAGTCCTGACCAGCAGAGCCACAAGTCTCCCAGCTGAACTTTCATCTGCACCTAGAAACTAGGTGTTCCTCTGCCTCTCCGGCCCTCTACGCCAATCTCACAGGACCCTTCCGAGCACACCAGAGATTAAGCTTCATGCAAAACATGGCACTGAAGACAGCACTATCACCCTTGCATGTAAAACACAAAGGGGAGCGCTTTCATGCATGATGTGGAACATCTGTACCCAATTCCCTCTCTGTCAAGGGACTTTCATGTCCTGCCACATATAACAGCACGCGGAACATCGTCTATTCAAGAAAAAAAAGAATAATCGGGGGGAAAACTGTGTGAATCAAGATGAAGATCATTCATTATACATGAAGTATCTCATCTTCACTGAGACAAAGAATCAAGAAAGCCTCTTCCTCCTCAGTTACTCACTCTCTCTAAAGAACGGGTACCAACACCCTCAGGGTTAGGGAAAGCCTGGCTTTGGGTCCTTACCAGGGATGAAACAGGACAGTACGCATCCATCTGGCATAAAAGCACTTTCCACACAAGAGAAAGAGGAGGGAGTAAGGGTTCACCAGAACTTCCAAGATTTGCACACCGTTACTTCTAAATTCCCACTCCGATAAAAAGTCAGCTTCAATGAAGCACTGGCATGTTTTCAGCACATCACTCCCCCTTTGCTAACTTAATTCACATATTTGGCTTCAACAGATAAAGCTTCACCTATCAATTTGACTTCCTCAAACCATAAAGGATTTTTCAAAGTAGCAAACAGCAACCAACACGACTGCAACTACAGTGAGCTGTCAGTAGAGCAGTAAATACTAAAAAAGAATCATCACGTGGTAAGATTTTACACATCAAAAAACGTAACTTATCTATTATACATACTCTGAAAATCTTTGAGTCCAAGTATAATATTTTTTAAAAGGGGGGGAAAAAATAATCTGCTTCAGACCTGGAACCTGCAAAGCTTGTACTGTGGAAGATAATAAGTGCATTCCCCATCAACAGGAGTCAGCATACATGGTTATACCAGTAAGTATCTAAGATGAGAACTACCACCGACATTTCTGCCTAATGTGATTTGCAATAGGACAATTACACCATTTAATATCAGTTTAACCACTCTCACTTTAACAAGTTGCTAAAAACCACTCATTTAAACAGCAGTTTTTTCCAAATTCGACTTGCACAGAGCCTTCTTTTAAGACACCAGGATTCAATCTACCGGGAGTGTTAAAAAAAAAAAAATAAATCCCAGCATTCAACATTCAGGACCAGTTTGGGTTTTTTTTCAAGCTTTACACTAGTTTGTTACTGACAAGGAGGGGGGGAAAAAAGTGCCTTTCTAAAGCCAACATTTTGCAAAACAGAAAAAAAAAGAAAACATTACTGCAAAACTAGGGAGCCTTCTACTGTATTAACGGTCTTTTGCAAGGGCCTTTTTAGACAGCCTTCTCGTACGCACACCGTGCTTCATCTGGATGAGATTACGTTTTCCGTAGCCTATAAAGAAGCAGGACTCAATAATGGATCATTAAAGGTAACAATGGTAAAAGGTGTGAGAACTACAGGGACCGAAATGCTGCCCGACCGCTCATTTCTGTGCTACCGCGGCACAGTTCCCAGCCAAAGTTCCCCTTTCTCCACAGGTTGTCTGTCCCCCCCTCTCCGGTATCGAGTCCCTACCGGTTCCAGTAAGGCTCGCCGGGTCTTCCAGCGGGGACCGAGCCCGCCGATGCCCCGAGCCCGACGCGCAGGTGATTCCTGAGGCGTTGTCGCTGCGGAACAGGGGCGGGGGGAGGGGGGGGGAACGGACGGACGGACTCAGGTGCCGCTGATTTTCGCCAGGCGCTGGAGGGCTGTCCGCCCGCGTACCGAGGTGTGCAGTGGCCTCTGCTGGCGCCATCACTGCCGCCCGCACCGTCCCGCTCCTGCCAGCGGCACCGGGAGCCGCGGGGCGGGCAGCCGCCGCCGCCGCTCGCCTCCCCCGGGCCGCCGCCGCGCCGAGGGCGCCCGTTGCACACACACACTCACACACAACGCACCACACACCCCCCGGCGGCTCCCGCAGACCCCGGCGGCCGCACGCCCCCTCAGCGCCCCCCGCCGCCCCCTCACACCCGCCGCACCCCCTTCCCCGCGCCGCCGCCGGGCTCTCGCCCGGCTCCTTACCTGTGAGGAGGCTCTGGGAGCCGCTGCGAGCGGCGGCGCCGGCCGGGTCCGGCTGCCCGAGGAGAAGGGCGATCCAAAGGGAACCGAGGAGCCGCTGGGCTCTCCCCGCCGCCATCTCTCCGCTCCCCGCGCCCGGCAGCCGGGCACCCAGCGACAGCCCCTCCCCCGGGGGGCTCCTCCTGCCGGCCGGGGCGCGCTCCCCGCTCCTCCGCCGGGCTGCGCCCCTGCGGCACCCCGAGGAGGCGGCCCTCAGCCGGGCGCCGGGGTTCGCGCAGCCGCCCCGGAGAGCGGCCAGCGAGGCGGGCGGGCGGGCGGGAGCGGCCGGGCTCACTCCATCGCGGGCCAGTCCCAGCGCCGGGCTCCGCCGCTCCCTCACACGGAGCCAGAGGGGCGCTCGCCGCGCGCTCCTCCCCTCACTCGCTCCCTCCCGCTCCCGCCCCACACACACACACACACCAGCGCGCGCATGCGCCCGCGCGCTCCTCCCCGCCCCGCGCGAGAGCTCCCTCCCTCCCTCGCGCCGCTGCCGACCCCCCGCGCCAGGTGCGCGCGCGCTCCCGCCCGCCACCGCGCCTGCGCGCGAGCCTGCGCGGCGCCCCCGCCCGCGGGGAAGGGCGGTGCGAGGCAGCAGCGCTGGGGCGGGACGAGCCGCTGTCCCCTCGGCGTGGCCCCGATCTATTCCCCCCCCGTCCCCCCCCCCCCCTCAGGCCGGGCCCACCGAACCCCTCAGGGCGGCATCGCGCTCCCCTCAGGCCGACGTGTCACCCCCCGGCCCTGAGGGGAGCTCCGCGAGGGGCTGCCATCCCCTCAAGCCGGTGTCACCGTTCCCTCAGGGCGGCACTGCTCTCCCCTCAGGACGGTTCCGCCGTCCCCTCAGGCCGACACGGCCGCCCCCGGACCCGAGGAGAGCTCCGCGGGGGGCTGCCGGCCCCTGAGGACGGTGCTGCCGAACCCCTCAGGGCGGCATCGCTCACCCCTCAGGCCGGTGCCGCTTTCCCGCGGCTGACACGGCTCCCCCGACCCTGAGGGGAGCTCCGCGGGGGGCGAGGAGGAGACCCCGCGGGCCGCAGCAGGGGTAACAGCCCGGGGTGCGGGGCCAAACCCCGCGTTTCGGCTCGTTTCAGCGGCACGTCGCTTCGGACACTGCTCCTGGCAGCGTCACGGACGGCCACAACGGGAGTGATGCCGTAAAGTTCCCGTCTTGCAGTGAAATAAACTTTTATTTTCCCCTCTCTGAGCTGAAAGCTGCAAAAGCTGCACGTGTTGCATGCACGAAGACGTGCAAAACACAAATAATAAAGTGCCTATCTGGTTATCCGTGCAAATTCGGCGAGTCAGAGGAGTCGTCGCGCTGTGTGTTGCTGGGAAGCGGCAGGGAGATGCGGCAATCCTGCCTCCAGAGCTACGGCGAGGAAAAAAAATCACACTAATCATGTAAAAATAACTTGCAGAAACTTGTTTTCGGGGGGGGGGGGGTGGTGGGGGGAGAATCTCTGCTGCTCAATTTGGGATGTCAACTTTCGTAATAGGCATGTTTCTCAACGAACCAAAGGATAAATAAACGTGAAGAAAAGACCAAATGTACTTTGAAAAGGCAAATGAAATGTTTTTTCATCCTCCTGGGGGTAATTAGTTTTATACAGCATTTGCCATTCAAATCCAAATCATTTGAATGCTGCATCGTTACCAGCCGGTTTTAGCCTTACTGTTGGATCCCGTATCCTTACAAAGGACACAATAAGAGCTATAAATATGCATTCTGCCTTCATTAATCATATGAAGTGTACCCTTATATTTTTTGCATCTCAGCTTGTTGCACACTAAATTGTACTTTTACAATGCGCACACTATCCTTCCTCATTTCATGATTGACTAATTGAATTGTCTCGTTCAGTACCTAAATCATGTCACACCAGGGCTGAAGAAGTGGTAACCACGAGATAACCGTACCCCAGGGCACTGCAAGACGTGAAACACAGGTACATCCCCTCCAAAATGTGTGTTTGTATCGCAAAATGTTTTAAAACTAGTTTAAAATCATTTGTTTCAGAAAGAAATGGGTTTTTACACTGGTGGTGACGCTCCTGCTAAGGAACTGAGGACTAATTTCAGGAAAGTTTACCTTGAGAACCTCTGTGCGTGTGGCAAGGGTGTCCCTCTCCATGCAGGCACCTCTGTATTCCCGTGAAATTATCCCTGATCCAGCGGGATTTGCAGATTTGTTTTATTTAGAGGTTTTTCATCAAGGCAGACACCAACACATTTTGCAGCGCACCGGAACACAGGTGTGCATTTTGCTGTACGTACGGATACAGAGATGTGCACAACTAATTAAACCTTGACGTGACTACAAAGACTCAGCCAATACAGGTGTCTGAAGCGTTTCTCCTTGTGAAACTTGCTTCATTATTTTATAATTTGGTTCGGTGTTTCTGTCAGGAAACAGGGGGTTTGTCCTCCACTAAAAATATCCTGGAGCCTTTTCGCAATGATGAATAATTACCTCCCCAGAAGGATGCTTGGGTTTCTCCATATTACGCTTGCCGAGTTACGCTGATATCTGATATGCCAGAAGGACTACCAGCCATGAACAGCAATTTATACTGAAAATGGAAGCGCTGATTAAAAGGCAGGACTGGTAGTATAACTCCTATTAAAGCTGGTTAGCAATTCCCATCATAAAATCCTACCTCCAGTCACTTTTAATAGTGCCAGACTAACCACTGAGCTGAAATTAAGGCATCTTAAGTTCATACCTCGGGTTAAATTATAAACGTTTCTTCTTTCATTCCTTCTGTCAGGGATCTTCGAGCCTGAAAAGGAGAATGGTCACTTTGTCAGAGGTGTTCCCTCAAAACCCGCCATGAAAAACCCTACTGAAAATCCCGTTTGCGCTCGGCGGGGGCTCACCAGCACTTTGCAGTGAGGTTGTCCAGCGGTTCCATCCTCTCCCAGCGCATCACCGCACAAGGCTGTGGGAGTCGGAGCTGGACCTGCAGTTCCAGTTCCCGGCTGCTCTGGACCATGCCAAGTCTGAAGGTAGGAAGGGCGAGCAGGGAACCTGTCCTTCCAGTCCTCTCGGGAAACACGGAGCAGGAAGCTCCTTGAATAACACACGGTGGGGACGACAAGAACTGGATCGGGGCCGAGTAAGTTGGCAGGCACAAAACGTCTGGAGAAAGACAGGTTCTCCAGGACGGGGAGTTGGAAGGGGAAACTGGGTCTGCCTGCAGGGAGGGATAAAGCAAAGCTCATAAGCAAGAGTCTGGAAGCCAGCCTGGTGGGAGAAGGCTTGAAAACAGACTGGGAATGGGAGAAAATTGCCACAAAAATGACATGCAACCCAGGAGGACTGGGGCTGTCAAGACCAGTATGTTCTCTGGGTGAGGGCTAAAGGAGAACTTGCTGGGCAAAAGGGATCACACGGGAGAGCTGGAGCCGGGCGAGGGAGGAGGAGGTGCAACCCTGAGGCTGGGTGTGGGATGCAGCGAGGGCAACGGGAAGAGGGAGTTCACTAGAGACGGTGATGGAGAAATGGGAATGACGGGAACTGAGGAAGGGAGGCCGGGCAGGAAGGTGAGGATTTAGGAAGGGGAATGAAGACCACCTGGAAATCTCTCATGTCTCTACCGGCAGCAAGTATCCGAAATACAGTGAGAACGTACCTCAAACCCTTCGAGTGCTGGACTGCATGCAAACTATTACATTTCTCATATAGGGTAAGTTTCCACATTGCTGATGGCCTGCAGCAATGTCAACACAGGATTTTTTTAGATTATCTCTAAATGGAAGAGAAATACACGTGTATTAAAACAACAGTAGTTAGGCTGCAAAGTAAAACACTCCCGAGTTGTGAAATACCAGAATAAAGGCTGCCAGTGCAAAAGGATAAGCCCGGCTCAGACGCTGAACCAAGGAACCAAGGTAAGTGCCTACACAACTTCCACTTAATTTGCTATAAAATCAGACACAGGTATTCTATGTACCTTGCGAGGGACTGTGGGGAAAGCAAGCATGGCGCCGTGGCTAAGGTGGACGACTGCTGCTCCGGGAAAGGGCTTCAGCCACAGGACTCCTGTGGGATGCAAAGCACAGCGCTTAAAACAGAGACTTCACAGCAATGCACTAATTGTGCAGTCTTCGCTTCCTAGGTGCCCGATTTGACATTTTGAAGTTTGATTTGCAGAAGTGAAGAGCGCTTGCAGATATATCTGCAGTAAATGAGAACTTATTCAACTTCTGGTTAAATTAGATGCTTTGCCATGTTATATTTTCTGACAAAATCAGGCCATGAGTATTTCTAATCGGATATCTAAAATTAAAAGATATTCTTTACTATCCTGTCTGCATGCCTAAGTTTCTCATCTGTTAAATAAGGGTAACACCAGTTCTCGCAACAGCGTTGAGAAAATGAGTTAGAGTTTGTGAAGCATTTGGATACCATAGTGATGAGTACCATGGAAAAGCCCAGGAGGAAATGAATAAATCTGTCTTCAGAACAATATTTGAATAGCGTGCAGTAAATAAAGCATGGGCCACATAGTGAACAGCGAGGAGAAAATAAAATTATTACTTAGTGAGCACAGTCTATTCTGCAGAATGAGTGAGGCCGGGAACCTGTCGAAAGAACAGCATGTGATCTAATTACAATTAAGTAGTGTATCATGATGCAAATGCACAAAAGGGACAAATTACAATTGCACAAGCCACCTTAATGTCGGCATTTCTAAACTTCTAAACTCTTGAATTAAAAAAACACATCTTTAGGCTGCAAACTTGTAATGTACATGTATAAATGATTCCCTCACCCTTTAATAGTTGGAGACAATATATTAACCTCATCTACCTCAGCCACTGCTACACGGTTGAGTGGAAAAAGCGTTTTTCTCCTCTTGGAGATATCTCAGCATTACAGCCAAGATTTAATGCTGTCATTCACACATTGACAATGTACAGTTTTAAATTCAAAATTTACCTTATTTGGGAGTCTGTGCATGATCATTGGGGGCAGACAGTACTCTCCAGAGAGAGATCCAGAGGTGGACCTTAATTTCAGTGATTAAAATTTTATCTTTCGCTTGAGGTGCTTCATATTTCAAACCAGCCTACTGTTTTTTGGTGCAGAAGCAAGGTTACGAAACAACAACTTCACTGATCTTTTGCGACTCCTCAGTCCCCAGGCTAGCACTGAGCCTTTCTGACTCCTGCCGAGATTTGGAGCCACTTCAGAGCTGCTGTAAATTGCACTGGATTATCTGTGGCCTACAAGAAGGGCAACGAAATTAGGATTCGACTCTTCAGTGGCATGCTGGTTGTGTCCATTTTTCTGATCGTGATTTCTCTATTGCTTAGCAGGATGCGAGGCGGCATTGAATCGTAACACTGATTTATTGTTATCTAATTTCCTGTTACTGGGCATCCTCTAGCAGCCGGTTAAGGCAATTTTGGGATAAGAAGGGGCTGCAGCACAAAAAAAAGACCTGGCTCATTGCGTTTAAGAGGTAGAGCTATGAGATACCTTCAGTTTAATGTGCTGTGCTGCCTCCCATGTGTATGAGATATCAGCTACCCCCACAGACGACTTCTGGCAACGATGAGCTGTCTGATTATTCCTGCATAGGTCTCCACACTGATTCCCGCACCATAGCGCCCAGCGAGGTAGGCTGTCTTTCGTCATTCAATAGGGACTAGAATTTTTTTTTTATTATTTTTTCATATTTATCGGTCACAGATGTGGTTTTGCAAACTGCTCTGAGGTTAGAAGTCATCCTCCTGACTGCGCAGAGCAAATTCTAGGTTAGTGGGCTATTTGCCAGAAACCCTCTAACCCCAGCACATATTATGTCATTCCTGATGTCAACAGCTAGACAATTCCAACTCCTCACTGGAGTCAGGGAGGGTCATAAATGGAGGCAGACCTTCCAATAACTAAGGTTAGTTCCCTGGGAAGTTTGAGAGGAAGATGGAGCTCCTTCACGTGAGTCAGTGTTTAACAGAGTCTGAAATACGAGCGGAGCAGTTGGTGTGAAATGCTTTTAAAGGCTTCAGTCGCTGAGCGGAGGGAGCTGCTGAGGTCTAATCCAATGTTTGTTTATTTAGGGATTTCAGATGTAGATAGAGGGAACCTGGAATCCAAAACGCAGGGTTTACCGAATCCAATCCACACTTTAAAGGAAAAGAATAATTTATTTGTTATCGGAATGTGCATAATAATGTGGGATGTGGCTGTCTGGGCATTCAGAAGGAGAGAAATCCAGGTAACCCCCAAGGGGAAAGCCTGGTGTTATTGCAGTCAATGGGATTTTTGTCCTCCATTTAACCAGAGTGAGATTTCATCTCTGGAAGCCTGTCAGGGGGTGACACTGTGCCACAGGCATTCACAATGTGACACTTAGTTTGGTATTTTTCTCTCTCTTTTGGTGGTTGTCGCATAGTCTTTGTTCTCAGGTGAGATCATTACTGGAGACACACAGAAAATTGAGTTTCCATTCTTCTTTCCCACTGGCAATGCCCTCACTTTTCCAGTGTCCCGCTTCTCGCTGAGGTCCTGTAACTCCTCTTTGGGCTGACTTTTTGCACACCCAGTGAGAGAGGAGACAGATGGTCCATGCCCTCTTGCGTGAACAGGATCAGCCTCCTCTGCAGCTTAAAAATCCACATAAGCCAGACGAGGATTCCAGGTGGTGTTTATCCCAAAGCATTTCCAACAATCCCACAAGAATGTTAATTACTGACACCAACAATCTTGTTCTCATTCGTATAATGGGAGTGCCTAAAGGTCTTACCTGAGGTTGGGTCCTATTGTACTAGACACCTTACCATCACACAATAAAAGCAAGTCCTTTCCTCAGAGAGGTGACAGTCTAGAAGTCTGGCCTGGCAGAACCAAGAGAACCAAGGAAAGAACCAAGAGGACCAAGGAAAGAACCAAGAGAACCAAGGAAAGGTGTTGTGAATCACCAAAGGTAGCGCAGCAGGTCCACATTTCACATCTCAGTCCTTGTGCTTCAGTGCTATGCAAACACTACTACATTTTCTCCTGGTGTCTGGGCCAGCAAAGGCAGGGAAGTGGGACTGCAGCAGTCTGAGAGCAAACCAAGACAGACAGGAAAAAAGCGGACAGGAGAAAGGCTAAAAACAAAAGGAAGAGAACTGATACCTAGCACACAGAAATAGTCATTTGCCTCTGGGCTTGGGAAATTGAAGAAACCATCTTAGACCAGCAACAGAGGATGCCTGGAAAATATACAGTCCATTGTTCCTAGTGACCTCAGCACATTTTGCAGATATTAATTAAACCTCACCTCTGCCCAGCGTGGCGGGTTACTAAGAGCAGCACAGCCCCGTCACTTCTTTTTTTGTTGTTACCTGACAGGTACAGCTGACGTGTTGGGTCATGTGGCTGGAATACTTCATTCCCCTTGTCCTTGGCACGTGACAGTTGCTCCTCGTTTCCCCCACACACACCCACAGCCCATACACCCCGCACTCACATGACAGAAGAGGCTAAGGCGTGCTTCCCGGGGACTAGGCAGCACTGCCATCTCTCTCCAGCTCTGGTGCCCATCCACTGGTCAGGGGGCTGCTCAGCTGCGTTTGCGGAGTCCTGGAAGTGGAAAGAAGAAGCCACACTACCTGCCTGAGATACAAATGGATCAGCTGGAGTCAGATGAGCAAGTCACATGCATAAAACTTGAGACCAGATAGATTTGGCTGCTGTGTCAACACCTACAACTTCCACAAGTGGCCTTTGCTGTTGGCGGTCAGTCATGGCTGGCTTGTTTCTCACACTACTGCTTTAGGTGTTTAAAACTGAATATACACATATAATGATTCCAGGAGCCCCTCTGAAAATACTGGCTAAAGCATGCCTCTGCTTTAAATGGCAGAAACTGGAGGCACAGTGTAGTTTTAGAACCTTGTTCATAGCAAATATGAACAAAGATACCGTAATCCATTAATTTAACAGTTAAAAAACAGTGGCACCCATCATCACTATGATGTAGTGAAGACAGGGACTGAAATGGGAAAGAATACTGACGTCGGACAATAGGTTGGGATATGGACAGAGTCCTGTTTGCAGTAATGAGCAACTATCTTATGTTCATACCCTTCTCAGACAGCCCTTTAAAATTAGTTTTGGGTCTGCTTCCTCCTACAGGAATGCTCCTCAAAACCTCATCACCCTTTCAAGTCCTGTGAAGGAATTTCCTGTAAATATAATGGATTTTTCATGGAACAGATACTGGACTTGTCATTTTTACTATGTCATCTGAAAAAGGAACAAGCTCAAACAGTTGTAAAATTAAACCTTTCAGAACAGATCTTCAGGTTCATGTATCAGATGCTTTGAAAACCTTACTGTGCAGTTTTAGATGTAAACTGATCTATGCATAAAAGTGCAGAGACCTGATTTAACTCTAAACAATAAGTTAAACATCTTGATACCAATGCCATAAAGCAACAGACCTTGTTTAGACAAGGTTTCCAATCCCCAAGCTCATAAGGTGCCACTGAAGGATGCCTGGAGTCCTGGAGGACTTCTCTTGTGCCAGTGACCTCCTGCCGCATGATCTGCACACCATGATCACGGTGTCTTCTCAAAGCACTGTCCTGCCCAGAAAGGCAGGGGGCCACGCTGCAGCACCTGGGAACACTGCAAACTTCCACGCAAGACCTTGGTTCCGTAGTTCTCAGAGGAGCGCAAGGAGGTCTCTTTCCAGAGAGCAACAACAGTGATACAGCCCTGATTTGCTAAGGAGAGAAAGAAGCTTCTGTTCCCAGCAGTTTCTAGTTTGAAAGCAGAGCTACGCCTTGAATCATTCTGCATAAATTTTATTTTTAAATCATTCCTAGCCTCTTGCAAATTTTAAGCATCTCCAAAACCAGGGCAAATTTGCCAACGTTTCCTCCTAGTTTTCAGCAGTTCGACTTCTTACCCCCATTAGAGCTGTCTGAATCTTTCTCAGATGCAGAACTGAGCAATTTGGAGACACGAGGACAGTTTAAAAAGAAAAGAATATATTTTGTGCTGAGGAATGGTACTAAGCTGACAGCTCTAGCAGATAAAACGTGGGTAGCCTTCAAATACGTAAAGTGTTTTGCTCGCTAAAGCTGTCAATCTGGCACTTTTTCACACACATTAATTTTACTTTCTTTTTTTGTTTAAACATCCCTTCAGGGCAACAGTTCTGGAAAAACACCACCATTCTGCCACCTCTCCGTGCTCCTCCCAGGGGACCGGTGATCAAAGCCAGGCGAGCAAAACATGCAACTCCAATGGGATATGAAATGCGGGTGATCATGCCGTGAACCCTTGTATCTTCCTGACAGGCACGCCGCACATTGAGCACATCAGGATCTATACGTCTGCTGTCACAATGTGGTTTTACCACATATTTTTATTTCCTTAGTACCTGAATGGCAGCTTTAGAAATCAAATTACAGTCTGAGTGCTACAGGCTGCAGCCCCCTGACTGGGCCACTAAATCAGACTAATTGAAACAACAAATATGCCCGAATAGCAGTTCCTTAAGAAAATGTCGCCCTTACAACACACCGCTTTTACTTCTAACATAACTTGACTGGGCTTATTGACTGTTTGGTATTTCTGCTACTGCATTTGAAGTTTATTGATTCTAAGAAATATGAAATGAGTTTCAAAGAGGTCAGAATGTGACTTTGTGTCCAAGTGAGACACAAAGGCATTCAGAGATACTAAATGGAGTAGAGGGAACTGCAGGAAACTAAAGGTTGGTCATTCATACCAACAGAGATCGGTGGGTTTTGAAAATCACTGTCCATTGAGCAGCCTGGCCCCAAAAGAGGTGAAGGTGCTCATCCACCTTCTAGCAAACAGGTACCACCACACTGCAAATGTTGCCCAGGCTGTCGCTCCACCTACTCCCCCTCCACGAATACACATTTTTGGGGGTATACTCTTAGGAGGACCAAAGGTTGAAATGGCGTATCCTCCAGAGTAGTGGGAGGTACCTGCTGGCAGGGAAATCCGAGAGGAAAATACTCTTATGGCTATACAGGCAGCAGACATTTTGGGTAAAAGCAGGATGCCTTCACATTCCCAAAGGAATTCAGCTAAAAAGGATCACTACCAAAAACTGGAGAGATGTTTGGAACGAATTTACATTGCTAAAAATGGGGAGTTGGTAGAGAAAGAGGTTAAGGCTATCAGAAGTACCCTTCATTTCTGGAAGTACAGAAGTGTATGCATTCAACAAGAAATCCATTTCTCAAAAAAGACTCTCATTTCATGTTCAAAACCTTACCGCGAGGGCTGAGAAGAAATTGAGGTTTATGTCTATATCATCTGGAATGAACATTTACATTCTACGAAGAAAAGAAATGGCGTTTTTCGGATGCGAGCCCTCTGAGGCAGGTAACAAAAAAGATATATTTGACAGAGGAAGAAAAGCTTTCTCACAAATCTAATGTTTTTCTAGCCCCAAATGGCTGCAATCTGCCTCTCAAACCTTCTTTCAGGCTGATGCTTGCTTCACGATCTGTTAGTTTTGTCTACACCATCCTCTCAAATGGTCATCCAGCTTTTTCCTTCTGACCTCTGTCCCGCTCACCAGATACCAGGTAGCACTCATCTGGTCCTTCTGGGGTTGTGGTTGCACTATCTGCAGTGAGCCACTACTTCTCACGCTGCCAGGTCATTCTAGGAAGTACTGCTTTTGGAGAAGGCAGTGCAGGGGAAGACAAGGAATACTATTACTGACGTGCTTTTGATGTTTGCTGCTACCACTGCTGTTAATGTGTGTTTTTACTAAAGAGCAGAGCTCACGTATTATGGTTAGCTTAAAAAGAAAGCTGTAAAAAAGCACTAGTGAAAGACATCAGGAAGCAAAACCTCACATAACACTTCTATTCTCTTTTTATCTTCTTTTTTTTTCCTTTTAAGTATTGCATCCAATTTCTGGCAAATGTAGTAGTCCCTGGGGTATGGTGCCCCCAGAAGACTCCCGAAGAAGCACATGCTGTGCACAGGCTCCTGCTGCAGGAAGTGAGCAGCGAGAACTCCGACACTGAGCAAGGCAAATACCTCCCTGTGAGCAAATTCCAAACCAGAAAGATGAAGTTAGTCTTGTTCCTGGCTGCAGCCAGGTATGCGTGAAAGGTTTTACGAATTTTCAGTTGACGCAGGTGAAGGATGGCTACCATGCTAGAAGTGACAAATCTAAGAAATCTTGCACTTCACCTAAAAATGACGGATATGACGTATGCAAAGAAGGACTAAGCACAGAAAGCTCTGTGATTCTCTAACCTGAATAGCTTATTTGTGGCGTTGAAAGGCTAACTGAACTCAGATAACAGACCAGACTGGGTTTTGGAACAAAACACTAAAAAGTAGATTTTTTTTTTTACTCACAATTAACACGGGCATCAATAAGTCCAGTACTGGATCTGTTGTACTGCAGCAGCTGATTTGGAGACCACTTTTCAAACTGTGGGTCTGAGGCCAGTGAACCGATCTGTTCCAACAGCACTGGGAAGTCACCATGTCTACACCAAAGCTGACTTAGAGAAGAGAGATCAAATAATCCAACAGTCTACAACAGAAGGCAGTAGGGTAGAGACCTGCAGAGTTCAGAAACGGTCTGCAAAAAACCCACGCAATGGAACAGAGCAGTGGGGAGAGCAACAGAAAGCAGTCTCCACCTTTGGGAACAGATGGGTTACCTCAAGTGAGGGTATCAAGAACGTGCGAATGCCAACGCAGTGGTCAGTGGGGACAAAATCCCCATTTGGAGCACTTCATGGGCCTGGGGCGGGTGGGGTGACGCTGCAGCAGAGGGTGAGCAAACAACAGCCTGAAAGAGAAATGGATACTAAGTAATTATAAGTTGTGCACCCACTTATGCAGTGCTACGAACTTAATTAGTGCCCCCCCAAAAAACCTACAAGCAGACTCTTGAAATTGGGTGGTGAGTGAAACAGCTCTAAGTCAGCACTTAGCGTGGGGCTCTTGTTCCCATTAGAAGAACATGTTCACCAGAGTACCTGAACAAGAGAATGAGGATTTAAAAAAAAAAATAGGGAAGCCTGCACAGGGTGCTGAGCAAATCTGAATAGAGTGCACCCATCTTAAAGCTCATCTCCTCTGTTGAATTTTTACGTGGAGTATAGCAGACACCAGAGGAAGGGGTGAAAAGGCTCGCAGCTCTGTGAAAGGGAAGTGGAAATGCAGAACTGACAGCAAGTGGACACTCACGGGTCACCACAGAAAGGGGAAAAAATGCAACCCTTTGTGATTACAGTTAAGCACAAATAAATACGTAGGAAAAGCACATTTTCTGTTTCCTGCAAGGAGTAAAGTTTGGGGGGAAATGGCCTATGCCAAATATTTTTCTCTGCTGGAGGCATCAGCAGGGTTCTGACAGGCACGTTAGGAAAACAGACCATACGTTGTGCATATTCAACAGCCCCTATGGGAGACATAATTTTCTCAGGCTGCCGTTTGGGTTGTGTTTGGCACTTGAACTGTTTCATGGGCTTTGATAGCCTAGGATCTGTGTAGATGATGTTTTGTTCTGCGGGAAAAGAGTAGAAGCACATGACCAGAAGCTCTGATCAGCTTTTGAAAGACCCGGACCAGCAGAGCTCAACCAACAAAACTCCTTTGTAATGGAAATGCCATACCTAGGCATGAAATTAGAAAAGCAATGTGAACAAGCAGATTACAATAAGATTGAAGTCATCCCCAGTATTCCTGCCCCAGCAGAAAAGGATGCAAAGTTAAGATACCTTTGAGTAGTGAACTGTCTACCCAATTTAGCTGCCCAAGCAATCAATGACAGATCTTTATGTGCAAGAGGGTTCAGTAGACCTAACATACACATCTTCACAGGGAAACTGAAAGGAGCTAATGAATAGCCCCAGATAAACAGAATTAAGTGCAAAACTGGACATAGATCTTTACAGACCAATGCTGACTGAGCTGAATTCTCTCCTTGCGCTCTCAGTAGTGCTTATGACCCTCATGAGGCATAAAGATTAATGCTTGTACAAAAAGCATTTGCTTTCTACTTTTTGTAAAGCATTTGTAGGCTGCCTACTTGAATGTTTCGTCTGGTTTCAATTAGAGATATTATTAGTCTTTACTTTCAGCCTTGCTGGGTGTCGTTTTGCTCTGGACAATTCAAGCTACTCTCCCCTGTCCCATTCCAGAGGAGCCTGAAGTGACACCTTTCTCTTCTTACCTCTGTGATTGCTAGGAAGTTAATTGATAATAAGTCAGACTCTGTTTACACTCCAAATTGACCAGCTCTATTCATGCCAGCGGGGTTGCCCTGTTTGCAATGCAGTTTGAAACCCGCTGGTAATGACTGTTATTCTGAGTTAACACACAAATCACTGGGCAGGCAGGAGATGTTGAAAAGTCATGCAAATTCGCTTTGTTCCCAGGAGGTGAAGCATAAGTGGCCTCGTAGGAGCTTAAGGAGGAGCTTCAGGGCTATCCTTGAACATGGAATGGTCCTGGGGCATCACCAACGCCAAAGAAACTCCTTTCTTTAGCTGTTTTGCTAAGTACCGCTGCTGTGGTGTGCAAAGGGGACACCAAAGAGCAGAGCCTCTGCCAATGAAGGCAATTTGGTAAGCTGAATACACTAAACAGCCCAAAAGGGTCAAGCTGCACAGGCCGGGATGCTGTGTAGGTAACCAGTCTCTGAGACAACACCTAGAGGGGCAGCATCTTCCTGTTTGACTCCACTCGCTTTCTTAATTAGGCTTCTGTAATCTCAAAATCATAGATTCATCACACAGCAATAGGAAAAAGCTGGCTCCCTTTGGAGAAATATCGTGGTAGTGCAGAAGTGGATAATGTCTATTTTCCACCGAGGCCTCTCCAATAGTAGGGAGGGCGCCCCAACCCTCGCTATGTCCCTACAGAAGCTCAGGGCAATGTACCGGGGCTCATTTGGCCTTTTCTAGAAAAGGTGAAGAGACATGAATTTACTTTGAGGGCTGGACTGTACACGATGTTTTGCAGTCACGCACAGAGGATCTTCCACCACAGATGGGCAGGCCAGTGGAAACAGCTACAGCTCTCCTCCACCAGACCAGGTCATTTTGACCCAAATATTCTAGGGAGAAATCCCAGAGACAGTCTGGCCGGCAGGTCATTAGGAAAGATCTGTCTGGCAAGATATGCCCCCAAGTGCCTTCGAGAAGGCACAGGAAGAAGTTAATCACTGAAAATGAAGAGTCTGCAGTTCACAGGCAGCTCTTGCAGCAGGGAAAGCTGAGAGCAGTTTTTTCAGGATCATGACTTTGGACTAAGGTGCCTAAATTCTGTGCAAATTTTTCAGATGTCTGCTTGAATCTAGCCTTAAATCTCCCTTTATTCCTGTGGAGAACAGCAATACTTCCATGGTGTTTCACAGTGTCACTGTTAAACTCAGTAATCCCTCTTCAAGACCTAGGGGTGGAAGGTCCTGGACAAAAAAAGCTTTTATTTTATAACTAGAAGTCAGGTAAAAGAGACATCAAATAACAGAGCCGGCCTGAAGGCACTGAGAGGATTCAGAGAGCTGTAATATGCTTGAGAAAGGTAAATCTCAGACTCAAGGGCTGCAGCTGACCTTGAGCCCCTCACCTTGGCGGACAGGGCAGCCTCGATGCTGCGCAGCTACAAGTGGTGTTCCCCCCGCCAGGCCTCTTGGCTCCAGTTTCTCTGAGGTGCCTTTCTAGATGGGAGCTAAAGATCATTAAAACCTTCCAGAGGACAACCATGAGATCCAGCCAGTGCTCCTCCCTTCAATAAATAGAACAGTTTCTAGCACAGGTGGCTTTGTGAATTATTGCAGAGCACATAATAGTCCCTGTATTTGCCTACACAATCACTGCGCTCCCCAGATCTAACTCATTACTGTGCTTAGCGAAGCGCTTTGAACTGCCTCAAGCATGAAAAGCACCATATAAGAACAAATTTTATTCTCATAAAAAGGTATTAAGGCAAGTTAGAGGCACTATTGACGCACACGGTATGTTATAATTGGCAAACGTTCACAAAGGCAAAATCCAGCTTTGTGCATCAGGCTGGCGGGTACCTGTGTGCGCGGAGCCTGTCTGGGTGCATCCTCTCCTCTGCCCTCCAGTGCTCCCAGCTCCCACAGACAAGCTGGCTGTTGGAGAGCCGCGACTTCCTAAACATAGCCCTTTTGTTCCGGATGAGCAGCAGGACTCTGCTTGACCTGATTTTAGAGGGAGACACGGACCCCACTGGCTAGTATCTGGCATTATCCACCTGCACCTCAGTCTTTCCTCACCCATCATTCCCCCACAAGCATTTCGGTCACCATCGCAACCCAACCTGCCACCCCCGAGCATCACAGCTGCATCCCTGCACCTTCCCTGAAGCATGTGCCACCCTCCCCACAGCTGTCCACTCAGCCCAGCTGTGACCTGCAGCACCCTCTGTTGTTCCCTTCCTGGAGTTCACCCAGCTCATCCTCCCTGCCAGGACTGTTCCTTTCCCATTTCACCCACTGTCTTCCAAAAAGCTATCAGACCACCACTGTTACGCCAGTCTGTCCCGGTCTGGACTCTCATTCCTTGCTTGCTAGTCTTGCCAAATTTGTTTATTCCCAAAATATTATCTGTGAAATGGAGGGACACTGTAAGTAGAGAACTGAAATAGCTGAAGTCCTTCTTACTAGGAATAGGTAGAACTCAAATATCTTCTAGTAACCCAGAAGTCCCGGAAAACACATAATATTTGGAAGTATCAGGTTATTAATCTACACGAAAGTCTTTATATCAGCGCTGTGCTTAAGGATGTTATCAGAGAAGCCAGGAACGTTCTTGGGGTCGGAGGGCAGCGGGCAGAACAATTTTTGCAGGCCCACACAAAAATGTTGGGTTGTCCCAAGCCAATGTCATGTCCCAGAGGGACACGGGAGTCAGCACTTTCACTGCTCTAATTACCAGCAACCAAGATAAATACATTAAATATTAATGGGAATATTGAGAAATAACAAAAACTAATACAGAAACCACAACGGTATGTGCTCGCAGGCACATGTGCATGCACGTGTGTGCAGTCTGTCCAATGGACTCGTGATCATCCAAGATCCTGGCTCACAAGCTACCTTCAGTCCCTGAAACCTTCCACTGTCTTGAATTCCTTCTGTATAAAGTATGCCTCGTGGCCCATTTTAAAGTTCTAACAGCTTCATTTTGGCTAGAAAGCACACTACTTTTCAGGAGGTTTGAGCTCAGTTTCTCTTCTGGACCAACAGGTATTTGGAAAGCTGCAGAGACGTCACATTCATTCAAAACTGTCACCCCCCATGGTACGCTCTGTGCCCACAAACCTGCCTTCAAGACTCATGGTCCACGATGCAGCCTTCAGTCTTAAAGACAAGACCAGGTGATGGAAAGAGCGAGAGGAAACCTCCAAAAACCTCAAGTGCTTGAGGCTTCCTCTACTATGGGACTGAGGAAGGGGGAAAGCACATCCATTGGCACCTTCTCCAAAAGCTGCACACCGACATCCCCACAGTCACTTATTCCAGCACTCAGGAACTCAGCAGAGTCAGAGCCTCGGGATTTAACTCACAATGAACCTGCACACAAATGATCCACACGTAAGGAGAGTTCACCAGGACCTGAAAGAACCCGACTAGGAGATGCAACATGGGGCCCACCACGGCAGCCATGTTGGGGGCGAACATTTTGAGAGAAAGGGTCTGGTGCGTGCGGTATCTCTATGGTCGAGCACACAGGAAACATTGCTTGGGAGCTTTCACTTCAAGTGTGTACTAAAAGGTTTTCTTATATTTCTCGGTCTGGTTAAATTTTCTTGGCTGCTTTCCACTCTGCCCACAAAGTGCTGCTGGAAAAGGAGGAAACTCTTCTTTGCATGCACAAAGATTGGGACTTTTCTTCCTCCACGTAACGATGAACTGTTCAATGGAAGTTTAATCCAACTCGTCACCTACTGTGTGTCCAGGGGTCTAGTCACCACTGCTTTAGCTGAGCATGAGTCCAGCGAAGTGAGCTTGGTGTTAGTAAGCAGGAAGAGACCTGGACTGGTGATGTGCTCACATAGCTTGATTTTCAGATCTTTCCTGATGGGAGAAATTGAGAACCAAAGATGTTCCACCAAACCTACTCATCCAATTACTGGAGCACTTTGAAAATGTGATATGAATCAGTCTAACACCCCAAGCTTCTCCCAGAACAGAACGTGAGCATGCAGACACTGCGCTTTTGGGAAGCATCGAGAACCAGACAGATTAGCTTTGTGGCTTTTGTTAGTTGGTTCTGACTTGCTTTTGACTACTTGCCTGCTCACTATTAACACCCCATGGTGCAGTCATGTTTGACATCCCTATAACAAACCCTGATTTATATGGCCTCACACAATTCCTCCTCCTTTGTGTGGCCTTGAGAACAGCAGAACAGGCAGACTGAAATGGAACCCATTTAAATAAGTCACCACCAAAAGAGCAGACATCTTCAAAGACTGTTATCTTTGTGAATCAAACTTCACCCTTCCTGAATAATCAGGGTTTTTTTAATGAAATGCAGCTTCTGGGGTTTGGCAGAAGTGGACAAATACGTACTGCAGTGACTAGACTTAAAAAAAAAGGCGAAAGTATGACTGAGATTCACAAAGCTACAGAATAAAAGAGAGAAAAGATCCAGAGAAAAATCAAATGTGCTCCATTCATCACTCAATCATTCAATCACAAGTATTTGAGCAGCTGTCCAGTGAAAGGAATTCAAGCTCCCTATTTTACGGCACGTCTCTGAACATCTCTGGTGCTTTTCCACACGGCAATGCAGCAGATGAGCTGTACTCCTTTCTATACCCATTGCCCGTACAAAAACTGCAAACCGTCATCACTGATGCTCACTAATTTAGGATCCATGTCATAATATACTCTGCCTCCAAAGCATGTCCACTACTTAACGCCCTGCTTGCTTTAGGAATGTGGTTTTTCTTTGGTACAATGTGAACACCACGATTATGTGCTGCATGTGCCAAAAAGGCAGGGCTGGGTGGGGAAAGAGAAGGGAGGCTTCAGTTCAGAAATGATAGTACCTATTTTTGGCTCCCGAAGCCGAGCTGTGCTACTCCCACTCTGTTCGGATGATCCAACACATATCACTCTAGATGTCACCAATCACAGGCAGTCACGACAGTTTGGGGTGCTGGGCTTCAGCGTCTTAGGGGAGGGAAGATAAACAGCAATTTTTCTGCAGTCTGTGGCAGGAACAAACTGTCTCATGGTACCTGTTATTTTATTATTAATAGTCAGATGAGGTTATTTTTCAGTCTGAACATATCATTACAACACAGGAGTTACATACTTGGCCCTTCCCGCTCTGACAACCCTGCCCCAGAACGCAGTGGGACGTCCCCTTCTCTGAAACATCCTATGTGAAAACCTGTTGGGCAACCACAGTGATTTTTTAAGACCTGGTTAAGCGTGCTGCAGGACCAAATGCCCTGTTGCTCACTGCTGCCTGGGACACACAGAATATAGTCTAATTGGAGTAAATTTGTGTCCCATCTCTGTTTTAGATAACTACAGTGTTTACTGTAGTATGCACAGCATTTTCACAGTGCTCCAAGAGCTACAGTCTCCGCTTCCCTCAGAGATCTGGCCCGCGAGCAGTTTACTACACATCTGCTTTGCAGTAAGCGGTCTCCGCATGCTTTTAACCTGCAACCACTGTCAGAGAGGGTTAGCTCAGCCCTCCCTCGACAGCCCCCAACTGACAACTTACTCACGTACCAGAATGCTCAGCCAGCGCAAGCCGAAGTCTCTGCGCACATCACCCGCTGGCGGTACCCTCAGGAGGTCGTCCCAGCCTCCCCTCTTCATGGCTTTGGAGGGAGGCAGCGCAGGGCAGCCCTGTGAAGGAGACAGTCCAAATCTTCTCTTGAAACTCAACACTCAACCTGGGCACCTCTCGTTCACGGCTGAAGGCGCTCCCCACAGCCACACCACCTTCTCCCTCCTGCCACCAGCAGCCCATTCCTCACCTGGCAGCATGATCCTGCTCATACAACTGTTCGCAGAGCGGTGAGACAAATCCAACTGGGAAATTGTACAGCAGGCGGCCCCACAGCTGTCTGCACGGACAGGGAAGACAAGGCGAGGGGTGAAGAAGAGCAGCTTACCTTGGCACTGCCGCCAGAAGAAGTTGCTGCAGGACACAGCCTAAGTTGGGCATCTCTGATGGGCAGTACCCGGCGCAGCTGGAGCCATGCCAGCACTCTTCAGGAAAGCAGGGAACAAAAACACGGTCTCGTAGGTCTTCGGCTCACCTATCTGCAGGAACATCTTTTCTTTCTTCAGCTGCTTTTCTTCATTACGTTATCCCACAGTACACTGTGTTATCGAATAATTAGAGACACACACATAACAGTTTTTCAAAAGGCTGGAGCATTTCTCTTTAGAAATGTAACAGTGAAAGAAAATGACACCATGTAGACACCCTAAAAAGAAAGGGTTCACTGTATTTAAAAAAAAAAAAAAAAAGTTACATTCTTGATCAAGGAACAAACCAGTATGGATAATCACAATCACATTTTGCAGCCATGTAACTCTTTTTATCTTTTTCTCTCCCAAACATCTGAAGAATATGAATGGACGCCTGAATCCTTTACATGAGAATAGCTTAAACCAGCACTGAGAGAAAATATGCATCCACATATTGATCTGCACGGACGGAGCAAGTTCAAACCTGAGTTAACGGTCCCTGATCTTGGACAGGGGTTGGCAGAGCTCACCTCCTCTCAGGACCAGCCCCATCCTGGGTTACCGCCAACCGTACGGCCTGCGAGTGCGGCACCTCAGTTCTTTTAAGCAAAGGTTGGCCGAAGGAGCATGGTACTGTTTTATTTAATCACTGTGGAGTTTTGGTATCCACAGGAAAAAAATCCTGGAACCAGAGTGTATTTTCATGATCGGTGACTACAGAGTGGTATAAAATGTCTGCACTGCTTCTTTCCATTCCAGCCCGCTCCTTTGAAGTCATGGTAACAGCTTTTGGATTCAAATCCTCTGATGAGACTCCTTGATTTATTAGGTAAAACATCTGGAAAAAATGAAGACTTGTGGCAGTGTAAATCCTCCAGAAGGAGCAGAGAGAGGTTTCATCTAACAGTACTCCTGTCAAAAAGCAAGGAAACCCGAGCCCTGGCGACTGGCTTAAGGTTGCTCTGAGGCTGAAAAGCTCTGGCTCAGAATGGGCCTGTTCACGTTTCACCCACTGGCCCAGAAATCAGCGCGCAGACTTGGCGGAGGCTGCGAGCAGAGAGAGGAATGCACATCAGCTAACAGCCCTCGGTGCTGGGACCGCGCCACAGCTAACGAAATGATTTTCATACGCTCTTGTAGCTCGAACGTCGGTAGCAATTCTGCCCTTGACATTAATAAGGTAGCTCCTGTTATAAATCACTGCATACTGTGGGAGCAGGGTGAAATGTAAAATACCTGCCTCTCTCCCACAAAGAAAAAGGCAACAGTGAAATACAGACGGGCCTGAAATACATAGCTCAGGTCACCTACGCTGCATCGCTGTGACGAAGAGGGGTGTCAGGGTGACTTTTCCCTTCCCCAATTACAACAGTCCGCATGAGTAAAGGAATGTTGGCTTTGGCAGGAGAAGAAAACTACCCGCCTTGGATGGTGCCGATTTGAAAGGAATAAAACCTGTACAGGTAACAAACAAAGAGGCAAGCATTGTTGTGAAGCGGATTTTTCTTTTATTTGGAATCAGCCCTGAAGTAAAGCCAAAAAAAAGGAGAGGAGGAAGGGAAGAGCAGGAACAGCTTGCTGTGCTTTGGAGTTACTGCTAATGGCTTCTTCTATGCAACGTGTGTGCGGGGGCACACGTGTGTGAGCATGTATGTGTGCATCTGTGCGTGTCTGTGTAAAACATTTGTTAGATGAGGGCAAAGCTAGAAATCACGGAGGTACTTGACTCAGAATTATTTACTCTCTCTGCCTCCTCCATACAACAACCCATGTTCCAAATTTCAGAGCTCATGCTTTTTTCCCCCGAGAGCCATCTTTTGACAGTTATTTTCTCATCTAAATCCCCCTTCCAGCAATTTGAATAATACAGTTCAAACACCAGCCTGAGTGCCAATGTTCTTTTTGGAGGGGGCGTAGGACCGGTGGAGGAGGGGGAGTTTGGGGAGTATTTTTTTAATCAGATAAATTATTGCTGGGAAACCAGCCACTTCTCTCCATTCAATTTATACTCTATGGGGAATCCATCTAATACCCCTTCTCTTAGTGTGAAGCAGGACTGGCGAGATGCTGTATCAAACCAGGGAGGAACACAAAAGATGGGATGGAGTGCAGGGAATGAACAAACCACGGGAGGAAGGGGCTACACAAAAGCCAGCGGACAAGAAGAAAAACCAAAGGGATGCGTCCGCACCTCCTCAGACAAGGGAGGCAAGGAGAAAATGTTTTTGCCCATTTTTCTGCTGGCACATTGGAGCAGGCTCAAGCGTGTGCAGTGTGGGCTGGGAGAGGGATGGGATGGGATGGGATGGGATGGGATGGGATGGGATGGGATGGGAAGGCTCTGAGCTTCAGGGCTGACGTAGGGAGGTGGCACAGCTCCAGGCAGGTCCGTAGCTGTGCGGGACAGAGGTTCCTATCAGGCGCTGCTTGAGTTTGCAAAATGAGTTTAGTGATTTCACGCCGGGTTCCCAGTGGAACTGGGAAGGTGCCAGTTCACCTCACCATTGTAATTGGAACTGGTTAATGCTTTGCTGGCCGGCTGAGCGAAGCCAAGGACTGGGAACAGAGACAGCTTCCAGCACATCGGGTTTCAGACATGCTTGCGCGGCAGCATGTCTGGGAAGCTTGCCTTGCTGTCTGGGCATACCTTCTCGTCTTGTTTGTATTACTTGAACACCTAAGGCCCCAACCAAGACAAGGCTCCCTTGTGCTGAGGCGCTGTACGTACACGCAGCCAGAGACAGGCTGTGTCCTGAAGAGCTCCTCATCTAAACAGAGAGACAATTAGAGGTGGGGAGTGGAAACAGGTGCACAGAGAAGGGAAATGATTTCCCCGAGCTCACCCAGTGAGTCAGCGTCCAAACCAAAACCAGAACCCGGTGCCCCATTCCAGGCCACAGCACTTGCTGCTCTTTCATGTGCTAACACCAATTTAGCTTCCCACTCTCGCAATTCTCAGCGACTATAAATGAATGTAGAGTTTTTAAAGAATTACAGGGAAACGGCACCTGAATGGGTGTCACGGTGCACTTTTCTGGCCTTTTATTCTTCTTTATAACGAAGAATGAAAAGCTTTAGGGGAAGAGTTGGCAGTAAGCTCAGGAGACAAGGAGACTTCTGAGGAAGACTTCCCAGATTCTGAGAGTGACTACAGTACCAACAATGGTGGAAAATAAAGGAATTGACTCGGCAGGAGGCAAAGGGGAACAAGTGGAAGAGTAACTCTGCTCTGGAGAGCTGCGAGGAGACTATGACACACAAAGCAGAAAAGAGAAATAAGGCAAAAAAAGATTCAGATGTGTACAGTGTGCATTTTGGATAGCTTCCTTCTGACAGCCCAACTGTCAAAAAACCGCTGAGTTCCCATTCTCGGGGAATCAGGCCTTACACAGAGTCCAGTTATTTTTGGCCCAAAACAAACAAAAGACACTCTCTTAATTCAGAGCTCATTTCCATCTGCCATAACAGGCTTTCACCAGTGCCCCCCCAGTTTTTCAGTCTGCAAATCTAAGCTGTGTGAAGGTGGTGTTCCTGGTGCTACAGCTTCCTTTCCCAGGCAAAATTAATGTTTAAAGCAACACTGAGTTAAACACATAACTAAAAACCCCTCTAGCCCACCTACCAAAGAAACTTATTTTCAGAGTTCAGTTAACCTCCAAAGTTATCACTTGGAATTACAGATCTCCCTAGAAATGCCAGAACTACCTGTGCCAAGACGAAGTGAGCCCGCTTGTTCTGCCAGTCTCAGGTTATGGGGATTTTCTTAACCTGCAGTGGTTCTTGTCCAGCTGAGGCATTCCAAGGAAAAAAATTAATAACTTTTTGGCATTTACTCCCTTTCTAAGAAATGGAGAAAGTGTTATCTCTTCCTCCTCATAATTTTTTTCTTGGACTTTGAGTCCCCAGACATATGTACTTTATTAAAACACTGCCCATTTCAGATGTTTTATCCGGGACTGGATGAACTCTGGTGGTAGGTATATTCAAGCTGCTTTGTGCATTTGGTTGCCCCTAAATGTGTTTTTGGGAATGTGTTCCAGCTTCTAATCGTTTTACATTAAGACTCAGGCACTTGGTAATCTCTCCCCTCCCAATCCCCAAGAAAAAACAGAAACACCAAATCTTCAACCCTAGATCAAGCACAAAGCCCTCTAAAATCCCAACCTGGAACCATGGTTCATAGCTCTCTTTTCTCCGTGACTCTTGCACTCCACGGGATCTGCAGTTGTCTCCCTGCCCAAGGAAAGAAAACACATGACATGAATCAGGACCTCTTCTTGACAAGAACAAGGTGGAGGGGCTGCTCTTGGCCAGCAGGTACACATTAAATTGCCGTTTAAGCCTGGTGACTCACTGGGCTGGGGGAGTTTTGGGCTGCTCCATTCTTCCACATTGGTTATCATCTTTCATTTCTTTTACACCTGATACCATGTGGTTTATCGACATCTCCCTGGGCTCAATAAACTGTGGAAGTGAGCCTCCTTATTCTGTTTTCTTTCTTTTCCTGCCCCTCTTCATTCGTTTCCTGGCTCTAAAGCTAAGCAACCACCCCCCCCCCGGGTTCACTGCTAAGCAAAGGACAGCTAGAAATGGCAGGTAAAAGGGTCCTGCCCAAGCATGAAAGAAAAGCGAGGAGGAGTCCCCAGCCCTCTTACAGGGGAAACCGCCTGCCTGCTTGCTTCACTCTTAGGCTCAATTACACAAGAGGATAAGGAAAGGACAAGAAAACACAGAATTCATATAGCCAGGGGTCTGTGTCGCTTCAAGAAACAGTTCACGTACTGCTTCTTAGGGGCAGCTCGATGAACTTGGAGGTTTGTCAACACCCGGCCTGAAGGCTCTGACAGGTTATGTCAGCACTAGGCTTTTCTTCCCGTTTACCTTGCGACTGTCCCCTTGGTGTGCCTGGGGCAGCAGACACAGCAGGACAGACAGACCGGCTACCCACACTTCACGCACGAGGCTCGATGCGCCCTGTTTCTCTTTACCGACACTCCGCTAATGGAACACGTGCAGCAACAAGCGGATCCCTGAGAAGCAGAAGTGCTCAAGCCGGGTTATTAGGGAATTAGATCCCATAGATCATCTTCCCCCCTGCCCTTCCCCACAGCGTTCCTGCTCACTTCCACGTCCTGTTCGTGCTTGGCTGGACAAAGGGCAGCACATGCTAGTTCGGCACGGCACGTGTGCTGCCTGGCCAGCTGGCGGCTGCTGCTTCTCCGAAGGGATGCATGGCTGAGGTTTCTTCCACCAGTGGGGACTCTACTTTGGGGTTGTTTTTTTTCCCTCCGTCCAGCTGCAAACTTTCAGGTAACTTGCAGGAATTTTGTTGTCAATGAAGTTACTCACAACTCTGATCGACTGACAATTTCAGAATTAATTCACGGGGAGGGCAGAATGACAGCAAAACAGTAGGATACCTCTTTAGAAACCGAGACTAAAATGCTAGCGCAAAAGGGCTGCTGGAAATCTTGTTTTCATCACCCACAAATTCCCTGATGCTGGAAAACGTACCCCACTTTCCCGTATTTACCAATTTGCTACAAGTTCTAACATGAACAGCTTCTGCTGGGAATAGCTGACTGTGCCAGAATATGATAGCTGCTGTTCCTGCACTGTCCTCCCCTCCCCAGATTATCGCATTTCAGCCCAGAAAATGAAAGTTGCTCTGTGTTTACTAACCATTCTGCTCCTTTCCACTCCGCAAGGACCTCTGTGGGAGAGACAGATCTCTGCTGTTTACAAGACCATCTGCTTCTGTTGCTTTTCTTCACCTGAAGTTAGAACGCTCTGTTCAGGATATTGCTCGCGGTTGTGTTGGGAACTGCAAAGAGCAGATGAGGATTTCAGGTGGTAAGCGAGCAGCGTGAAGAGAAGAATATAAATCTGTTCTCAACTAAATAGCCCGAAAAAGAATTAAAAAAAAAAAAAAGGAAAGAACAAGATTAAAGAGGAAATTCCAAAAAGCCAACAATGGTTTCAGCAGCACAACCTTTCCAAGGAGAGTTTTTCCCACCTTTTTATGAAAATTTGAACATTTAGAACCAGAAGGGAAAAAGCACAAGCACTCCAATGATTGTTTCCCTGAAATTACACCGATCCCTCTGGTCTCTGCATTTTAAAGTCTCTATAGGTAGAGCTACAAGACTCTACTTTGCCCAAACCTGTACTGCTGCCGTGAGCTGTTTAGCTGAGAGTTCTCCATGCAGTTTAACTAAAGGACACATGTTTCCAGGAGTAACGGGTGACCCTTGGGAGTCAGAAAGAGATTGGAAATGTCTGCCTGTCCCTAATGCCTTCGGTGGGATGCCCAGAGACCAACCCCAACCCCAGAGCTGCTGTCCTTAGGGCCTGAGCCTGCAAGCATGGCTGCAGGAGGGACCAGAGGGGGCTCTCCAGAGTCTTATGTATTTAAATGCTCTCCGTAGCCCAGTACGCTGCTGCCAGTCAGCTAAGCACACCGTGCGGCGTGCCTGGGCAGGCTGCTGCAGACATCCACAGGCTCTGCAAGAGGCAGCTGCGAGGATGGCAGGCAGACAGGTCGAGGAGCATGCTGTGCTCACAGACACTGCTGTAGACGGCATGAATACCTACGAGACGCGCGTCTCCCTTGTGCCACAGCCACTGCTGCGCCTGTCTCAGCTGCTGGGAAGGGGCTGCACCGCTCTGTCTGGGGGGGCCTCAGCCGTCAGGGATCAGCAGGCTGCAGCAGTCACCCTGCTCCCAGCTGCAGGCTTCAGTCCGCACTGGTGGTGCTGGGCTTGGAAGAGAAAACAGAAATTGTTGCTGTTCATGGCCCTTCTGAGAGTTAGTGAAAATGAGAACAACCCAAAGAGAGGAGCTGAACTGTCCCTGACTAGAAAACAGAGGTGACTGAAGTATCTTTGCTCCAGCCCTTGCTGCATCTTACACCCAGGGTTGCTAATTCAGACCAAGAACTGGCTAAAGAAAGGGAGCAGCAGCAGTATGTGGGATGGTCTCTGCGCTGTGCCATTAGCTTTGGAAGGATCAGCCTGTCCACAGAGACCCGTGCCATTCCGCGTGGCAGAGCAGATGTGGCATTTTACAGAACAAACATACACTGGAAGTTCACACTTTGTGTACGGACAAAGATGGAGAAGGAGCAGTAAGCACTGGAAGGCGGAGAGGATGCAGTACCTCAGGGAGGAATAGCCCGCTACAGGTTCCTTTTAACTGTCCCTCTGTACCATAGGATCACAGTTTATTTGCCGCACCAGTTTAGGGCCAGAAATTTGCCCAGTTTAGAGAGGAACGTGATGCCCCAGTTGGCAGCTCCCTGGCTCTGCCCTACCAGCTCAGCACAACTTGCACAGATCACGTCGCAAGTCTTGAGGCTATTGAGAAAGGCGGCTGAAAGCTCCCGGGAAGGGAGGAGCTTGCCAAGGCAGCCGCTCCGCTTGGACGTGCAACCTGCTGAGAACATTTCCATGCCTACGCAACACCAATATCCCTTCCCCAAAAGACGTGTGGCCTTGGACAACTTCTTTTTTGAGGACTTCACAGTAACGGTGCCCAGTGCAGAGGGAGATCTGAAGACCACAGACCCGCTTCAACGGTACCGAATCAAACGCTGGTTCAGCTTCCCGTGGCTTACACCCTGCACCTCTGAGAACTGCAAGTGCTTCCTTCCCAAGCTCCAGGCAGAGCTCAGATCTTCGGCGGGCACTAAAGCAAACTGCTTGATTTACAAAGACACTCACATAGGCGCTAGCAAGGTGCTGGGATGTTCTGAAAACCTCATCTTTAGTGGGTGAGGGGAGAAAGGCCTTGCAAAAGTTTCTGTCTCATTCACTCCCAAGAAATCTTCTCTTTCAGCCTAACTGTTCCTCGGAATAGGTATGTATAACACCCAGTCAGAAAACAGTGCCTTTAGCAATGCTGCAGCTCTCAGTCCCTGAATCAGGACCTCTCAAGCACACATGCTCTTCATTAATGCTAATCCAGGAGCAGAAATGATCCCAGAGCAAAACCTCCGAAAGGATTAAGTACACAGATAGTGCCTCATCAAGCTGTGATGCAGGGAGGGATCCAACCTGAACTTCCTCCAAAACACGCAGTCAGATCTGGTTGCTCTGGTTTGGACCCAACTCTGGCAAGATGGAAAGCGGTTCAGCGAGACATTGAAAGAGAGGAGCAGAAAGAAAGGAAAACAGTCCACTCCCTCTTCCCCCCCAAAAAAGCAGCATTTCACTTCTGGGGCTGTAAGTGTGCACAATAAACTTCTCTCCCTCCCCTCACCCCGGGTTACATTGTTCGCTTTCCTGCAAATTGTTTCCACATTCTGTATAAATAACCCCAGTGCCAGCGAGGGGGAGGGGGAGAGCGCAGGGGCGCGCGGAGAAGGGGTGGGAGGAAATCAAATGTCTTTGTTACTTTTGAAAAAGAAGGTGGAGGATGCCGAGAAGCTGTTTGGAGCCGGAGCCTTGGCAGACCGAGCAGAGAGTTGCCATCGAGCTTTTCGTTCAGACCTGGAGGAAGAAGAGTAAACAAGGGGGAGATTATATATAATTATAGACAATCATGTTGCCGGGGATAAACAGGAATCAAAAGCACGGAGGCACTGAAGTCTGGCACATCCCCAAGCACAGAACAGAAGCCAGCCAGTGAGAGGCAATGTGGCTGGAAAGCGCTTCCCTTTGGGCTGTTTTCAGTTAGCTCAGGGGCTGGGGTTTTTTTTCCACTCTTTTTGGCTTGAGGCATTCCCCCATAAAGAGGGGAGCCCGTCCAATGGGAAACAGAAGCCAAACTGAAGTCAGCAGAATCCTCGTCTGCGACATTAATAGATTACTCTGTGAGAAACGTCAGAAACATTTGGAAAAGATACAGCCCGCTTAGGTCAGCAAAAACAACAACAACAGGAATTTCTGAACAAAAATGGCTTTAGAAACCCTCCAGAAGCCGTGCATGTGTGTCTTGCAGGCAGACTCTCTGCGCAGGACACAAAGTGTGAGCTGTGGATGAGGGTTCTGCTCACAGCTCCCGTGGATCCGGGGTTCGTGACAAAAAGGTGTGAGGGTCCCTCGGCCGCCTCACCTGCCCCCGGTGTGTGTGGCACTGAGCTGATCTGGGAGAGCCCTCTCCTCGATTTGCTGCAAATCAAAGGCGAAAGGATGAGCCATCAGTCCGTTCCACGGGACTCCCCTGCGCTGCCCCCCGGCTGTCTCTGCAGCTGCAGAGGGAATAAGGGGGAACCCAAGCGTGATGGGACCCTGCCTTCGCCACCTGCCTGCTCAGCGGCGGGTGCGAGGGAAGCATCGGAGGCCTCGCCATGCGTCGCGACGGCGATATCCCCCACCACCTGCCCACCTTTGCCGAGGAGCAGTAGGGCAAGCAACAGGGTGCCCGGCTTGTTCTGCCTGGCTGCCAGAATCACGCTCCCTCAGCAGACCAGCCACAGCTTTGCTTTTGCAGATCCCGGGAGAGGGAAGGAAAAGAGACGCTGTAGGCAGTGGAGATGGCTCTGGCCATGGCCAAACGAGCAGGGTCTGATGCTACAAGTGCTGCAGACAAAGACCAGGGATGCTGAGCTGCCTCTCTGAGTGCTTAACGGTGCCCTGCAAAGGGGCGAGGAGGGGGAAATGATGAAGAAACAAAGCCAAGAAACACAACCGAAACAAAGGCAGATGGCCCATAAGGGTTGTTATTTTTAAAAGAAGGACTTGGGGGGATTTAAAAAAGAAAAAGAAAAGAAGACTCATTCGTCCTTCTTTTCCTTTCCTGGAAGGCTCTGGAGAGTTAGAGGGAAGGCGACATCATGACGAACAAAGGACGGCAACCTCAGACGGTGACAGAAGGAGGATTGTTTAGCAAGGCAGTGTAAAAAGCTCTCTCCCAGGCACTATTTTAAATCCAAATAGCTTACAGCCCACTGAATTCTTAAACCATTTTCCTGATCTCTCAGCTATTCTTCATTGAGAATGCAAGCAGGTATTTCAAAGCAAAAAAAGAGAGGAAATATATATATAAGAAATAACCAAAAACCTGTGTTCAGAATCAGCCTAACAGCAGAGGAAGCAGGGCACACTCACAGGCTCTTCTAGCTTCTCCCTTTCAGTACAGGTGCTCTAAATGTTCTTTCTCCTAAGGAAAGAAAATGGATTTTTTAAGGGAAATGACATTTACTCTATGAGAACAGTGTCACAGTTTGGTGAATGATATTACCTGGCTATCTGGGTATGTTTTTTTGTGTATTTTCTATGAATTCATTATCATGCACATTTTTCTTCCAGGATTTCTTATGCTGACAAATCCTTCACCAGTGGTGTGTACCTGTGTGTGTGCACATAAGTGCAAGATCTCTTTACCAGCCATGTAGAAACTGTTCAGGTATCACAGATGAGGTCAGCCTAAGCATAAAACATGAGCCATGTTTACCTGAAAACTGCTGGAAATAGATCAGAAAGAGCAAGCAGAGAGAATGGAATTGGAAAAAAGACAATAACAAGTTAAAAAAGGTATTTGGGGTCCAAGTCTCATCTGCTATAAATTTACGTTGACTCTGTAAGGTAATATTTAAGCAATCTATTCCCATGCCAAGTTACAGCAGCTACTTCCAAATATCCCAGAGATGAGTGTACTGAACCAAGAACAAAAACAAGATAATACAATGATACCAAAAATAAGCCAACCGTGTCCTTTAAACACGTGCCCATATGCCACGCTGGACAGAAACAGCATTGAAAGTGAGAGAGTACAAGTGAGCCAGACTGACAGATCTGGACAGATCACACCCGCTTTACTTTCTCTTTCATTTATATGTGACCAAGAAGGAAAAGGACACAGAGCGCTTGTCCCGACATTCTGTCAAAAATGAAATGAGGTTACTGGTCTCCTGCAAGCGCAGATGAACATCAATCACAAAACCCTCATAAAGGCATAAACCACAGTCCCTCAGTGTTATTAGAAAGCAAGAATTAAAAGTTTATCAGGATGGAAAGAGAAGATCCTCAAGGGAGAATGGATTTCATAAGCAATCAGGAAATCCTTCTCCAGGCACCTCAGTGTGATTTGCAAGGCGGTGAGAAAATCAAAAGAGCTACTACCTAAAGAGAACATAGCGAGTGTTCCCAGCAGGCATCTTAGAAAAAGCCCTCAGTGGGATGAAGTGTCAATCCTTTCTCTCCTCTTCCTGCTTTCCTGAAGAAAAAGGGAAAAAAGAAAGAAAGAAAGAAAAAAAAAAAGAGTATGATGTTTGCGTCACTGCTTATTTCTGCCTCACAAAACATATTTGTAAGTGCTGGAGGAAAGATTTCCATTGGCTTGTCACAAAATTTGCAGCTGGGTATGTTAGTTGGCAGTCTCGGCTTAGGACAGGCTCAAGACAGGAATATCAGACTGACGCATCAGTACGGAGGTGAATCCCCAGAGCTCTCCAGGGACCCAGGGCTGGAATAGCAGCTGCTGAAGGTCGGCAGAGGCAAAACTCAACTGCATTTCACTTCTGGTAATCCCATTTTGGATATTGGAACTTGGCCATGGGGAACGAAAACATGACTGAAGCATTTCTTTTAATCCAAGTCTGCCTGGCTGCCGAAGCAATGCAAGTCCCACTCCTAGCAAATCCCACAATTGAAGGGACACCGATTTTTTCCCCCAGCTCCTTGCTGGTGGTGCTGGAAATCCTCGTATTCCCAGCCCTAGTGACCACTATCATTTCCTAAAAGGTCCAACTGCATAAGCAACTGCATAGAGGCATTTTAGCTCCGAGAGAGAGGGAACTTCTCACAGGTCAGGGTTAAAACCACTGGTTAGAGGGACACTCAGGGGAAACGCTGCACCCATCATTAGATGCACCTTAATTACCAGGGACTTCTCTCGAAGTCGCTGTCTCCCTGCTTAGATGCTCAGGAGGCAGGTGTATGAAAATGCCACCAAGAAAATGTGCTTCCCCCTTTGCTGTTCCTCACACCTCTGAGGTTGCCGTCATCCCTTACGCATCCACTTTTGAAATAAATGTTTCCATTGCTTATGGAATAACTCCGCGGCATTGACGGAGACAGATGAGAGCAGCCCTCCAGGCCAGAACGGCTGGGCACAGGCACCTTCCAATATGCTGCTTGTAATGAATGCAGCAGGGGGAACGCAACATTTTGTTTAATGAAAAAAAAAAAACACCTCACCCTGCTTCAAGCTCCTGAAGGGCTATTATAAGCTGCGGCATGATGAAACTCAAGACATAAGGCTCTTTATATTTAATAATACATGTTATAGATTTTTCCTGCGGAGCAAGTTCAATGAACACCATTTTTGGTTTAAATCTTTTGTTGCAAATATTGATTATTCATTGAAAATCTAAACCCCAAAGATTTGACCAAATGATTTGACAAAAGTTCAGATTTCTGCACTGAAGCAGACATTTCCAAAAAGTAACAGCCATTTTGTTGTATTGCGATTGTTAGCTGAAAAGCAGCTCTGATGGTAAGTTTTTAATTAGCCCATACAAATGTGTATAACTGCATTTCACATGAAACGACTTACCCCTAAAACAAAAACGCATCTACAATAGATGCTATAGAAAAGCAGCAAGCAAAAGTATTCTGATCTTAGCATACAATAAAAGCAGATTAATAATGTAAATTTATCTGCCACACCAGGGTTCCCAAACTGTCCAGAAAAAAGCCTTCCACACCACCACGTCAAGAACTGTGACATCCAAGCCGCGCCTGCTGAAGAGGTACCGTTCCCCAAGTTTATTATTATTAAATTGCTTTCTCAGAGAGAAGATATGCCAGTTAATCTGACTCAAAGTGTGTACTTTTATAACTGATGTGACACAAAAGTATCATCGTTTAGAACATGTATTTGTACATCACATTCTTTAAAATATCAGATCACCTGCTGAACACCGGCTATAGTGCGTGTTTGATTGGCTTTTATTCTCCAAATTGGGGGGGGGGGGGCTGGGAAGAGATGTGGAGCAGCCACCAGAAGAAGGGGATTGAGACGCACACGATACAGAAGGAAGGCAAAGAGAAAGAAGGAAGATCAATTAACGATCTGATCCTGGTGAGAAAACAAGTACAAATGTGGTCCCTAAAGTTAACACCGTTGGTTGCAGCGAGGAGCCTGATCGATAGATGTTAGCGATGGCGCGGGGAGGAATGCAGCACTGTGTGGCAGGAGCCCTGCGCCGGGTTACAGCGGACAGGGCGAAAGTCCCCAGATTACAATAAAGCAGCTTGAAGGTGACAGATTTCATTGTTGAAGGTGATAAAATTCCACGTGGCGCGCTACAAAACAAGGGCTGGAGCTCAGCCTGCAGAAAGGGAGGCAGCGCCCCAGACAACACGGTGGGAGGTTTCTCCTCCTCTCCTCTCCCTGGGAATCGGCGGCGAAGCGCTCGGGTGCCCGAGGTGGGTGACAGGTTTCCTCTTGCCTGACACAGGGCAGGCGGAGCTGCCGCTTGTGAGCCGAACCTCGGTGTTTCCACCTGAGCGGTGGAAGTGCAACGGTGCTGCCACACAGCAGCGTCTCCTGCGGGTGGGCACCGCAGCGCATGACACACAGCAGGAAAAAGTGTGGGCTGTCACCTATAGAGACAGTCCTGCGGCAGGCAGGATCCTGCAGGACATGTGTCAGCATCAGCAAATTGGTCACGGCACCTTCTCCTGCTTGTGCTTTGTTTAACCGGTCTCCCCCAATTCGCTAAGATCTCTGATGAGGGCACACCAGCAAGGGCCCATCATGAATAAGGTGTCCCAAAAGCTTCAGGATTTGTTTTCCAAATGCGGTTACACAGGCAAAACACCCATGCAGCAAAAGTCTGACCTTCACTGCCTTTAACTGATGCCCAACTTTGCTGCAAACACTTTGTGGACGGGTTCAGGAAGGACAGATATCATCTTTTTTGGTCTAACGGAGGTTCAGCTTGGTCTGGGCACTGCCCCCAGTCAGGCTGTTTGAAATGCAGCAAAGACACGGCAGCAGAGATGTGAAAGCAACAGGAAAATCAAAGCCTGAGACTAAACTAGCAATTAGACCTGCCTCGGAATATATTTAAGTCAAATCAATCCATACAAGAATTTCAGTCACGGTGCACTCGTGCCCACACTTCTCCCTCCCTTCCTCCCTCTCTTCCTCTCCTGCAACCCAGGGCTGAGATCCGGCACCACTGGCTGCTTCATCAGAATATGCAAGAAGTGTAGCGACAACACGTCTCCTAAGATGCTTTATCAGTTTTGCAAAGTCCCAGTTCATCCTCCTCTTGTGGATCTATTTACATATTGATGTATTTATTCGACTCTCTCCACCAGGCATGCCCCATGAGATTAAACCATTTTATTTACAAAGACATTGGGGTTGCAGCTCCTAACAATTAAGTCAGCCGAGATATAACTTTGCATGTGCTTTCAGATTGATGTGTGAACAGACAAATCGGCCTTGTCAGCAATTCAGGAGCAGCCGGGGGGGGAGGACTGGTTAAACCCCATCTATATAAACCAGTCAATAGCTGCTGTAACTGGGAAAAATGAATTGGGGTGGCGGGAGGCACAAATATGCAGAAGGGAAAGATAATGAGCCAGCAGAAGGAGTGATGGATAAAACCTGGAGGAGAAAGTTTGCCAACAGGGCTCACCTTAAAAGGTTGGTGCTTCAGAGTAGTTTGTCCTTTGTGGGAACTTGCAGGCTCTTGGGAGTCGCTCCTGCTCCGTCTTGCCCATCAGAGTCACCTGTTAAAAAAGAGCAAAGCTGTTCCCCATGGAGGGCTACACTTGGAGGAAAAGGAGGGTGGGAGAAGAAGAGAGAAATACCTTGTGAGATGAAAAGCAGCAAAGGGTCATTGCAGAGAGGCAAACTGCCACCCTGTCACCGATGTGATGCTCCAAGAAAGGTGCTAAAGCCCTTTCCACAGGGAGCATTTCCCTGGGCAGGTCTCAGTGGAACGTCTCTCGTCCTTCTTCTCTCCATTAGCATCTGATCAGGCTGTATCCGTCAATGCTCTCTTCTCCGCACCCTCTCCCTTCTCATTCACACTCGGTGGTGTCTCTGAGGAGGAAACATCCAGGTGACATTGGTACGCTGATGTCATTCGCAGTGCGCCAGGCTGTGGATGGGGACACACACATCATCACGGGGGAACGACATACTGGGTTGTGCTTAAAGCCCCGCGGCTCCTGCCCTGGCCCCCCGTCGCACCTTAACCCTGGCGCTCGCCCACCCCGTCGGCAGCACTGGGTCACAGTCAAAACAGCTTTAATCCAAGCGCGTGGCTGCCCGCAGGCATCAGCAAGGGACACCTACAGGTGTACGCATCTGTAGCACGTGTTCCTGTCGGTTCCTCTGCCTCCCACCAGATGAAGTATGTCCACCAGAGCATTTTAGGTTTCCTTAAACACGAGAGCTGAAGTCACCTGCGTATTTCGACCAGCATAAATCCGGCACGCTATTGCCTCTTCCTGACAGCAATCTCATCCGGTGCCAGCGTTCTTCTTAGCATCTCTGACATTTCAAAACTATATTTAGAGACCTGGATGGGAATTTAATTTTGAAGTTTTCTACACAACACTGTTATATAAATATTCTGCACCACCTGCCCGTGGGTCTATTGGTGCATAGCAAGCCTGTGCCATTGCCTTTAATTAAACGGGCAGAGGCAGCCCAAGGAAGGAGCACTAAATGGGAGTCTAACCATCTTAAAAGTCAGCACTTGTCTCCCTATTAATTCTCACCCTGATCTTTTGCATAGCACTATCACCAGGCTAATTAATCACAGGTGCACGCTCAAGCATTAATTGCAACAATGAATCATATTTTTTTTTGTCTGTTCCCAGCCATTTCTAGCCTATAGGAATGCAGCTACTCCCGTTACTTTTACAATTATTATAAATATAGAGCCAGCAACATGCGCTACATTTTGTAGGCATTAAAAAAGACATGGTATTTGGCCCGAAGCATTAACAATCTGGTGCGTATTCAGGGGAGTGATGAATGCGTCTGACTGACAGCCTGAAAATGTGTTTCCTGAATCATTTTAATTCAGGAAACTTTATGAAGGTGTTAGGTAAAGCACAGGTTTTAGGAATCCAGTGTCTGCAGCTCTCCCGGTCACCGTACTTGGGCAGGTCTTGGCCACTCATGGCTTGTCAGGACTTCCAAGGCACACGGCAGTCTCCACGCTGCCCAACCCGTCTCTTCCCCACTGGAAAATTGTACAAGACAGGATGACTCTCAAGTGCAGATGGTCGGGGGGGAAAAAAAAGCTCTCTAACCTCTGTGCCTCCAGGCTCAGACTCCGCTTGAGTGAGATCGACGGAAAGTCTTGGCGTCTGGATGAAAAGAAGGGACGCGGGGAACCTCCGAGGCACGTGCCGGGGACTCCCGGTGCAGCTGGAGCTGTCAGGCAGACACTCTTGGGTGTGACCCCGGTGAAGAGGCGGTGGGCTCCAGGGGCTCACGGGACAGACGGTCACTCTTTAATACACAGGTCCTGCCTCACCAGGGCGGGCAGAGGTGCAGGCAGGAGGCAGCATGGGGGAGCCGCCGCTGCCGTAGCCTTTGCCGAAGGGAATTGGGAGCCATCCACCCCGGTGCCGGGTGAGCCAGTACCTCCTCCTGGCATGGGCACAGGGATGGAAACACATCTCGAGGTACTGCACAAGGGGTAAGACAAACTGCCGACGCTGCTGTTCCGAGAGATTAGATTATAAATGTATTAAATGACTAACGTGCATTATGCGTCCTTCCCCGGCCAAACCACCTGCATACACAATGCGTGGCTGTGATGTGGGGTTGACAGGTTCAGGCAAATGGTTCAGGACTAATTTTCAGTGTCGGACGGGCAGAATGCACTCCAGGCAGAGGCTTTTGATGCTGGGGAAAACAAAGCCGAAGCTAGGAAAACAGAGCTTTTTAGGGAGAAAACAAAAGCTAAAATTTGAACAGCTATAAAAACACAATTTGTCATCCGAACTACAGTAAATATTTCCTTTCTTTGCTAGCACAGAGGCTGGGGAGAAGAAGAAGTGGCTGAAGGAGAGCTCAAGGTGAGCGCCCGTTATTTACTGCTGCCGATGATTAAGCAACCCCCCGCATTGTGTTTTCCTACAGGACAGCAAAAGCTCCGGACTGCTTAACAGTCTGGGTAGTTGTTATTTTTTCCCCTCCTGGCGTGCGTTTTACATGCAGTTCCAGTGAAATGCAGTACCGCTATTAATTGTTCACAAACACATAAAACACACAGTATTCTCCTTCGCCACCACAGTCCCAGCAGATCAAACAGGGGAGAGCTGGAAAAGTCACCTACCAAGATAGAGGTTGGGAGAATAACGCAAAAAAAAAAAAAAAGATCCAAAAGGATTTCTGATTTTATTTTTTTTTTTTTAATATAATATACTTCTCTCTGCCTGTTTAAAAGCATAGGCTTGTTTGAACTTCCTAGGGAAGTCGGGAGCATTGAAGAGAAACTGGCAGGCTCCGATCTGGCCGCTTTTCCTTATTATGAGAAAACACACTCTCGTCTCCTTGTCTGAGGGTATGAATTCTTCATCTCATATTGTGTTTGCACAGAAGCGTGAAATGTATCCTGAACATTGGTCTTCGTCCGCACTTCACAATGCGAGAACAACGAGGGCAGTGAGACATGCAATGAGAACGGGGATGCCACAAAAGTGGGGGAGCGGGTGGCCGCTTCTGTTCCAAGGCCCGGACTCCGGCGCGGCATTCACCATATCCATGGTATTTAAAAGGAAAACCCAAGGCACGTATTTCCTCCGAGATGCTCGGGGGCCCCGGTTTGTGAGCTGGCGGCCCTGTGGGAAGCTCCCGCCTCCCTTTCCGTAAATGTTCCCCCTGCTGCCGCTGAATCACCAAATAATCTGGAGACCCGTGGGAAGGGAATTAAATGGTGGTTATCACGCTGCCGTGTTCTGCTCACTTTATTTGTTTTAAATGACCATGAAAGCAAAGGGGGGAAAAGAAAACACACAAGTGGAAACTTAATTGAGCTGCTGAAATGTCTTTAAAGGAGCATTATGGGCTGGATTATGATGCCTCAGCTCCCACTGGTGGCATTTGCTCACATGAGTGGGCACCTGATGAGGCAGTTTGGCCGGGACCCTTTCTCTAAACGATCTCTATCTCTCGCTGAAGACTTGGAGCTGAGGATGACCAAAGATAGCCAGCTCTGGGGACTTGACAGGGAAGACTGCAGGCTTCAAAAACGGCCAGGAAGGGACCAGGCTGCGGGCACCCAACATCGTTGAGGGCTACAAGAGTTTGTGTCCTTGTTTCACAGCAGGGTTTGCTGTTCCAAGACCAAGAGGGCAGTTGGCTCAGCTGGGCTATGGCACTAGAAGGGAAAAGCCGTTACCCCCATCTGCCCCTGCTACCTTTACCCCCAGAAGCTCAACTTCTGGGCAGGAGGAAAGGGGGGAACCTGCTATGCTTTCTTCATGGGCACCAAAGTGCAAAAGCTCCTCAGGCACTAGGTGACAAAAACAGTCAAAGCCACAAAGCAGCCTTGGTTAGATGCTGTCTCAGGGTAGAGGTGTGGGAAGAGCCCGTAGACAGGCCGCAGAGACCAAGGAAGATGTGTGGGTAGAAGAGCACATAACAGAACTGGGCAGCAGTCATAATGGGAGAGGAGAACAACCAGAGGGACAAGAGTGCCATAAGAACAGGAGGAAACTTCCCATGGAGGTGGTCAGTAAAAAAAGACCAAAATGTGGGGAGACGGTTCTAGCAGAGAAGAGGGAGGAACTGCCCTGACCACCTGGCTGGAGCTTGAATCTAGGAGATAGGGAGCAAAGCAAACCCAAGACGTGGAAGGGCAGGTACCGCAGTTCAGCACAAACCAAGCCACCCACACCTGAGGGAGAAGTCAGGGCGGGACCGTGTGGGAAAAGGGGGCTCAAGAGATCCGCTGTGGGAGCCCAGGGATCTGACAGGGAACCTGCTGGACCTGCTGGAGCAGCTGCACACGGGCTAATCTCCGAATAGAACAGAACTTGCCTCTGGCTTGTTACACCTGAATTTTATTACGAGTCCAATACGCACCAAAGTAAATAAAAATGTGTTCCTCTCTAGTCAATCTTCTGCTAGAACTTAAAATCCTCTAAGTTGCAGGAAACTCAATCAAAAACCCTTCAGGAAGGGTCCCTGCATTTTTATGCATGGGTTCTGAGTCCTGTTCAAACCCAAACAAAGGCATATGGGAGGAGGGAGAGCTGAGCTCCTCTGCCCTGCTGTGTGCGTCTCACTTACACTGGCCAGGGACTGCACATGGTCCACAGCTCCTTTCTGATCCATTTGTCAAATCTCCTCCCCCTGCAGAGGTCTACCCCAGCCCTGGGAAAGGATGCAGTCTCCCACTATCTCCCAGTACGGGACCTCAGAGCAGTTCTCAGGATGCCCCATCTCCCGGTCAGCTCCTCCTGCCCCTATCCTCCATGTGCAGATGTTTTCTCAGGTGCCTTCCAACCACAGCTGAAGATTTCCAGCACCTCTTTGAGGGGATGCCCAAGGCATTCCTGGTATTCACTACAGTTTCAGCTACCTGCCATGAAGCCTCCAACCTGTTTTGTTCCCCATTAATTAGTGCTTCTACAGGACTGACAGCTAACCGGCATGGGAAAGCGAGCTGGTGGAAACTCACTCCGGGATGGATATAAACTATGGCAGTGGTACCATTTAACTCTCCATATGGACACAAGTGCCAGGCTGCATATGGACAAAACCGCAACAGCTTGAATGTTCCCGAACAAGGCGGCCACCCCAACTAGGAACAACTGGCTAGAAATGAGCCCTGAGATTCATCGTCCTTTATTTTAAAGGAAGAAACAAAACCAGCAAAAGGTCTCCAACCTCTGCCACTGTTCTCAGGACCACTTGAGACAGGCAGAATTGCCCAGCTCTGGTACCTCCTGTAAGCCTGCCATGGACCTCGAGCATGGCGAGAACTTCACGTCCACACATCCCAGGGGAGCTCCCGTGACCCCAGTGCTCTGAGATGCAGACAGGTAGCAAGGGTGAGGAGAGGGTACACATCCTACTTCCACTGAGAAGATAACTAAAAGGCCAGTGAGGGATGGGAGAGGGGATGGAGACCTCCCTCAGCACCTCCTGCTCCACTGGGTCTCACTAGGTCAGCACTTTCCGGGAATTGCTGTATTGCCAGATGTTGACTGGGCATCTGACAGGAGATGAATAAAGCCAATAAAGTTCTTATTTCTGGCTATAAAAAATAATAATGAAAAGCAGACAGAGATGGGGGACAGGCTGCCCAAAGCTTGCCCAGGCTGCACTGAGCTGAATGTAGAGGGAGTTACCTTCACTTGCTTTCCCTTCTTATTTTCTCCTGCCTGTATGCCATGAGCAACAGGCCTGAAATTAAGCAGTCAGATGACATTTGTGTACAGTCAGAAGTACTCCTCAATTCCTGACAAAGGGACTCTCTTTTATTTATTTTGCATGACCTTTTCCTGCTGGCAGTGCCAGAACTCCCCAGCCATAACCCTTCTTCAGAGTCTGTTGCACTGAGCCAACCCCACCGTGAGTTGAGGACTCAAGACCCAGGGGTCTGCACACCAGAGCAGCTCAAATGTCTCCACGAAGGCCAAGTCACCTTCTTTTAATAACGACTATTCTGACTCCAGCACTGCAAGACACAGCTCCTGTTACCACGTCACAGGCTGCCCTGCTTCCTCGTACCTCTCTCCCCAGAGGTACAAACACGCCCGTGCTTTCAGGTCCCCGTGTAGCTAAAGAACAAGTTCTGAATATCAACAACTTCTTTTGTGCTCTGCTGTATCAGCCTGGGGATATTTGGTTGGGGCGCTCTGAGCAGTTCTGAGATTTTAAGATGCATTTCAGTAAAGACATTTGCTACACAGCTGCTGTCAGAAGAGCTGCCTTTGTCCCTACCTGCAACAGTGACAATTCTCCTCTTAGGACGCTCTGCAAGAGGTGCAGATTCTACCACGCCAACACCTCCGAGTCAGGTGATAGCTGCTCTGACTCTAGATTTAGAGGGTGAAGGGGATATTTATAACCAACCTCCTGGGTTTGCAACCCTCATCACCTGGGATCTAAATGAGCTCCTGGGCTTCATCCATTAGAGGTCCTGAACAACCCACAAAACTTGAGGGAGGGCAAAGGAACCTCTCTGCCACACTGGTGCCTTCCCCGTTCAGAGCTGTTACAGAGTCTGACACTCCCATAGTTTCAGCACCAGTCTGAGCGCTGCAGAACAGGCCCGGCACTGCTGTGCTGGGAACGCTGGCACATACCTGTGGACACCTCGACTGGCTCTGGATAAGCTTGCAGATCCAGCTCACTCCACGGCAATGAGAGCAGCCCTGTTCCCTGCTGAGATCCAGGCTGGCAACTGAAAAGAAACATTCAAATGTGTTTTAACACTGTTTTATGAGGTGGGCACCACCAGAAGGAGAATCCCAGCATGGCGGTCACTTCCTCTCCAGATGATGGCATGAAGCAAAGTTGCATTATTGTGGTGAGCTTCAACCCAGAAGCTAGCTCCTGGACATCTCATAAAGCCAGACCAAAAGTTCTTCTGAAACAAGAAGTTTCTGGCCTTCAGCCCAGAAACTGCCACAATCCGCATGGGCAAACCTCCTGCTAGACCTCAGAAGGCCAAAGAGTTAATTGCTGATCTAAAAACCAGCAAGTTGCCTAGATACCACAGGGTATGATCTGGTTACACTTGTGCAAACAATCTGGCACCAGGCAGTGATGCACACACCTATGCATTTAACATTTCTATTTTCCCAAGCCTTAACCTCAGTTGCCGGCATAATGGACTGGGAATACACATTTAAGGAGGAAAACATTTCTGGAAACTGGCTGTTCTTCAAAGGCATATTTACTGGATGTTCCAATAGCCACAATTCAATAAACGTACAGCAATATTACACTGGGTAAAAATATCTGGGATGAAAGAAGACTGAAACTCCCATTACCGTTTTATTCAATAATTTTATCAATGATCTAAATGACGCTACAAAAATCCTTGTTGTGGCAAAGTTTGCTGATGCCAACAACATTGGCGGTAGGGAAACAACAAGCAGGACTGGACTATCAATACACAGCGATCTGAAATAACTGAAAGTTGGCCACGCTCCAGTGAAACACGATTTAAAAAAATCAAATGCAAGGTAAGACATCTAAAACCAGAAATGCAGGTTACGCTTACAGGATGCTGCCTCGGAACGGAGTTGCTTTGAAAAGGACTTAGAAGACATCACAGAGATGCACCATAGCCCTAAAGCTGCCATAAAGGGACTCCTCCAATCCCTCGGCATTTAGAAAGGGCAATCACAGACCCCAGCGGGAACCATTCCTTCTTGTACACAGCACAACAACAATCTGCTGGAAAGCCATGTCCAGGCTATGTTCCCTCCATCACGGAGAAAGAGAAAATACAGGAGCGAATCAGTCAAAGCCAAAAAATGACCCTGGAGGTGGGAAACAGAAGCTGCCCAGCGTGCTTCTGGAGGAGCCCGAGCCTGTCAGCTTATCAACGACGTGACTGAGAGGGGATCTGATTACTGCTACAGACACTAATATGGGGGAAGACAATTGTGAGAGGGCTTTCGGGTACCACGATGCCTCTTCCAAGCCACCTGCAAAAGCTGGCAATTAGAAATTTAACCTTGAAATAAAACATAACAGAAACAGCAGCGAAGGCCATTCAGTACCGGAAAAGCTTGCCAGAGAACCGGGTGAAATTATGAGACTAGCTGTTTTTCAGAAAGCGCTCTAACTCACCTTCTGGGAGAAATTATGTAGGTAGGTAGACTAAACATGGCTGTCACAACCCCCAGGTTACTAGACTGGAGCCTAGTTTGTGCACAAACTGTTCAGAGCAGACATTTCCCTGCATCTGAAGGAATGGCGAAAGCGTTGTGGAAAGGCTCAGGCAGCCTGAAAGACTCTTCCTAGCCGCCTCGAACTCTACACTACGCTCAGGGGGATACTTCCACTGCTTAAGCTTTACATACTGTAAGTTATATGACCGTCTCTTCCCAAATTAAGCAAACACAGATTCCCTCCTGCCGAGCTGAAAATCTCAGTATCAGTTTCTCCAGTCCCCACCAAATCCTCGCCAGTCTGGCTCTGGAGAAAATGCATAAAGAACCCCTGTCTGCTCCTCGTTACAGCTGGGGAGCTGTGCAGATATCAGTGAGGTTTCAGGGTGTAACAGAGCAGAAACCAGCTCAGCATGCTCATCTTCTCAAGCTAAGTCTGTCCTTCTGTTTCGATAGATTAGCTCTTCGCCTGCATTTCCCCTTGCACAGCAATGCCAGCCTGGCCACGGCAACAGCGAGCAGCGAGCAGCGGGAGGCCCCGCTTCATCCAACACCAACTCCCAGATCTCTAACAGTGGCAGCTTTTGTTCTCCTGGTTCCTGTCTCATCTCTCCAGCCCCGTCTTACAGCACTCTACATTCCTCCTTCAGGGCCCCCTCCTGAAGCAACTCCGTAAGATAGTATATTACTTTTTTATTTCAAATCCAGACCTGGCATCTGAGCTAAAAAAAAAAAGTGATCAATCATCACACAGACGCAGAAGGGTCTTTCTTCCACCTCCCCCTTGGTGTTGCAAGCCGAACTGTCAGAAGTGAAAATTCATCTTTTGTTTGAATATGCAGGGAACACACAGGCTCGGGCAGTGCGATACAAGAAGTGCATTTTCTAGATATAAACCTGAATGCATTGCAGAGAACAAACTGATAAAGCTAATCTTACCTGTACATCTCCCTGCCAAACGGAGGGTGGAAACTCATGTCACAGCTAGTCGGTGAACTATACTTCTCACCACTCTCGTTTGATGCTGTGCCCCACAGAGCACCCCATCTCTTGGCTCCTAAATCCAAAGTCATCAGTGGAAAGCAGGCAACTTTTCCACTTGTAGACCAGATCTCGGGTGGAGTACCAGAAGCAAGTTTTCTCAGCGGATTCAAAGTCTGTCCAGACGGTGCCATCCCTTCCCTCGGGGGCAACAGCAATGCTCATCACCAAACAAGCAACTCCCTGATTGCAAAGTATTGCTTCCCTGGAACAAAAGCATTTCGGAGTCAACCTGTTACAAAAACGCTAAAACAGGCTGTGCGTGTTCAGGTTAACTTTCATTAGCTGTTTCCGGGATCGAGAGGCTGGTTTGACCAGCTTCCTGCAGACTATTCTAACAGCCGTTTCGGTGTTTGTTTTATTTTGGAGCAGGACAACCCTTTTGAGGTGACTATCCCAACCTTCCCCACTTACTGCATTTAGGACCGCACTGCAGAATTTGGATTCCTTTCAGACAAAACTAAATGGCAAGATGAGCTCCAGAGAGCCACACAAGACGTCCCAGCTGCTACTGAATGTTCTGAGCCATGGGGCCAGATCAGATATACCCCAAGTAAATCCCCCAAAACACATATAGCAGACCAGCACCAAACGTTTCACTCCCCAGATCTGCTCCTACCACGCATTGCTGCTTCCTAATGGAGGTGTAACCAGTAGGAAGCCTCTCTCTGCATCTGCGTATCTCCCTGCAAGACCTCACGATGCTTTCCAGACAGCCCTCTGCAGCACACAGCCCCTTTGCAAGAATTAGCCACAATCTACCCTCGGGCCACTCTGTTCTGGTTTAGCTAAAAGAGATTTCCTCCAGTCGGAGATGGAAGGTGGCATGCTGGGAGCTAGCAGCTTACCCTGTTGTCTTGTGAGTGTAGCCTTCAGAGGTCTTTTCCCTGGAAGCCTGGCTGGCCTAGGAAACCCTGGGGCTCCTCTAACTTGCTGGCAGGCTCTGAATAAAAAAAAAGAAAAGCTGGTGCTGAGGTTCAGGCAGGGAGCCATGTGTTCTCATGCTGGAGGCACTGAAGGAAACAGAAGGTCAGGTGAATTCCCGTAAAGAAATTACGAGGATCATTAAGGATTAATAATCATTTGTGCATCTGGTAGGTTATTGTAGTGTTAACTTCCTGCAACAGTTTTTTCTTAGCTGTTGTGTGCATGACCAAATTCTTAGCGAGATCACCTCTGGTACGTTACCTGACATGCTCAGATGACAGCTTGGGTAAGACATGCTCATTCACTAGTTATTTTCTAATTAACATGTAGCTGTGGTGCGATGAGTAATCTTGTACAGAGAGAGGGAATCTTAATTTGCCTACCCTTAAAACAGGTTACTGTGATTTCTAATGAGTGTCAAACAATTGCAAATCCTAACCAACCAAAATAAAGGGTAACTGGCTAGTGTCAAGTCTAATTTCACTAAACAATGGCATCATTAATTTCTCCTGCTATGGTTGTTTTTGAACTGGCAGTAAGAATGAGTTATACCTACTACACAGGGAATTTCAGATTTATTCTTTGGTCCTATCCTTGATTTATTTAACAGATTTATTTTGTGGTTTACATGTTAATATTTTTGCCCTTCTGTTAATCATAACAGCTGTCTGAAGATTTGCAGTTCAGCTTGTCAATGGTGAAGAAATTGGGAGTGTGGCATCTGGGTATGCTGTAAGTGTAACTGGCCACCTTTAAGCATCTACACTAACTCTGAAATACAGGTGTTCGCTACCCCAAAAGATTCCTCCCATCGCAGAAATCTCAGTCCACAAACTTCACTCTTCTCCCCGAAATGAATGCTGCTTCAGAAGCTGATTTAAATCAGAGCCCAAAATAGAGGAAAAACCACTCTCCTGTTATTTTCACTCTTCCTGTACTCAGAATCTCATGCGACAAATCAGCCGCTAGTTATAGTACACCTTCCAAAGACTGAGCTTTTTTTTTTTCCCCAGAGTGGCAGAAAGAGGAGCACTGGAGTAGCGCAGTCATCTCATCACTCTTAAAAATTGGTAGAAAAGCTGCTGGGAAGCATCGAGCGTTGCCTGCTGGACAGCTCAGCTGTCTCTCACTCCACGGGAGAAGGCTGAAGCCGAGGAAGTGCCTTTCTTGCCTGGACTGGCAAGACGTTGCCCAGACGTTGCGTAATGAAGAGCGCCTAAAACCAGAAACCCAGCTGAACGTGAAGTTTGGTAGCTCAGATGACAGGTATGATAAAAGTAATATTTACACAGCTAAACGCGGCTGGGATACGGCTGCACTTTAGGATTGCTGTGTGCTATAACAGCATAGGAGCTAGAAGTGTACTACCTGCTCCCACTTAACTCTTTAGTGAGTGGAGACGCGAGAACAAGGCTGTTTCGTTCCTATCCAGCTCCCCCTCCTTCCTCCGCAGGTGGTCAGGATCAGGGAAGTCCTTAGAGAGACAAAAACATGAGCTCTCTCTGATATAATTGCTACATCAGCTAAAACCAGAATATCTATTTTATATACGCTAATAAAACATGGCCAAACAGAATATATAATATTTTATATGCTATCATAAAACATGACCACCCCCAGTACTTTCTATCAAACACTGTTGTGCAAATGTTTATGGTGAGAGTGTATTAAGGACTCAAAAAAATAAGAAATGAAGGAGAAATCTCTCTCCGTCCTCCTGCTGGTGGTTCCTCTCACCCCCACACCTCCACCACACCTTATGATACAGAACTCACGGTATCCACTGAAAAGACTCCAGTTCGGACCTCCAGTTCTCTGTTACAGGTATTGTAACTGCCATGGAGTATCTTGGTCCAGTCAAGATCATATTGCAGTTTTGAGTCTCTTTCCATAATTTAGCAAGATTATACTGCCAAAAAGCAATTTCTCTGCAAAGAAAGACCAGTAAGTCTTGCCTGATCCCTTTAGCTCTGTATCATCTACAAATTTAATGATCCTACATGCTGTGGTGTTGCGTACATCTTTAATAAAAATATTAAAGAGCCCCAGCAGAGGATGTGCTCCTCAGTCACCTCCCCATTGACGCTCACCCTTAGCTCCAAGCCATGACTCTCTCTCCTTGCCGGTATTTTACCCTTTTCAATAATAGATTATTTCAACCTACATTTAGGGAGTGTGTACTATAATCCATCATGGAAAATTTTCTTAAAACCTTCTGGACAACCAGATAGATTTATGCTATCTAGACTGATAGTTATTTCATTAGCATAAGTGATCAAATTAGTCTGACATGATTTACCTGCAATATATCCATGCTGACTCACTCCTATTACAGTAAATTTATTCTTAAAAAAAATAAAAAGAACACCACAGCTGCAAACTAACTGTAAATGAAGACTTCATAAGAACAACATTCATCTCGAATCTTTGCCTCCTGTTGTTATTTCTGTTGTGATGGAGCGTACACATTTTTGCATCATTTTGGGAACGGGCCAGATGAAGAGAGCTGAGGGCACAGGTGCAAGTGGAAGTACAAAAGAATTATCTCTCCAGAGAGGGATGCTACAGTCAAGGGCACTTGACTTGTTTCACAGAGAGACACAGCACAAGGAATTAAGCCTGGCACAAGACACTCAAAATAGGATTTCATCTGATCTGATTTTCTACGGACCCTGACAAAGCACGCTGGGTAAGAGAGAGTGTGGAGCAGGAACAACAGTAAGCTCTGCCTTGGTAGTTTCCAACCCCAAACAGCATCACCACCTTCTCCATCTAATGAAGCTACTGAAAAAAAAAAACACAAAACAACACTAAAAAGCTATTGCATGGCCAAACTATCCTCACTACCAGAAGAATTTCCTGACATGTAACCTAAAACTTTCCCACCGGAATCCAAATCCATCAATTCTTGTCCTACCCCTGCCTGGCAGGAGAGTCAGGGCCAATGAATCTGTTTCCGGAGACCAGGCAGAAAGACCTGTTGTTCTTCCCTCGGGGCAACTAAGAATTTTCTCTCAAACTGAACTCTCCGTTTCCCTTGCTCCACTGTCTGGCTGGGACCTGTAGACTAGATGGACATTACAACCACGTCAAGAGATCTTTCTCCGGTGAAACAGGGCTGTGGGGGAATTTGCTAGCTTGGGGTTGTTGGTAGGGAAGATTTCCTTGCAAGGACTGAGCTGAAGTCCAGAGAACTGAAGTCTACTGATATATTCAGACAAAACATGCTTTCTCTTCTTCTTCTTGACCGCTGCGTCCCAGCCCGTGGCTGTCAGCTACCTGCCTCCTCCAGTGACCTCCTCTGCCAAGCTGAAGAGAATTACTCCTCAATTATTCTGGGTATACAAAATTGCTTCTTATAGTTTCTTTACCCACCGTGACGGCTCGTAGACAATAATTTCCTTCCACATCGGGTTTGCCCACATCTGAACGCACTTGGCAAACCTCAAGGAGCAGCCAAAGCCTGCAAGGATTGCTACTGACACAGTGCATGGGCGCTGGCTGCGCTGGGGGCCTGGGGCGTAATTCCAGCTCTGCTACTGTCCTCTTGTGCCACCTTTAGGCACGTCACCTTCCTCTCGGAGCTGGCTTCCCCTCCCACCTCCAGTCTGACTTGAATGTTTAAATCTTCAACTCATCAGAGAAGAGACCAGCTCGTGTACTTCCCAGGGTCCTCTGCGCAAAGATATCTAAATCCGCTTCCCAAGTAAAGGTACGAACCATTCTTTTTGTTGAAGGAGAGAATTTCCTTTCATTTTGCTGTTGGCTAAATATTCAGTAGAGATTTTTGCACACGGGATTTAAAGACTGAAGCTGAGACGACTTGGGAACTTACCATATAACATCTGTAAGTTATTTTTTGTCTAGGGAAGCATTCTTGTATAGAAGGTTCCTTACGAAAGTCCACTCCACAGGCAGGCTATTAGGTAATCTGCCTGTTGCCAACTAAATCATTAAATGACATTTTTAATTTTGACTGTGTTCTTCAACACAGTGAAGCTACATGCAACATCCTGCTGAGGGCAAAGTGAGTCAAGTAGTTATTAAATGGTCACAGCTAAAAGGTAGAACAAAGGTCCAGTCATTAAAGCGTGCACAGAAAGCCAAACCTCTTCCACTACACAGTAATCCTCTGTACAGCTTCCCCACTGGTTGGCGTGGTAAAATAATATAGCCAGAGATTGTATTTTTTTCCTCCTACGTATACTCTCATTTTGTTTCTCAGAGAAGAAACTTTTCAAGCTCTTAGGGGTTTGCCTATTGTGTTTAAAAAGAAATAAAGTTAACCGTGACAGTCACCGAGGCGTTTCAAGCCTGCGATGTTGGATCGGTTAATCAAGGGGATTAGATGTGTCCTTGGGGAAGAAGAGGTACCAGCGAGGCTTCATCCCTAACCAGCCAGCGGGCTCAATTCAGAAAAATTCTCAAGTGTGTAACTAAAGCTGAAGCACATACTTAAGCGTCATTGACTTCAAAAGGTTTTAAGCACATATTTAAAATTAAGCGGAGGCTTTGATAACTTGGGACCTCAGTCAAATCTAAGGACCTCTTGGAAAGCGGAAGATACTGCTGATGTTCAGGGTGTGTCTCCAAGCACAGGATACACATGCCACTCCACAAAAACCCCTTAATTAGCACATAATCTGTAGACTACCAGGAAATCTTAGTCTCTTCTCGATCAGCACCATCAAAGTCATGACAGCGCTGCAGAAACCGTTCCCCTTTAATTACATGTGATCATTGAAGCTAACCACGTACTGTATAATTAGTAAGAAAAATGAATTATTTAAGTAACTTGCATTTAACAAATAGTACTGCCATTCTGATTGCAATTCCGTATTCAGTCACCATAAAAAGACCTTCTCCTTATGCAGGAAAACCGATTTTCCTGCTTCTAAGATCTTGTAGATTTGAGAGTTTTTCCAGGGGTTTCAAACATACATATATAGTTTTGAGGGTCAGTAGGGACAAGGTAGCTTATCAGGCAGACTGATCTCTGGAGCAGGTTCCTAGCTGCAGCGAGCACAGCTATGTACTGCTGTGAATGGAGGAAAACAAACAAAAAAAAAAATGGGGAAAATTATAGCTTTTCTCTCATTTGACGGAGATCTTGCTTTCCCTCTTTTTTTTTTCCTTGCACATTTTCATAGTTTTAGACAGGTAATTACATGTCTGATGTAAAGACCAACCCTCACAGTTCATGCTTCAGAGCTGACAGAATTTAGCTGCAATTTTATCACAGTAATCACAGATTCAGTAGAAATGCAGCTGGGATGCAGCTGTGCTGGAGGTGGAAGAGCTCACTTGACCACCCAATCGAGGTTTTCAAATGGGAGATGTAGAATCAAACATCGAGTTACTGCTCTTACCTTTAGCTTCATCTTCTAAGCATGGGAGAGGGAGACCTGAAGCAATGTGGAGCTGAGCTAAGTTCTCAGAATGCAGGACAGGGTTGGAAGACCATCCTACCTCACTCTCAGGAGCAGGTTAGCACACCTCAGCAGAACTGCACCCAAGCCAGTCAACCTGCTCTCTCAGAAAGGCTAATTAAGCAGGGTCAACCTAGACAGTCCTCAACTTGAGCCAGTTTTCTACCAGCCAACTCAGGATCTCAGCCCCGCAGTTCCTGGCACTTCCATTCCGGCAGCAGCAATGGCAGAGCCAGCTCAGTCTGCCTCCCCTCCCCGTCCAGACATGCCATTTGTTTCCCAAGGAGCCCCACAGCTACATTCGCTTGGACTGAACAACTTAAACCAGCTAATGGCTGGTAGCCATGTGGGCTAGTGAGCACATGTCACTTGAGGAGGACAGGAGCAAGAAATATCTCTCTGAATTTATGGAATCGTAGCCCAATCTTGCAGCTTCCTCTGAAGTGTGGAGTGGACTCTGCTGGGGAGAAGAGGAGAGGACGTTGGTGTAGAAGGACTACATGGGCACTTTCATAAGGACGTTGGCCCAGACGCTCTGCTCCATTGTCATTAGTGGGTCTGGGGAGGTCAGACCTGGAGCTACACTGCCAAAGGCTGCCAAGATCAGGTGTAAATGAACAAATGAGACAATGACAGAAATAAGCAGGAGCGAACAAACATTTGGTTTAACAGCAGCTTCCACTCACCTGGCACTGGATCTTGTCAAAACATCTTTATCTCATCACCAGCACTGCTCAGCAACATGCCATCCATGGGCCTGTAGGGCAAATAAACCTTTTTGTGAGACATAAGGAAAGAGTGAAAACGGCTTTGCTGGTTTTCTGGTGACAGAATGGCCAGTAGAGAAAACTGATATTCCCTTGCACAGAACCTAGTGTCAAAGACCGGATAGGAAATGAGTCCTGAAATTACCATCAAACATTTCCCTGTCTAACACACGCTTGTTCTTGAGGCCTTCAGTCATTATTATTTCTATAGGGTTGTGCCTGGAAGCACCTCTTTCTGACACATACACTCACAGAACAAACCAGACACATATCCAAAATTGCTCCTAAGAAGCTCCAGCGCTGGAGACTCTCCCTCTCCAGCCCAGGAAATCTGCTCACACCATTACTATTCTTACCGCTTTCCCAGCATCTACGTTGAACATCCCTTGTTGTATGTTAAGTCCATTCTTGCCCTCCTGCTACCTTGCAGATGTGAATAACAGATCCGTCCCTCCCTCTCCATCACCTTCATCACCAGGTGTCCTCTAAGTCATCTTTTGGCCAGACATTGCCAGTTCCTTCAGTCTGCTCCCCAGGCCAGCGTTCTCTTTATTTATGATCGCTCTGGTCTGCTGCTCATCTCTCCTTGGTATGTGCACCTCCTGTCTTCCCACTGAGGTTTTTTGCCCGCGCTAAACAAGCAGGGATTGTTTTACATATCTCACAGGTGCGATTTCTATTTCATAGCTGGGTTAAGAAAAGATGAAAAGATCTGGTCAGAGATCACAGACACAGAGCCTCTGCTCTAACCACGAGCCTATACCCGCTCAAAGAGTGACCGTCTAAAACACGCTTTGGATGAAAAGATAAAATCAGGAGCATCACAACTAAATTGGGATGTCTGGTCACTTTAGCCATATCACAACTGTGCTCTGCTGGTGCTATTGAACTCTCTTAAGCTGCCCTTTAGCAGCACGTCCCTTTCTAAAGCTGCCAGCGCCTTTGTTCTTCTCAAGAATAGCTGCCCGCTCGTGCACACAGAGGCAGGGAAAGGTTGGACACTGCGTGTTGCATTGTACTGTCAGGCTAAATAGAAGCTGATGGGATAATAATTAATTGCAGTCTCCCTGTAATAAAAGACAAGACAAAGCAAGAGATATAAATAAAATCATCAAAGGAACATACAGAATAGGAGCTGTGTCTGCATTTTGTGGGCAATTTACAAGCCAAAGGAAGGTTGGGAACCCAAGGACTGAAAAGCAATAAAAATCTATGGAGCCCTCACAAAACTGTGACAGCGTCTCGCTGATCTGTCTTGTTACCAGGCAGAGGTATAAATTCCCTCAACACCTTTGTTGTTTAAGGAGCTGGAAGGGGAAGGGAAAAAAAGCCTTGAAGTGGGAGTGACCCCCGGCTCACTCAGACCCGAACAGCGGGGAGGTGCCCTCGGAGAGAATAGAGGAGACAGAAGGCACCCAGCTCCGCTCTGAGGGCAACAGGCTGCCAGCAAGTGCCGCCAGCCTGAAAATATGGTCTGGAGAGCCCTGGGCAGCCGGGAGTGCTTTAATGGAGACATTTTTAACTCTCTTTGTACCAGGAGGGCTCCTTTCCTTATGGCCTGCACAAAAGCAAACCCTGCCCTGCCCTATAACTTGCCAAACTCCAGCTGCCTGTCCCTGCTCTCCGGCTGTTGTCATGACCGTCACCTTCCAGCTCAGGGGGAAGAAGTGGTGATGAGGCAGAGCTGGAGCGGAAAGGGCCCCCACGCCACCCCAACCTTGTGGGCAGCTGCAACTCGGAGACACCGGGGGGAGAACAGAGATGAGAATCCTCCTCCTGCTCCCTCCCCATGAGGCTGCGAGAGAGGAAAACGGATATAAAAGCAGATGAAGTGAGGGGGGAGAAAGAACCTGGGCTCAACTCCTGTTTAATGCCTAATTCTTGCTACAGTCAGATAAACAGGTGCCTAAATATCCTCACAGCAACAGCCAGTTACATGACACGTCCCCCTGCTCAGCAGCCTGCCCTGCTCCCCACCTCGGGGAGCATCTCATCAAGGTTGACCTCAAGGGCAGAAGAACTGAAAGAAGAAAATTATCGGGTGCGCTTGTAAACGAGGGAAAGGTACAGACATCTGGGCCAAACTGCTGCTGGTACAGGCCCCCTTCTCCTGGGAAAATGGGCCATTACACATTCAGCTCACCTCCATATTGCCATTAATCCCACCACAGAGGTACAGACTTCCCTCATTTCCCTACAATGAACGGAGAGGCTAGCAAGAGAGGGAAAGCAATGAGGCACATCCTCTGCCTCCATGGGAAAAGCTTTTCTTATTAAGTGGGTACACATCAGGGACACGCTGGAAGCACAGACCCCAAATCCCAGCTCCAATCTGTGCTTTGTTTTGGGGTTTTTTTTCCTCCCTCTCTTTTTAAAATTCTCCTTTCAGAAATTTCTTCTCTGGCTAAAGGAAGCCAAGGTAAAGAAACAGCAACTAATTAAAATGTACTGCTGTTGCACAACATCCCCCCCAAAGGCAAACACAACCTTCTTTCCCGAAAGAACAAATAAGCCCTCAACTAAACAATAACTTCCTCAACGTAGCCGGCAAAGTCTTTCTTCCACCCGTTACCTAAACAATGAACAAAGCAACCAAGAGAGAAGAGTCACCTCCCTTTCCCCGCGCCTGCCTTGCCAGAACTGTACATCTCCGCAGCAGTGACGCCAGCTGGGAAGGGGATCGTCTCCTCCCCACCTGCACCTCACTGGGCTCTGCCTTGGAGGTGCTGCCTTCCAGCAGGAGCTGGGGACCTGGTGGATGGTTACCGGAGAGAAGGGATCACTACAGATCACTCCCTGCTTTGTGTCTCCTTGCAGCCTGGGCTTGGGAGGAAGAAGAGGCCTAGCTAGCCCCTTTGGTCTGCCAGGAGGACTACAACCTTTGCATCTGCTTCTGTGTGAGCAACAGAATCACTGCTGGGTTGGTTGGCTTCAGGGAGCGAGTCTTGGGTCTAAATGTAGGAGCCCGGGCTGTCTGAGCTAAGGGTCAGCTCCAGCTTACCAGGCTTCAGCTGACCAACTCTCTGTAGTGTAGCCAGCAAGAGAGGAGAGCTGAGAACATGCAGAGCAAGAGCAGCTCTCCCCTCCCAGCAGCAGGGGCGATCCAAGGATTTGGAGGCACAATGCTCAGAGCAAGCTCAGCAGTGCAGCATCCCCCACTTGGCTCAAAAGAACTAGAAATGGATGACTATTTCTATCACCAAAAAGGCCAGAGAAGGCTCCCGTCACCCTGGAGGTAACCTGCACGTACCACCTAAGCAGAGCACATCTCTGTCAGCCTGCAGAGCCAGAGCTAATGCGCTGTGTGGGGGAGAGAAAGATAGACAGCAAGTTAATGTATGTCCTTGACTTCAAGCAAGTTGAGAGCTGCTACAGAGAGTAGGAGAGATCTGGAAAACACCCAAATGTTTGTGGGGGCTGCCACCAGATTCTCCCTCTAGCTCGCAAGCAATCCTGCGGGTAGGGAGAAGGGCTGTAGGCTCCCAGCCGCTGCCAAGGGAAGAGTGCACTGTGGGACAAGCAAGCAGAAAAATCACAGCTCAGCTGCAGCTGTGCCAGCTCTGGCTGAGACTGCTCCTCACGCCTTGTCACCACCCCACTCCCCAAGACCCCCAGCTTGGCCAGCTGGGGTACACTTGTGATCGCTCCCTAATCCAGTTCAGTCAAGATGAGCTGCCTTGTTCCATACCCTAAATGGGTACGAACAGTTTGCTTCTGCCTCCTTGTCCCTCTGTGGGACGGATGGATGTGTTGGGGTAAACAAGCGCTTAGCAGGTACACTACTGGTGTTTCACATGTCACACCCACGGTCCCCACAGGTTTTAGAAGAGAGCCACAACCCAGCTTGCTCCTCATGAGCATTCCCAATCCAGACCTATGTCAAACATACCTTAGCCAAGGCCATTTTTAGAGGTATTCACTTTGCGGTCTTTAGGGCAGTTGACAATACAACAAAGCCACAGAGCAAAGGCATCCTGGACCCATAACGTCACTGAAGACTGCAGCTTGATGAGGAAGGCTGGGACAACCCTTGTTGCCTCACCCCAGGAGCCCTCAAGGCTGAATTCACGCTCTGATTCATGAAACTCATTGTGAACCTGGAAAGCAAGAATGAGCATTTGGCCCAGGTCTTTGGTGCCCGGTAGCCACCAAAATGGTGTGTGCAGCTTGCTCTCTGCCCCAGGAGGACACAGGCCTGGTCAGATCAGCCGCACAGCTCTGAGATCAGCCGTTTGTTACGGCACTCGGCTAGGAAGAGAGCCTCTTTGCCCAACCAGTACAAGGTCCAGAAGCGTCTTCTGCCCAATGGACAGACACAGCTGTGATCTCTGACCTGAAAATCAAAATTCTTCCTGAGGTTTACAGATGAACCCAGGGGCTCACCTTCCCCAAAAAAACCTAACTCCATCCTTTCATGCCAGCTACAGTCGAGTGGATGGACAGAAGCGCCCACTGAGGCTGGGAGTGTCATGGGGCAACTGTCATGACCACAGGGCATGCACGGGGAAGCTGACTCCTGCAAAAGGTCAGATCCCTGACATCATCCTACTCAGAACAAGAAGAGCGTGTCAGCAGGGCTTTCACACTAACCCGTTTTACTTTCTGTACAGAACAGAAGCACGAACAGAGTTACTTACCCGAGCTGCAGGAGAGACCTGACAGCAGAAGGGCAGTAACCTTTAGCTGAAATATAGTAACTTTTTTTTTTTAAAAAAGATTCTAAAAATGGAACAGAGGCTCATCTGATCACATCTTCAGCTGTAAGATATCATTTTCCTACTAGGAGCCTTTTTTTTAACCTGCATCCAGGCAACGGGAACTACGTTCACTGATACAGTCATTATTACCCACACCGCTACGACCTGCTCGACATAATTCCTACTCACAGGCAGGAGAGAGGGACAGCGGCAGTATTTGGAACAGCTCCTGTTCAATTGTCTGAAAGGTGATTGAATGCTGTAGTGCTTAGATCCATACCAGCAGCCAGGCAGGAACAGGTCAGAGGTGATGGAGAGGATCTTGCCATGTGAATATAGAGTTTAAAGAGAAATATTTCACTCTGATCCCATTTAAAGCCCCTTGTGCAGCGGGAGCAGTAGGAACATGTCCCAAGAGAAGCTGTCTGTGCTGTGCTGCCACCCACAGCGGCAGCCAGAAAGGAGGTGATTTCGTCCCAAGCTTAGAAACTACTGCAACCTTTGCACTGGAGGAGGGGAAGGGTGCAGGCATCTCCTCTGCTCACCCTGAACATGGATCCCAAGGTTATTGGTCCTTTGATCTCAGCTGCTTGCTCGCAGCCTCAGGTGGCTGATCAGTCAGATCCAAGATACAGCCAGGACCTTGAACCTCCTGCATTTATTGTATCTGAACCATCTTGCCTGCCACGCAGTTTAGGAAACGTGACAGAGATTCTGCATGGGTGTGAGCACGCTCACACGTAGAACCGAAGGCAGTTCCAGACGTTTTATCAGTAAGTGATAACACCTGGACTTTGAGTACATTTTCAGATTAGTTTAGTAATTAGTAGTTAATATTCTTGGTGATAGGACGTGTGAAATGCAAGCAACAGGCTTTTAATCTGTCCTCGTGCTCTTGGATCCTGGACTATACGGCATGAGGAACCAAATGACTACAGCCACGGTACATGAAGAATGCTGCAGTGCCGTCTTCATGCTTTGCACCCCGAGATCTGCTGCCTTGTTACAGGTGTGCTAGGCTATTTGGAAGGAGGGAGTCGGGGGAGAACTCATGGATTTTAAATAAAAATGAAGATCACATTAGGGATCCCATTGGATATGGCAAATGCGCACGTGGGGGCCTAGCCCACCCCAAGGGCTGGACAGGTTCTTGAGCCCTGTGAGAAGCTGAACAATATGACAGGAGAGCTGAAGGCATTCAGACTGCTTGGGACAGCCGCACTGCAGTCACAGGCTTGGGCTGGGCAGGTGCTTCCAAAAGACACCGGTTCCCTGTTGCTCAGACTGGGATAAGGTTGTTTGCACCTGCAGATCCATCAAGGGAAGGAAGAGCAAGAGACAAAGCATACAGGATGGCCATGACGATCTAATCAAGCTGTATTGCTAATTCTAAAGAAGTTTATTTCTGCTTTGCTTGACTGTACGTGCCCTAAGAGAAAAACCAGACATCAGCAACTCTCACTGCCGTAGGATTCACCATCCAGCTGAGCTCCTGCAGACAAGTGAGGACTGGATCAGGACTAAGCAGGTGTATTAAACCTCTCCCTCTAGCTGAGTTTTTACAGCACCTTAGGGGCTGCAGGACTTATGTTAATGCTCCACTTGACTTCCCAAGCTCTCTCCTTCACTCACGGCTTCGTGTGATGCAGAGTTGAATCCCCCCATTCCTACAGCGGCACACAGAGGGCACGAAGCCATTTTCTTCGCCTCCTCCTTTCAGGCAGATCAGATTTACCTGCTGTAGCCACGAAGCAGCTCACAGATAGCAACAGCATCCTAAGAGGCTGTTCAAGGGCAGGATGGCAGAGAGGTGCTAAATCCTGAGGGACCCTGTCAGCTTAAACTTTATCTGCTCGAGACCTGCAAGCCCTGAGCTAGTCCTTGCAGAGCGTTATGCTCGCAGAACAGCTCCTGCACTTCTACAGTAGTTTCTCTGTTCTTTACAAGAGTTCTTCCTTCACAAAGGTTTTGTTTTACAGGCATTTTCTTTCTCGTGAAGTCTCCGCTGCAGTGTGTCTGTGGTGCTGCCGAGCTGCTGCGTGAACATGACATTACTCCCTCGCCATAGTCCTGTGAACTGGTTAAGAACAGCCACATGCTCTGAACCCAAGGGAGCTCCCACCCTCACAACCCTCCGGGGTGGCAGCAATGGACAAACCTTATACCAGTGCCTGGATACTCCATAAACCTGGTGCATCATGGTGTGACCATGTAGCCACGTGGATCAGAGCTGTGTAGAAGGCACTGGATTGCCGTCGAGGACTGTGGGAGCAGACGTACTCGGTTCGCTGAGTAAAAGATTAAAGCTGCACTGACTCTAGGGACCCTACTCCAGGGTCTAGGACAAACCTCTTCTCAAGGCTGAACATGAGGTTGACAGCCAGGGGTTGGCTTGATGGCCGCTTGCACACTAGGGGTCATGGCTCTGGCTCAGCAGGGCTGTTTGTTCTCTGCCTTGATCTTCATCCCTCGGCTGTACTGAAAGGAAGTTTGCCCAAGACAAACGTGTATGGCACACAATGTCAGCTTCAGAGCAAGCTGTGAGGAAACAGATTGAGTTCTCTGTGCAAACCAACAGCGAAACCATTCCTTGGTGGCTTCTCTTGTGGGACACTTCAAAGGCACCACGCATCCACAACGCAGCTGCTGCCCTGGGGAAGGAGTCGTTGAATACCCTCCGTGAATGAGAAGTAAAAATTAAGCAGTTAGATTTGGCATGTGCATCACAATAAAGATCCCCGAATGCTCAGCTTCTTATTGAACCTAAGGCGGGCTGTTAATTCGTTATTCGCTTCCCAGCCTGGAAGGAAAAGCATGTTATACCCGAGGGCCAGAACTGATGAACAGAGCCATAAATCAAGCAGTTTACAAGACCAGCAATTAGGAAACAAGCCGACAGAAGGGAGAACTCTGTCAGTAATAAAGCAGACACACCACAGGATCTGCTGAGTGCTCACAGCAACCGGGGACATGCAGTCCTTTCCACACTCCATCTCTAATTCTTCCCATCATTTGCTGTCTTTTCCTTCTGTCTCCTACTTCCCTTTATTTCCTCCTGCCCCCCCCCCCCCCTCCAATTTTTCCTCTGTTCTCTTTCCCCTCTCTTCTGAAAAGCCTATTCTTCCAGAGAATGCAAGAACACACCTGCTGAGAAAATGGATCTACCAGCTGCTGCCGAGGAACAGAGGCACGTGCTGGGTACCAGCAGCCCCGGAACAGTGGATACACACAGCCCCAGAACGATGGATACACACAGCCCCACGAGTGCAGGCTGTGATGGAGGGAGCAGCGTGCTGCTCTCCTGTCAAAGGACCGCAACAGCACATGAGCCCCTTGGTGGGGGGACAGCCCTGTAGGTCCTGAGATGGCGTTGCTGGCGGAGCAAGCGGCAGTGGGCAGCGCTGCTCAAGTAAGGAGTGTCTGGGATGACTCTAACCAGCTAACCTGTCTTCTGCTCTGCTCAGCTCCTCTGATCTGTTTTCCAGCACAAGTCGGATCCGTCTCCCTTGGTTTTGACAGCAACTTCCAACACCCGTCCAACATCTCCTGCTTGATTTCTAGTTCCCTCTCCTTACTTATCTTTGCAAATCCTGCCCTTGCTCTCCTTACTCAAAATGAGCTCTTGCAGTCGAGTCACCAGGTGGCCAAAGGGGCACAGATCCACTGTTGGTCCTGGTCCCACACACAGCTCTGCACCACGTTGCCCTCATACAACCCCTCCAGAGAAGCACGGCTGTGCCTGGCTGAGACTCGTTCCTAGATGCTGCATTCCTTTTGCCACAGGGCTCCGTGCAGCTCGGGACACCGGCAAAGTCAGGCCTGAGCAGCTGTTCTCCACACGCAGCGCAGGCACACGCACGTGAAATCTGAGTGCATGACATGGGTATTTATCCAGGCTCTCCTGCTCTTTCGCATATCCCTCCTGCTCAGTGCACTACCACATCTCTAGGACATTACATATTTGGGAAATCACAGCCAGAGGTGATATATTTTGTCTGCATTAGCCTTTGACAGTCAGTATGTGCACCAGTCTCCCGGCCACAGGAGGAATATGACTATTCATGAGCCTTATTTTGCCAAGGGAGGATGGAAACCAGACATTCCTCCAACCATCCCAAGACCAAATGGATCCAGTTATGCCAAGAATTAAGTATGTGATATTCCAGTACAGCCTCAAGGGCCAGGAGGAATCTCAGATTTGTAAGTCCACTCTACGGAAACACTGTTACCACCCATCAGGCACCTTCACAGCAGCAGATGCCGAGAGTAAGAGCAAAAGAAACAAGATCAGTAGAGTCACTGAGCCCCACAGTACGTGCTCAGCCTCTGACATTCGTGCACGTCTCAGCTCACGACGCTGACACTTTCCATGAGGTGCGGTCACAGCCCAGGGAGCTTCCAAACTAACTGACCAACCACAGATGCCCAAGCCTTTTCCTTTCCACCTTCATCCTCTCTAAAGCCAAGGCTGACACGTGCACAACACTGGGCACAAGCACAGCCTCTGGAAGAACTGTGAGCTGCTCCTGGTCCAGAGAGGCACATGCAGAGATGACCCAGCAAAGGGCCCACCAGCCTCCTGCTGGGGAGGGCAGGAGGAATGTGGGTGCCCCAGGGTTCCCGGGACAAGGCCACACGTCGCTAGTGACCACAGCCACTTCCCAGATGGGTTGCTCTCCTCCACTCTGGCCCAGGGTGGGAGGCAGCAGGGTGAAGTCAGGTTGTCTTCAGCACATCAGAGGCAGGGCTGATAGTCACTTAAGGGAAACAAAGCACTGCCTTTGAATGAGCATTACTCTAATGCCCCCCCCAGCTGCCTGCGGTTTTGATCTTGAATGGGGAGGCTAAAGATTTGTCTGGAAGAGTTGCTCGTCCACAAGAGGAGGAAGCATCTCCTCTAACCTTGAACACAGAGAGACTAATAATCCGCCTCCCCCAGCGCCGGGGCAGGGAGGCTTTGATGAGCTCTTTGGCAAGTGCTGTAGGAAGAGGCTGCAATAGAAAGTTAACTAATTAGGTCGCTGCAGAGCAAAAGGAAAATAAAGTAGAAATCTTTTCTGTGCAAAGCAGATTCCAGAGAAGGAGCGAAGAGCTGCACTACCAGAGACGGGCTGCAGCAAACTCTGCAAGGAGTTGAGGAGGGGAACTGGTTTCAAGGTCTTGAGAAAAGCAAATCCCAGACACGAGGCCACGGCAACAAAGAAAGCTCAGCAGCTGGGGACTCCTTGGGAGAAGACTCTTCAAAGGAAGGTTTTTCCCACCCAGGTCTTGGCGAACCAGTGTGAGCAGTTACATTTTGTTTATCCAAGGTCTCTCTCAGACCAGCCAGCCACAGATTTCACGACCAGAATGGCCGGACAGTTTCTGAACCACTGCGCCTTACCCCAAACTCGGTTTTTCCTTTGATGACAGGTAAGATCCCAACAGATTGCATGTGTAGCTGGTAGAAGTGTGCCCTCAGGTATCCCAGTCCGTTATCTTGCAGTCCCCTGGATTCACAGAGCCATGCAAGGGACGCCCATAGCCAGCAGGCCCCCACCAGCGAGCATCCATGGAGCTATGCTTGAGCACTGAGCCCTGCAAGGAAGATTCCATAGGTGGTTTTCTCCTACTGCACGACCAAAAGCTTCTTAGCTGTCCATGTTGTAAAATAAGGAATAACATGAGCAAGTAGCAATTGCTGGTACTTTGCCCATGGGTTTATCCTCCCAGAAATGACACGGAGGCTTTCCACGGCATCAGGTAGGCTTTTGAGTGGCACTTGAAGGAAATTCCAGCCGCTTGGCTTTGCCCCAGATCACTGGCATTCTGGGAAGGTCAGAGCTCCACAATAAGCCATATGTTCAGTCTTGGCTTCCCCTCACAATGCCAAGACATGTCTGCAAGGAATAAAGCCAGAGGGAATGTTAACTGATCGCCACTGAAACAGAGCCTCTCCTTGGCTTTCACCCTAATTAACTATCAAGAGGAGGTGCCGGAAGGCCCCTGCATTGCCAATAAAGAATGTGGGGTTGGTAATTAATTAGTTGCCTATTGGGATCCCAGCACCTCTCGCCCACAGCCGAGCTCTACAGATTGATACAAAGGGGATTTAATGGAAACACAGCGGTTTCCCCATTATGGCCTTAAGCAAAATAGAACTAGTTTTTGAAGGAACCTCATTTACAGTCCTCTCACATGACTGATGCTTGGCACCTAACCCTGAAGGTACAGGATTATATTGGAAAGGAACCTGCCTGCAGAATACAGGAGTAAGAGAGAGAGCCCCCTTAAGTAATTTGGCGAGCTATTTATGTTCACCATCCTCCATGCATAAGAAAACAGCAAGAGGAGAAGGATGACAGAGAAAGGTCTTGCACATCAGTGTACCGTTGACAGCACTCCTAGAGACTCAGACCTGGCAACTCATATCTCTGCCTAGAAAACAAGGCAGGCCCTCTAAAATAGAACATGTCACGAGCCAAGCATCAAGACGTCCCGTTTGGAGGGGTCAGGAAGGGGTTGGGATTGAGCAGGGCACAGGCATCTGGCCAGGGCTCAGCTAGGGCACCGAATATGGAGGAGGATCTAGTCTGAAACCCCTCCAAGAAGCAGCCAGGGCTCCCAAATCATCTCTGCTGTCTTAGCTCCAAAAGAAACTTCCAGTTTCTCTCATGTTTCTTGAGTAACTAACCAACACAGTTATGTCAGTAAATATTCCTGGTAATCCTAGATTTACCATGGACCCCATGTGACCTCAGCCAGGTAACTCTGCTTCTGTACATCATTTCCTTCTTCCACACCAGGAGGGGCTCTCCCTTTCAGACAGGACTCCTGCCAATGGGAATGAGATTTGGTTAGTTTAGTTATGTGAGATTCCCGTTTTCTGGCTAATAGACAGTTTTGTTGGCTTGATAACTGTAAGGCCAAACACCACAATTCTTTCCTACAGTAGGAAGCTGGAGATGAAAAGTGTCTGAGACCTGGAACAGAGACAGCAAGTAAAACATCATGTGGTTCTTTTCACCACTCATGTAGTGATGATGGGCGATGTCTAAGCACCAAGATGTCAGGCCCAGGGGAAAGAGGAAGGTCAAAAAGGGCATCAGGAAATCACATCAAGGCAGTGGAAGGTATCTTTAAAAGACACTCAGAAGACAAGACAAGGAGCAGCTGCAAGAGGTCAAGGGATGATCTCCCTGGCCTGGGATGGAACAAGACTTTTCTAAGGGTACTGAAGGTCTGGCACCATATATGAATACCCTCTCTGCCCATATCCCATACTGTCACCACACACAAATCCAAATCAGAGACACGGTTGCAGCGTGGCATAGGTGCACAAAATGCAGATGGCGGTGAGACAAAGCCAGCACTGGGCTGCGGGCACGCTGTTGGATGTCAGGGCTGGACAATCAATAACAGAGCTCTGGATGGCAAAGAGTACAGACAAAGAGGTCACCCTGCTGAGAGCAAGGTATTCCTGGGTATCAGATCCTGAGATAGCACTGTATCTCACTGGCAGCAGTGGGACAGGCCAGAAGACACCTGCACACCAGGAGAAAGGAGCCAGAGCAAGGGCTGACATGATAAAGAGGAAGCCACCTGGACTTAAGTCTCCCCATGAAGGGAAAAGATGCCCCCCCCAGCCAAAAGGCGCCAGAACCACATAAACAGTTGCCCCAGACCACATTTTTATTCCCTTATCCTAAAAAGTAGAATGGGCTGCTTTCAGGTTATTACCTCCTGGTCTTCTTCCAACTCCAGCCACTGTTCCTGCTGACTTCAGCCCTCTCTTCCAGCTATGTTCATCCTACACACCAAATATGTGGACATTAAGTCTGTCCCTTTCACGCACCAAATGCTATGCTTTCTTTGCAGCTCTCTCCCTTCAAAAAGCCCTATAGCCCAAATCTTCCCTCTTGGACTCCCCGGCCTGGGTGAGCAGGACCGTCTGATCCACAAGCTTAACTTGGCAGCCAGGGATGCTGCTGCTCCTTCTGTGCAGCCCACTTTATTGCAACCCCTGCGTGCAGCCCCCTCGCAGATGTTACTGTACATCCTCTGCCCAAACTTGCAGTTGCCCTATCTTTCTAACAAGTTCTTTGGCTCATTAACCTTTCATTTTGCTTCTCTTCATCTCCTCTATTCAAGCTGGAGCCTATCCAGCTCCCTCTCCTGGCTTGATTTTCCTCTCCCCTGTAGTGTTGCTCAAAGATGAGGTCTGCCATGCTTGCTCTTATGTGTCTACTGGCAAGTTACAGCATCTTCCTGACACCAACACCTTCATGCTGGCCTCTCTCCCCGGTGGCCTCCATGCTGGGAGCTGCTGTAGCCTCTCCCTTTAGACTCCTGTGATATTCCCTGTCCAAACAATCTTATCTAGAAAGGATCAGGATTTTCCTCTCCAACAGACATCATTTTCACTCTTCTCTGTAGGCCCTCATTTTTTCACATAAAGCTGTCAGTTCCACGAAAATGTCAGCTTTATGCTCAGTAACCATCAAGAAACAGATCAAGTGGTATGAATCATTTGGAAAGAAAAAAAAAAAAAAGAACAGAACAGAAAAACCTATGATTCATCCACACCTTGGATACTGCGTGCACTTGTGGTCCCTTCATCTCAAAGGGGATATCAGAACTGAAACAGACTCTGAAAAGAGCACAACAGATGGTGAAAGACACAGAGCATAATTAAAAGCACAATTACTGAAGCACAATGAAGTGGGCTCAGACTCGTTAGTGTGCAAGAGAAAAGGCTTGCGGGGAAGAAGTAGGGGTGTGAAGTCATTATTGGGCTGAAGGGGGATTGGCTTTTCACCTCCTCTTCCAAAACAAGAGCTTAGAGCCACTGATGACACTAGGAGGAGGTAGACCAGCCCCATGCAGCCTATCCTCTCTAAGACCAGGGAGGCCATCCTCTCTCTGCTCTTGATGTTAGTACAGGGTCTTTACTTCAAGTGTCTCAGGAACAGAGGACCACCCAAATTCACCTCCACAATTCCCATTGTTCCATTACTCTCAGTCAAATAGCCTCTTTCTTCTCTTTCATATAAGGAAAACAGCCCATCCCAATGTTCTCAGAAGTAAGTTAATTATACTAGTGCTGAAGGCCTCTCCTTGCTGTTCCCCATCTGTCATCTTTCATTCATTATGAAGGAATCAGCCCCCATCTTCTATCAGCTCATAGCACCAGTCCACCCACCAGATTTTCAAGGAAGCACTGTCGTGCTTTTCTTTATTCATGCTTCTAGAAGGGAAAAACACCCACAAAGCTCCTTACTTGCCTTCTTCAAAATCTACTTTTGCTCTGATTCCTACAGCAAGTTTGACAACACAGCACCAAGATCACAGTCAGAATCACTTCACTGCTCCTCTCTTCACCTCCACCCGTCTCACACTTTGGTAGGGAGCTCTCTGAGATGAGCCTCCTCCTTTCACATTGTACAGTTCCAGACCGCAAAGCTCTGTTTTGCACATCTGAGGTTCTGCCACAGGAGCTCCCCCAGCTGCATGACTGGTTCAGCATCTTCCTCTTCCATTTCTTCCCCTGAAGGACCACAGGACAGACATTCAGGCCCCTCACTATACAGGTCCCATTTGCTTCCTAGACTGGTTGAGCTGAAGCAATAAAGGTCCAGAGGTTTTGCCCCACTGCTCCAGAGCTTCCCCATTCCAGTAAGCAGCAGCCTTCAGCCCTGTGGGGGTGACCCACAGGAGCCAGCCTTCATCCCCAGACAAGGAGAGCCCACCCCAAAATCTGTTTCAGAACACGACTCTACTTCTACTCACCAGTGCAAAACACAGGCAAACACACCAAAGAAACTCCGCTACCCACACAGGGTCACTACTTTCTAAGTCTCCTTCCCTTCACTGTCCTGCTCCAGGCTCTACAGCTACAACAGAAGCCCCTGGTTGACTCCCATAGTCTTGTCTTCCTATCACCACCTGGGCCAGGGGATCCAATGGTCTAGGTGGCCCCAAGACCTCTTGCCCCAGTACCAGAACAGCAACCCTTGGTACACACCGAAATTGGAGTGCTCTGCACTGGGAAAAGTCCAAGGAAGAGGCTGGAGGGGCTTTAAGAGCACAGGGGAAGTTCAGGGCGTGTTAAGTTAGTGATAAACCTGATCTGCAAGCAGAACCTATCCTAGCAAGGCTTTGTGGCTGTGCTTAACTCCACTACACCCCAAAACCAAGAACACAGTAGGATGCACAATATCTGCATGACTCAAAGTACTCATAGGACAGGCAGAAAGAAAGGGCCTACAACATTCCTGCGCAGTATACCCAGACTGCCAGAGAGCACACAAACAGAGGACATCCAGGACTATCCTTCTTTGGGCAGAAGCTACGAATAAGAGGAGGACTTGGGATAAGAAGGAAGGAAGACCTAGAAATACATGCACTGCTTGCCTTGCCCTTCCAAGATCCAATCAGTTTGGATGGACACTGTCAAATGGAACAAGATGTGTTCTGGCCTCCCTCTTTCTCCTGGGGCACAGAAACAGACAAAGATTTTGGAAAAGATTTCACACTCAGCTACTGAGCACTCAGCTCCAGGAAAACCCCAATTATCCTGGACAGAAGCCCAGAGAGGCAGAAGAATCCCTGTCCTTGAAGATATACAAAACCTGACCGGATGAGAGGTTGGTCTGGACCTCTCTTTGAACCCGGCTGTGCTTTGAGCAGGGACCCAGACTGAAGACTCCCTGGGGCTCCTTTCACCTGACATCATCCTGTGATTGCAGGATTATACATCCCTGAAACAGCAGACAGAATCTCACTTGCATAGTTAACAGCAGAGCTCTTCTGACCAAGCGCAGCGCACACCACAGAGCTCAGCTCTCTTCCTCGGCTCCCTGGCATGACATACCCAGAGAACAGAAGTATCTGGCTCAGTCCCTAAGCTGGTTGCCCTTTAGATAGAGGAGAACAGCTCCTGCCTTGACAGCATTCCCACAGTCTTGCAGACAAGCCAGAAGGAGAGGGTGCCCCCGGAAAAACGATCTGCAGGAAAACTGAAGTGCTGGAGTGAAATGCTGATTGGTTTGCATTTGAATTTTAGTAAAAATGCACTTACATCAACGTTTGGCTCTCAAAAAAACCCTTCCAGGTTTGAAAGTAGTTTATAAGAGCCTTGCTAAAGCAGAGCTCTTGGCAGTGGGGTGGTGTCTGCAGGAGAAATACCAGTTCTCATTGACAGATTCTGAGAGGATGAGAAATATCCCTCCTTTACACACAGAGACACCTCAGGACTTGCGTCCTGTAAGGAGGGATTTTAAATCCTCATCTGGAGATCATCATGGAAAACAAGGGTTTTAGAAAGCCACTTTATGAGCCAGAACATCAGAGTAAGTAAACGTGCAGCATCTCAGATGTTTTGCTGAAGAGATGAAGTGTCACACGCTTTTGATGGGATTCCAACTAATTCCACTACACATACAAATCTGGCTTTAACTCTTCCTGTGCTCTCAGCTTTACAACTTACTTCCAAGCAGACCATTACTAAGACCTTCCAATGCAGCAATTGACTGTATTCATTTTGGCCAAGACTTTCTTTGGCGCTTTCTCCCTTGCTCCAAAGCTTGGCTCTCCCTAACAGTGCAACATGAGGAGAGAGAGGACTAAGCTGCAAGGACACGGGTTGAAGAATGCTGGGTTTCATTGACTGCGTATGTTTTCCAGGGCCTTTTCTGAACTGAGATCAGTTGAATTTCTGACATTTTTTGACATTTCTGCCCAGCGCCCTCAGACTGTGCAGCAGTGCGATGAAGGATAGTTCTGCCAGCAGGGAACTCAGTCCTAAAATCCTCATTCAGGGTTATGTATTTCAGGACTGGCATGAAACTAGGGAGGAGCAGACAGAGCCACAAGAGGAAACATCAGAGAGTTCCCTTGGAATAATCCCTTCCATGGAGAGGGGTTCGAGCAGCTGTAGGCTCTTCCAGATGATACCTTCCAAATCCCTGGGATCAGTGAGAATGGGGCTGACTTGTTATTTCCACAGCCTGACTTGGAAACTACCCCACTAACACACAGAGATGGGTTCAGCGCTGGATACGCCCTTGTTTTCCACATATGTAATAAATAGGTGCACTTGCAGTCCAGAGAATCCCCCTCTGCCCTGTTCCACGGCTGGCTAGTATCCCTTTAAATAATCAGTGAATCCTCCAACAATACTGCCTGCATTCTGTGTTCCTGAAAGCAGTCCGCTGGAAGTGCTCATGTGCAGTTAGACCCTGTGTGATGATTACAGATGATAAACATAATTATTTTGGATCCCAATCACCACTGCTTTCTTCATTCCGTTGCTGATGTGTAAAACAATCTCAGTGTTATCAGTTCTATGGGCAGAAACACTGCGAAGATACAGACTTCCTCCTGAAGGAAGGGCCAAACCTTCAGGGAAAGGAACAACCCGAGGCACAGAGCTGCAGCCACGACAGCCTCTAGCCTCTTGAAATATAAAGTCTTTAAGATGCACCTGAACACTCTGCAAAACCAAGGTCAGAGAGCGATGGGAAGAGGATTTCATTATCCAGCTGTAAAACCAACAGACGGGAAAGCATTAGTGATGAACCAGTTCGACTGACTTCTGCTCAAAGCAGTGCTGTCACGCAGATATCGCAGAACTCAAGATTTTAGGAGGCTGAATAAAACCAAGTATCCTAAAGCAGCAGAATGTCCCATTAGACCTGCTGGTACCATGTGGGAAGCTGGGGGTGGGAGAACACTTTCCCACTCCAGTCAGGAGTTCATTGCCTTCAGATGAGGACGAGCGGATGCCTCAGGCAGGGATCCAGAGCACAGACCCCTGACTTTTGTTTTAAACCACTTACTAATCCATCATCCAAAAGAGCGCAGTTGCTTCCCAGCCATGCAAATAAACAGGTACCAATGCTAACCCCTGTGGGGAGGATGTCATTGTCCCTCACAGAAGATTGGATAAGGCCACTGAAGCTCTCCAGCCTCACCCAGTCTTTCCCTTTACGTCAACCAGAGCGAGGTCTTTTCCTCCTTCCTATCTTCTTTCCTGATATCTCCAATCAAGAGTTCACTTCCATAACCATCCCCACTTCCCTTTGCTGCCCGCTCGCTGTCTGTCTTTTCTCCCCATGATGCTCAGTTCTCTCCCATTATGGTTCTCCTTGCACAATCTCAGCATTGTGTGCTGTGCTGGCTTGGAGAACCGGACAAGCAATCCATGAGGCTCTCATGCTGGACTCCTACTGGGACCGAATGCATCAGCAGCGCCATACAGGGAGGCTCTGTTCTGCCCCAGGAGCCCAGACCTGCACAGCCAAACTTGGGTTCTGGGAGATCCTCCATGTGCCGAGCAGCCACACTCAGACGTGAGCCCATGGAGCAGGTGAGAGACAGCAAGCATGTGGGACCACCTAGCGGGGACCGGCACAGGAGAAATAACTGATGGGTGGCTCACTCCTTGTCTTCTGTCATCTTCCTTCTGCTGTCGTATTGCCTTGTTTGTAGACCTGGGCTGTGAGCTCCTTTTTAGGTGATCCCTGCCACAACCTGAGAGAGGTGGAACGGGCGAGGTCTGGACAGCCTGCACAGCATTGTAAAATTTCCTGCCAGCTCAGGAGGAGCTGAGAGAAGGCTGAGAGGCAGAAGAAACAGTGGGGTTGGCAGAGCTGAGGCTCACCAAGCAGCCCTGCTTCCCTCCACTCTAACCCCATCATGACCTGGCTCCTCAGAGACAGCCACTGCCTGGAACGGAGCAATCTGGAAAACAACCAGTTCTTTAAGTTTTATTATTAAATAAATCAATCAATCCAGCTAGCATGAGGCCCCAAAGCCAAAGTGGCCAAGTAAAGGATAGGAGAAGCCAGAAAAACTTCAATGAGAACAGGTAACAGAGACGTATTTACCACAGAAGAGAGACAAGGCTTCTAATACAAGCAGGCTGCTGCACCACAAACATTCCCTATGGCCTGGTATGGCTGTACGGAGATATTTACACGTACAGGCAGGGAGACGCTGATCCCTGGCTGGTGAACAATCAACTTTTATTCTCTCCAGACCAGCAAAGCCAAGATTTTAGTAAACACGCAACCCCAAAAATGCGCCTGCGGATTGGGTAGAGCAGAGCCTGTGTGCTCCCTGCCAAACAAAGCCGTTCTCCTGTGGGTGGTTTCACGGTGAGGTTTCTGTGGGGAGGAAGTGTTTCTAGTGGTCAAGGCGGAGAACAGGGGTTCAGGAGACCTGGCTCCCATCCCTGGCTCTAGGAATCAGGAAAGCTCTGATGGCAGCAAATGCACACGCTTGCAGGAGCACTAGTCCTCTGTTCACCTCTCTTTGTTCAGGCGCAAATTGTTCCTCTGAGGAGCAACCCAGAGACACAGACTTCTCCCCCACCTGATAACACTTCCTGACCTTGCAGGCTCATTGCAGAGCTCGTGTGATTGATGCCTGAAAGGCTGTCAGAGCTCTTTGGATGAAAATCTCACTGGAAGGTATTGGAAGACATGCACGTGCGAGTGCAGACACGTGAGAGAGAGACATGCAACTCACACAATCTCTGCTTCCCTCCAGCTCACAAATCTCCACTCAGACTTGCTGGTTCCGCTACTCATGCATTTAAATATTTACAAGATGGGTCTGCAGAAAACACGTGTTTTAAAGCAGAGCAGCCAACACTACAGCTTAACAGATGCCCATACAAATACCCAACCCACAGCCCTGGTTGCCCAGACTCAGCCCCAAGTCTCTGCTTTTTACTTACAAACTCAGGCCAACACGAAGCCAGACTGAAAGCCCATGGCAGATACAACCCAGCCCTACTCACCTCTGGCTGGCTGGCACCAGTGAGCTCCCCTGGCTCTTTGCAGTGTTCTCTCTTCGTTTCATCCTAGGTGTCATTAACATGCTGTTTACCTGTCTTCCAGCTCATTAATGAAGACACTACAGAAGACTGGACCTAACCCCGATCTCCGTGGCGTGCCATTAGATAAACACCTCCTTGAAAAGTTCCCATCAACCTCTTACGTATGAAGGACTGTTGTCTTGAGGTGTGCATAATGATTAGAGCTAATGACTTCACCTGTCACAGTTCATTTGCAGTGAACCCCATGGGGAGAACCCACCAACTGCACCAACAGTATTTAAAGAAAAAAAAAAATGAAAGAAGGAAGGAATGTCACAGAGGATGGCTCCATGTTTAGCGGGCATGCTGGGTTTGTCTGTTTACAAGGTTTTATCCAACTTTTGGGTTTACCTCCTGCCCTAAATTGATCCGGATGCTGTTAAGTTTTCTAGATCTTCTCTTACCTCATTGGCTGCATTTCAGAAATAGGTGGCATGAGTCAATCGCAGTGGACCAGTGTAAAATGTTGTAAGACACTTCCCTCAAGTGGAGGGAATAAAAATCACTCAACTGTGTGTCACAGGTTCTGTAGTGTACCTCAGGTAGCAGAAAGAATGGGAGATGGACACCTACATGAGGTAGAGTCAAGCAACCTGCTTGAAAAGTGTTAGGAGCATAGAAAAATTACCAGTGATACTGCAAAACAAACTTTCCCACTCTACAAATATCAGAGCATGCAAGACACCCAGTCACCCTTTGTATCAGATACTAAAGGGACATACGCTCTGACAACCTGTCAAGTTACTACAAGGACAGCTAATGTATATCCTTGACCAAGGTTTTGAAAACAGCTTGAACACAAGCTGAGATGAGTGACAAGTGCTCCTACACGATATTTCAGCAGAAATGGAAGAGGCTGCTCAGATGCAGCTTGAGGGGTGAAATACCCGAGTCCTGTAGAACAAGGCTTCTATGCCTACCGGAGCCTGCAGCAGGGCTGCGAGGGACAGACAAGAATGGAGAGAACCAGATATAGATTACAGTGTGTTGGTAGAGCTGGTGTGGGTGGTATCTATACTCACCCCGAGGCTGATGTCTGATCTCATGATCACTGTTTTCCTCAAAGCAGGCAATGAAACATGAACAAAGAATTCAGATTTCACTGTAGTTTCACTGTTACGGAGATAGCAGCTCAGCTCCAGTCTCTTCCGTACACACTGAAGAGGAGAACATTTCATCTCCTGCAAATGAGAAGAGATAAGAGGGGCTTAGCACGAGGCAGGATTTGTCTCTGTAACTGATCAGTACAACAAAGGGACACACAAACCATTTATTACTGAAAATGAATTGTGCCATCAAGGCAGATGCCTGCAATTACTTCTGTTAAATATTATCTTTCATTAACTCTAAAATATATAATTAATAAACTTGCCCCCTCATTTTTGTTAAGTTTCACGGCAAAGACCTTATTACTGAAATAAATCTTTCTAGCAGTGCGCGTCGACAGAACAGAGGAAGGTGCACGCCTCTCTGTGTGTGATAATTTCCTTATGGGAAACTGAATTATTAGGGAGGAATAATCACCTCTCTTCACGGCTAAGACTGTAGAGACACCCCACCCTGAGACCAGTTGTTTAAGCTCATGCCTCTTGGAAGCAGGCAAGAAGAATCTGCCTTGGCTGACAAAGATGACTTGATCTGAAAGCAGTCAGGCAGATGCAAGCTCTTTTTTCACTGGCAAGTTGGGAGAAACAAAAAATAAAATTCATTTTTTGATTTACAGACCATTAAAGACACCTTCTGACTATAAAGCTGCTCAGAAAGACCTCAGTGGTTAGGCTGATTCTTTTATAAGCCCCGTGTTCATCCACCCCACAATACTCTGCTCGAGCTGCATGACTGTGATTTGCTTTCCACGTACATCAGAACTGTTTTGATTTGGGGATGTTTGCTGAATTAGAACTGCTTCAAAAACATTGCTGAAATTTGACTCCAAGCATAAAATTCCCCTTAGACTTTGTCTCCACTTGTGATCTTTACCTCAAGTTAGTTGATTGCCAGTTCAACCAGGGGTAATTAAAATATTTCCAAAGGCTGTTCTGGGCAACACTTTTTGCCTTGCTGCAGGCTACGAATGATCGCGGTTTGCCCTAGGCTGGTGTTCATTCCTGCCTGAGTTGGCATAAGCAGCAGCGCATGCCAAACGAGGAGGAACGCCTGCTCCATCACCATTCTCCCCACCCAGGGAAGGTGGCAGAGGGACCAAGAGACCAGTGGCAGAAGGAAGGAGTACAGAAGCACGCACTGGATAGACAGTGGTACAACTTCTGGGTATAGAGAAAGCAGCGCAGAGGAGGAGAAAAGGAAAATATGTATTTTAATGAAACTCTACGATTTCACTGCTTTTCAAGATGTCTGGATGACCCCCAGCAGAGCCAACAGGTTGCAGGGACACTGGCCCGCAGACTGCCAGTTTCAGTACAGATGAGTTTAGCAGAGAAGAAGGGTTCTCATCTTAACTAGTGTTTGGAGCTTTCTGCAATGAGATGGGCTTGGGGAGGGAGAGGGTGTCATTTTCTACCAATCTGCCACCCCGTTTTGTGGTTGTTGGCAGACTGGAAAGGGAGGGCAAGAGCTCTGTGGGTCGTCTACGCTGGGAAATGCCCAACCCCTGACTCGGAGCAGGTCCTGTGTCAAAAAACTCTATTAGAGAACCTTACCCTGCTACTGCCCTGAATCTAAAGAAAGCGGTCCATTCTCCACATCATTTTAACTAGCACTTAAAAATGTTAAAACAGCCAACCAATTTGACTACACAAAAATTTTAGAGTCAGCAAATTATCTAGTTAAATGACGCGTATAGAAATGTTAATTCAACAGCAACCGAAACCTTCTTACATCTAAAGACAATAATCCCATACAAAGAAGAAAAGAGAGGGGCTGAGCACGCTGTCCTCGCAGAAGAAATCATAAGAATATTTTAGCTATCCCCTACAATGTAACCTATATGCAGTTACACAAATAGCACAGGCTGAGAGTGAGTTTAGAAGGGAGTTTGGAATGGAAGCTCTGAAATCATATGATACAACTCTTTGCCCCGGTTTTGCTCCAGGGGAGAGGCTCCTATATCAGCCCGTTTCCATCAGTGTGCCTTTCTGCACAGACTTTCTGCGCAAAAGTATTATTTTACTTTTCCGTACAAAAGCATAATGATACTTTACTGTGCGATGTGCACACTCCTATCCCTGAATATTTAGGAACCCTTTTGTGCACATGTACTGACTCTGCCGATTACCGGGCATTATTTCAGCCCTCAGGATCCCTGCTGGGTCAGACCAGGAACGCTGGAGAACGAAGATGGAAAAGTTAAGTAACTTAACTCTCCGGCTCTTGGGCCGCAGAAGCGGGGGGGAGCAGGGAGGCAAAGCATCTGGCTTCCCTGCTTCTCTAACAGCCTGGCGGGAAGGCTGCTGTCAATTCCGCCTTCTGCCTTGTTGGAAGAAAGCAGAAGTGACAAGAGGCCCTCCAGGCAGGCAGCCAGGAACCAGAAATTCAATTGAGCTACCTCCCGAAACTGGACTTTTTTGGAGACCCTTTCCCTGAAATTGTTTTGCCTTTAAAAAAAAAAAATTTCATCGCAGTTGAGGGCCAATTCATCACCCCTGGTCTCCTGGCTCTCCTTTCCTCCAAGAAAGCATGATTTGCACAAAAGGATTTCCATTTTCCGGACTGCTCTACAACCAACCTCACCCGTAATAAATACATAGACACATAAATATGCACACACAGAGGCATGCACAGATACAAACAACGTTATTTATAGATATAGGCATCGCCACAGACAGATAAATACACAGGTGCATTTCTTCGCTATATAACACGCAGGGAGAGAAGTGATACGGCAGCTGAATTTACTCTACATTCGCAGATTAGGAAACAGAGTGTGGGACATACGGTCTATCTCTAGGGCTTAGACCAACTGGTTATTGGCTGGTGCTGTTGTTCCTCTAACAAGCCCCTGGATATATCGCCGTGGCTGTAGAGAAATGCAGCTGAAAGAGCCTTTCACTGTCAGCAGCAATCTGTCACTTCATGTATCTTACCCTGCCTCTTACGGCACAAAAGCTTCTGAGCTGCAAGTCGGTGTTAGGAGAAAGGTCATTTTGCAGGTAGGCTGTGGTATTTTTCTTTATTTCAGGGGATGCGTGGCCAGCTTGAAGCACCGTCTGGATGCTGCAGCATGAATTTCAGCTTCACATATGCCTAGCTATAATTTAAGATGAGGGAGCATTTCCATTACAAACCCCATTTTTTCCCCTGGATTTATACCTTAGCTATTCGGCTTCACTTTGGGATGGACCTTCACTGAATATATTCACAGGCAGGGAGAAACTATTTTTCTTGTACCCCGTTTAAATCCAGCTCAGCCTCTTGTGGTTGTAAGATGGTGAAGGAAATTACATACGCACACAAACACTCACAAGCACATACAAAAAGCTTACACAAACATATGCCCGCAGAGAGATCTGTTACAAAAAAAAAGACAAGCCAATGCAAATAAGCTCAATTTTAGGAGTGAATTAATTTGACTGACTTTATTATTCTAAATTATTAACAAGTTCTAGCAACCTTAGAATGCAATAACCGCACTCAGGCTTTCATCTAGGTTAACTGGAAACAGATAACTTATACTGATATAAACGATATCAGTAGAAATCTGTGACAGCAAACTTGGAGGCAGAAACCTGACACACAAGGAGCCCCTCTCTTCGCAGCAGTGTGTTAACAACTCCTGTATGATTCCCCTCCCCTGGAATATTCCAGTGTAATGAATCACCCTCCAACGCCAGAACCCCCCTGTTTTCATGAATGCCAGCTGAAACCCGACCTCCACAGCACTCTAATCTGTTTATGACTCGGTCTGGCTTAGTAAGCCCGTTTTGGGGGGTTTTCTTTAACTCTTTATCGATTCTACTTTGATGTAGTCCAATAAAGCACATTGACATAAGCAATTTATGTTGGCTAGTGCCTCTGGTTCCAGGAAAGCTTCTGTGGCATATAGGCAGAGAAGTTAAGCACCTTGTAAGTAACATACAGGTCACCCAGTTATCCCACGCTTACCAGTTTCATTCAATCCATCTGCATGACTGAGATGAGGAACGACCTCCTTTTTCTGCTGCTCACAAGCAGAAATAGGTATGATTCTCCCTACATATCGCTTCCTAACACCACAGGGAAAAGTTGGGAAATGTGAGAAGGATTTTCCCAGTCTTAAGAGAAAAAAGCTGCAAGCGGCCACTGGAAGGAGACAAGCGTTTCCCCACTTCTGATGGCACAGAACCCAATAGTGTGGCATCAGAGCTGGCACAGTAGGTACCAGTAGCAGCAGGGCTTGAGCGCCTGGAACTGATAAGATGCCCCTATTCATACCTGCTGCACAGGTGTGTAAACGCAAATTGTTCCAGTGCCACAAAAATCTAGATTAGGCAGCTAGGAATATCATGGATTTATGCTATCAGCTGGAGATGTTGAAGATATCCTCACGACATGCTGTATTACCTCTTCCTTCCTTGGTTTCACACCCAGACCTTCCCCCGAGGCTGGGGAAACATTGGCTAAGAACATCAATCAGGGAGGATGTTTCGTAAAAGCCATAGCGCTCGGTGGCTCCTAAGGGCAACATGCTGAGAGGGCATGGCAACAGGGCAGAGGAGGATAGCCGAGAGCTGCAGGGACTGGAAAACCGAACTCAGTTTAGCCACAGAGCAGTTTAAAGTTCCTGTTGCATTTTTCAGCTAAGTACAGCAAATCCCCCCACTAAGCAACAGCCCAGGTGGCCATAAATACTGAAACGCTAACTGCACGCGCGGCAGGCGGGTATCAGAGAGGGTGTGCGGATAGGCATAGCAGGAGAGCAGCTGAGAGGGAAGCAGAGTGTCCTTCCAGGGAGGCAATGCCACCTGTTAGCAGCGCCGGGAGCTGAGCCCTGCTGCGGGATGGCTCCGGAGGCACGTGAAAGCTCCTGGATTCTCATTCATTTGAAGCTTCCTGCAGTTACCAAGCGCTGATAGAGTTTCACTCTTCACCAGCTGGAGCCCCGGGACAGGGGATTCTCCCCAGAGAAGGAGCTCAGGAGCTCCTCCCCAGGGAGGAAGATGAGGAGAAGTCTAGAGAGGGTGCAGCCACTGCTGCAATTCGTGAGTGACACAGCAGAGATGGCCATCAGGCACCTCCTGTGCCAATGGGAGTCTTGTGGGGCGAAAATCAGCTCGTCACTTATCAAAGGAAAAGAACATAAAAGAAAACACGGCCTTTAAGCCTACCTGAATCTGCTGCCTCTGCTCAGGAAAGATACTACGGCTCAGTGTGCCTCCTTGCAAGGCTCTCAAGGAGCCCCTACTGCAAGAAGAGGGGCAGCAGGGGGAACGGCGTATTTAACTACCATCAGACCATGGGCACCTAACTTCAGGTTCTTCATTTATAAAAAGAAGAGCTGAAAAGCCTCCCGTCTCCTCACAGAGAACCTTGCACAGTGCCAAAAGGAGAAGGATTTCCTCCCCCATTCATTCCACACAAGCTCTACGGGTAGGAGGCTACACACAAGGGTGATGGACAGGCAGACGGATGGCTGTAAGTGTGGCAGACAGGTTGGAGCACAGGCGGACAGCTTGCTGAGTGCTTTAGGAACGGGGGCTGCTTGAATTGGGGAGCGTTAGAGGTACCGCATTAGTCCTGGGTGATACGTGATGGACACGGGAGTCTGCACTGCCTCACATCTCGCAACAGTGAAGGCTCAACCTGTGACCCCCCAGCACGTGCCTCGCTCAGTATCTACCAGAGCTCCCATATGGCAGTTGCCGAATGATCTGGACCGCTGGGGCCTGTCAGGACAAACACACCAGGCTTCCTGGCATTTCACCCAGGAGTTATGAAGCCGTCACTCGCTCAGGCTGTCTCCGAACAGTGCCAGCACGCCTTGGTACACTGCCTGCTTTTCACCTGATTGTCATTTTTGGATGCTGTTACTGAGAGGCATTTTTGGAACTTCAGGACCTGCTGGGGAGAATGAGGCCAAATTCCCAGCCTTTCTGCCTCCCCACTCCTCCCCTGCTTTCTCTTTTCTGGAAAGTTTTCCCATGCTAAGTATAGTTCCTAACAGGTGCATGACCAGAGGGGACTGTCAGGGACGCAGCTGTCCCCACAGAGGCCTGGATCCATCTCCATCTGTCTCACTGGAGTTATCCGTGCTGTCTAGCTGAGCTCTTCGGCCACGGGATGGGGGAGCATCAGAGATGCAGACAGGGAGGTGATACGTGTACACACACACACGTACACAGAGGGAGGATGATTATTCCGGGGAATGCCACAAACAAAGCCTCTGACATCAAACTAATGCATCCTTTGAGGCTTTAAAGAGCCCTTGCCACACGCAGGCAGGCTGCCAGCTAACTCATCTCTCTTCCTTGCCATGCCAACAGCCTGATGCCAAGGTCAGGCTTTAAACGAAAGCTGACTGCTTTGTAATCCCCTGTGCCTCATTTTGGGATGCCACAAGACTGGTAAGAATCAGTGGCAGAAAATATTTGACCAGGGCCAACTCCAGTGTGATGACTGAAGTGATTCCCTTGCCCAGCCGGCTGCCAGTCCTGGCTTCCACCCTCCCAGCCCCACACCAAAGCCCTTCCAGCCTGGGAAACCAGGGCTGGGGGTGCAGGCAGTATAAAGACAGCGACACAGGTAGCTGAGATCCCTCTAACGCACCTCAGAGTGTGCACGCGTATGAAGCAGCCACAGATCACCGACCTCCAAATGCACAACAGCGACGAGGCGTCCTAACTCAGAGCTGTGGGGGACAGGTGCTGAGATAACCTTCCTGGACACCAAGTTGTCTCATCGCTGTGTAGGGGATATAGATATAGGAGAAACAGAGATAAGCGGCAACCTTGCTCGCAAACTAAAGGTGCTTCCTACCCCTGAAGTGTCCTGGCATAATTTCAGGTCAGTATGACATGAGGAAATAATCATTTTGCAACACGCCACTGCTCCCTGCCACTGCGTGTTGCAGCAAGAACAGCTGATCTTGTTTACAAATCTGGGTCTTGGGATGTGCGCGGTGTTAACAAGCTGGCTTAGCTTAATGGGAGGGTGATGAAAACCATATGCAGGGAATAGGATGGTACCTTGACATCACCACCACTGTCGCTGAAAGAACAAAGAACGAGGTTTCTGCCTTCACACTACGCCATTGCAGAACATGCTCCATGCCGTGCTTCGGCCACAAAGTCCAAGGTCTGAACTCGGGGAACCCAAAGCCCAACTAATTGCCAAAGGGCACCATCTTAAGCTGCAGGAAACCTGCAGGCTCTCAAAAGCCTGCCTGGGGCTCAGAGGGGAGGCGGGATGGTCTGGGTGAGACAGATGTGTATAAATCTCAGGCAGAGGGAAAATCCATTTCCCTTCTTTTATTCCTTTGTTAAAATGAAACCACACTGCTGCTAGCAAGCCTCTGCCCAGTCACACCCTCCCAAAGGAAGAACCACAAGTCCCTGGGTCCGGGGCGCTGCAGCCTGGGAGAGGACGGCACTTGCCTGCAGCTGCAGGGACAAGCTCTGAAGCCAGGCAGGTGTCACAAGGCACTGCACCCAAATGACACTGCCATCTGCACTGCCCAGATATCCCTTGCCTCCTAAGGGGTTCCTCGGCAGGGCTGAGTGCACACGACAGTGATGTTTGCGGTCTCCCTGCTCCCAACACACACATTTTACCAGGGCACTACTCTTAACACCTTCAGACGCAGACGCCAGCAAGAGTTTCATTGGTAGGAAGAGCAGGATCAACTCCAGATTTACTAACACCGGCACTGATTACAGGGATGGCACCACATTAACCTTTTTCTTAAACTGCCTTACCCTTCTATTTCTCAATTTCTGTCCCCTCCTCTGGCTTTTCAGGGTTTTACACGGTTACTTTCCTTTACTCCTTTTACAACAACCCTTTTCAGAAAGAAGCGCTGACTGAAGCTCTTTGGGTCTCCAAAGACTACTCTATCACATCGCTGCTGACAGGGCTGGGGCTGCCAGCCTGAGTTATCACAGGTCCTGCCCTCCTCCGCCGTTAATGCCTACTCACCAGGGGAGCATTGGTGCTCTCAGCCCAAGCAGAGAAGGTCAGCCCCAAGCTGCAGAAGTCTCCCACAATTAGAGAAGAGGCATCAAAGGGAAAGAAGAGGAAAACAAATATATCCCAGGCATCTCCCCTTTCTAGACATCTCTGGAAAGTCGTAATTGAGCTCAGACAAACCCAGGGAGGGAATGAGTTACAGGGAGTCACAAACTTTCCATGATCAGCTCACCTTGCATCAAGGAGACTCCAGCCACACACCGTCCCCAGCCCTGAGCCTGGTGTCTCACAACACCCCTGTCACACAATCTGGCACCTCTTTCTGTCCCAATTCAATCCCTTCCTGCCCAGAGGAGGGTCGCGCTCCTGTCCTGTCATCAGGACCTATGCGGTTGTGCAAGCAAAGCGGTGAAGCTGATTCAGAAGCAATACAGGCACAGTGAGCTGAACTATACTTATTGAGGAAAGGAGGCACGTCCCATCATTCAAGCGATAGTAAAAATGCGTGTTCTCACACACTAGCATCATTCACTCCGATTCAGGAGTGCCACGCTATTCGGGACAGATGCTACTGGGGGAGGAATATCATCTGAATGCTGAATCACTAGCTGTAAAGTGTATCTGCGCGCTGGAAAAAGGGACGGCTCTTACCAGCTCTGGTCAGTCCTGGGTGTTACACAGCAGAGGACTGTCAGGCCAAGAAAATATGTGGCTAACACTTGTAAGTCATTTTTCTACCACAGCCTGGTAGCCCAAAGCTCAGAGTAAACCAAGACAGAAGCAACACCCAGCCAAGTCATCTGCACTTGAATAGCACAGCTGGAACATCTGCAGCATTCTGCAGTCCCCTGCCTGGTCAGACACGGGATTGAGAAACGGTTTTTGTGCCCTTCCATGTCCTCTACCCAGCTGAAAAAGAGCTGAAAAACCCAAGCCAGTGGAGAGGTAAAATTCTCTTTATCTTTCCTCTTAATCCCAGCTTAAACCTGCCTCATGCTCCAGGACTCCTGCCAGCACCTCAGCAATGAGCACATTCACACCCTGAACACACCAGTGCCAAACTGGACCTGGTCACCAAAACCAGGACCTGGGCTTCGCCCCTCGTGAGGGCCACCCAGCGCCAGGAGCCCAGCGTCAGACCCAGGCAGCCTTAGCCAAACCTTGTCAGTGTGCTTTACAGTACGAACAACAATCCGGCGGGGTCCGATACGATCCACAGGAACAGAGTTGATGAATTAAGAATCTATAAAGATACTGTCCAGATGGGCATTGGTCCTGGAAGCCCCAAACCGCCCAGAGCCCGGACATAACTGTGAAGTTTTCAGAAACAGGGTGGTGTTCTTCGGTCCCCGGCTCCTGAGGTCCTGCATCTGCATGCAGAATTCCACTTTTGTTATTGCAAAAATGGCACTCTCAGCTCTCACAGCTAAAAAGTCTGAGAATGCGGCTCAAGGATTAAACCCCTTCTCCCCAGACCTACAGTAAATAAAAAGAGTTAAAGCCAGCTTTGTAAACTATAACGATTTTAAGCCAATTTTGTGACCGTCTCAGGCAGTTCTGGCATACTTCGTAGTTGGCAAGTGAGACTTGCTGGGAGACATGGGACAGAATAAAAAGGACTTGACCACAAGGACTGGGACGGTTCCCCCTCCCCCGATGGGGAGATTTCTGGAGGTGGAAGGATTGGCAGAGAGGAGGCACAGGAAACAAAAGCAGACATTTTGAGAGACATTTGCAAATGGATTTCGGAGCCAAAATTTCCTCTCAGTCACGCCCGCACATCTCTGTAAACCTATCTGGCCTCTGCACCATGCTTTGAGGACAATTTGACCTGGAGTCTGAACAATAGGATTAAGCACTGGATCAGCAAAAAAAATGATTGCTTGCTATTGGAGAGTTATTGTTACTACAGAACGTTTGTTTCCCTGAGCCACATTGTGTAAGTGTCGGTGCCTTTGCTAGATTTAATGGTCCAATTATCACATGCTGTGTCACCTCCTCCCCGTTCTACATGACGAGACCTGCTCTCCTGCCTTCATTGCTAGCAGGCAAACACACCTTTGCCGTTCCTTCATGGGTAGTCTTCTTTTTACCTTCTCCCATGCTCAGGGCTGGTGGGGGCTGGGGGAAGCCAGACAAGTGAAAGAGGCGGTCTCTGGGCTGGGTATCTCACCCGAAAGATGGCTAGTTAGGAGCAGGTCTTCATCCCTGGGTGAAAATCTAGGTTTTTACTTACTTAGTGAAAATCTAACCAAAAGTTCTCATTAGAGTTGAAGTCATGTCAAGCCCTCCCCCCAAACACGGCGGTGAGCCCCTGTCCTGGTCTCCAACTGCTCCAGCCCCTGTCACACACCGCCTGTTCAGCTCCCAGGGGTGTCCAAGGCAACAGGACTGACAGGGCACTGCCAGACAAGAAAGTGCTTGCATCACCTGAAGTAGTTGTGAGAAGGTCGCACCTGGTCATAGATCAACCAGTCTCCCGTTAGCCCCACAATCCCTCTCTAAAGAATATCCTGCATATATTCCAGAGGCAAAAAACCCCTGACCTTTGGTACCTGGCTGCTTGTGGAGCAACACCTGAGCCAAAAACCAATGCAGACATGGGAAAGGTCTGTGCTGCTCCTCACCACCATGGTCACTCTCCAGCAGGGCCACTGGGAAAGTTAATATTAAATAAAGAGTACAGGAAGGGGTAGGGATTGGCCGGGGTAGTAGGGAAGGGGCTAAGCTCCTCTTCTTCTCTCCTAAGAGCAGCCTGCAGCAGGTCATCCAGAACCTATCCTGAACGCTGCATCTGAGAACATCAGCTCCTCACGAGGATATCAAAAGAGCAGTATAACAAACAGCATTAGAGAGTTTCGCAACAGGATCAGACGTTTATGTGAGTAAGAACAGCATCCACAGTGACACTAGCTGGAATGAAAATCATAACAGCTATTGATTCTCCTGCTTCAGGGTATAAGCTGCCTGCCAGCTGGGGTCAGGGTGAAATCTCCCCCCATAGGGTAGTATTGCACAATTATGGGCATTATGGGATTTTTATGCCTTCAAGGCATCCGGCCTTGGCTTCTGGTGGAGACAGGATACTGTGCTGGAAGGACTATCGGTCTGTTCAGCTCAAACAGTTTTTATGTCCTAATACAAAATTAATGGTTCTCTCCCTGAGACTCCACGCGGCAAAGCTGCCTGCTCTGTGCACTGCAACAGGCAGAGCAAAAGTGAGGCTGAAAGCTCATTTCTTCCCAACACTCCTTGATGCAACACAACCCTCAGACCCTACCCAGGCTTACTGTCCCACCTACGCTAGCTACAGGCACCCCACACTCTCTGGAGATCAACACATTGGTGCCAGACCCCGACGGGCACAACAGGCTGCAGTCCTGAGCTCCTATGCTCAAGAGATCCCTCAGACTCCTGTTCTAGGGACACCAGATCCACGAATCTCTGCAGCTATAATGCAGGTGGGTTGCAGGCATCTGTGTCCTTTAAACTAAACCTTCTGACTGTACCACCTCTTCAACGGCCCCTCTCACTGGCAAAAGGGCTGTCTGTCAGGTTAGGCAGGCTGTGGAAGCAGAAACAGCTGTCTTAAAAACTGCATTTCAGGATGCACACGGAGGTCCCTTCTGCTTGTATGGAACAACACCTCATTCATCATTCAGATAGCCAGACAGAGCCACTCATCTTCATTTGACGACACCTTTTATCTACAAACACCTAGATTAAGACTCACAACCAGCCTGTGAACTGGTCAGAGTCTGCTCACCAAGCCAGGGGCACGCTTTCCTTGCTCACGTCCAGCACGGGGCTGGAGACCGGAGGAACTGCTTGCTCCGATCATGACTTTTACGCAGCAGGACTTTTCTGAAAAGTCACTGTGCCCCCAGTGACTGGAGCAAGCAGTTCTTGTTGAGCTGATAATTTCAGTGTCTAAGTGGAAGCCGAGTTCTGCAATTGCAGTGCGTGCGGTTGACTTGTGGCTTTGCCCTAAGGGACTTAACAGCACTGCTGGGAATCCTGACCCAGGAGTCCTGACTCAGGCATTCTGTAAAACCACAGGGCCTGCTGTTTCCATGCCTGTCTTTGTGCTCCTGTATCTCTGCTGGGGCCAGCACAGTGCTGGAAAACGGCAGGATTTGAACTGCTTTTGCAGAGGCATATAGGGATCTTGCTGCTGCCACGTGCTTGGGCCCAGGCTGCTGGTCAGGCAGGGGCAGGGAGGGCTTTAACCGCTCTTTAACACTGACTGTACCCCAGCTGGCCCTGCCTGCTGGACCTACAGCAAGGAGAGGTTTTAGCAGCAGCTGGCTACATGCAGTGGAGCTCCAGAAGCTTCTTCCCTTTGGCTTTGTGTCCAGCTGTAAAACTGCAACAACTTCCACCTTCCTCATCTTCCTACTTCCCACCAGAGCCTCTTGAACACCTCTCCATCCACAGGAGGCCACCCTGGAGCTCCTCTACCTCCTCCACGCCACCATGATTCACAGATTGCTGTCCCACTCTCTGCATGGCAATGCCCCCAGCCCTTTCCCACGTCCCCTGCCCACCTTGGCTCACCAACCAGCCGGGTGAGAGCCAGCCCATCTGGCAGGTCCAAGGCTCCCCACACCATGCATGCCCCACCAGCCTGCCCAGACAGACTGGCTGGCCAGCCACCAAACCCGCTGCTCGGGTCGAACAAACAGCTTTGGTGGCTGCATGTGGCCCTCAGGTCTGCGGTCTGACACCGGACACCTCTACCCACGGGTCAGACTGGGCTGGAGTCAGCCAATGTCCACAAGAACGACTGGACGAGAGCCGGGACTGATAGGCATCCTCACCACATACACTGGGTTGCCTTAAAGGATGGTGTAAACATCCCATAAAGCTAATAATTGTGCAATACTACATTATGGGAGGAGCTTTCAGCCTGACCCCAGATGCCAAGCAGCTTATTTCACTGGGAAAAAAGACTGAAAAAATAGGACTTGACTCTGAAACAGTGAATTTCTCTTGGTGGTACTTAGACCCCAATGACAAACTGACCATGTGGAACGATGAGGTAGAGAACCAGAGCCAAAGCCAGAGCCCCTAAGCCCATCCTGTGACACTAAACACTACTGCAACCCCTGCTCTGCTCCCCTCTAATCACAGCACTGCGATAAACTCTTCCTCCACTCCCTCGGCTCAATCCATCTAGGCGAACAATGTCCTTACTCATATAGGGATGTCAACCAAATCATAAAGAAGATGTAATGACATTGTCTTGGCCAACACGCTGATCGATGCTTTTCATGCAAAATTATGCTTTCTGCGACTAATAAATATTGATCTTTTTTGTTCCTGTGTAGCACTGCAATAAACAGCGACTTAAATATCTGCCAGCACTGAGCATCCCCCATCACTTTCCAACCCCCGGCTCCCCTGCAGCCACCCAGCAGCACCTACTTGCGTTTGTTCTTATGTCTGTCTGAGCCCATCTGACACTGATGCCAGAGCACCATACCTGATCCCAAGAAGGGCACAGCACCTCTGTGAACATCCACCTCCCCTTCTTTTTCTGTCCTTTGAACGGTACATAGGAAGAAGTAGAAAGTAAGTGGAGTTGGAATGAGTGCTGGGGAGAGGGAGCAGGGTCACGTCCTGGGCACATTTAGGATAATAAACAGAAGAAACTGGGCCAAGTGCAGAACGAATGGAAACATTTACAACTACTTGGCAGGGGAGTCGTGTAAGCGCTAATGGGCATGGTCAGACTGCTTGAAACTCCTTAAATCAAAGCTGTGGAGCTCGCTAGCAAGTGCCTGGCGACAAGCTTTGCTGGACACAAGGCCTCCATTCAGCCTTGCCGAAAGGCTGGGGTCCATGTGGCAGCAGTCCTGCTCTATTTGCTCCTCTGCCGGAGAGGGGTCAAGCAGTGCTCTGCATTTCACACCCACTTGGCTCGCTCACCTCCCTCAGAGCCACACCAAAGTGCAATGCGGTGGTGGCCCAGGCCTGATCCCAATCGCAGAAGGGATCACAGAGCGATGTGATTGTACCTCTTGGGTTGGGTTCCTGAGTCCTTACGGGGCTCTGGGACCCTGTTTTCTCTGGGTCTCACTCTTCTCCTCCCATCTCCCCCCACATGGGAAGAGTAGCATTTCCATGTCTCCCAGGAGGCCAGAGAAGGGAGCTGCACTGGAGAACATGAAGTGTGAACTCAGATATGGGACTGCAAATAGATTGATGATGACAGGCAGAGGCCTGGGTTCAGTCACTCCTGTCTGGCAGACACGCAATGATTGAATTTGTTCGCTGTGCATATTTTGGGAGTAGATTGCTTTCCATCGCTGAAGCGACTAGATTCATACCCGCTGTGAACAAAGGAGTTAAGTTGCAACAGTGAACCCAAAAGCAGGAAGGGCCAAAGGTCTCCGGCACTCTGTACAATCTCAGGAATTCCCATAGGTGCTGCACACATATACACAGACATACACACCAACTGTAGCAGATGATCCTGCTCGCGGCTCCCCTTTCTACCATTGATCTGTCATTATCTCCCTGTTCTGGGGGAGCTGCTCCTTTTCCTTCTGGAGGCTGCTCAGTCAGGACCTGCCCTGCCTTTGGTGACCTGTGTCAGTGTCTAAATGGGGTTCAAGGTGACCCAAGACTTGGGATCGTGCCCCAATCCCCATCCTTCAGCCCAGAACTTGCTCTCACCAGCAGTTTTCCCTCTTCCCCATGCAGACCGCCGAGTGCTGAGAAGGCATTTAAGGCAAAAAACCTACAAATCAAAAGACACTGCCTTGGGACTATGGAGTTTAAAATGTGACGGCATCTCCCCCAGACTGTGAATGGGTTCACTGAAGAGCTCCCATAGTTCTGAGACCGTCCCCTTCCCCACCCCCCTCCTGTGAAAATTGTAGAGGCAAAGGGCTGCTGTTCCAGCAGATTTGCAGGAGTGGGAGTTGAAGAATCAATGAAGCTCTGAAAGCCAGTGGGGAAAGTCATTCTGCACCTTCCTGACACCAGGAATAAATGATTCAGCGGGAAAGAAAAAAAAAATACAACAACCCTCAAATGAGGCTGGAATTACCCACTGGAGAGATATTTCATCTTGAGGAATTGTGTTTGCTGCAGCGTTCATCTCACTGAGCCACAGCAAGGCTTTAATATCCAGCAAAAGGTCAAACCTAAATGGGAATTGTTACAGCTTGCCGGAGCTCCCGACACCAGCCTGCCTGCACACACACGACGAGCTCGCAGCCCCTCGCGCGGGGCAGGCTGGGAGCGAGAACTGAACCCGCTCAGAAACACTCTGTGCACGTAACAGGACCCGACGTACTCACAGGTCTTCGAGTGGCTCTACATTCATCAGCCCTTCCCACCCCTGCGAAGTATTATCACACCCAGTTTATCAACAATTACCCTCCCTATTAATTAGATAGCACTTGCCATCTTGCAAGCCCGCTCCCCACTCGACCTTTGTAATCTCTCGTCACGCCAAAGTTGCAGGGGCTGGAGACGAAACCTGCAGGGCTCAGTGCACAGGCGCTGCTCTGGTCACAAGATGCGTTCCCTCGCCGGCATCCCTGCGGCACAAGGATTGGCAGAGTTAGCTCTCAGAGGCAAGGCAGAAAGCATCGCTGGGAGCGAGGCGCTCTCTGTGTCTGTGTTCTGCCACCCGACAGCAGTATCGCACAACTGGGGGCACTGCTTTGACCCAAAGGCAGCATTTTTCAGTGCTGCTCTTCTCCCTGACTTGGTCCCAGTCTGCAAACCTTTGCTTGCCCCCTCTGCGGTTCGAGAGATGGGGACCTTCTGCCACCACAGCACTGCCTGCCTTGGGTACCCAGGCAGCAGGGCCTCATCTGTGGTGGAAAGCGCCTAGATTCCCAGAGGCTTTGCCATCCTCATTCACCTGCCTCCTCTCTACATCCATAGGTAAAAAAGGACAATAAACACCAGGAGTGTGGTTGTACGTCTTTCCCTTCACGCCAGTTTGCACAGGGCGCTCTGGCATGGCCTCTCTCACTCCCACGGCAGAAGGGGCAATCAGCAGCGGGTTTGTGATACTGCCAAGCTAAGGCAGCGTCACAGAGCTACCAACTGGCCACAGCAAACTCAGCAGCCCTCCCCTCCAAAAAAGACCTCAAGACCCTCAGCTGGGCCCATGCAGCGCCCAGGGAGGCAGAGGATGTGCCCAGGAGCCTGAAGACCTGTGCACAAGAGCTTTATCGTAAGGCCTGAGCTTTGCTGCTGAGGACATTGCTGCTTCAGGGGCCAAATCCTGCAGAGCGGGGCTTTGCTCTGCCAGAGGGAATGGCAAGAACACAAGACAGAGCAGGAGTGGGTCCCTATGCCAAAGCCAAGGCCCCACAGGGAGTGGGGCTGAGCTGGACCACAGAAGAGCGTCTCCCTTCCCGGCGCAGTTCAGCCTATCTCAAAACACAGGAGCACAGCCCAACAACGTCCCACACTAACTCCCTTTGGAAGATGGACTGGGTACAGGAACAGACCTGCCTGCTTGGGTGTCTCGAGCAGGGTGAATTTGGGGTGAATGCTGGGAGCTTCCAGATGTTCCCACTCAAGGTATCTAACTGAGCAAGGCACCTGTTTATCATAAAGGAAGGTGGGATTTCAAGGCACTTGAGGGCTGCAGGGGGGACCTGTCAGCTCCTCCTAATTTGGAAACATCAATGCTTGAAATATCTTTTCCGAGCAGAACCACAGAGACTTTCTGCTGGTGCCCTGGTCCTGACCTGCTGCCCCTCGCTCCTGACCTGTCGTCCCTTCCCTTGCTCGCCTCCTGCACTGCTAATGCTGCCTGCTCTGAGGAACCCCAGCTTGCTCAGACTTCTTATTTAAGGAAGATATTTTTATGAGGATTTCATTGCATGTTTGGTTCTGCTTGGGAGTGTTTGAATCTCCAGCATGTATGAGTCCAGGGTGGTCCTCTGGGGCTGTGGGATCATTCTCTCTCCTCATGCTCACCTGCCTCATGGCCCCTAAGGCCATTTTGATCTTCCCTCTTCTGCTTTTGGCATTGCTGCTCTCTCCCTCCATCCACACATCTGCTCAGCTTCTCCTCAGTAATTTGTTCTCTTCTGCCTTCCCTCAAAATCAGCTCTGCCCTCTGGGAGTTTGCCATCCCTATCCCAGGCCGCAGCAGAGTTCTCCAGGAACAAATAAGGCAGGCAGGAGGTGGAGGGAAACCAGAGGTTCCCAGAGAGCTTCCTCCCTCCTTTTCACCATCCTTTTGCATGACAAAGGTGAGAGTCCAAGAGAAGAAAGGAGTGAACTGAGCCCTTCCTGTATCATCCAGTGTCCTGCCAATGCAGGTCAGCAAGCTGAGCAGAAGGGGATTTTACCTAAAGCAGGGCTTTGGGGTTTATAGCAAAACTGGTCACAAACTACAGGCAAACACCGCACCCTGCAACAAAACAGAAAAATGTGAGAACTAGCAACTCTCCTGCCAGCCCCATGCCTTCCACCTTCTGTCTCAGCCATCCATCACAACCTGAAGCCCTCGTGCTTTCCTATTCTAGATCATATTAAACTCAGCCAACGCACCTCCATCCTGCCCAGTAATCCCAGCTGCCCTTTCAGCCCTTCCTGATGAACAAGCTGCCATCCGTGATGTGCAACACGTCGGTTTCTGTGCTGACATAGACAAACACCCACCGGGGAATCACCTCAAACTACCACTCTCGCTTTCAGTTATGACTTAAGCCAGATTTCACTATGTACAGAAAGATTAAATTTTGCTAAGGTTAAGATGAGATAATTTTTTGTTCAAATATTTACACTTAAAGCTCACCAGAAAGTCAACAGGATTCTGCTGGACAATGCTCAACTATCCACATCCCCAAAGGAAAACAGGGTTTTTACATGGTATTTAAAAAAATCCAAAGACATCCAAAATTCAGACCTCCCGATTATTCCCGGGCCAGGCTGGGACCGTGCCATACACCCAATGCCTCTGAGGGAAGCAGAAAGAACATGCTGGCCTTTTCTTCCTAATAATGGTGAACATGTGGACATGGCCAGAGTGGGTCACCAGCCCCTCACACAGTCACGCTAACAGAGGAGGTGGAGGCCATGTCTGAATTGCAACCAGCAGCCACATACTTGGGAAGCCAATGCTGTGGAAAGTGGGGTCAGATTGCTTCTCCCCGTGTTTGGCTTTACTGAGCTGTTTTTGTCTTCTGGGATGCAAGACTTCCCTGGCAACGAACTGGAGGTGTCATTTGGAGATCTCATCCTTTCTATTCAGGATGTTTAAATTCAAAGCTCAAACTCGTGGTTGGCAGGGAACAGGGGCAAACAAACAGCCAAATGATCTGCTGGCAGTTCCTCACTGCCCAGCACAGGGCAGCCAGGGCAGCCTGCAAGAGCTATCCCTCCCATCAGCGGGGAATGTTGGAGCACAGAGGTCCCTCACAGATTTAAGCTGCTCAGGCTTAAGCACAACAGAAAATCAAAACAACATCAGACAATAAGTGCACTGCAACATTCAGGGTATGTTCCCTCCTCTATAGGGTCTGTTGATCCTAGGTGCTTCCTGAGAGTCAGGGTCTCCTATGCTCTCGTGTTTGGGCGTCTGCCTCTCACAGCTACACTGCAGAAGCAATGTTCCACTAGCAGGAGGACGGCAGAACTCAGCCACAGCTGCACCAGACATCTGGGGGCTTGAGGAATGTCCCCCACTCACCCAGTGGCTCCTGACTGCTCCTACACATTTCTTTTTGCTGCTCCCCCCCAGCCTTAGACCCTCTTTTTGGCATGTCAACCTCTATTTCAAGTTCCACTCATCCGCTCCCATGACTGTTCATGTCTTTAGTGTGTGCATCTGAGGTTTAACGGTTATCTGGGAGTTAAGTACAGCTCAAGTTTGACAAAGCTTCTGTGGCAGATGCAGGAGCTCAGGTAGAAATTGCTCTCTCCCTTCTCTGCTCCTCTACCAAAGGTCAAGGGGTGGCGGAGAGAAGCTGACCTCCTACTGATGAGCAGGGGCTGAATGCCTGCGTGAGGAGCTCTGAAGGGAGAACAGACATCTTCAGATGTTACTCCCACGGGATGAAGGCTGAGTTGATTTAACAGCCTCCTTTCCCTGGATGGACAATCAGCTTCCCCAGGGAGTCAATGACTTTCTGAGACTTTTCAAATAGGCAGTGCTTTTCTGAAATAAAGCTCCTATCTTTGAAGATTTATCACCTCTCTCGCAGTGCCACGGGCACTGCGTAAGCAAGATCTCTGTTCACCATACTCTATGTTCTCTCACGCAACCACAGCCTGTAAAGGGCTCAGCAGCAGCTGCATCCCATGCCAGCTTTCCTCTCTGCTGGATGCAGAAATGTTTCCACACAGCCACGGTGTGTGCGTGTGACCCTGGTGTGATCCCCCAAATCCACCAGGCTCACAGGGAACAGAGGAGTGTACACAACTCCTTCCTCTGGGTCGTCACCATCTTCCCCTCTGACAATGCAAGCCGCAGACCTACAGCCGGCAGGTCAGCGTTCCCCCTGTGCTGCTGAATACGGAAACGCTGAGGCAGGAATGCAGACAATATCCTAAACAAATCTGCTGTTTACAGAGTTCCCTGTAAACTGTTTACATTGCTGGGGAGAAACCATGGAGGAACAGCAGCTGGAGCATGTTCTTCCCAGTGCTCCTGTGGTAGTGGAGCTGACGCATGTCTGGAAAGGGTGCAAACATATGAGGGAAATGAAAATCCCAGCAGCACCCACTCCCCCACCCTGCCAGAACCTCTGGCTACCACAGCCCTGTCTCCCTGAGCACAGTCCAAGGGAGGTGGCACGTCCCTAGGGCACAAAGCAGTGTAGCCATGTCAGCCGCACCAGGGACAGCCAACCTCCGGCTCTGGAGCAGGGCCTGGGGTGGCAAGGCTGGCCGGGGGCTGCTGGGTGAGCTGACTCCCCGCTACTAGAGGAAGCAGACCTGAAGGAGCCAGTCCTGAACCTCCTTGGGAGCCCCTTGGCTCTCCCATGTGTGTGAAGCGTCTTGTGACTCTCATCCCCATGAAGACATGGTGTGTGGCTCACAGAGGCCGGCCTCCTGCTATATCGTATATATGTCTTAAGAGTGGTTACAAGTGGGACCTCAGAAATACCAGAGAGAACATTTTGAAGTCCTGGCATAAAATAAAAGCCTCAGTGTGCCTCTAATGTGCCCTGCTTCCTGTCGGTAGAAATTTCTTTGAAGTGCCTGTGCATACCGCAACGCGTCAGCACAGCGTAGCGAGCTCAGCTCAAACACCCGTGACTGCAGCTACCGCATCCCTCCAGGACAACCGTGGGCTGCTGATACAGCGTGACTGCCCAGTCTGGGGGCTGAATGCAGGCCATGAAAGGCTTTGGTGGAAGAAACAGAAGGCTTAAAAGCAAAATACACCCTTTGTCAGTCCCCTTCATACTCGCAGACCCGCTTACAGTAGAAAGAGTTTGGTTACGTTACTTGAGTGGCTGAGCAGGACGTGAGAAAATATGGCCTTCACTCAAGGAAGGTGATAAGTGCTCTGAGCCCAGAAATAGTGTCGGAGAGGGGTACGTGGGGATGGGCAGCCAGCTGGAACAGCATGGACAGTGAAAACACACTCCCTACAGATGATATGGCAACCCTGACCCAGGAGCTGGAACGGAATACAGGTACAATGATTAGAAAAAAAGAAAGCGGTCAAACTCACCCGTTTGGTATTGAAGGTCAGGCAGAGAGAGGCAAGGATATTGTGTTGCTCCATCAGCAGGGGGGAAGTGATGATCATCCACATTCACTCTCAACTGTATCACCAGCAGGAGTCCACTCTCAGAGCCAGTCCTGCTTTCACTCTCCACCTAGTTGGTCTTCCCAGGCCCAGTTGTGTCCCTTTCCTGACCAGAAAGAGGATGGAGGGGTGTCCCAACAGAGCTGAACATCTCAGATGGCAGGAATGTCAGAGGAATCTGGAGGACCTCTCAAAGACTGAACTAAAAGAAAAAAACAGGGGAAAAAACCTCGCTGTTCTCAGGTCAACCCATAACAAAAGATTTTCAGGTTCCTTTGCTGAAGCAAAAAAACCCAAATCTAAAAACGTTTTTCAGAGCCAACCGTACAGACTGGCCAACTCAAAAGAAAATTTTTTTGGTTTTGGTTTCAGAAGATTTTGCACGGTTAAAAAAGTGTCAGCAAGCCAAATTTCTGAATGAAATGGCTCGTCAAAATGAAAACTTGAGCAATTAAAAAAAAAAACAAAACCAAAACCAAAACAACTCAGAAACAACTGGAGCTCTAATCCCACAGGAGTGCTGGGTGGTTTTCCCTAGCTGAAACGACCTGCTGAATTTGACCAGAATTTTGCAGATAGTTTTGCTTGACCCCATACACAGCTCAGTTCCAGTGAAAAAGCACCTCCAGATTCAAGTCCTTTCAGAAGAGCACCAACCCGTAGGGATACCCCAGTGCTCCCCAAGCCTTGAGAAACCCCCTGCGGAGGTAGGCAGACACAGTTTGAAATTCATGCTAGCATCTTTCAGCTTCCTTCTGGTGACTCAGTGTGCACCAGTGCCCAGCTGTGTCCCTTCCGGCAGTGCCTTCTCACCTCCACACCCATTATTTCACTGCGAGACGTGCAGTGAAGCCATTGGGGCTTCTGTTTTTGAGCGTTTAGGCTATGATTTATCAAAAGCCTTTAAAAATTGGAAAGTGAAACAATTCTCCTTTCCAAAAGCATTTCTGCTCCCCCCTTGCACCGATATGGGCTTGTTATGTTAAGGCTGCTCATAAAACCTGCTTGGACCAGCCCGACACTTAACCTTGATTTCCAAAACGATGCTGAACATAGTTTGTCTTTGTCTGTGCTTGGAGAGAGGCTGTGTTAGCACCAGTTCTGCAGCTCTTTGTGCTGACAACCATTGTCCAAAGTGAGTCCTCTCTTCAGTATGCAGCGGGGCTCTGATGGATGTAAAACAACCCTGACTGCTCATGTTTGTTTGCAAAGGCTTTCTAAAAAGAACTCCAGATGCTAGCCCAAACATCTCATGCATTTTCCACTTCAGTTTTAATTGCTGGTACTGCTGATCACTTCTTTTCATACTGCTGCTGGTCCTGCCCTAGAATCTTTTAGAGCACGGGCAGATTCCTTTATGCAACATCTCCACTGTGATCACCTTGCCCAAAAGGTCCCACAAGCAAAGGAGGAGAGACAGTACAGCAAATTCATCTACCACAAATTCACTTAGGCTTGATGTGACAAGCTGATCAGAAAGCATGTGTGTCCTGTTAATGGCAAAGGTCTCTCTCAAATTGGTTCAACATCTCTTTTCTTCCTGTTCCCAGGGTTCTTATTACTACGATCCATTAAAATACTGCCAAGATGGCCACAAATTAAAACACAAATTTTCTCAGCATGAAGCTGTGGTCCCATATGTTTGGCGATGCCCCAAAATCATCTGCTGTAATGCTTTCGCAGACATCTACCTCGACCAGCCCTATACTCTTATCCTCCTCCCACACCTTTGAGGTGCATTCCCATCCTTCCCTATGTATCGACAGGGGACCGACACAGAAATGCCCTTGACAAGACGAGCAGGAGATTCCGCACCGGGATGACTGGGACATGGTCTGTCCCGCTGAGAGCTGTGGGGATGCTGCCCCATGGGAAAGGGCTTCTAAGCATCGCTGAGAGGTGGCAGTGGGGTAGATGGCTGCCTGTTTATTTGGGTGGGGACAGTGCTCTCTGCAGCGTGCTTGAGGTCAGGGAGGAGTGGGAGGCTGCCATCCGCATCTCCACACAGACCCATCTGTCTAGACAATCCTCCCTGCTGGGCAGCTGGGGACACTGAGGGCCCTTCCATGCATGGAAGTGTTCAGGAATTCCTCTTGCAATTAATTCTCCATCATCCCCCAAAATAGCATTCCTGTGCAGAGGAGCTTAAAAAGCAAAGTGCTGCAGATCAGCAATTAAGGGGCAAAGACAGACTACAAAGGGAGGCACAGCAGGTCACACCTGCGCTGCATCAGAGCTGCTCCGGGAGAAAGCCCTTACCAAGCTCCAGAGGGAACGGCAGCTCCTAAGTCAAACCCAAGTAATAAGATGATCTTGTAGGGGGAAAAGATTAATCATTATTGGCAGACAAGAATGTGCAAGTCTGACAAAAGCCAAAGGTTTTTTTATTACAGTCCAACTGCAGCTGGGAAGACAACGTTAGCTAAGAATCATTAAACCTATTGAAAGAATAAATTTTCTTTGAACCAAACTATAAAATGGGAGTAAAATCCTCTTAAGCCAGCGACAGCTCCTAATGGAACAGACATTATTATTTTTTTTGCAAACCAAAAATAAATTAATCAAATTGCTTTAGATTATTAAGTGAATAGATTAGGCTCCAAAATGGAAAATATTTACTCAAGCAAAACCTGCTTAATTTAATACCTGCCTCAATTAATTTTTACGTTTGGGATTATAATTGGACAGAATAATGACATTTTCTGCCTGTACAAATAGGGATTTATGAACCCTATCTGCCCAGAATTCAAGCAGGAGAAGAAGTATCCGGGAAAACTTTACCTTGCTAACCCTCAGGTAACATCAGTGCTGCTGCACGTGCCAGTAATGAGTCTGGCAGCTTATGCAAGCCTGGAAGATAGAAGGTGAAGCCAAGGGCCCTTCTCACAGCTGGTCATTAAATTTCCTAAAATGTCTGACCAGGAGGTCACTACTGATATTATAAAATACAAAAAATATTACAGAAAAATGGAAGTCATTTCCTTCGTGAATGTGGAGGCAGAACACCAAGTTAAGAGAAAGATGAACTTGAGCTTCATTTCTTCAGCATGCAGGGGATATCTGCTGGTGGAATGGGCTTTGATCAGTCTGCCAGACCCGGGATGGATGAAGAGAGCTCAACAGTTCCCTGCAAAGGTCTACAAGTTTGCTCACGAATAAAGACCTTAGCTGGACGCTCTGGTGCCAAAGTCGAAGCACGGGTGATCACTCCTTTTACAGGCAAACGCCACTGCCTAGAGCTCTCAGTCTGAGAGCGGCTGACAGCAATCTTATTTAGTTACTGCTTTTAGGACAAGCTTGGTGTACTCCTCCCTCAGTGCTTTTCCCTCTCTGCCAGAGAGCAGGAGATGTGGGAATGATGGAACACAGAGCTCCAGCATTCACACTGGCTCTGTACACCCAGGTGGGAAAATAAACCTGAATGTCTCTGGGGCAGGCAGTGCAAGGAGAGAGCTGCGTCCTGTAGTGAGGAAGCTTTTTGCGCAGCCAGACACCTTCTCTTCCAAGCCCTCCACTCTTGAGAAGTGCATCATCTTCTAGTTTTAATCTATAAGCCATCACTTCTGTTAGACCCAATTCCCAAGACCTCATGGCCGTTCTACCTGCTTGGTAGGGTATGCAGTGGTCACACAGTATTCGTAAAGCAAATCTTATGTATTCTGAGAAAGAGCTTCAAAGTAAAAGCCTGTAAACACACCTGTCCTTCACAAAGCTTACCATCCTCTGCAGGTCAGGGTATATAGAACTTCTTGGAACAATACTTTTGACAATCTGTCTTCTGCATCTCCAGTCCCTGGCTGCTCTCCCTTCCCTCTTTCCAGAGGGTACACTTAGACGCTCAGACCTCTCAGGCCTCTAAAAAGTGACCTGATCTAGATGTGGCCTCTGCACAGTGGATGTGAGCCCATGGGAAAAAAGTCTGTCTCTATAGAAGTCATCCAATGCCCAAGGGTTGGAAATCACTGCCAAGACACTTTCTTTCTCCTTGCTTGTCTTTTTTCTAAAATACCCTCCTCAAGGCTGAACTAATATCTACAAACGTATTGAAATGCTCAGTAACGTCTATCCACAACCACTCGCTAACCCCATCACTTGCACAACGCATGGTTTCCCTATAGATGAGGATTCCCTGAGCAGTTCCACACCCCACTGGCATTGCTCGGGAGCAGGGGGCATCTCACCATGAGGGTCCGCCCTGGGAAGAAGAATACGGCGGTTGGCTTGCAGCTAGCAGCCAACTCTAATACCCTGCTCCTGTCTCGCCTGGTGTCAGAAGTACACATTGCATAATAAGCAGGCAAAAGAGAATCATTTGATCTAAAAGCTTCCTGCCTGGAAGCAATTCTGATCCTGACTTGACCAGCTCAAACTCAGCCCCGAGAGTGTACATTTCAGTGTATGTATGCGTGTCTTTTGGGAAGGAAGATGAGAAAGCATACGGGTTTTGTTTGACATAGACCTCGCTGGCATGTCAGAGCTCTGTCACTTGCGTTTTTGAGACGGGAACCTTGTTAACAAGTGCTGGTGAGCGCAGCAGGCTCTTGCAGGCTCTCCCCCTGAGTTACCGGCACAGGTCTGGTTGTATCTTGTGCAGAAGGGTCAGCAGGGACAAAAATGAAAGAGAGAAAAGCACATTCAATATTGAAATCTTGCTTATTTTAAAGTGAAAATGTGGAAGGTCAAACAACAGCGACAGACAAGGTGTGGAGTGTTTAGGCCCAAATAGCACCTAAAGAGAGGTAAGAAACAAGAAGTCTGTGGCAACAGCAGAATCAGAGTCCAGCAGAAATAGCCATTAATCACGAGTTGGGAGCAAGTAAAGTCCAGAGCTTGTCAGGAAACAACATGTCGCTAGGATTATGGGCAAACCTTACAAGGTAGCTGTAATTCTGAAGGCCTGAGGAGTCAAATTGTGATCAAAGCGCCGTGCAGGCACAAGAGGAAACAGCATGGAAACCAGAATCCTTCTCCTAAAGGCAAACAGAGGTGAATCACAGCACAACAGATCCTTCCCAAATCACCCCCTAGGTCCCAAAAGCAATTGATGGAGGACTGCGCATGTGATGCTGACTGACAAGCCTGCAAGATTGTCTGTGGGAAAGGAACAAGAGGGGTAATTTTATTGTCATGTACCACAGGGGGGTGTATGTAAAATCACAGCATGAGAAAATGACAGTGTATCTGTCTTAGGTCATTTACATGCCCAGATAATCTGTGGGAGGAGAGCCAAAGTTGCTACGTTTGACAAAGGCAACACAACAGCAATGTGCCTGGGAACCAGAAGCTCACGCAGATTCGCAAGCCCTGAAACCAATCTCATGTTCACTGCTCCCAGAAACCAAAATGACCAGACTTAATAATTCAGGCTTCCAAATGATTATGCTTTCCTCCCTTATTATAGGCTGTATAATGGTCTCATCTTGCTGAGCACGCTGCAAGAATGCCGCAGAGGCACAGTCCCACGCTCAGAAGTGTACGTACATCCCAAGGACATGCTTAGAGGCCACACAGACACTGTACACAGGTGAAGGAACACTAACAGGCATGAAGATAGATGCTGGGTAGCAGTCGCAGGCATCAAGTACATTACTGTCGGTAGCACAGTAGTTTTTAGGAGGGATCTGGAAGAAGGAGAAAATGCTTTGTTAGTGTTTACAGGTTGCTCCTCCACTGCAGAGGGAGTAACCTGGGAGAAACATGCAGTGGCATGTTGGAACTGGCACGGCTGGCAGACAGGCACGACTCAGTATCTCTGCAGCAGAAAATTTTTACGAGATGGTTGGATGGAGCAGGGCCAGAACCGGCCATCTGCAGAAGACACACACGCTTTACAGCTCGGGATCAGAGATGATTACAGGACCGGTGAGACTCGCTCTGCAGGACCCTTTAAACATTGCACTGTCAGAGGTTCCCAGTGAAAATCCCAGTGATAAGGGTGTGCAGTACTCTGCACAGAACTGGTACCTGTGGCAAAAATCTGATGGCTCAGAAAACCTGGGCATCCCAACAGGATTCCAGCTGGGTAGACAGGGAGGAGGAGATGGATCTTAGAGATATTGTTCAGGAAGAACCAGCTAGTTTTCAGCAGGCCCAGATATGGGTGTTTAGAAAGAGGTCAAGTCAAAGAGGAACAAGGGTTGAGAGGACGGTAAGAAAGAGACATCAAGAAAGGTAGCAGGGAAGAGCAAGCACGAGAAGACTTAAAACTCTGTTTTGATTGTGTTGAGCTGAAGCCAGTAGGTGGGTGTCCATGAAGAGCTGTCAGAAAGACAGACTGCGAATTAATTTGGACAGCACAGGACGGGCTAGGAGGAAAGTGATCACTCTGAGAGTCATCAGCAGGAGATGATATATGCAAAATTCATAAATAAGGTCACCCAGAGAGGAAATGCAGAGGAGGAAAAGAGGAGGGCTGGGCGAATGGCCAAGGATGGAGCAGGTGAAATAATCGGCAGTACTTGAAGATTGTCAAGCAGGAGAGGCACAGCTTTAGGTACATCACTGCAGGGGCAACCCTGTCCTACTCTGTGAGCAGAGGGGAATAAACACACCTCCACCAGCTGATCTGTTCCTTGGGGGCAAATGTGTCATACCAGCTACCAAAGATAAGAAACCTAGAAAGAGCTCGGGAAGCTGCTGGGTCCCAGTTCTCCGAGGGTGAATTTCTGCCTCAGTTTCCCTGGAGCCACTTGCCAAGTGCAGGGCCAGACCTGGCTCTTGCAGCTGCAGACCTCATCTGGGAAGCAGGGCTTCCCCGTGGAGAAGAGAAACCTCCCAACGGTTAGGGGCTTTATTCTCATTTGAGCTTTTGGCAGCTATATTGCAAGAAGGGGCAGTGAAGCCCTCCCAGAGACAGCTATGAAGTCACCACTAAACCAAAAGAGAGGGCAAAACACCTTGTTGGTCACCATAGATTGGAAAAGACAACCACACAGCTGTAGCTGGCAGGGAGTTGTGCCGGGAAACTGGGCCTACCAAGCACTACTCAGCTGCTACCCAGGTGCTGGAAGAGACAGAGCTTGTGTTTGCGATCTGCAGGGGCAGGAGCAGTGGGAACCTGAAAGTCGCAATTGACCCCAGATTACACAGCCAGCTGGCCAGACGCCGCATTTTGAAATCGCCCATTTACCTGAGAGCGCTGGCTGGAAAGCATAAGGCAGCATGCAGAGAACGTCCAGGTTAACTTGTCACTGGCAACGGCCTCTCATTTGTCAGGAAGGGATTCATGCAATTTACAGAGGGATGTGGGGTTTTTTGCAGGTGGTAGGCACTCACCCTGAGAGCTCAAGACAGCAAAGAGATTCTAAAAAAAAAAAAAAAAAAAAAAGGGATCCATTTCCAACCACAGAGTGGCTCTTAGCAAGTCTGGCAAGCCCCAGGCAGAGTGAGGGGAGGGGAAGGGGGGGAAAGGGGGGCTGGGAACGGACCAGTGGGACACCCATCAGTCGCATGAACAAAAGTGCTGTATTTAGAAGGCCTATTTTGGCACTTAAACCACCAGGTTTAAGCAACTTTGCTGCTGCCTAATCTGAGGATAATAGCAAGTCAGACCTCTTACAATCTGGAAATGCCTGGCCAAGTCAACGGAGAAGAGCAAGTGAGACACTTAACCCATAAGTAAGTGGTCTAGACGTTACTCTGTTTTTGTCTGCGTGTGCAGGACAAAGGCAAACTGCTTTTAGGCTTAAGGTACACAAACCCTGATGGAAGCAAGATATTATATGGCCCTGATTCATAAATGAACCATGCCAAAATGTGATTGTCTCCCTCCAAGTCTGTAAAGCAGTAAATGTAAACTCCTCAGAAAACATCCCTTGCTGACTAACAGGTACTCTGTGGAGGCACGATGAGGGGAGCAGTGTTAACATCTCTTTCTGGCACAAACCCCGTTTGCAAAATTAAGTGAGCTGGTTCCAGGGGGCAGTAGCAGAGGTTATCTGAAAGCCAGGCTCCATGAAGTGCAGAGTTAAGTCAGGACAAGGTGGCCTGGTCTCTCCAGACTTACCTGCCCCAGCAATTTGGAGATTTTTAATTATTTTTTTTTTAACACAGCTTCATTTACAAAGAGAAATGAGTTTGCAAAGCACAGCTTTGCGCACATTTCCACTACGAGACTTCATCAGATCACTCCGGACTCTGAGACCACTCTCTCTGCACAGTAATAGCCATTATCCCCAAGCTTTGTGTGTGTTTATGTTACCCTTCCATTTTCCCTTCAGATATGACAGGCAATTCTTAGAAAATATGTTATAAACTCTTCTGCTCTGGAGTTCTGTCACCTTTGATTGGACTCATTTGAGGCCAAGGATGTAGTTTCAAAGTAAATCAATAAACAACACATAAAAGGGTCCTGCAGACACAAGCTGGGTGCGGTACCGCAGCCCTCCTCTCTCCCCGCTTCCCTCTGCTTTGCTCCTCCAGCCTGAATCATTGTTTTAGACAGGATGAACGCAACCCAATCAACCAACCGGGCAAAATCCAAACAGCAAAACGCTTTCCAAAGCCCCCAGTGTTGCTTTACAGTACGGGAGTACAGGCTAGAGCCTGCCTTGCAGTTGGAAGGGCACCTCCAGTGTTCAGAAGCCCCTGTAGTCACCAAATCAGCGTGACTGCTCGCCTCAGTACTGATCTGGGCCCTGGCTGCAGCCAGGGTCTCCTGGTGGCTACAAACAGCCCCAGGAACGCCTGAGGAAACATCACAACCCTAGTGAGGGACTGGAATGGCAAATCTGGAAAGCCTGGATTCAGAAAGGGGCCATATGCCTCCCACTCTTACCGAAGACATTTAGGGCCCCTCAGGCTTGGCATCACATCGAAGGCAATACATCCAAGTAGAGGATATTTAGAGTAGATTTACCCCAAGGAGTACACATTTGCCCCTACGCTGTCTGTGGCTCCTTGTACTCCCCACCGCTCCAACAGCCATCCAGGCCCAGGATCTGGTCCTTGGTAGCCTTCCAAGAAGCTAACAAGGTGGTATCTCCTCAAGCAGCCCCTCCAAGCTGAATCACAATAGCCCTCATCAGCACGGTATGGACCACTGGCTAAACGCTTCATTAAGGAACAGCTGAGAGGTAGGTTATGCCTCACGTGGAGCTGCCCTGCTCTCCAGGATCAAGGCGGCACACGGGGCGAGGGTAAACTACTGGAGAAACCCCTGACAGAAAGCCTACCCAAATGCACTTACAGACGGATTTACAGAGCAAATTAACTCCACTGGTTGAATTATTTGGATTTGGGGGTTTAAATTTAAAAAAAAAAATCTCCAAAGGCTGTGTAGACACCCTGGTGATCCTCAGCCAGAGATGGGGGCTGCTGCCTGCACACTATGAGAATACCCCCTTCACTCCGCCACCTAACAACTGTTGGGTTTTTTTAACCCAGCTGCATTTTCAATTGACATCTCCATTACCTGCTTCAGTGTGCTGATGGTTATATTGGTGTGTCTGTCTGGAGTTCCTTGGGCTGACTCAGGACATCTGCTTGCTGTTCCCAGCTCTGCTGCTTTCTCTCACTGTAAAATAAAGCAAATTGTTCAGGACTGAAGCGATCTCTCATTATGGTTGTCTTCACATTTTGGTCTCTGTTCAGTGACTGGGTGTTCGCTTCCAAATCCAGCATTGTCTGTGCAGAGCCTGATTAGGGGAACTTACACCTGCAAAATATACATCCTATACGCTCTTCACAAGCAGTTATATGGCACAGCTCTGGCTAAGACAGCTTTGAAAGAGCTTCCCGCACAACATACTGGCATGGTGAAGCTCCTCCTAGAGAGATGCAGGACAAGCAGCCCCCATGCCTCCCGCTCAACGGGCTTACTCAAACCTGGAGTCCTGCAGAACCTTGCTCTAAGCAACATTATCTTGTGATTCAGGGAGAGATCCTACAGACTCTGCTTCTCTTTTTAGCGTGGTCTGTCCTCGCTCCTCAGCATCTCCGTGCTGGGTCCCTGAAACTGGCACATGCGTTCACAGAGCTACTACCCTTTGCACATAAGAGTGGGTGCTGTGTTCGATATCACAGAAGAGCTTGGAGATACCACAGCCTGGAAAGAAGGTTTCTCTGAGCTGAACTGAGTGACACAGCTGCCAGAGGCCATACACATGACATTCCTGTGTGTTCAGATCCTGCCCTGCTTCGCACCAGGCAACTGAACTGCACACAACACTTTGATGCCTCAGCCTCTGTCTCTGCCTCCAATGCAGAGTTCCCTGCCTCTCATTCAGGCAAAGCCCAAATTCTTCCCAGTTTCCATTCAAAGCAGCACCTTGACCCCGTACACCCCTGTGGAGCAAGGGGAATCCATCACACCCTGCCCAGGTTTGCTGAGCCCAGTTATGTGACCCCAGTGCCACACTTCCTACCAGAGCCCGTTCTCCTGCTATCCCAGGGACCATCTTCTGCTCTGGGTGTCTGCAGCGCTGAGCACGTTTAGGGGTGCTCAACCATAGGGTAACTAATTAACACAAGTGATCACTTATACTATCTGCAACTTGAACGCAACTCTCAGCAAGTCAGTGCTGGAGATGCACTCGTTCAGGGCACAGATAGCTGCAGCCTCTAGGGCTTGAGACCTTTGCACACTCGCTCCCTCCGGCTGTTAAGAGAGTCAGGTGGTGTCGTTCCTAGAAGGTGAATAAATTATTGCAAATTACTCTGATGAAGTGGCTTTTATTAGAAAGCCAGACACAAAGGGAGCTTGCTGATTGGCTACCAGTGATGTCATACCCAGCACAGCACTCAAATGCAGAGATACACATTTTCTCGTCTATATTTTGAGTAGAATTTTCATTTTCTACCGGCAATAAAGCCTCACCAGCAGAGCCTTTCACCCCATGAGTGTGGTAGGGGGTCTGTACTACTCAAGTGGCTGATGAAAGCAAAATGGCCTTTGTTCCTCGCTCTCGCAATGAACCTAAGGCTAACAGTTTTCACCCACAAAGGCACTGTGTTTTATCGCTCTGTTAAAAACCCCACCGCTCCATTTTCTTCGGTGGGTAGCACTGGCATTTTGTGGCTTGCACGTACCTAAAATCATTTTGATCACAAAGATTTTGCTATTTACAAGCCGAAGCTTACAGTGCAGATAAAGTAACAGACTGGGTATCATTCTGATCCTCAGCAAAAGGTGAGAACAGAGGTTTGGAGACAGCCAGGCAGCAAAATCCCAACGAATTATTTATTTTGCAAGTTTCACATCTTGGTTTTTCCTCCCTGCAAAGCCACTGTGAAATTCTTGGTGAGCTCTGTCAGTGAGGCAGACTCGGCGACCAGCACACTGCGCGCCATCATTTCTCTTCCCTAATTGAATGTCCTATCAAACTTACGAAATTTGCTTAGCAAATGTTCCAGCTTTAATCATTTCTGGATGCAAACAGGCATGCTGGTACAGCTGGAATACTAGAACCCTGTGTGGAGAGCAAGCATGAAAGCACCACTTGCCTCACTGAACTGGAATGAACTTTCAAATTCAGGCAGCTCTGCGAAGCATGCCTCTCCAGGCTGCGGTCAGCTCTGCAGCTCCCTCAAGCAACGCTACTGCGGTTCCGGGCTCCAGCCCCTGCTGAATACGGAAGGTTTTACCTACCTACTGCTTCCTCCCTCTGTTATGTACCGCTGAAGTGTAAATTTTGCCAGGAAGGCCAAGTCTAACATTTCCAGCACTGGCAACAAGCTCCTGCTTGTGTTGTACAAACACTGTTCTCTCTTCTAACACACGCAGCACAAATCCTGAGCTGATCTATGCACAGCTTGCCTATTCCCCTTTGATTACGGCTCTAAAGTCATTTGTCCTCCAAGGGCAGAAAACAAAACACATCTATCATTTGGAAGATGTCCTGGAAACCCCCAGATAGTTGCACTGATGAAATTGGACACTGAGGACTGCTGGAGAGCTCAAGCATAGTTAGATTTGCTGTTCCCAGTCCTGGGGTCATGACTCTCTGCAACAGCATCAGCTCCACTTTATTCCAGGTGGCTTGAAGTTGGAAATCATTGTCTCTTATCGCCTGAAGATTTGCTGAGCTGCCTGCCCTTTGCAGATAACAGCCGCTGCCCTCAGACTCCTAGATGTTGGATCTGAGGCTTTTGAAGTCCTGAGGGTGAAGGTGCAAAGGGCATCCGGGAAAGAGAAAGTCTGACTGTGAAACACAGTTAAAAAAGAATATGAAGGCAGAAATCCTAGGAGAGGATGCTGTCTGGCTGAGACACATGGTCAGCATCAGCAAAAAGGGTACGGGCTCTCAGGTTTAAGACCTGGAACAGATTCAAATCACCCCTTTTAGATCTGACCTCCTTTCCTGTTTGAGGAAGACAGCAAAGAGAGGAGAGGGAGCCGTGAATCTTGGATCCAGTCACCGCTTTGCGTGGCTTGGCCTGACATCCCTCTTTGCTTTTACCACTCCATGGGCAGAATGGAGGGTTATCAAAAGCATCAGAGGAATCTCAAGTAAAACATTTTTATTGTTTTTAAGAACTTTGTTACAGCATCTTTGGAGTTCTGGCTTGGACCACCACAGACTAGAGCCAGGAAGCTCAGAACAGCCTTTGGATATCGAATTACCGTTCAGAACCGTATCAAATTCCAAAATCACAACCGCTGGCCAAAAAAAGAAGCCACTGTAGAACAGAATACACCCACGCAGATGGTGCAGACACCAAAATGATCGTGCTGGGCCTAACTCTGTTTCCCTTCCTCACACAGAGTGACACCCTTGCTCCCATCTTTGATTTCAGCAGCGTTATTTTCCCGTATGAAGCAGGCAGGCTCTAGAGCAGAATACGGTCCCACCTACTTATCAATTGCCTTAGAGTGAGAGTTCCTGTATCGCTTGGCTTTTTAATGAAGTTGGGGTTTGATGTATCAGTCAGCCCCTCCCCTTCACTTGAGGACAGTATTAGAATCACGTCTGGATTATAATACGCAGTAAGCTGTTCTGGGGTGATATGAATCAAAGCCCCGAAAGTGGGATTCTGTTTAATTAATCGTGGCTGACAGATGACGGTATTGATCGTAGATTGAGAGGTTCAGGATTGGCCCGGGGGATAATTATTGCAGGCCACACTGTGTTAGGGTGATATTTTTGAATTTCTAGCAATGTAGGAGGGAAGAAGGGAGGAAGTAACTGAATAATTGCAGCTAATTAGAACTTGTGTGTGCATCCTAAATTAATTTGTTTGAATAATCAACCACCACCAACAGCCTGATCCAAAAGTGAAAGGACTGCCCAGAGAGATCTAGACTGGCCCCATAAATTCTTCAGTCCCATCTCTGGGACAAGTATTTTATGGAACCGAGGCCCTAAATACAGAAGGGGAGACAAACAAAATTATCGAGTGGGAACGCTTGCTTTTGCCGAAGACATAAGTTAAATAAAACAGGCGAGCTGAAGCTGAAAGATGGCAGAGAGTGCAGGAGAGCGGATGATGCTCTTGCCTTAACCTTCTTCCCATCCGTTCACACCACGCCACCTCCCGCCAGACTCCCGGCAGCCTGCCCGCCACTGCCTTCGCAGGTGGGACATCAAATCTGCCAACAGGGAGATACGGCGTGGCTGTAGGAGGATCAGACACGCAACTGCTGTCACTGCAGGGATAATAAAAGGTACCTAGGCTAGCAGAGAGGGCAGATGGAGGCAAAGCTGTGGCTAGCAATCTGTGTGTGCACACCGACCAACCCACTGCTCCCTGTCCGCGGGATCCCCATAATCTCCCAAGGCAGACCTGCTGTTACAAACACTCTCATCACTAACGCAGCGGGGGCAGCTAAGCAGAGAGAGTGAATGATCTAGCAGGGGGTTAATAAAAGGACTGACGCAGAACAAAAAAGCCTGTCAGTCGCCATAAGATGTGCTCTCCACCCCTTCACCCCCCAGGAAATTAAAAATTGTAGCCTGTGGTGTACACTGTTTTCTCAGCGGGACTGGACGGGGCAATGGGATGCGGAAGGGTAGGATGGGAAGGGGAAAGTTGGGAGTCAAATGTTTGTCCCAGCTGTTGTTTCTGATGCGATATATCAAGCTCTGTTATTCTAAAGGACCAGGTTACGCAGTCTCTCCAAACCAGACAAGACCGAACCACATTTCTGCACGCTGTTGCCAGCAGCTCCTCCTGGAGAGAGTCCACTAGACCCTGCCAGGCTGGAGGGCCAGGCTGCTCTGCCTGACACCACTGAAGTCCATGATAGCATGTTTCCATGGAAATGAGAAGAGAACAAATGCATGTGACATGATACACCTTTTCTGATATAGATTTGGACCATTTCTAACGTGCCTGCCTACTGACAACCTTCAGGACTGGGTATTTTGCAAGCACAACCAAAACAGAACAAGGGGAAAAAATATCTGATCATATGAAACAAAACCCACCAGATCCTTTCTGGTGATCAGCAGCTGAACTCGAAAGCACGTTAATCCACCAAAAGCACCCTTCAAGGCAAACAGAGATCTCCACACTGAATATAATCTGGTAATTCACAGGCTCCTTGTTTCTCACGAGCAGATAAAAAGATCTGTCCCCTTCTCTCTTTGGCCTGTTTTGTGTGAAGTTTCCAGCACTGTTTTCCCCCCCTCCAAAGGAATGAAATCTCTCAGCTTGGAGGTGAATTCCCCACTGCCTGTTATTGTCTGCTTTGCTGGGTGCATTGTCTGCAGCCGGGCTGCGCAGCACGGGCCCGCAGCGCCCTCTCCCGCGGGCCAGACAGACTCGGACCGTTCGGCACCGCACAGCCAGACGAGGCCCGCCGTGCCACTGTGAGCACCTACGGCCAGGGCATCCCGCTTGCTTTCGGGGTGCTGGCCTGCCCGCCAGGCCGGTGGTCCTGGCCTCCTGCCAGGTACACACATGGCCAGGCATCACTCAAGGTGCGGAGCTGGCGTTTCACAAAGACTAATCCCGGCAGCACCCAAAATAGCAGTAACTTCTATGCACCTTGAGCCAAGGCCACTGGCATTTTGGCAAGCAGAGGCAGAAATCTTCGCCTGCCTACTGCTTTCTATCAACTGCTGGGCACTTCAGATAAAGGCAAGCTCTGTTTGCAGAGGCTTTGCTGGTGGCCTGAGCTTGGCATCCACCAGAGAAGCGTGGAGTAAACTATCCCAAAAGGTCTGACTGCATCTCACAGTGTGCTGAGCAGCCAGAATAACTCACCAGTCTGTTCTTGTACCATCATCACAGAGGATTTCTCAGGTCCTTCTCAGCAGCTGGCTCTTGTCTCACCCTGCCCCAGGCTATGTGCTCCAGGCATCTCCATGCCCACACTGCAGACCAACCTGCCCTGGGACCTCACCCCTCAACCCATCAGCGCAGGAGTCTCACACACTTTAGGAGAAGAAATAAAAGAGATCTTTTGTGAAGTCAATGGCAAAACAATGGTAAGTTTCGGTTTTGTAGGGAGCTTGCTTGGTTTGCTTGGGATTATTATCATTTTAAAGGACAAATTACTGCTCCTAGTGCTGGGAGCCAAGGATATGAATGAAGGAGCTTCATGAATACAGATCTGTTGCATGGATAGAATAAATAAAGCTCATCTACAGTTGTAATTTTACCTTCCAAGTGAGAGAAAACAAGGTGACCCACCCCCAGGAGATCTAGAAAAGGATCAAGCACCCTCATTACACACAAGAAGGAGGTTAGGCATTAAACACTGCCTGAGATGCCAGGCCTGTCTGAGTGCTTCCGTGCTGTCAGGAGAGCGATATGTTGGAGACGTTAGCCATTCTCCATGGAAAACATCCCTCCCAGGAAGCAAAGGTTTACTGGCTGCCATGAAAACACTTGGAAAGCGGAAACATTTCTGCCCTTCCTCAGTGTAAGGGACTGCAGGAGGCCCCCCAGCATCAGAGCCAGTGAGGTCCCTGACCCAGCTACACCCACAGGACACTCAGCACCATGTTATGGTTGCTAGAATAAAGTCAGCAAAAGAAATTACAAATGAAATAAAAAGGGATTTCAATTGACCAGAACATTTCATTTGGCCCGAAAGAAAATCAGAAGGTCGGTGCTCCTGTGAGCAAGCAGCAGCAGCAGCACTGTGCCGTATGCCAGCCCAGCTCTCCCCAGCGTGGGAGCATCTGGCCAGATGTGCCCTCAGGCCCTACCCTGGCTCATGCTGAAATTTATTTTTTTTTTTGTAGTATTCCTTCCTGCCACATTGATCTCAGACAGCAAAAATAAACATCACATCTCTTGCATCATGTTATATGTTCTCACAGATGTGTGCTGTTGCACCCCCAGCGCAGCCAAGCCGTCCCCTGCAACACCAGCCTTGTTTTGCACACCTGAACTCAGCACAGGGATTTCCTCCAGACTCAGGAAGATTGTTCCTTCTTTTTCCCACCATCGTGAAAACTCTTGTGCGTGCTGTGTGGGAGGCTAGATGTGGGTCAGTGCAAGCCCACCTTGTGAAGACAGAAGGCTGGCTTTACGCAGGGCGGCAATGGGGCTGAGCATCTGCTCCACGCTCTACGGCAGGCTGGTAGGCCTACGTTCCTCCGGCGTGCTGCTGAGCAAGCCCCGGCAGACTGCATGTTTCACTGTCCTCCAAGTCTCATTAGTCTTACACTTGCAGTGAGTGTATGTATATGTGGTTCCAGTGAAATATATGACACTCTACTGCTAGGCTGTATGAGCGAGAATTTATCTGTTCAACAGATTCTGCTGGCACGATTTATCCTGAAAAAAACAGTCTAACACTGACAGGATCTCCTGGTGGTAGTTCCAGGTGGTCTTTTGTGTGCTGGTGATAGGAGGTTTTGTTTTTTCTTAGTACTTTTCCCCATTGTCTTAGTTCCTCCACCACTGCTGGCTGTGGTAACACTGAGAGCATCAGCTTCAGGGCACGCAGATACCAAAAAGTGAATAAACTCCCATTTTGATGCTCTAGGCTGAGGAACAGGTCAAGTCCATATTGCCCAAAGAGACACAGGCAAGGTCCATGTGCCCTTGACTCTCTGACTGAACATATACATGCATATCAAACATTGTGCCAGGTTGCTACGTCCAGCTGTGACGCTCCCAAAGCTTCCCCTATATTCGCTGTGTCTCCTGCAGCTGTGTTTGAGACCCATGGTCATCCCAGCTGCTGGACTGGCACTACCATGGCATTAACTGCAGGAGGGCGATGCTGACCCCATCCTGACAGAGCTCTCCTAGCTGAACCATCACACCAGTGCACCCACCTACTCAACCATTTTGATCTGGACAGGCTCCAAACCCATCTCTTCCACGGCTGCCCACAGCTCCTCTCCTGAGACCAGCAGTTATTCCACCAAAGAACTGAATCCTGGCAATGTGAGGACACTTGTAGAGCCCCAGCTTTTCAGGTACTGAATTTACAGTTTGTGTCTCCAGGGTGACATTGCAGATGAAAAACAAAATGCACAGAACTGACAAAAGGAATCTTAAAAAAGTATTTTCTGCTTTAGGTAGCTGATCTAAGCCCAGATTTAGAGTCACTGAGCTTAGGCCGGTCTTGTCAGAGATACACAGGTCCTTTTCCTTCTCAAAAAACCCTTATCAGAGTCTTCTGCCACACAGCTCCCAGGTCAGTCTTTCCAGGGGGCTGCGCTATCTTATTTGTTTAAATATCTGTAGGCATGAAAGGCGACTTTTCTGGTGTCCCTCCATCTTCACACAGTAGCAAATATTTGCAATTGTAAAACTGTCTTGCACAGTTTGTTCTCAGATTCCTCCTGAGATGCAGTTAGCAGGCAAAGTGGGCACACAGTTTGGTCGATGCTCTCTTTTCTGCATTTTCTTTTACTCAAAATAAAGATCTCATTTTACTGTTGCCTTGCTGTATTTATGAACTCCAAGGCTGCTCAGAGTCCCAACTATGTACCCTTGTGTCCTCTTCTTGTCATATAGCTATAAGCTGCAGCATGTCGTTTCAGCAAAATAAGCCAAAGGCACGTTGGGGGCACTAACAGTGGCATTTTACAACTGCTTCTCAGGCTTTTGATCTCCTTTTTCTTAGAAGAGCTTCTGTCCTTGAAATACAGTTTGAACTTTTCACATGAGATCACAATTGCTAAACATTCCTGTGCTATTTAGAGGTATCTTTGCTCTGTTGATAGTGGTGACATGAACAGGAAAGCCTTTGCTCCCCTACCACTCCATTTACTGGAAACAGATGACACCGTCACCTCCCAGTTCATATCGCTGTACTGTGCACTGAAGATTAAGACCTGCTGTGGGCCAGGTGCATCACATTGATGTAAATGCCTCCGTAACAGTTGTCTCTTTGGTAGAGCTACCTAAAGATTTGCAAATATTTGAAAGATTTGCAAAGAATCTGGAATTTACACGTCCTAACACTCTCTGAACTGGCTTATTATCAGCAGGTAGGCAGCACGCACCTTTCCAGGGCCAAGTCCCAACCTCAGGAAGCCAGCAGGTGTCTGCCGCATGCTATTACGGCAAACTAGAATTTCATTTTAGGTTTATTCCCCCAGCTCTTGTTAGCAGACTAATGAGTTTGTGATTATGATCTGCCGCAGCTCCTGTCTTGAAGATGTCTCTGCACCTGTCTGCAGAATGTCATTGGGTACTACACCGACTCCTGCACGTCCTATTAACGTGGCTTGCTGTGGCGCTGATATACAGAATAATCTGAATGGGAAATTCTTCCCCTGGGGTGAAGGATAGCAACAGTCCCCTCATTTTACAAAAAGGTCAAGGGGAAAATTCCTGAAGGCTTCTGCTGGCTGGCCTGGGAAATGAACCTAAACCCCTGCTCAGAGGGGTTCCAGTTTAGCTCCCGTTCATAGCACGTGCCAAACAGGAGGTGCAGCACCAGCCAGCCCTGTCTGAAGCAGTGCAGAACCTAGTCCTGCCTCTCCCTGGTACTCTCCTACCTGTTACCCGTGAGCAGCTGCCCCACAAGGCAAAAGTTGCTATTTCAGTCAAAGCGTTGAAAGCTGATGGGAATCTGACAGTCCGTGGTTAAACCGCACTAGAGTACCAGCTGGGAAGTGGGTGGGAATGAATCTTTTGTCAAATAGTTAAATTCCATTTTCTCCAAATTAATTCATTCACAAAGAACGTAACCCTTCATGGATTTCACAGTTGAAAACAAAGCCAGTCTCACCTCCCCCTACATTATCTGTCAGTCGTACCACAAAGAACAGAAGAGCTCACTCAGTCGTTCCTCACATGATCGTATCACGGTGCAAAAAAGAAAAGCCTCTGTCTCGGCTTTCAATTTACCTGAGGTTCTGAGCTGTCCCACATCTATTTTCCTACAGTTACACCCAAACATCCGGTTCTGCCTTTTGTGTGGAGCTGATCTACAGGGCCGTGACCCCATCCTTCAGGGAGCAGCCAGAAGCCCCACTGCAGGCTCTCTTTTGCCCAGCAGTCAAGACACAACCCAGTTCTATTTTCAGACTGAATTTACCTCCATTTGTATTAAATGCCAGGCGTCTGTTTGATATCTCTGCCGCGGTGGCAACTCTCAGATCACATTTGGTTTCCCACGGACAAGATCCAAGGAGTGACGGGTGGCTGGACGGATGCCCAACTGAAAGCTCAAGAGCCTAACAGTGAGAAGCATCTCCGCACCTGTGTCTCCAGCTGAACCTGACGGAGACAGTAACATGCACCACCACTGAAAACCCAGCTGTCCTTCAGGCTCCTGCTTCTCATCTGCCAGCACGGCCTTAGTCAGGCTCATCTGCTTTGATAATCTCCAAGTCCGGTCATCAGGTGCTTAGTGCAGAGCTGTGCCCTTTCCCAGTTGAGTGTGCTGAGCAGCTGCCCAGACCTGTCTTTCTCACCTTCAGCTGCCAGCTAAGTGCTAAATCGGTAGCAGTCTCCAAAGAGTTATCAGCTCCTTTCCCGTAAGAGAGCTCTGTTTTGGAAAGGTCTCCTCACACACATCCCTATTTGGCATCTCAGGACTTCACTTGAAGTGAAAAGCATGCTCAGTAACACCTCTCCTCTCCAGAGGAGAGCGTGAAACAGTCATGGCACATCAGACTACAAACCCACACAGCCCCTTATCTCATCTCTGACAGCAGTGAGTAGTGTGATGCCTGGGCAAGAAAGACAAAGCCATCATTCATTGGTAACCCTCTAGACACAGAGGACTTGATAGCCCTCTACGGCACTGCTCTAGAGCATCTCTGCTCAAGGCTGAATCATTTCTGTTCACTCAACTTCTCTTCGTACAGAAGCTGGTCCAGATCAACAATCATCCTTATTGCTCTTCCCTAGACATTTTTATACCATATAGATTTTGAGGTTGATGGGCAACCAAAACTGCTCTTGTAAGCCTGTGTTTGGCTAAAGCGAGTGTTCTGTCAAAGGGGGCTGAACAGCTGACTTTCTCAGGAGCAAGTCACTGAAAAGTCTAAGCGTTTCCATCAAAGATGAATGACCTCCTCTAGTCAACAGATGGATTAGTCACTTGCTGTTGAGGTCATCTTCTGCATGTGTGATGTTTCAGCTAGAGGCAAAGCAGGGAAGAACAAAGTGATGTGATAATCTGTCTTGGCCACTATGAAGAAGGGAAATTTCACAGAAATAATTTCTGAAATCAAGAAAACAATAAAGGTAGAAAAGGATTGGTTTTCTTTCTTCTATACTTCTGTAAAGATGAAGGAGGAAGAGTCTTTCTTAGTATGGAGATACTTTCAGTGCCTTCTCTCTTCTCTTTAGACAATTTGCCTACCGGGCCTCGTCTTCCAGAGCACTATGTTGTGGGCCATCAGTGTTATGCGCAGAATGGCCATTTCTACAAGAGAGATGAGCTTTGCTCTACAGCAGTGAGAACAACTGCCCAATCACCCAAATTAGCCTGAAGATATCACAGGAAAGCATTCAGTCCTGCAGCACTAACGAAGCATAATTTCTGAGCTCATAAAATGAAGACGGCATAAATCATACGCAGACTTTCCCAAGGAAGTCTCTGGAGCCTGGTCTGGTTGGTCACCCATACAACCACAAAGCAATTTCCCTGCGAATCTATCTGGTTTTCCGTTCAATCTCTTTTGGTTAGCTAACCTCTCCTTGTCACACACATTGCCTAGCCTAGAGGCAATACATCCTCACAAGATTTACAGGTGCCACACAACTACAAAGGAAAAAGGAATTTTACGCTCGCAGAGCCTCGGCAATATCTATATGCTCACATAAGTAAAAACAGACCTCAAATAATATTTATAACAGGACAGATTGTGTTCCAGATTTCTGTGATTTCCAGTAGTTTATAGTTTTATTTCCAGAGCATAAGATATTTTCTTGGAAATCTTGTTCAAGCCCTTCTTACAGGCAGTTTCACCCCCCTTCCCCCCCCCCCCCACTTCTCCACCTCCTCTTTGTTTTATACAACATTTTCTGGCTGTTCTGCCTGCGTTATCACTTTTCTCAGCCACATTTCTTCCAGAGACATTTCTACTTCTCTGCTCATTGCCTCTTTGGGGAAGAGGTTAGAGACCTCTTCTGCCAATTAAGACAAACCTGGTTCCACATGCAGCCACAATTCCTACCACTGGCTTCATTTTATACCAAATACTCCACTTCTTACGCTTCCTGTCATTCACACAGGAGGAAAATACAAGGGACAACTTTGTCAAAGCAAGTTTTGTGGCTAAAACCTCTGTAAGTGGATCTACATAAGACAGCTTTGGTAGGCACGGCTATTTATGAGTTACGTCAGTTAATACATGACATGGGGACACACACGAGTAGTTTACAACATGAACTATGAAATACACAAATAGTTTTGGCAGTTTCACCTGTGAAATTCCGAAACAACTGCCTCTCAGTAGACCAATACACAAATTTATTGCAAAATCTGATTCAGGGCTTCAGTTAGCATGTTAAAATGTGTCTAGCTTACAATATTGCATAAGGCACGTCCTATCAGTCAGCAGATCAGCCATCCGTGAGAAAGCAGAACCCTATGCCCAACTGCCACAGCCTTGAGTTCCTGCAGCCTTACTGGAAGGTGCTAATGAAGAGATGGGGCTCAGGGGGTGGAGCAAAGGCGGCCCTGGGGCTGTTTTGATTAAGTAGACTCTGTGCGGTAAGGGCGCATCCAGGGCCTCGCTGTAAGGCAGGACTAACGAGGATGAGCAGCGCATAGCTGATGTAACCATGACATTACATTGTCCCCACCCAACGCAATTCTTCCACAGTTGTGTGTATGACTGGAATGGCAAAATGGCAGCTGAGCCAGCAGGAAAGAACTGCTCCTCACAAACACGTATCCCATGCCCAAGATCCAGACTGTGGTCATTCCAGACATGCAAAGAATAATAGAATCAAAGAATCATTTTGGTTGGAAGAGACCTTTAAAATCATTGACTCCAACCGTTAACCTAATATTGCCAAGTTACCACCAAACCATGTCCCTCAGCATTACATCTACGCATCTTTTAAACACCTCCAGGGATGGTGACTCCACCACTTCCCTGGGCAGCCTGTTCCAATGCTTGACAACCTTTTCTGTGAAGAAATTTTTCCTAATATCCAACCTAAACCTCCTCTGGCACAACTTGAGGTCATTTCCTCTTGTCCTATCGCTTGTTACTTGGGAGAAGAGACAGACCCCCACCTCACTAACCCCCTCCTTTCAGGTAGTTGTAGAGAGCAATAAGGTCTCCCCTCAGCCTCCTTTTCTCCAGGCTGAACAAACCCAGTTCCCTCAGCTGCTCCTCATCAGACTTGGGCTCCAGACTTGTGCTCCAGACCCCTCACCAGCTCTGCTGCCCTTCTCTGGACACGCTCCACCACTTCAATGTCCCTCTTGTAGTAAGGGGCACAAAACTGAACGCAGTACTTGAGGTGAGGCCTCACCAGTGCCGAGTACCAGCGGACCATCGTTTCCCTAGTCCTGCTGGCCACACTATTCCTGATACAGGCCAGGATGCTGTGGGCCTTCTTGGCCACCTGGGCACACTGCTGGCTCACAGTCAGCCGCTGTTGACCAAACCCCCAGGTCCTTTTCTGCCAGGCAGCTTTCCAGCCACTCTGCCCCAAGCCTGTAGCACTGCATGGGTTTGGTGTGACCCAAGTGCAGAACCCTGCACTTGGCCTTGTTGAACCTCATGCCATTGGTCTTGACCCATGGATCCAGCCTGTCCAGATCCCTCTGTAGGGCTATCCTACCTTCAAGCAGACCGACACTCCCACCCAACTTGGTGTCTTCTGCAAACTTACTGAGGGTGCACTTGATCCCCTCATCCAGGTAGTTGATAAAGATACTAAACAGAACCGGCCCCAGTACTGAGCCCTGTAGAACACCGCTTGTGACTGGCCGCCAACTGGATTTAACACCATTCACCACAACTATTTGGGCACAGCCATCCAGCCAGTTTTTTTACCCAGCGAAGTGCACACCCATCCAAGCAATGAGCAGCCAGTTTCTCCAGGAGAATGCTGTGGGAAACGGTGTCAAAGGCTTTAGTAAAGTCTAGGTAGAAAACATCGACAGCCTTTCCCTTGTTCACTAAGCGGGTCACCTTGTCATCCGCACAGAATACACACTGAATAAGAAACAGAAAAAAAAAAAAGCCATTTTCATACAACAATGCTAGCAAGAGTGTATCTTTGCTGGTAAAACTGTGTAGCACTCAGCCAGAGATTAGGCCTTTTCTCTCCCTCGTGCTCACAGAAATCTGAGTTAAGGCTATTCTGCCCATCGGCAAAGAACCCTCAACAGGCCCTCGTGTACAGCGCCACAAGCAGGCAGACCTAAAGGACAGCACATACTTTGGCTTCTCTATTCTAGTCTCTCCAGGCCTGCCTAAATCTTTCTTCCTCAGACTTCTGCCACAGCAAGGGCTTCAACTACAGCCTGGAGGGCTGCAAATCAAAGGCTTCTCAGAGATCCAGCTTTTAGGATTTTCCTTGAATGGTAACAAAAGTAAACATTGCACTTCTGACATATAATTTTGCTGATGGCGCTGTACTCTGCCAATTTGTTAGTTTGAGGCATATGATAAGGTAGTGATGACGTTTTGGCAACACCCTTGGTATCACAGTAGTGAGGTCAAATTCAATAGACACCACAGAATCAAAGAATCATCTGGGTTGGAAGGAAGCTTTAAGATCACCGAGTCCAACCATCAACCTAACACTGCCAAACCCATCACTAAACCGTGTCCCTCAGCACCACATCTACCCATCTTTTAAATACCCCCAGGGATGGGGACTCCATCACTTCCCTGGGCAGCCTGTTCCAATGCTTGACAACCCTTTCGGTGAAAAAATTTTTCCTAATATCCAATCTAAACCTCCCCTGGCGCAACCTGAGGCCGTTTCCTCTTGTCCTATCGCTTGTTACTTGGGAGAAGGCAGCACATTCACTTACATTTCAAGGCATGTTCACTACCAATGACACCGGCACGGATGATAATGTGAATGGAAATTATAACCTATGTGATAAAGAATCCAAAGTATACATTATCAGATGCAATCCACATAACATTCACCGATGAGTATGTGAATTGCATGGATTTAGGGAACTACAGAATATTTTGAGAGTTTTGTTTTCAGACTTCCTTTCCAAAGATAAGACTGGGCATCTGTCATTCGTCTGCTGTCTTGCCAAAAAAGTTGAGAATACAGGAAAGAGTTTACAGTGTTGCTGTGTCCATATGCACTGCTCCTATAAGATATAGAACCATCCTTTCTTCTGGACACTATACAACACCACCTGTAATACATCTAATAACTTCCAGGTGACTGTTTACAGGGCCAAACCTGACAGGTAGATAAACGGGGTTTAGCTGGCCTGTTGGTCTGCAGCTCTCAGCACCTGACAGCACTCCAGTTGGTGCAGCTGCACTAGGAGTCTCACAGGGGCAGGAATGGAAATGCAGTCAAAACATCTTCTTGCCAAAGCTTTTTCACTTCTTTCTTGATGATAATTTCCTAACCCATCTTCTTCCCACAAAGCTTTTAGTTCTTCCACTTCTGTTCATTTGAACCATACGCTCCAGAAACGAGGCTCAGGCAGTCACTGCCACCAACTCTAATTGCTCAGGGTGTTCTCCAGCACACGTGGTGGTTCATGCTTGCTCCAGTTTCTGCTGAAAGCCAGGCTGATCACCACAGGGTGTGATCTATCAGCACTGTAAAATCCATCAGTTTGGCTCAAATTGAAAGAAATGCATAATTTTGCGTCTGGATGTTCCTAGCTCTGGTGTCTCGGCCAGGATGGAAACCATTCCACCCCCTACTGCTGAGTTCTCAAAAAGGGGGAAGATGGCAAGGCCGCCAAGGAAGGCAGATTTATAATCACAAGGCAGGATGGGAGGGAAAAGAGATTTTCTGCGCCAAAACACTCACTTCTGCAACAGCAAATCTCTCTAATGTGGTGGTTCAGATTCTGCAGAACATCCAAACAACTGACAGCTTCATGCTAGGCGTTTCTTCCAAACTCTAATTCTGGGTACAGACTATGCTGATACTAATTAAGTAATTTAAACTGGGACTTGCATCTTTCCTGTGCAATGCTACTTCTGAAGCACTGCACTACCGATGAGTGTTTTGCAACTGCCAAGACATAAAAGTGTGTTTGTTATTAACACATCACTATATAATTAGGGGACTTAGCAGGGGGCTGGGTATTCACATGTTCTTTTTCCTCTGTTGCTGACAGTGCTAGATGAAAGTCTCTAGGTATCCCATTAGGTGACAAGTGAAAATGAGTTCTGCGGCCAAAACTAAGCAATTTGGCACCATTTAGTACAGAGATGGCATTTTCTGCTCAAAAAGGGCCCAGAATTGGAACAGCAGGAGGTGTTACAGATCAAGATTGAGATGCGCTGGCCAAGCTGAGTGGGTGTCTTATGGAGCAGAGCAGCAGTGGGTGCTGAAGTCCAGGATTGAGATATGTTGGCAGAGCTCAGATGGGGAATGTTGCCCAGTTTCTGAGAACAACACAGAGCCTGTATTTTAATTAGAGTTCCTCTGCTCATCTGCATGGCTCAGCACAAACTTTCACCTTCTGAATTTTCCAGGCTTTTATTAGGACCTATCCAAAAGACAGATTTTCCACTTTTTCCCTACTCCTCCCCCAGTGAAGACATGCCAGTAGCGACCAGTCACACCCATGTATTCTGCTGTTGGCTCTTATTAAACGTCACAGGTCAAGCATCAGAAAGATACGTACTAATTTCACATATATAGACTGATATATGGTTCCTGCTGTAAGGAGTTTCCCATTCAGACTAAGCAAGGCCTGCAACCAAAGACAGGAGGCTGTGGGATTTCAGGGAGAGGCTGATAGCAGAGAAGGCATGATGACACGCAAATGAGTGAGCTGGACACACAAAACCTGAATAATTGACTTGATGAAGCCTGGGGAACACAGAGAGAAGCAGTAACACAATGGGAGTGTGGAAGAGGACAGGAGGTAGCAGGCTTGCAAGTATCTGCAATGTAAATCCTGCCGTGAGTACTGCCTAATGGTTATTAGGTACAGCTAAAGATTCCATCCCAGGCATTACAGATACGCATGACCGATCCCAGCAACAATAAAGGAATTCATAGTTTGAGAAAAACTCCTCCCCTTTCCCCATTGTGCACAGGCCTACAGTTTAAGCTGGCCAAAGTAGGTCAAAGGGAATGAGTTAATTTGAATATGTAAATTCAACTTAACAAGGAGTAAAGACAATTGCTTCAAGCTTGTGAGTTCAAGCTAAGAAAAACAGGTCTTCGTAGCTCCTTTGGGAACTGGAAGCTTTGGCTTTTACCCCTCCCTGCTATTTCCTCCTCTTGCCCATCTTCATCCCCTCTCCTCTCGCTTCCTGCCTAATAAGCATCAGGCAAACCCCTCATTTCTCAAAATCGAGCCTGTGGTCAGAAAACCAAACACAGCAAGGTCATTAAAAAGCTTACGCATAAAGGTTTGTCAGCTCTGAGTGGCTGCTGAGAGCATGTGCTACGTGTGCAACTCTCCATACCTAATTTTCAAACAAGCAAGAAAATGCATCTTTTGTCTGGCTCCTGCAGTCAGAGTCTTTTTTCCTCTTTTTATTTTTTTTTTGCTAAAGGGAACAAGTTCCGTTTCCAATAACTGAAGACTGATTAAATCCTCTGTCTCTCTACCACTCGCCCCCTCCCCCAGTCACAAGCAGCTCATACCATGAAACAGTGTCAAGATAAGGATTGCTTATACAAAGGACTTCATATAACCAGGGAGAAGAAACAAAGGAAAACTGTTGACATTAAGTTTTGATTTAACTCTTTCTGTTCTAAAATCCACTAACTCTTACCTTTCTCTTCCTATGCTTTTAATGAAAGTATTCCAGCAAAAACTCTTAAATCAGTGTGTTATATCTTTGAACCAGAAGTAATTGGCTTGATATTTCCATAATTAAGCAGATATTTAATTAGTACTTTTACTCAGCCTGAGTCAGCCCTTATGAACCCAACAGCCCTGTGTACCTCTCTATTACCTCTAACTAAAATCTGTGGGGTGCTGGGTCGCTCAAGGGGAGGAAATAAGGAGCCAAATTTCAGTTCTTAGATGACAGTTTCACCTCTAATTTGGCTGTTTGAGACAAATCTAGATTTGCATTGGCTTAAAATGGGTGTTGACCAAGAAATCTCTGTTTAGCTCTATAACCAAACTGGTTCTCTAAGGGAATCTCTTTTTTTTTTTTTTAAACCTTTTCTTTTTGTTGGTAGGAATGAAGTTCATAAAATAAATCTTTTAATTACCTTTGCAGTCTCATTCAAGTCCACTGACAAAACTGTTCACGGAGATTGAACACCAGCACTTTATGAAGACCAAACAGCAGTGGTTCCTCCTGAGTAGCTTCGCTTTTGCTGATGTGGAAATTGTACCTCTTCTGGGAGTTAAAGAAGCCAACTTTAGTCTTCGGGGCAACAACGCAGAACACTGCATTAGCATCAGATGAAAAACTAATCACCCCAAAATGGAATCACGGCTTAAATCCCCAAAGTACTGCTATGTTAGATAGGTTACCTGCTTGCAGCCTAACCCTCTGATGACACAGTACTAATAATGGGGTCCCCGAGCTGTGACAATGCTATGGGCTTGTGGCTGCCTTATGGGCACATCTAATTATGATGTTCTGTGACAAGGCTATAAATACACACGCTCCCACAGGTGAAGACCTGATTGCAGTGAGCAGCAAGGGGTTCTGGCAGGTATTTGCTCTGTTCTCACACAGCGTAGCATTGCCTGCTTGAACTGGAGGGCTGTTTATAACGGCAAGAGCCTCGTGGGCCTGTACCCCGGGGAGTTCAAGAGTATGGAAGCAGCGAGATTTCATAATCACATATAGATCAAACGTTAGCGGGAGAAGTGCCGAAGGGAAAGAAGAGTAAATTTGTTTAAATGAAAAAGCCTACTGACAAAACCCAAAGACTACCTGAGCAAAGGAAAAAGGGGATTATGTATTAACAGACCCACTCTGGTGGGCTGAACGTAGGTCGGAAAGGAGATGAAGATAACCACTCTTTTACAGGGTACTTAAGCTGGTAGCTATTTGAGGAGAAAGAACTGTTTGAAGGATTTCTTGAAGAATAGGGAAGGTGGCTAGGCCTCATTTGTTTTCAGGATTCTGTTCTTAGAGATCATTACATTATCATAACGCTTTAGGCTCATAAAACCAGTCAGTGCTCTTGCACACCACCCACTGCCAGGTGAGGAGGCTTTTTCTCACCTTCTCCTTCCCTAGCAATTCCAGCCCCTGTCATCTGCCTGTCCTGCCCACCTTTGCATTCTCCATCTCCACTTGCTCTGAGGAGCAACTTCACAGGAACAAAAAAAAAAAAAAAAAAAAAAAAAAAAAAAAAAAAAAAAGAGGAAGTCCTTTTTGGCAAGGACTAGTAAGAAAGGGAACCTGACGGGCAGCCAAATGACCCCTGAGGGCCAGTCATGAATTCACGGCAGTGGCTGCTATGGATGAGCTGTTGACTGAATACCAATTCTTGCATCCTAAAAAGAAAAATCAACAAAAGCCTTCCACTATCCCATCTCCTTTACTGTTTGTTTTGTCAGAGTCAAAGGAGATGACAGTCACTCACAACACAGAGCTGAGTAAGAAAATTATCAGCTGCCTCAGCCAACGCACTGCAGCGCACAGTTGTCAAACTCTTGCAAATTTTGTCATAAGCCTTAGAGCTCACATTTCTATGACTTCTAAAGAAGCCCAGAAAAATTCCCTTTCATTAAATAAGGGAAACCTCCCTTTTGCCTTGCTACACCACCTCTGTGATGGGATGAAAGAGACAACAAAGGACACTCTCTCTAACCGCGCCCAGCGGAGGCTGCCTCAGCAGGAGCGTGGGCAGAGATCTGATGCAGTTAACTCAACCCTGGAGAGAGCACGGAAGAGGCCGAGACCAGAAGCTATGCTACAGAAGAAGACAGAATATACAGTAGGGCCAGCGATTAGCTCCAGGTCACCAACTGGTTTGCTGGGCAGGAGCTGTTTAGACAGAGGCACAGGTCAGAGGAGCTGGGGGACAGCAGTGACAGGCTTGGGGCATACAAGAGTGAAAATACAACACACAGACCCGCAAAGGTGCTGGGCGACAGAGGAACAGGGACACTGTGATGAAGAACCCAAGGGAGAGAAGGGTGAAGCAGTACCACAGACGGGCTTCAGCTCGGTGCTGGTAACACGGTGAGGTCCAGGCCCCGAGGCAGGCCCAGCCCGCGGCAGCACCAGGGCAGAGCTCACCGCGGGTTCCCGGCCCCAGCAGTAGCTCCCCCGCCACCCGAGGGCCCGGCTCTCCTAGGCCGGACTGTCCGCAGGCGGCCCTAAGGCGCAGCAGTGCCCCTGAAGGAGCCGCTCCCCCCCGCCATTTCCCCTCACGAGGCGCCACCGCGCTCGCGCAGCCTCCGCCTCCCGCCTCTATTCCCGTAGCTCAGTTACGCAGGCGGCGCTTAGCCGTACCTCGCGGAGCTACGTAGGTTGCGCTAGGGGAGAGGCCGCGCCGTTCGCGTAGGGCCCGCCTCGATTCCCGAAGCGCCTTTACGACAGCTGGCGGCCGGCGGGGGCGGGGCGCTACGGAGGCGGCGTAAGGAGGCCCTCGCCGCCGGCGTCCCTCCTCAGGCGTGGCGGGAGTGGGGGGAGGAGCAGCGGCCGCCCCGCGATGTGGCAGAGGTCGGTGTGCGTGGGCCTGCTGGCCCTGGCGCTGGGCTACCTCTGCCTGCTGGGCCCCGAGCTGCCCCACTCGCCGCTGCGGCAGCTCTCCGCCTCGTTGCTGGGGGGGCTGCGCCGGGCCCGCTCCCTGGAGGGCCGGGTGGTGGCGGCCTGGCAGGCGGCCATCGTCCGCCCGGCCCGCCGCTGGGCGCGCGTCGCCGTCGGGTAGGTGCCGGCAGCGGGGGGTGGGGGGGGAAAGGGCGCCCCTGGCGGCGGGGCGGGGGCGCCCTGGGCCGGGCGGTGTGTCCATATGTCTTTATGTATATATGTGTGTACGTGTATGCCTGGGCCTCACCTGCCGGGTGGAGCTCTCCCGCCTGCGGCCGTCGGCCTCGGTGCGGCCTCCGCAAACCCTCATGAGGTTCTTAAGACCCTCACGCCTCTTCGTTAAGCCTCTGTGTTAATTTTCCAGGTCTGTAGTTTTCCACACAACGGCATTTCCCCCCTACCCAGAGAGCCGCCAGCGAGTGTGGGCACCTGCCCGCTGCGTCGCTTAGGCAGAGGTAGACCTCGGCTGAGGGGGGGGTTAATGGTCTGGAAAAGTCACATATTGTTGATTTAAGTGTGCGGTGTGGTCCAGACCTGTTTCGCAAGCCCATCTCGGGAGACCTTATCCCTGACTTGGTTGCTTGTTAAAAAAATTTATACATGGATTCCGAGGGACTGGCCATCCCCAGGCAGGTGGCAACTGGGGAGCGTGGTCTGGCAATGAATAGGTGCGAGAGATGAGTTTATGAAGTGGGGAAGTGCGCGAAGCCTTCATGACCGGGGAGAACTAACTGAGTCAAGGCAGAGATGCAAAGGAGAGAGATGATGCAGGGAAGGGAGAGGAGAAAGCAAGGGACGTTGAAGACACCTGTGTGTGCACAGGGAAAACCAACACCCTTTCTCTTTTTAAACTGGAAACAGGGTGAGGGGAAAGTTCAGGAATATCACATTGATCTGAAATGCTGGGTTTAAGTCTGACCATTAATCTTGCTGTTATATATAGCGCTTGACTCACTCTCTTTTAAATATAAGGACATGACAGGATAACTTGACTTTGACTAGAAGATTCGGCCTTCGAGTGTTGGAAGAAGTCACTCCACCTCGATGGCTGTGTAGCTGTTAGCTGGAGTCTGTCTTGCTCTTGTGTTACAGTTGATGCACACTTTTTCCCATGAATATATGGCAAAATAGGTTTTCCAGTGCCTCGTTTAGCCTTCTCTTTTGCCGCACCTTCACTGGAAGAGCCAGGTATCTTCGTTTTGTTCCTTGCTTTCTTCCTTGGTTTAAAGCGACTGAATGTATATATATATAATATATACACACACCAAACTCAAAGTTCAACAGCAAACGCAGTTCATTAGTAGCATATCCCTGCTGTTAAGGGAGTTTATTAAAAGCATGAAGTATGTTAGCAGAGGAATGGCAAGAAGGGAGACGAAAGAGAGTTGGAAGATGATTAGAGGTGTCTCACTTGAAAGAACTGTGACTTGGTTTATGTCCCCTTGCATCTTTAATGATTCATTAAAATACAAGATTGCTGACCTTTGGCCGCAATAAATTTGGGGCTAAAATGCTGTTTGAGCTTATTGTTTCTTTGGTTTTCTTTTCTCTGCTGCACCAGGGAATTTTTCTCTCCTGGGTGTATGAGATGATGCACAATGCAGAGGATTTCTGAGCTGGTTACCTCATGTACTGAAAAACCTCGGGGTTTTTAATGTCCTTTATTTTGCATGATGCAGCCTTCACGTGTTGTGGCCCAAATCATGCATGAAAGGTCACTGACAAGGAGGAACACTAAACGGCTGTGTGTTTCACGCTGACATGTAAGCAAGCACTGGTGTTTGGACTGTCGTGTGGGTAGACAGAGTAAGTTGGAGATCCTGCAAGAGTTTTATAGATTGTTTGGACCCCTGTCGGGGAAGCATGGGGCAGAGGAACGGAAATTGCACTTGACAGCAGTTCCAGAAGATGCCTTAGTAATTGCTGGTATCGACTCAGTAAATATTTGGTATATATCAGGGTGTCTCTGAAACCAAGGAGTAGAAACAAGGGCAAGTGTTCATAAACTTTCTTCCTGGGGGCCTGGTTCCAGCCCAGAAACTTTCCTGTTCTCTAGTCTGAATTAGATTGTGTTTAAATTCATGTAATTGGTAAGAAACGGGGACTGGAAGACTTTAGCCACAGGCTAGACTTCACATAAAGTCTATATCTGCCAAAATGGTTCTTATAATTTCCTAAATATTGTAGGATTTTTCTCCTGCTTCCACTATTTGAGAGAAGGTGGCATGCTATTTCTGGAAATTTGGGATGGTCCTTTTGAGATTGCAGTTTTCAAATATTTCAACTGACAAATTGCTCTCTTGACTTCTTATAAACAGAACCAGACTATGTATGGGGTGTTTGTGTGTGTAGTTTTGGTTATTGTTAGCAGTAGTTGAAACTCAGGAGGGTGGTCTAGTAGACTTAAATAATTTCAGTTTGGTTTTAACAGTTCTGGATTGCATGTACTTTTTAAACTAGAAATACATATTTAAAAAAAAAAAACAACCTTATTTTAAGAATTAAGAATTTAAAATTTTATTCTTATTGTGCCTATCCCTTTTTGAGTAAGCCTAAGGCAGCACATGAAGTACCACCCTGCAGCTTACTCTTTATTGTTTTAATTCAGCAGAATGTTAGAAATCCCTCTCTCCTCTGCAGCGCTGGAGCACTATAAAAGCCTGTCAAAAGCAGAACGCTTTAGTATAGAGTTTTGGGAAATTAATATGCCTTTGTGGTTGTTTTGGTTTTTGGTTTTTTTTTTCATTTGGTTCGTTGTTTTCCCTCTTAGCATGAGGGCTGCGACCAGCAAACATCACTGGCTGGGAAGTGATCTCACTGTATTGTCTCAGAAGCACCCTAAGGTACGTGTGGTTTTCCCAGTAAGCATTTTCCTTCTCTCTTCCAGGGTCAATGCCTGCGTAGACGTGGTTCTTTCCGGTGTGAAGTTGTTAGAGGCTCTCGGTCTTGAACCTGGGGATGGAAAAAATCACGCAGTCTTGAACTCCAGACAGGACCTGAAAGAAGCATTTGCTCACTTCATGGAAAAAGGGGCAGCGGCTGAGCGCTTCTTCAGTGACGCCGAGTCTTTCCATCACATTGCACGGACAGCCTCTGAGTACCCTGGTGCACAGGTAGGTCTACCACCTGAAGATAAGTGTTGAGAAGCATGTTTCTTATTTTCTGCATTGTTGGTGACTTTCGTCCTCTGTCTAGTGAGAGTGCAGATTGTTTAGGAAAGAAACCCATGCCATAGCTTGAGTGTGTTAATGACTTTCCACATAACTCAGCACCTGCTGCAAATAGTAGGGTTTCAAACGGTCTCTCCCTTGATTCCCAGAACTGAAATGTCAGTCCAAGATGCCTCTGTAAGAATACTGTGATATGAGAGCCAGATGGGGCTGATGCTGTAAAAAGTTCTAACGTCTTGTAATGAGGCAGGAAGGGAGGAAGTAGATCCAAGCATTAGGAGTTGTAAATGTTCCAATCAGCTTCAGCTATTTAACACAGGATTTAAATTCTCTCTAGAAGGAGGGGTGATGAAAAGAAATAATTTTTCTGAAGACTCCCTTTCCAAAAGCAAAGTTTTGTTGTTCTAATTTATACTGGGTCTTCTGAACCTAACTTGATACTTTGCTTGGCAGTTAGCTAATTTCTACAAACTGCTTAATGCTGCCTTCTATGCGGTTCGCCAGCTGCTTTTGAAAATTGAAGAAGAGCTCTAAATGTTTTCCATTGGTCAAGACTCTCCTGTGTTGATTTGCTTCTCACCGCTTTTGCTACGTTGGCTTTCTGGAATCACCTGATCATTAGCTGTATCCTTCTACAGCCTGTTTTCTGTCACCTCTTGAGTGCCCGTGATCCTCATGACAATCTATATTCTTTGGTTTCAAAGCTCTCATCAGAGTTGGCTTGCTTACTTGAAAGTTTGACCTTTCTTACCCGAGGAAACTTTTACAGTTCCACTCACTTCGTGTGGGCACAGGTAGCAGCTTTAACCTGGATTTCAAAGTGGAGAAAGTATTGTTACAGTTTTTAAATGCTTGCTTGTCAGCCTTGCTAATAAACGCAAGTTACCAACTGCCACAGAAAAGTTGCACAGAGCTCGGGGCTCTTTACGTTAGGAATGAACTGATTCATGCAGGGTTGTGAGTTAACTGATGGCAGATGATAAAGAAAAAGTCAGCGAACACTCAACTTGTTGGTCTCGTAGAGAATTGTAAAACTGTTTTGCCTTTGGCCCCAGTAAGCTTTACTAACTTCTTTAATGCTAAACCCTTTTCTAAAAAGCTAAAATCTCTGGCCTGTACTGAGGACGAAGCTGTCAAAGCGAGGGAATGCCCATACCTGCCTCCATTTGTTTTACAGCTTTACGTAGGAGGAAATGCTGCTCTCATTGGTCAGAAGCTTGCAACAAATCCAGACCTGAAGGTATGTGTTCCAGAAGTTTCATGCTATTTGCTTTTCTTTAATGAGGCTCAAACTACCTTTGGGGGATCTTCCAGTTATTTCTTAGTTTTTGGTGGAACATATGGTTGGCCTTACAAATTGACAAGCATAGCTGATTATTATTTTTTTAATTTAATTGTTGTATTTTTAAAAAATCTATTGTCTAGGTAATGGCTTCCAGTTTATTGCTCCCTTAGACTTATTTGCTTCTGTCTTAATTCTCTCTCTAATAAATATGGATCCCTATGTCATCCTGATCCTCTTAATTTTTGCTCTCGTTTCATTTAGTAAAGGTTGGTTCCTCTTTTCAGGTGGCTGTGTGAAGGCCACATTGTTTGAAACGGATTGGCGTAAGATCCTCCATCCTTCAGTGAGGTTGTAAGAATGAATGTAGTTTGGTTCTAATCCTGTGATGGCTTAAGTGAAGGTTTCTGTACAGTGCCTGCCCAAACCCTGAAAGGAATACAGTTTCCTGTACGAGGTTATCTTATGTATCAGCTACTGCTAGGAAGAAATGAGCAGATTTGGGACCAATACATATACAGAATCGCTTTATACAAAATAAGATAGCTGCTTAAATGCACTGAAATACTGGCAAGGGACGTGCCAGGGAAACCTTGATTGTTTTTTCTTGTTTTCTAGATCCTCCTTTGTGGCCCAGTTGGTCCTAAACTACATGAACTACTTGATGACAATGTGGTTGTGCCACCTGAATCCATGCAGGAAAGAGATGAATTCCATCTTATCTTGGAGTATCAAGCAGGTACCTTGGGAACCCTGAACATTACTAAGATAGTCCTGGTTTTAAAGTTGGGGTTTTTTTTGCATTGGTTAATTCCAAAAGGACTGTGTAAGTCATCAGTACTGGCAGGTGTCACTGGACTAATCCGGTAATTCCCAGTGCTTCAGGGAGCTGTGGTAGGTGAACAGACATCTGAAAGTCTTTTGAAACTTTTTTCCTTTGTAATACAATTACTGTAAATATTGACTTATGCTGATGTCATGCCACCCCTTTGGTTCTGTATGCTTGTACGCTATGACCTATAGAAACCAAGTGGACTTTCCATTTTGTTGTGATGCACAGCCTAAGCAGACATGCTGGGTATAATTCTAAAGCTGAATGAACACGAAAATAGTCTGATAACGTTATCTGAAAACAGAAAGGTACCATTTAACCGCACGCGGATGAAATTCAGGGTAACCCTAATGTAATGGCTAAACCAAATCTGCATGTATTTTCTTGCTGTTCTCAACCTGAATGCTTCCACTGGTCCTGTCTCAAAATGTTCAGAAAGAGTTACATTGGTGTGACAGAAGAGGGAGTATTTGGCAAAGAGGGAGGCAAAGAACCACCTAATTAAGCACTTTCAGCAGCAAAACTAATGTGTAGCAGCACCCAAAGCATGAACTCTGGTGAACTTCTGGCTGAAACAAGGTTACTATAACCAACAAGTGCTGTTCCACAGTAGCACTTGTAAAATTACATTAATCTCTTAAGTAAATCTTAATTCTTCTTGCTCCTAGAAGCAGCCTGATTACATGATACGTTAGTCCATGATGTCTCCTTTTCTCAGCATCTTTGTTCTCAGGTGAGAACTGCCCTCTTGATGCAAAGCTGCGGATCTTTGCCCTAGACAGAGCTTTGCCGTAAGCCTTTTCTTAAGAGGAGGCAGTGCTGATGGCTGTTGATGCTGGTTTAGTGGCTTTTCCAAAAACGCTGGTCATATTCTCCAAACTGTAACAGTCTGGGAGAGCTGGGTGAAAAAGTAGGCAGGCTGGTTCTAAGGTGGTGATTCTACCTGTAATAACCCCCAAAATGCTTGTGTCTCAGGTGCTTTCTGATCAAGCTGCCCTTTGTGACTTGTGTTTGTTTATTGCCTGGCATTTCGTTCTGTTCAGTTATTGTAACTGGCCCAAGGAACGGCCTGCTGCCTGAACAGAGGTGCAGGTAGAGATGGGGAGAGCTGGCAGAGGGCTGGCCCGTTGGACTGTGACTTGTGTAATTTGTATCCTCCCTAGGCTCGCTGTCATTACCCTGTTTTCTCATGGCTCAGTGTCCCGGAGATGGGCCCCACTTAATTTGTGATCTTATCCAAGAATAAAATCATTTACACGCACAGCACTGATGCAACGCTATTCTGCAGATCGTTTCTGGGAGCTGCACAATGGGGAACAGTAAGAGCCATGAGAATTTTCAGGGTGTACCTTCACAGTCCAGCTTGAGTCTGGCTAACAGGTGGTTGTTGCCAGAAGGGGAAGGTCTCCCCTCTCTGTACATCCTGCACACTCCAAATGTTTGCCTTGAGCTGGCTGTGACACTCGCCTAATTGCACGCTAAACTAATACAACTGATTAAAACATCACAAAGCTTGCAAAACCAAACAAGTATTGAATTTTCCTACTGATCAGACAACTATCTAAATAAGGCAGAGGGAGTGAATGAAAAGAATGAATGAGAAAAAGAGCAAGACTACTTTTATGGCTGGCAGTAGCTGTTAATTGGACTCGGACACTGTGAAAACCTGCCTTCAGGTTCCAGCAGAATATCCCAAAACAATCTCCAGATATGTGGCTGGATTTGCTTCTGAGTTAACGTGCTTCTCTTTGTTTCACCCTAGGTGAAGAGTGGGGACAAGTGAGAGCACCCAATGCCAACCGCTTCATCTTCTCCCATGACCTATCAAATGGTGCCTTAAATACGCTGGAAGTGTTTGTTTCCAGCTTGGATGAGTTTCAGCCAGATCTCGTGGTACTTTCTGGACTTCACATGATGGAAGGCCAGAGCAAGGAGATGCGGCAGAGACGACTTATGGAGGTAAGAGACTTGAATACCACCTTAACTTCCATTCAACACATGCTTCGTGGCAAACTTCTGGTTTCCCAGGCTTGAACTTGTAATTAGGCTCTGTCTTCAGATCTCCCACAAATCTTTTCAGTATTGCATGCTAAAAGAAGAACGTGAATTGTAGGAATGGCAAAAATCTAATCACGTAACACTAATGTTTCTTGGATTCAGTGGGTTGTCTAGGAGAAAAAACGGTATGGTCTGGTTGTCTGGCTGGAGTACGGTGACGTAGTTACTGGAGCTTATCTAGTGGCTAAATTACTCTTTCTCTATCCCAGATGCCAAGATGATCAGGGTTATAATCAAGATTTCCATTTTTTAAGCAGCATCTGTGCTAGATAATCCAAGAGGCAGCCTTCTCATCTGAGTCCAAGAGAGCTACACCAAGTTTTCTTTTTATTTACAGATCATTGCCTGTCTCACAGCCGAGTGCCTCTCCTGAGGCAATACACTAGCCTTCCCCCTGCCCCTTTTCTCTGTTCTAGGATCAGCTGTTCTACAGCTGCTTCACACTGGCGAGGTTTCTGAATTAGTCCATTAGAAAAGTCCTGTGTTGGGTGCAGATTAGGGTTAGATATGGTTTTCCTGCTCTGGGATTCTGAAAACTAGAAGTTGTTTTTACTTCTTCCTCTTAGCAGTACATTCTGGCACTTGTGAGATACCGTGTTTATATCCATACATGAGAAGATTAAACTGTGTATCTCTGAGTTAAAAACCCTTTGTTCCTTTTGTTTTGTAATGAATATATGTCTTAGGGTGTTGGTTTTTTTTTTTCCTTTTCCTGTACCCCTGTAGGCTGTGGCTTCCATCTCCGATATCCCCACGGACATTCCCATACACCTGGAGCTGGCCAGTATGACTGATCAAGATTTTATGAGCAACATTATGCATCAGGTAACGAAAATGAAAGGGCATGCTCTTTTCATCAGGTTCCTTTCCTTAAGTATCACAATGCGCAGACTGGTAGATGAATATAGAAATGAAAACTTTAAAATTAGGGCTATCCATTTAGAGGTAAAATTGAGAACTTGGGTTTAATGTCTGCTATTGCATTCTGAATGCTTCTGTTTTCTCTCCTGAGCTTACCAGAGTCTCCTCTGTGCAGCGAAGGAGAACTGTAACGACTTGTGGCTTAGCAGAAGACAGATCTGTTTTCTTTAGCTCAGAGAGAGTATTCAATTTAGATCGGTCTCTCTGGGAAGTTTCATTTTGGAGGTGTCTTACAATGCTCTCGGTTGATCATCAGACCGTTTTCAGCGAGGAATAAGGATTTTTTGCAGATCTGAGTTTATTCTGCAAGTGTATTCAGTAAAAACACCATGCAACACAGCTGGGCTCTGTTCTCTGATGCAAAGATTTTTTGCAGTCAGGGGGTGAAGGTGACCCAGGAGAATACTCACAACTCCACAGACACAAGTACCTTTGGCTGGTTTGAATTTAGCAGGCTTGCGGATTGCTATAAAAAACAGGATCTGAATTTGAGCTGAGTTTATAATTTAAGAAAAACTCTATTTCTTTGTAGAATTTCTTTCCTGCAGATCTGAATGGTTCCTTGTTTAGCTTGACACAGCTCTAATCTCAGTGTTATGAGAGTTTCATGTGGATTTGATGTTTTGTTACTTTTTAACATCAGAGTTTGTGTCTAGAAAATTAACTACGCAAAATGAGCATACACCCTTGTTGTGAAATGTTTTCTTGGCTAAGTAATTCTTGCAAACTTGTTGAACTAGGGAAGCTTGTGCGGTGACTTCTGTCTGCATGTCTCCAGGAAACTGGGTGCTCTCTTCTGCTGAGCACGCTGGTGATAGAGCCAGTGACACAGTATTGTGAAAACAATATCCTGAATGAGGAAGACCAAAGTCTGATTCTGTCTCTGAAGGAAAAACTGTTGTTCCTGTGTTTCTGTTAGCAGGTCTTTCCCCTGGTGAACTCCATTGGGCTCAACGAACAGGAGCTGCTGTTCCTCACGCAGTCTGCCTCTGGTCCCCACGCCTCCCTTGCTTCCTGGAGCGGAGTTCCCGATGTAGGTGTAGTCAGCGACATTCTCTTCTGGATCTTGAAGGAGCATGGAAAGACAGCGGCACGGGCCTCCGATCTCACACGGATCCACTTCCACACGCTGGCCTACCACATCCTCGTCACAGTGGACGGGTACTGGGGCAACCAGGTTGCTGCCGTGGCTGCCGGAGCCAGAGCAGCAGGAACTCAGGCCTGCGCGACTGACACCATTGACACTGGCAAAGTCTTTCTTAAAGCTCCTTTGGAGTTTGTGACCTCCCAGATCGAGGCACCTTCCCAAATCTCTTTAAACCCGGATGAGCCAGTGGTGCATTGGCACAGAGAAGGCATCTCATTCCATTTCACTCCTGTTTTGGTGTGTAAAGATCCTGTCCGGACCGTGGGCCTTGGGGATGCTATTTCAGCTGAAGGACTGCTATACTCAGAAGTATATCCTCAATAGAAGACGAAGACCCTCCTTTTTCTCCAACACTGTATGGTGTCTGAGGAACCATGGTGTTCTCCTTAGGATTTCAGCCAGTGATGGTATAGGAACAGAATCAGGGTGTGGTGTGTTTTCTGGATATAACTGAAAAAGAGCCAAAGAATAATTCCAGGTATAAACTGTCAGATACATTCCAGTCACTTGGCAGTGGCTCGAACGCTTCACATTTCGGTGCAGATGTTTTAGTATTTAATGTGAAAATTGGTTTTGCTTTGTCTTAAGCATGCGGGGAGGGAAACAAATATCAAAATCCCTGTTTGGCATAGGTTTGCTGTTTGTAACTCTGAACGGATCTTGTCTGTCAGCGCTGGAAAGTGCGGCAGCCAGAATTTCCTGCGTGTGGATCCCAGGGAGAGCACAGCAGTGCTCAGCCCTGTCTTCCCTCCGATAAATTAAAAATAAAAGGCTCTTGCATTATCTGCTCACAGCACATTGCTACGTGGCAAGAGCAAACCTTCCGCTTGCTTGGTGTGATGATGAAATCTTTTATTGATGAAATTACCTCTCAGCCTCCATGCCCCCAGCACTGGAGGGAGCCAGAGTCCCAAAATGTGATGCACGCTGTACCTACTCCTTAAATGTGCAGAGAAAACCTGACTCAAGGCTGCATAGATTATTTTGGGTATCTGTTGTCACTGTGACTAAAGGTATTCAACTGAGCCCTAGTAGCCCATCCTCAGTTTTTGGGCAATTAGAAGTGAAGATAATCAGGGTTTATATTTGGGGAGACAGCTTTATCTTCTTGCCAGGTAAACCACAAAACATTACCTGTGTTTGCTGTACACTAAATGCCAAGAGTTCCAGCCAGGGGGGCTCACGGCTGATGTTCTTTGCTGACAGTGGGTGCTTCTAGCTGGTGTTTTACAGAAAAGCTACTGAGTGCTGGAGACTAATTTTTTTGTTTGCAAATGGTTGTTCAATTTTCTTCAGTTTCCCTGCCTTCCATTCAGAAGGGTTAATATATTAGGGAAGGTCCTTCTGGAGGCTCAAAAGCTGTGACAGTGTATTCCAGGTAAGATGGAAGCGAGGAGGGGTTTTTTAGGGTTTGATTTTGGTGTTTGGTTTTTTATTTTTCATTCACTAGGTCACTGATAGTTTCTTTGCTCTGGACAGCCTTTGAAATTAAAAAAGTAGAACCACCTGTCCTTGTTAAATACTTAAATTTTTTCCTCTTCATAGTAGCACACTATGGATTGCATATTTCTTGGTCTCTTTCCAGCGTGGTTTTGTCTGTCCACTTCTGGGAACTTCAAGTGTATTTGCATAGCTATCATATGCATTTTTTTCAGTATAACTGGATTAAGTGCAATCAGCACGTCTATGCAAGCCTGGGCTGTACCAGAACTTGTAGGAGGTCGCTTTAGGTCAGTCTTTGAATGGAGAGGAGGAGGGTCCCTATCACTTAGGCCAGAGTGATCTGTTTTGGTAACACTGTCATATTGCCATCAGTGCTATTTTCCTGTTGGAAAATGCCATCGTGAATGCTCTGTAAGGATAAAAATTGACAGCTGTTGTAACTTGTACTGACTTAGCACACAATGCTGTCTGTCAATGTACATTTAACTTCTGCTTTCCCTCTGAGTAAAGCCTTCTGTGTTGTAGCGGAGGAGAAATACAGTCAGTGCCATGTTTGTCTGCAGCTTATCCCATCCTGATCTTCTGTTGAGTCTTGGCATTTATCTCGGTGCGGGATCTACTAAAGACTGGAAGTATTTCTATCCAGATTTTTATTATTATTATTGATAAATTGTAGCATGGGACTTGGAGTTCTGGTTTAGTCTTCCTACAGAAAAAATAAATAAAGAAATTCTCCTTTCGTCCATTTAAAAGGTCTGAGGCCGTTAGCAAGGTTATTTTGCAACCTTTGATCGTAGCCTTCTGGCACAGCACCCCGAGGACCACCAAAGGCCACGCATCCTGCCAGCTGAAGAACTAATCCTTTGCTTACGCTAGGTCCCACTTTCCTGATGCTGGGCCAAGCTGTGTGGATTCTGGAGTTGGAAACAAAACAAAACTAAATACACACAAGCTGTCACCAGCAACAGTCCTGCTGCTGTATTTCACTCCTCTCTTCCAAAAGCATTTGCAGGGATGCGAGGCTGATTGGACGGGCATTGCCGTATGGCCATTTAAAATCATGGAAGTGCACTAACAGAACTTGTCCAAGGGTAAGTTACGCTTGGATTTAAGAAGAGTGTTACAGGCCTAAATTCTCTCTCTTTTTTTTTTCTTTTTTCAAAACTCCTTTGAATAAATAACTGCTGTAAACAAGTATGAAAAAGGAGTTTATTGCTTAGAATTCATCTGGGCCTAAAAACTAAACTCTGTTATTAGTAACTCCTCCTTCCGCTGTTCCTGTTCTTTCTCACCAGGTGGTATTTCTTCTTTGGCCCGTTGTCGGTGTGCTGTGAAGGCCTGGCACTGCGAGTCACTTCTCAAACGACAGTAGCTCACGATGGCTAGACTGCTGCTCTATCTTTATTTCTGCTTTGATCAGGCATGTAGAGCTCGCCTGGTCCCCAAATTCACTTACCAAGGATGATTCTTAAGCGTGACCTGCTAATCAGACGTGCCGTTGGTGTTCCTGATTAAGTTTTGAAACCATCTATATGATAATCAAACTGAATTGAATGGTGGGACCCAGCAGCCCGTCTTCACTTCGTGTTTCACATGCTGTGAACACAATGCGCTTAACTTCCCTCTGCCTTCCAAAGTTAATTACAATAAGGGTTGCAGAGTCTCTTGAAATCCTTTTCCTGCACATGTAGGGTGTCTCGCACCTCTGCACAGCTACAGCAGCGACAACAAAGCAAAGCTGATTTGTCTGTAGCAGACCTTGCTGAACAACAGAAATGGGAATCGCAAGTGGGGGTTTTTTTTGGTCTGTATAGGGAGAAAAAAGACTTAGTGAAATTTCTAGTTTTGGGCTTTGGTTGGTTGGTTTGGGTTTTTTGTAAAACACAAAAGTCCTTGGTAGGGGAGAGATTTTTAAACAAATTTATCTAATGGATTCTAAAAATCCAGATCTCTGTTCACCACAAAGAAACAAAACAGTTGCAAAAGTACCAAAGCTTCAAAACCAGGCTTGAAATCATCTCTGCTTTCCCCTGATCCTCTCTGTCTCTACAAATGCTGTTTGTTCTCGTGCCTCAGTCATACCTTGAAATCCAGAGTGACGGATGACTCAAACCTCAGCTACCCTCGCACTCCCGAACAGAAGAGTTTCCACTGGAAATGTTTATTTGCACACATTTTGCTGAAGATGCAATAGACGAGCTCATCGTTGTGACAGTAAGCTAGCAGCTCTCCACGTGATAAAAACTTGTGCACGTGGACATTTTCACTTCTGTGTGCCTGTAGCCAGTGCAGCCACATTGTTTTGGTTCTCTTACCCTTGATCAAAAACGAGCAACGCTTCCTACCTTTCCTCTGTGTGTTGCTCGCTTAAGGCCAAGCAGGGGGTTATTTAAGATGTGTGAATCAAGGGAGGCCGACATGCTGAAAGGATGCATTCCTTCTCTGCCGTGCCCATGCTGATGTGCGATAGCTGCCTGGTCACAGAAGAGCCCAGCCCAAATCCAACTCTTTCCAGTTTAAAGGCTTTTTAGTATTTTTTCTCTCTAGGGGCGTTTCGTAGCATTGCTAAGGAATTACTTGATTTTCTTTACTTCTGTGTTCCTTGGTTATCTCCTCTTGTAGCATGTGAGATCCGGTTAAGTTTGCTCTTTTCTCATGACTTCCTTTTTACAAAAATGGTGCTGAAATTTTCCTTCTTAGCCTTTACGCATTGCCTCTAGCAAGGACTTCATCAGCTGTTTTGACCCTTGTCAGTTGTTGCTTTAGAGCCCGACACCACTTCTCAGCTACTGGAATCCAAAGTTTGGCCAGCAGCACAGCGCTAGATCCATTTCCAAAACCTGACAGAAATGTGTATGGATCGGCCATCAGTTACCTTCTGCCCAAGTTTAGTTTAAGCCTAGTTAGCTGAAGGTAGAGGTCGCTTTTCGTAGCTGTCTCTGTAGCACACCTCCCAGGGACAGTAACAGAAATAAAAAGTAGATTTTTAAACTGTGAAACCCACTGATGCTACTTGCGGTTGGCTTTTTTTTTTTTTCTTATTCTGTAATCATATACTGAATTATCAGGAATGACGTGCCACAGGGTGACCCTTCCAGTCGTGTCCTGAGGAAAAAAAAAAAGTTAAAATGAATACTGGGACCGTTTTTGCGAGAATGGTACAAGGGACCATAATTCTTTCCAGTTACCCTAAAAGTTGTTTATGCCTCTGTGCTGTTGGGCTCTTTGTTGGAGCTTGCAGCGTAGGTGAAAGCTGATACTGCTGTCATCGAGCGAGCAGCTAAACTCCCTCGGCGCCGAGATTTGGCACTGGCTGCTGATGCACGTGCTTGGAGCAATCTGTCCTGAAGCCGTTCCGTCAAGCGCTTCTGTCACACAGTGTGCAGCATTGCTATTTCTGGTGAAAGGAAACTCATCAAGTTTTGGAGTACGTTTGGAAGAACGGTAGAAAACTGGAGGAAAATATTGAATTGACATTTTTATGGCTTTAGTTGGATTGTTCTTGTGTCCTCCATTAAATCAGTATTTGAACATGAAAGTTTGTTTCAAGCCATATTAACTACTCTAGTGCAATTAATGTTTTGGTAAAAGCATACAGTTAAGTTTGAAACTTGTGATCACACCAAAGTGGTAGTTTAATGTTTTAAAAAAAAAATCCATCTATAGACTCACTAGTTAAAACCAGCTAGAACAGATGCCAAATCAAAGCCTGTCTCGTGTTTTTTCTTCAAGCACTAATGAGGTCACTAGAGAGAGAAATGACAATATTAAAGGTTGTCTTTGCTCTTTGTTTTTTAAAGTTTAAGTGATAAGGGGCAGAGGAAACCTATTTGCAACCAGCTGTTTTGCATAGTGTATCCCTTGGCCGGCTCTCAGCCCTCACTCCTGTCTGCTTTCTGCTCCAGCAACACTGACTCTGATTAAACTCTTCACTAAAACTTTTATCTTTGAGCCTGAACAATTGTTCTCCTGTCTGTACAGAGATGTCAGATGAAGTTCTCTTCCGTAACAGATGGAGCAGTTTCTTGTGTAATATCTCAGGTGGATCCTAAGCGCCGACCAGGCTGAATTCTCAGGGAGTTATTGATCCAGACTCTAGTGGGAGGATGTTCTCTCAGCAAAGGAAACAAACGCGGGTTGGAAATAGCACACGTGGCCATTACCTTCTGTGCCGGCAGCTCGGGAAGGCGTCTGTTCCAAACGGCTTCGCTGTCGCTTTGAAATCCCAGCCTGGTATCAGCCTTTGCTGAGAAGAGCTCGGAGCAGCTGAAGAATACAAATGCTGGCAGCTAAGGGGGAATGAGCTCATTAAAACGCAAGGAGGGGGGAAACCTAAAAAAGATACCCCAAAAACATCCCCTAGGAATTTCTCAGGAAAGCTGCTCCTTAGTGCAGCCTGGGTCAAACTGGGTTCAAATCTCGCCTGTATCTTTCATTAAAAAACACACTGATTTTTGTGCAGTTTGGTTTGAGAAAGTGGTAAAGCTTTCCCTGTAGCAGAACTGTGTTTTCTATGATATAAAACAGTCTTGGCAGATGAACTACTTGTTAAAACGTGCTTTTTTGTAGGGCATTTATGTGTGGAGCTTATTATTTTAGTCAAGTTTGTTCTTCTTCACTCAGCACTGAGGCTTGTCTGTCCCTGTAGAAGAGGCTTTGCCAACTGCAACCCACTTCCCAAAGGGGAAGTCTAAATTTTTCACATTTTAGGCAAGAACAGGATGGTGAGTAGGACCCAAGGTTCACCTTGTTCAGTATTGCCTGGGTAGGATGGCATACAGGAGCGAGGCGAGTAGACACTTAACACTGCCCATAGCATAAATCAGCATCCAGTTGTCTCAGGGACCTCAAAACCAGAGTTGTCTGGGCTGAATACAGGTTGCTGGATGGACAGATCATTTCTTGTGGCTGAAACAAGGTCTTGCTAATTGAGTGTCTCCCAGTTTCTTTCCTGTGAGGAAGTCAAGCGGCAGTCTGCCTTGTAAGCTGCGTGATTTAACCTGGTTAATGATATACATTTTTCTAAAAAGGGGAAAAAAAAAAAAAGTCCTAAAGCAGATGGTTTCTACTTCCCTAGAAATTAAGCTCATTATTCTTTTCCATCTTAAAATTTCAAGAAAAAGAGAAGATCAGAATTATGGCTGAGGCCAGAAACAGGTTTTGGAACATAAGGTGTGATTTCCAAAATCCCTAAATGACTTAGTATGGTCCTGCTGAAAAATCCCTTGCTTAATTTCAATTGAAAGACCAGTCCGGCCCCATTCTCATCATTAGATAGCAGAAAAAAAAAGCTCTCCATAAAGATACTATGAATTTACTGTATGCAAATGCCATCATCACAGCACCCAGGGGGAAGAGAGGGGACAAGGAATTGCAGTTCTATTTATTGCCCAACTGTAATTACATGTTTAAAAACGCTTCCTTAGACACGGAGCTCCCTTCTGCTCTGTTCAAATCCAGAAAGTACCAAGGTTATACTGCTTCTTTTCACAGAAGGAGAATCGGTTAATTGTCTGCATAAGCTGTTCACCAAAATACATATTTATTTTAAATATCTTTACAGTACCTCCAAATGTAGTATACCCTATGTACTAATGTGTAACATTTACCCTATAAAAGCATCCTAACAGCCAAGAAAGTAATACCGGTGGGACTGGGAGAGAGATCTTTGATCATTTCTTGTCTCTGCTGGGCTGTAAGTTGAGGAGAGTGGTGCGACGAGGACCGTTCCCATCTATTGAACATAGCAAAGGAGTTCCATAATGCTGCAGTCTGTGTTCACTTTTCTTTTTTACAACAAGCAGAAGGCAGGGGAAAGCAGCTCATAAAACCAAAACAAATGCTCATGGGCAGACTGGGGGGAAAACCTTCCTGCATCAGCAATGCTGGTGCTCACCTACCTGTAATCACACTGTTCTGGTCACTGTTCCTTGTCTTGGAACTTCCATGGCTTGAAAGCCTTCGTGATAAGACTAAAAGATTGCAGCAGTGAATTGCTATCGGGAAAAAAACCTGTCTCGAACTAAAGTTTTGGGGACGAGGTAAAGAGTTCCCACCCCCTGCCTACCCTCGCTCTGCAATCGTAACCTCGTCTTCACAGGCACTCTGTTACGCTGCCGTAACTTTCAGTGTAAAAAGTTTAATGTGAATAAAATCGCTGCACTGTACCTGATTTACACTGCTTCTTGTCTGCTTTGTTTAAATTTGCCTCCATTTTCTTCACCTCCTAGCGCAAGGGAAACCTGACAGGAGTGCTGCTCTGCAGCTGTACCAATACACACCCCGTCGGCAGAGGACAGCTGGAAAAAAAGCCACGTTTAAGATAAGCAGGCAGATTTGGCAATCAAAACAGAGGAGAAAGCAAAGGGTTCCTACTGTTTCAGTGTTCTCCAGAGAGTGGGATAGCACTTTAGTTCCTGGTTATGCTCTAAAGATGCATTAATGTCATTCTGGATAATTGCAGCTAACCGCAAAGCGCAACTGAAGGCTGTTAATGTATCCAGAGCCGTGGTCATGCTGCTCTTACGTTGTTGCTACAGAGAAGTTTCCATTACTAACCTTGCTCTGTTGGACTTGTTAATTATGGAGCGACACAACGCAACACTGCAGAACTAAAAGCAGGAAATATATTTTAAAAAGCTGGGTACCCTAAAATACAAATACGCTGAGCCTGAAGCTTCGGCTGTGTTGGGGAAGCGTACACGTTCTGCTTGCAAAGTTCAGACGGCAAGTCCCACGGCAACGTGAGCTTTGTGTACTTCTGGGTACACAGAGAGGAGGATAAGAAAAACTATATTTAACCCAGTTCCTGCTTCTTTATGTAAAGTATGATGGTCCCGTCCCGCCTTCAGTTCCCAAAAGCAGTTGTTTTGAGGGCCTGTATCAAGCTCGGGATAAATCCCAGAGGCAACAAACTGACAGCAGCAGAGAAAAGGAAGGCTCAGATTTTGCTGTTCAAGGATAGAAACGTTTTCAAAGCATCCCTAGTATCACATGGGCATTAAAATTCCTTGCTCTGCTCACCGATGGGCTGCTCTGACGCCTTGCAGCTAGCAGAAATGATTTCTCCTAAAATGCAGCTGTAAGGAGGACACAACTAAATTATTCAGACCATGGCTGCTGTCATACGAAAACAATTTAAATTTAGCATTGAAGCTGACCTTATCGTCTTTTCTGAAAAGGCTTACTCTTTGGGGTTTTATTCCTGCAAACCAATCTCTCCCCCCATGCTGGGCAACCCAAATTCTCAAGGAAGAACCCAAATCACATGAACACAGACCTTCACTGAGGCTCGTTTATCCCGTTTTTCAGCAAATGATGAGGAATTTGGCAGACATCTGCTGCTGCCACAGTTAGCCTGCTTCTGGAAGAGCCAGCCCCTGAGCGCTTGCCTTCCTGTGGGCCAGCTTGGTGACTTTCTTAGCTACCACATCGAAGATTATGCTTAAAAGTAGGTCGGACTCAAAAAATACAAAGAGTGATCCTGGGATCAGAAGGTGAATGCTCCCAAAGAAGCCGGCTCTCGGAGCAACGAGCCCACGGCTCCAGGCTGTGCCAGTCCCAACCCTGGCTGACTGCTCTGCACTTGCCGTGGTGGGGTCCACTACCTTCACCCTTTCTCCCAGCCTCGTACCACCGACCTTACTACAGCCTGCACAGGGCTTCCTCAGCTGCTCCCCAAGTTCAGCCTCTGGAAGGGTTTGACCCTCTTTGGTGTGCAGGATGCTGACCCCACTGCCAGCTTTTCTAAACATACCAGCACCCTTCTGCAGGACTTACACCCAAACACTGAAGACTACCAACCCTCTGGAGAGATGGATCTCCATCCTCTGGTCTCCTGTAGTAAGCTGTGGCCACACTAACAGTAGCTACGCAGAAACCTGTTCTGACTGCTGGAACGATTCCTTGGGACAAGGTAGAGACCACATGCTAAAATTATTAATGGAAAACAGCTGCATTTAGACTAACTGACCCCCACTGTGGGTCAGTGGCTTCAAGTCAGCAGGCAGCACTGGAGATGATCTGCACCTGCCTGTCCCGACCAGAGTCCATCCTAGTCGGCAACCTGCCGGCTCTTGCGCTTTTCTTTCCTCTGTTCCTCAGCAGGGGCTGAGGTCTCCTCGGGGCTTGTTTCTGAGCCCGGCTCTGGTTCCAGAGGCAGCGAGGGAGACTTTGCAAGTGGAGCTGATGCTCCAGCACCTGGGGAGAGAACATGGTTATAGTTACTGTACGTCTTTATTCCTTCTGCCCTTCCAGGCAGCACAGAGATGCAGAACAATCCCAGCTATTAATTACTCTTGGATTTCTTCTTCTGCTATTTCTAACAATAGCACTCAACTCTTATGAGTTATCCAGCCAGAGACCTTGCAGTACCCAAAGTTCTGCTGAAGGGAAACTGAGGTACAGGATCTCGTTCAGCTGGACTGCTGTGAGAAGTCAGTACAAACTTTGGGATTAACTCATGCTTTGGAAGGGAAAATAGTTCCACTGAAGCTGCTTTATACTCAAGCTGGAGCCAAACCCACAGTATCGTTTTCAGTTCACAGTTTTAGCAAACTCAGAGTTTCCAGCCAGTTAAAGTAGCTACTTAGAAAGTAAAATCAAAACAGGATACTTCCATGCTGAAGTTGTTTCTACGCTTAGATTTAGGCTGACAACCGATGTTATGAACCAGCTCCCTTCTCTGATATGGATGATAAAAGTCCTGCAGATCTTCAGTCCTTCCAAACTCCTGTATGTTTTATTTTTCAGCTTTCCTGACTAAGTCTGGCCTGCATGGAAAGTTTATTCCACGCATGAGAAATGGAACAGGTCCTTAGGGGTGCCAAAGAGAGAGGCCTGGATTACAAAACCTCTCGCCCGGCTCAGTCCAGAGGAAACAAGACCGAGAGTGAAAGAAAATCACCACGCTGAGCAGTTTCTCTAGCACGTTTCTCCTCTGAAGCTAAGGGGTGAGAGGAGGTCAGGCGAGGAAAGGTGGCCCAGGAGATGCTCCTCCCCAGCCCCAGCAAGAAGCAGCATGCACAGATGCATGTACAGCAGCATGTACAGATGCATGTACAGGTCTAAGCCTTCTAAGGCTGATGCTGCCTCCTGAGCAACCTTCAGTCCAGTGGCCTGCACTGAAAGGTAATTCAGCAACATCTGCAAGGGAGGGACCTGGCTGGACAGCTTCAAGGCAGTCCAGCTGCAGTTTATTTTTGTAACAGAAAATATAAAGCACTTCAGAAAATTGTCCTTTCTCTCCAGCAGCCCATCTCCCTCTGTATGTGCACGTCAGCTCTTCCCAAAGGAAGACAAGAGGTCCGGTTTCTGAAAGCACCTCCTTCCCAGAGCAAGATCTCAATCCCAGGCTCATGGAGTCTTGCCCATGATGGCTCAGATAGGAAAGGAAACTTTACTGACACTCCACTCCCCTGCAAAAGCAGGACAGTGTAATGCACCGCAGAGAGCATCTTCCTTCCACACTTCCTTAACTCAGAAAACTGGGAAAGCTATCACCAAATGTTGACATCACTACTGCGTAAGCAAGTCGATACCTTCCTAAACACGTGCTGTAGCTCTGTATTCAAAGAGAGATTTCTCTTCTCCCCTCCCACAGTCCTACTTTAAAGAGAAGGAAAAGTGAAGTACCTGGGGGAAGCTGCATGGTTTTCCCGTACCCCGCAGCTGAGGACATGGCTTGACCCAGGGCCTGGTTAGAGCCCAAAGGTTGCTGAGTGCTGGAGGATTTCCCTGACGGAGCAGCTCGCTGCTTGGATTTAGACTCTTTAGAAGGCTTAGTCCAGACCAGGCTCTCCCCCACCTGCAGGGCAGCTCCCATCTTCTGGGCAACCTCCACCATCTTCTCAAGCAACAGAAAGAGGAGATCCTTGTAAACAGGAGTGCTTCAGACAACAATAAAGTCAACAACAACACAAAAAAAAAAGAGAGCTGTGCTGAGCTGGCTACTGCCTTGGTGCTCGAGGGAAACATCCCCGCTAATTCATTCCCTTAATTAAGAGGGAATCTTGTCTTGCTGTGTATTGATTGAAGAACTGGGCTTCAAAGAGCAGAAATGAAGCAAGCAGCTCTCAGCAGGCGACTGCTCTACTCAGAAAATCTCATAAGCAGAATTTCTTCCTAATAATTGGACTCTAAAGTCAAATTTCCTCCTCGTTTGTTGCCAGTCTTAGTGCAGCTACTTAGCTCCCACTGACAACTGTTAGGCACATACCTCAGGGTCAAAGTCAAGAGTACTGCTCTCCTTCACGGCATTGACCTTCTTCTCCATCTCCTGGTACTGGCAGAGGGCTCCCTTCTTGTCACCCTGGTTATAGAGCAGGACAGCGTAGTTCAGGTTGACCAGGGGGTTGCACCTGCAGCAAACACACAGGATGCACCGTATTCACTGTGGGAACGCTTATCCTGACTTGACTAAGGCCCAGATGTGCCCAAGCAGCGAAGATGGAGACACCTTACTGTCTGGCACAGCCAAGACATGGGGTGCTCTCACCCCAAATCCGATGCGGGGCTGCACAACCAGAGTCCTTTGGGAACACAATAGAGTCCCACGTGCTGGTTGAGAGCAAATGATCCCAGTGTCAATGACAATACAAACAACTCTGCCAACTGCCTTACCCCCGCAAGGCTCTTCTCTGCGACAGCCAATTCTCTGCACTTGGGGACAATCTCAGGACTGTCCTTAGGAAGCGCCTGGTCTCCCAGCCCCTTGCTCCTGGGGCAGGGAGAGCAGCGACGGGGGCTTTCATCATGCTGTGAAAGCTGATCTCTGCTCTGACTTATCTCAGGCCCAGTTTGTAGGAGAGCAGCTTGTCATGGGATGGGGCAGTGGAACAAACTCATCCTTATTGATTGTATTTTACAACCCAACATGCTACAGAAAATGCTGTTTACATTTCATTTTCCTCACCTCTTCTCTCTCGTTCACCCAGTAAAAGCATACATAATTGTATGTACTGTTATATAGAAACAGTAGGCGATACCTATTAACGCAGGACTCGAAGAGAAGCCCAGCACCGCAGATAACCCTGTTATCCTGCACAGTCCTGCCTCCCCTCCTGAGGCAGAACATATGAAGATTTCAAAAAGGCAGAATCGCTCCATATATTCTCATTTTCCACAGTATCCATTTTCTTCACAAGGATACATTAACCCTGAACAGCAACTTTTCATCTGGCACAGTCAGGAGTGTGAGCAAACTAAACCGCAGGGAAAGAGCGAGCTGACTCCCTTGGCTTTGTAATTGGTAAGTGAAACTCTCGGAGATCTGATCCTTCCTTAATTGCCTGACAAACTGCTCTGACCATTCTTTAGCGGTCTGAATTCCACCCTTATTCTGGAGAAGCAAAACGCATGGGTATTACCTGACAAAGAAGTGAAATGCAAGAGGGCCACCGACCCCAGCAGGGGAGCTCCTGCAGATGCTCGGCTCGTCCAGGCTGCAGGACGAGACCTGGAGGACCAGAGGGTGCACTTGGCCAGAGCAGGGGACGCGCTGTCCAGGGGTGCATGGAAGAGCGCCGTCTGCCCGCAGCTTCCTGCAGAGGAGCCGCACACGTGTGTCTGTCACCGCACACAGGGCAGTGAGAGATGCTTATCGAGAGTTTGCTCGATAAATGCGAGTGAGGGACGGGTGCCCTCTCCTGGAGTCTGGCAGGGATAACTGGAGCCATCCAAGGGCTCCAGCACCCACGCCTCGGGGGCCAAGACAGAGAGAACATCCTTTGTGAGAAGTGCAGAAGGGAAGGCTGCTGCTAACGCTGTTCATTAAATAGAAAAGCGTCATTTGCAGGCCATGACTATCCATCCTCGGTAAGTTCTATGGCAGCGCTGCAAGAAAGACGACTATTAGAAGAAATCTGATAGCATTTATAACCATTGCTTTGCCTTTAACTGAGAAACTGGAACGTGGATCCTCCCACAAAAAAAAACACAACCCAACTCCTCACTGTCTTTGCCCAAGCAAAGGAACAAATGCATGAAAAAATAAATATCAAAACCCCATCTCTTCTGGGGGAAAAAAAAAAAGCCAAAAAATAAAATACAAAACCCCAAAGCCACACAATAAAACACTGAAAACAGAGATCAGACAGATCTGGGAACAGCCAGGTTTAAAATTAATTGAACCTTATCAAGCTAATTCGCCTTCAAGAGCTGAGAAGCAGTATGACAGGCCGAAAAATCAATAGCTAAATAACCACAGAAAGAAAGGAGAGCTATGAGCTAGAACCAGTACTAAGAAGAAACACCTTTTTTTAAAGATTTTTCCAAGCCGCTTTCCATTCCAGACCCCAGCAGGGCACCTCGGCCAAATGTCACAGCACTGCTATAAAAGTATTTATGGCAGTGGAAACAAACAGGGCTACCTTCATCCCAGCCAAACACTTCGTAATATGCCAGCAAAGAAAGCCTGTGGGGACACGGATTCAGCCGCACAACAACCGTCTAAAATATATGACATGTTGGCTGAACAAGCCTAACAAAGTCTGGATGTTCCTCCCAGCAGTCCACTTGGCGTTCCTTTTTGCTTTGATGAGGGTTTATTTTCCCAGTAAGACTATATAGCTGTAGCATCACAGCAGTCCCAAATATTTAGGCAAAGTTGTAGGGCTAAATTTCTATTCCTTCTATTTGATCAAAGCACGCGAATTTCATGACTAAGCAGTCTGAGCATTCTTTAAGGTCCTCTACTGCCTTGCTAGGCGTGGAAGGGTGATGAGGAAAGCCAGGCAAAGGAGCTGCCGGGACTTAGTCGGTGATGTTGGTAGGAACGACCGATGCTCAACTGCAAAACGCTCTCGCACTGCGATACATTGATACATCTTTAACCATAGTTTGCACGGGTTCGGTTCCTCTGAGGAGGTTGCACAGACCTACTGATGTTCGAAACAGATGTAGAAATAATATTTAAACCCGCTTTGTAATTCTGTCCATGCGGAAGGATGAAGAGCTTCCATGCCAGATGTGCGCTGGCTGTGCAGGGCTAACTGAGGCAAGAGCTCCGGCACGCGTGTATGCCATGTAACTCCCACTAAACACCTCAGCACCTCTTTGCAAACAGAACTGCACTACAGGGTCAAACACTATTTTTTAGAAACCTGCCGCTCTTTATTATGGGTTTAGGAACTTCCAGAATCCCCAGAATTAAGCCTGGCCGGTGCACCTAGGTTAGAGAAGAGAGAGGAAAAGGGACCAGCATCTCCTCATGCCACCTTGTGGTGGCCACTGCAGATGGAAAGAGTGTTTTTGCCACAGCTCTGCCGCCAGCATACAGGCTCCTGGACTCAGGAGCACTGTGCTGGCTGCTCTAAGTGTGCAAATATTCACAGTAAATTGGGGAGATGAATCACCATCTAATCACCTACTAGTTAAAATACGAAAAGGAAAAAAGAAAGGTAAAGTAAAGCAGACCCAGGGAGCCAAGACTATTCATAGATCTGAGACCAACGTGTTTTTCTGACTGAAACGATGAAATACTGCACGGTTCATTTTAATGTTTCTGAAACCAAGTGCTCTGATTTTAAGTGCTAGATTGCAAACCCAGACATTGTTAACAAAATGGAGGGAAAAGGGCTACACTGTTGCCCTTTTATATGCCCACGTTCTCCCAGCTAAAATCTCTCTGCGCAGTTCAGCACTGGCTTTATCCCAAGCCTCTCATCGCCCTGCAGACTGCTCAAACTTTGGGTTACAAAATATTCCGGGATGACTGGTTTTCTTCTCTTGAATCTGCTTCACTGTGTATAAATATTCGCTGCAATCCAAAGTCATCACCACTGACTCACTAACTAGACAGCAAAATAAAAACCAGCTTTAGGTTGGCCTGAAACAAAATTTCTCTTTCATTTTTTGGAGCTGACCTGAATTTATTAAATAATAATAATAAAAAAAAAAAAAAAGGTGTTTTTTAAACAGGGACTTGCACAGCTGCAGGAATAAAAATGTTTCCCTACTGCAAACTATTAGGGTCAAAGTAGAGAGAGGGACAAAGCACGCAAAGGAAACCAGGCGAGGGAGGCAAAGCAACGCGATCGAAGTGCCAGCGAGGATGAAGACTTACTTGTCCAGTGCCACGGCTTGCTCGTAGGAACGTTTTGCATTCTCAACGTCTTCAAGGTTTGTCAGGGCAACTGTACCAAAGCAAAACGTACACACGCAAGTCGACGCTTCACAAGGATTTCATTTTTAGGACAATTCTGAATGTCATTAGATGGTAACAGAAATAGGTGCTAGCAGGGTTGCCTGGAGTGCTGCCAGGATTAACCCTACTAATCTCACATTTGACAAAGATTTGTCCGCTTGATCCCAAAAATGTCTGTTGCTGGAAATCCACACCCACTCCTTAGGCAACCCAAACCCAAACTCTTATACGTAGAAAATATTTCCTAATATTTAATCTGGATCTGACTGCAATTTAACCTTACTATTCACCACAGAGAGAGCACAGACGATTTGGACTTTAGACTCATCAGTACCCTACTGGGGAACAGCTTCTTACTATAGCCTTTATCCAGTATTTGTTTACTTCAGCCCAAATTTTCTCTCTTTAATGTTGCATCCCCTAGGCTGGATATCCACCAGAGCAGGGTAACGGAGCGTTGCGTACCTGCAAGGAGCATATACAGCTCTCCCATCTTGGGCTGGAAGTTGATGGCAGCGCTAAGGAAGTGGAAAGCAGACGCGTACTGCTGCATCGTGAGGTGGACTAACCCCAAATTGTACAAGATCTTCCAGTCAAAGGGATCCAAGTAGTTTGCCCGCTTCAGGCAGCTGATAGCCTTCAAAAAAGGAATAAGTGTGCTGTAACACAGCCCACCCAGAACAGACCTCCCATCTCTGCCACAAGAGGAATCTTGTTCTTGCGTGAAGTCAGCTACAGGTAAAAAAAAGAAAGGAAACCAGATACTTACTGCTACGTATTTCTTCTTCCCGAAGAAGCACATCCCAATGTTGTTCCAGAGCGGGGGGCTTTCAGGCACGGTGCTGGCTACCACCCTGTATTTGGAGAGGGCAACATCATAATCTCCATGGGCCTGCATCATGCTGCCAGCTGCCAAGGTAGCCTTTGAGAGAAGACAAGCGACCAGCTGAGGAGCTGCACTTCCCCAAATATAGCAAGAAGATAACAGGACATAATTAATAAACAAAGCCATTTCAAGAGCAAACATTTAACTTTTCTGGGTGTTTCCTTCTAGGGGCTGCCGAGACTAACAGTGGGGAGCAGATGTGGACTCTAGAATCTCCCAACATATAGCAGAAGACAGGGTAAAGAAGGCACTCAAGTCTCTTTCTTCCTGCACCACCTCAATCATAACTGTCTCGGAAATATTGCAAGATGGCAAGTGTTTAGAGTGTGTTTTGGGGTGATAGTAGTATCCCCTAGAGTCGGAGTCTCTGAGAAGATCTATGCACTAATAGTTTCTTTATACCAACAAGGACAGATAGAAATAGTTCTGGTGCAAGTTAACCGGAGCAAGCAAGACATACGCAGCAAAGCTAGCCTAGTTCACACTGACTGATACTGCAAATTAATGGAAATATGCATGGGGAAAAAAAAAGCAAGTGATTGCAACACGCTATAACCCACACTAGTTAAGTCCTTTATAATATTCCATAGTGACAAGTAAAATTTGTAAGTGTAGAGGTGTTTTCACAATAACATTCAGCTTGCATTCATATATCATTTATCAACCCCACATTTCAATACTCTACATCGTTAACATTGTACGGAAGGAAAAAGAGGCAGAGAGAAATGAAGTAACATGGCTAAAAAGGGAAGCAGTTTCACCATCAGGAAAGAAACCTAGATGTCAAGCTCGGCCTTCCAGACCAGAGCCAAGGAAAAGTCACATCTGTATACAGCAGCTGGAAGCACAGACAGTTATTAGCAGATGAGAGAATAATATAACAGAATATCACCTGTATGGTGTCCAGGAGTCACAGGGACCCAGGAACAGCTCTTGGCATTTTTGAAACAATGTCTACAACATTTGCTTTGCAAAGTAAATTCCATTTGTTTTCATCCATTTGCGACTTCAGATTAAAAACCAAAGGCATCAATTTAACATCCCATATTCTGCCCCCTCCCCTCTCCCTACCTCCACACACATCCAACACATCCACACATCAGGGAAAGGTCCCAGAAATGTATTTCGGATTAAGCTTTCTGGGCATGATCCTTTTCAGCCTCTCCAGACTAAGACCCTGGCAAAGCTCTGACACTGGAATTAGCTTTAAGAGGTGTCTCATCATCATTCAGCTGGTTCGTTTCCCATTCCTCATGATACCTTGTAGTTGCCTGGGTCGTAAGTAAGCGCGTTTCCAAGGTGTTCAAAAGCCTTCTGGTAATCCCCAACCTGGGAAAAGAAGTAAATAAGCATCAGAAATTCAGGAGCAAGGGGGGTTAAGAAGAAGAGCACGTGCTTTTTGGGCACTAGAATTTCTGGTTCAGTTAAAACAAATATTCTGAAAAGTGAATTTTACAGTGCTCCCATTATACACACGTGTTCTTGTTTGATAATTTACACAACAGATTTATTTACAAAACAAATTTATTTTGCCGGGCTGGATTCACTGTTCTGACCAAACCAAAGTTGTCCATATAGTTTGTGCTCTGACTTTTCTATACAGAAGTGAGCTGTGGGGTGGTATTTCTCTGATTCTTCCTCTCTTCCAGAAAAGAGGCCAACAAATTGCTACTCTGCACATCCTCAATTCCCTCACTTCTCAGGGCACTTTTTTCATGGGAAAAAGTGTCCTCTTGTCTTCTAATGGACTGCAAGTGTTAGTGGGCATGACTGTGTCCATATATAAGCACACGACTGCTTAGAATCCCTTAAATCCTACTGGTTTCAATTGAGTTATGCCAGAATTGTACCATCCAAACAAGATAAAATTCTGGGTACTGGTGTCCTTTTTTGGTCACAAAGATTCATGAAAAGCCCATCTGTCACTCCAGCATTTGTACTGATGCATCAGATCCCAGTACCTTCTGTAATTAACAGCAAGTGGGAAAGCTGTAGAAGCATTTTTAAAACTCTGGAAGGTGAGTATGCATCCAGAGAGACAAGACAAACTGAACAAATGAATCGCAGCACAGAGAACTGGGGGCCAAATTTACAAGGCGAACGTTATACTCACATGACTTCTACTTTACAGATTCCCCTTTCCGTGTCATATTCCCTTCTAAATCTACGCATAGCCACTTAAGACATTCAAGGCTCCTACTGAATTTCCCTATCTCTAGAGCACGACAACGTTTTTCAAGACCTACATTTTATTCTTGAGCATCTAAACAATTAGGGAAACGGTTAAGGATCTTTCCAATTCAGCACTTGGTGCAAGTTTTCTAGCCCATCAGGCAATACCGCCTATTCTTCTTCGCTTGTTCACTCCTTGGGAAGCTTACTTTTGGTATAATCAGATGGTCCTTCCCATACATTTTACAGACGCGAGTGATAAGCATGCCTTTGTAATTTAAATCGATTCCAATTGTCTTCTACGGTGCATTAACACTAACAATTTCATGGCTGCTTTTGTAGGCGAATATAACTTGCTAGATTCCTGCTCCAGAAACAAGGTAATGACTAGTCATGTTTTGTTATACTTGGAGGATTTATAACAGAATTAGGGCGGTTGCCAAACAGAATTCCTGCTCTGGCTCAGGTCCAGGAAATCAACTTGCTTTTAGCAGCAAAAGGACAAAAGAAGATACAGAAAAGCAAGCTCTGTCATATTAAATGCAGTCTTTAGAGAAACGTGCAAGTCATAGAAAGGAGGATAGAAATTAACTCTGTAAAAAAATCCTTGGTCATTTTGAAAATAAGTTCACGTAATAGCTAACAGTTTTCAGTACCTGCAAGTAAAGTAACCCCAGTGTTGTAAGGAGGTCTGTGTTTTCTGGAGAAAACCTGTAATACAAAAGCCGGAGAGTCACATTGTTTATTAGCCCTTCTAGAATGAGGTAAAAACAGAACATGGAATAATGATGCTACATTACACTAGTATCACTCCAGGAAATTAACTGTTATTATTAAACGCAAATATTAGAACAATTGCCACCATGGGGACTTCCTTTGAACAATATTAAACCTAGATATAAATGAAAAGTTGACATAGCTCTGTGAAATAGATCTGGATGCATAATAAGATACCGTGGTTTTGCTAAGCTTCAAAAGAGAGTGTGCATCAGTGACCCGGAAATACAAAATGGGATTTTCCACCGTCTCCCATAAACCACCCTGTAAATCCACCCCAAGCCTCTTGGGCCACGTAGGACAGGCAATCCCGAGCATTTCTGATGGATCCTACACACGCTCATTGTCAGACCTTTAATTCACCCTATAAAAAGATTACAAACCCGGTTTCACCGACCAGCTGTGGACTGCTCCCCACGGCTTTGTGCTACGCTGCAGCCCACAGACCAGAGTGCTCAGACGGGCACTACTGGCTAATGTATCTGTGGCCGTACACACCACTCCGTTCAGCACAGAGAAGCTTGAAAAAATCCATCCCAACAGCTTTCAAGTACTATATGCAACTCCCAACCTTTCACTGCTAGCATGAGGTTCACACAGCAATATTGCGAACCCTTTTAAAAGCACCCCCATTCCCAGTAGCTTTTGAAGACACAAATAGGATGAAAACAACAAAGAAAAGGCAAAAAGAGACACTGTATTTGTGACCTCGCTCACCTTAACAGAAGTTTTCGATTCCTTGCTATCAAGACTTAAGAAATCTAATATGCACACTCACACTGGCACCTTTACACCTCAACCAGAACAAAACCACCTGTGCCTAACGGCATATAACCACAGAGCAATGAAAGACTATCCCGGAGCTGGTAACAGCAGGGAAAATCTAATAGGCAGATGAGAACAAAAAAAAAAACAAAACAAAAAAAAAAAGAAAAAAGAAAAAAACAGGATTGAGGAAGAGGGGAGGGCAGGGGGCACTGAGATAAGAAATATAAACCTGGTAAGATGCTTAGCAAGGATTATTTACGTAATAAACATTCTAGATTAGTCCAAAAGTCTATCCAACCTAATATACTGTCAGACAGCAGCCAGAAGCAGACGTGTAAGGAAACAGTATGTGAAAAGAGCCAGTACAAACTGTAGATCCTATACGGGCTTCCAGCATGCTCCTGCCTTTCTTTAGTGTTTGCCTCCATTACAAAACTCCATTTTAAAAGCACTGGTAAATCAGATGCTGAGGAATGCCCTAAAACAAGATAGGTCGGTACTGAGAAACAGTGACGGGGTGGGAGAAACTCACTGTGCACCAACCCATCTCTAGTCTGCCTACTCACACGCTTTCAAACATAAATCAATCCAAGCGAAAACAGCGTGTGAAACCCAGCGATTGATTTTTGACAGACGATCGGGGTTAGAGAGACACCCGGAGTTAGATCTTTTTGGTAGATAAAACCTTTGGGATTTATGAAGTCAGTTTTGGATAGGGTTTGCTCCCAGGCATCTCTATCCATTTGTTTTTCCACTTTTTTTTGGCAGACCTTCAAACAGCTACCTTCTTCCCTGACACATTGTCAGTGGGAGGAGGACTACAGCTGAGAGCAGAGACAGCTGAAGAGCTTGAAAGTGCCAGCTTTGCACAGAGACACTATAATTACCATTAGCTTTTTAATCATGTCCTCAATTCAGATCTGGGACTCCAATCAAATTTCTCCTGGCATAGGATGGAACATGGGCAGATAGAAAAAGGGATATATCCTTACTCTACGGCTTTTTTATAGACTTCAATGGCTTTATCCATCTCCCCCTCCAATAGGTGAATTTTCCCCAGCATCATGTAGGTCAGATCATGCCTGTTGAGCTCCAGGGCATTGTTTAGCTGGTCTCGTGCCTAAACACACAATCACGGAAAACAAAAAAAAAATCATAGTAAGTGATTACAGAGTCCTCAGTGAGGCAACAGCCCAAGAGCAATCCCCAGCAGCTAGCAAAAGGGAACAGCTAACACCCCCAGAGCTCGGAAAACCCTGCTAGCAAAACCCAACCCAGCTAATTGTTGAAACGAGTTCTGCATCCGGAGCCGTGTGCTTTTAGGGACAGAAAAAGGCAATGAGGCTTGCTTCAAGCCAAGAGAAGAGGCAATGATCTCCCAAGGAGGAGAGAAGCACGGGCCTGTTCCTCTATTTGAATTTGTTTGGTTGGAGGGAATCTCCAGATTTGTTAGGTTAACAGGTACATTACAGTTTATTTTTCGCTAAAATGCTTATTCCAGCAACGAGCATGGATCGCCAAGTAAATAAGAGGAGTGAATCAGCTCGTCAGGCACACTCCAATCCCCTGCAACGGGAGACACTTGGAAGCATGTCTTCCTCTTACTTCCACAGGCCTTGCCAGCAGGACAGAAAAGTATGTTTGCTGTCTCTGAACACATGATATATTAGAAAGAAAAACGCTGACACAGTAACGGAATTCTGCAATATGGGATATCCGTTACCAGTAACTACTGAAGAGACAGTCATCCCCAAGGGCTTCATTGTATTTTAGACATCCTCATGGAAGTACGGCTGCCCGGGGTGACCAGTACATCTCAGACTTATGGAAAAGCTGAGAGGACAGCAGGTTCCAGTTTGGAAGGCATTACTGCAGACAACAAATCCCAAGTATGGACCTGTACCCGAGAGCTCCTTGCTTTATAGCGATGCCTCGAAGAGGGAATGCAGCAGGGGTTTGCTGTGAGGGCCACGGCACTCCACCAGAGAGAGCAGCAGGGAGCAGTTGATCCAAAGCGGGAACAAAAGTTTTCTAAATGCTGTTTTTTTCTCTTACAGAGTAAGCCCACAGGATCAGAGACAGCTCAGCACTCACCACGAGCACCTAGGACAGGGTTAAGTGAAGAGCTGAACATGGCAAGCTCAGACCTGGGAACAAAACTCCATTTCAAGCTTCCAAGGAGCTCTTTATTAGCTACAAAGCCAATAAATTTAGTACTGCCCACACTGCAGCTCTTTTGTGACTTTTGTTCCAGGCTTGGTGGAGCTTCAGGCACAGGAGGAAATCCTTTCCAGGAAGGAAAAAAATATCCTTTCCTTTTCCTCCAGCAAACCAACCCTGTAACTCTTCCCACTGAATCCTGCCAGACTCAAGGGGCAGCAAGTTTTCCTTCAGAAACTCTCTGCACGAGGTGCAGCAGTTTGAGCCATATGCTGCAGAAACGGTTTGGGTCTTCACCATCACACTTCTCTTTCTTCAAGAAGATGTAACTGGTACGCTCTATGGATTGCTGCTCCTCACCAAACCAGCAGTGTTTATGGTTCTGGTTTTAAAAAGCTCGGAAACAGAAGCGGCTCTTGTTGGAACACAGCTGGTTTTCTGTCTAGTTTGAGGCAGCTCTCTGAGGTCTCTCAAACATTCCCCTTAAAACCAGAAACACTCTCTGAAAAATCTGAGTTCAGAAAAAGCCTCCTGGCCAGCAACAAGGCTAACCTCCGTTTCGCTCTTATCCAACTTCACTAACTTGCAGCTGACTCAAAGTAATTCAACATGCAAACAAAAACCAAGACAGCTCACAAACTTTTCCTCCCAGAAACAAACACTGAAGCAAAAAAAACTTCCTTAATACCTATCACTGCAAACGACCCACTTCAAACTCTCAGAGAGTGAAATTTCTGGGAACGCTGCTTCCCATGTGTCAGGTACGTAAGCATTTGCATTACCTTGTTGAAGTGTTTCAAGTACATGTAGCACACACCCAGGTTGTGGCTGATCTCCTGTAACAAAAAACACAACAAAACCCCCAAAAGCAAATGAGCATGAGGTCTGAGATATGCGCTACAGAATTTGTCGGTGATAACAGTCATCAGTGACCTGGATGGGGACACCACTGTGCCTGCCTACGCCCTTCTGGCTTTGTAGATCAAGTAAAACTATAAATTCAAGTTGCTTCAGGAACCTACAGAGTTTAAGTATGATTGGACACAAAAGACTACAGGCCACCGAGACAGAAACACAGAGATGATGACAGTCTCTTTGGAGGAGAAGTAGCAAAGACTGGTTTCTTCACCGGGATGTGAGTCAGTTCCCAGGGAGATCTCTCACGCCAGGTAAGCTGGCTTCTGGGTGGCTCTCAATCTAGCTGTACGCTCATTAGGATATGCAAAATGCTGCACCCAGCTGAACAAAATTTGAAGATGTGCCTAATTTTCCAAAATAGAAGTTGAGCATGAGAAGGGCTGATGCTCTGGCATCTTAAAACAATTTTGCAACAGAATAGGAAGATCCCTTGGGGATCCTAACCATGGTAGTGACACTGCAGAGAACAATCATGCCTCTAATTCATCACCGAAAGTTTAACAGACAAGCTACTTCCAACCTTCCCCTCCCTGGCACATCTTGGGGACCTGAAAAGCAAGGCACACAAGTTCCTCGTTTCTATTCTGGTGAGCATTTCACTGCTTCATCGGTTTAGACAGCCTTGACCTTTAAGAGGAAACACTCTTATTTCCCCATTAACCCTCTTAGAATGGTATTTTCCTCCACACAGTCTCTCCAACTGTGGAGAAGAGTAATGAATCAGTAACTCCTGGACTTGCAGAATGAGACAGCACAAGGGAAGAGCACAGGCTGGCTCCTCTTCCAGTGCTGAGCCCGGTATGGGAAACAGCTCACCAAAATACCCACTGAAGGCTGCCTGCTGTGGCTGCAGATAGGGTTTACAGGCATGCCAAGCACATACTGCAGGTAGCTTGGTTAGCTACGGGAATGCAAGCTTGAAAGAAGACCCACCGTATAAAAGGTTTCTCAGTTGTCTGGCACAGGATAAATTGAATAATACCAAATGTATCCTTGTATCATGTTTGAATTTGAGACATACCGAGCAGCAGAAGTCCGGCTAAAGTCAGTGAGTGCCTGATGTCTCAGGGAACAAGATCACGTGTAGCAAGTCTATCTTAGAAACAACTTCCACAGGCAAAACAGTCACTTGCAGAAGCCTGCCCACAGCTAACTGCATGCCACGTCCTCTCTCCTCTCACCCACTGTCCCACGTTTCCCTTTGCAATGCTCTTCCTTCACTTTTTGTCTTCTTATATAGAAGAGCTAATTTAATTATTGCTCCTGTCGCTATCAGCCTACGTTTTTCCAAAACAGGTAATGCTTGGTAGGCAACAAGTAACCCCCTCGGCTAGTTTGAGGGTAATCTTTTCCAACGGTGTTTTGCATTATAAAACAATTCCCAATTACTCAAGCAAGTTTTAATGATAACTGAGGGTTTCCAAACAGGGAGCCACCTCCCATATTTGCCTTAAGGTAATTTAGCTCTTTGTACTGTATATGGCTATGTTAATACTAATACCTCGCAAAGCTCAAACACGTTGCTCGATTCTTTGTGCCCCGAGACAAGGTGTAGGATTTCGCAGGCAGAAATGACGCCTTGCTCCTGTGATCCAACCCAGCGGCTGCAGCGGCTCATCCCTGCTCGTGAGCCCGTGCTAAAAGGCAATGCCTCTCAGCCCTGCAGCTCCTCCTCCGCTCAGACCGCAGGCAGCATCAGCTCACCCTTGCTTGGAACAAGTTCGCAGCTGTGTTCATAAAACTGCAGAAACATCTACAGACTACAATAACCTGCAACTCACTGAAACACTTACCCAGTCCTTTTCATCGAGTTTAGCTGCTTCATTGTACACTTCAATGGCTGCCTTGTGCTTCCCCAAAAGAAACCTGTGAAAGCATTTCAATTTTTATTTTTTCTTGCTCTGAAACCCTGCTGTGCAACCACTATCACCTTTGCCAGTGAGAAATTACGCTATTTGCTCGTTGTCCAGAGACCCGCATGAGAAGCTCTGAGAAGTTTACAATCTCGGCAATATTACAACCTGAGCACCACTCCCTCTCAGGGCCAAGGTCATCAATCCTGTGAGATGCTGAGGCACTCCCCAACGTTACTGGAGAGGCAAGGAATGAATTCACAGGCTCTGCAGCCTGCCTTTGTCTCAAATGAAAAAGACAGGACACCCAGAGACAGACAGGGGTTTGCAGGGCAAGTTTACACAGCTCTAGTCAGCACCTTTAGCTCTGGAGCTGGAGATCAGTGTGTTACCTCTCTTGCTTAAAGCACAGAGAAAAAGAAAATACAATGGCAGCCAGGCAGATAACAGAGATTCTGCTTTTAAAGGTAACCCACGCTTCTGGAAACCAACTCCAGTGTTGATAAGGAGGGAAGCATGTTTGGAATTAAGCAGCCTGGGATTTTGCTTGATGCCTGGGAGAAAAACAAAACATGGAAGGTCCTGGGTGGCACATCAAAGAGAAACAATAAAACACCACTCACAGCGATCGTGCCACCTGCTTGAGGTTGTCAGCGCTTCGAGGGTTCAGAATGGAACATGTCTGAAAAAGTTCAAGAGATTCTTGAATCTTCCCCTCCAAGCGAAATATCAAAGCTGTAAGACAACATATACCAGGCAAATTAGTCCATTATCTGCAGGAAAAACACACCTCTCTGACAGCAGGGAAAGAAAGGGGAATACAGATATATTATAACAACGCTTATTTGGTCTTTCCCCCTCCTGCAGCAACCTCAGGCAGAAGCCGTGTCTGAGTGCAGAATGACAACGCGCGCAAAGGACTTGTGGTTGCTTGGAAAAAATTCTGTTCTTTACAGCAAAGGCAGCTTTAAACCCTGGCAAATTGGTCATTAAGATGAGATCTGGATTTTAGCCCCCCCCCCCCCCCCCCAGTTTCTACAGGATGTAGTATGTCCTTGGCCAACAAATTTCTGCTGTCCCCCACCACAGCACTTTGAATTGCAATGCCAAGTTTAGGGCACATTTTTTAGGGGACAGAGGGCAGGACAAGAGGAGGAAGATCACCCTTAAAGCAAACAGGAAAACAGCCATCACCTGAGGCAGGTAGCTCTAACAGAAAAGATGCATCTGTAATGCAATCAAACACACAACCCAAGCTCACATCAGCACACTGAAGGTCAAGAGCCAAGGAGGAATGGGTGACAAACTCATCGATACAGAGAAAACAGAAAATCTAACGTGCCCATCCATGTGAAAATCCCAAACTTCTAAACTAGACCTAGCAAGCAGAAAAAAAAAACCAACTCTTTTTTATGTACGAATTTTATATGTTTCTATCATCTGTTCCCCTTCTTATCTCTGTATCTCAAATCAGAAGTAACTTGCTTTAGCAAAATGAAGACTTTTGGCAGCCTCTTGCGACATACCTTGAACGTAGACTGCATATTCACACAGCCCGTGAGACTCCTGGAGCTGCTCTTTGATGACAGCCTGAAATGACAAAGTGCAGAGAGTACATCATAACAAATGCAGACTCCCTCACCAAAAAGCCCGTTAGCTGGTTCACTATTACCCCATTACTAAACAGCAGCACGGCAACTTTCAGAAGAATATAAACCCTTCAAATATTTTAATAAAGGCAGTCCCTACAGAAGAAAATTGATTTCTGACTGACCGAATACCTTCTGCAACCTTGATTTGGAAATTTTTTTTTGTATGTGTTACATATAGCTGTGCTGTATCTATGTTTATTGCAGAATGCCCTAATATAACTTGATTTCAAACATCATGCAACATGCGGATGGACACAGTTCTACCTTCTACGATCATAAAGGTGGTATCACACAGGACATGACAACTACAACATTCATTTAATTGGAATTTGTGCTTAGAAAAGTCAGCATTAATATAAAATTTATGGCTAGTTACTGCAATATACTATATTAAAATGCTGCAAGAGAGGTAAACTGTCATCATTTTAACAAAGGTAAGGACAGACATTCAGTTTCACTTACAGAAACCACAACCCCACATATAACAAAGGCACTAGACTGTGGCTGAGACAACTACAAGAGTGCACAGAAGAGTACAAGCTCATCACTGTGCGTGAAGAGCACTGTGCCAGGAATACTGTAGCCCTTTTAGTATTTCTCTGTTCATTCCTATTACCAAAGATAATTAGATACTACCTGGGGAAAATGCCACAAGGAATCTCTGAAAGCATCCTCTGCTGATAAGGGTATCTACTTTAGCCCCTTTGTGAAGAAATAAATTGAACTGGAGCAACTGCAGCTGAGTCAATGAAAGCCAAACGAACAACCAACCAGTACAAGGGAAAAGGAAGGGGAAAAAAAACCTGATGAAAATGTAAATTCTCGCTGGCTGCATTCATGCAGCTGACTGTTTGGGGTGCGGGTGCAGTTTGGCTATATTCCAGAGTCACGCATGACCCAAAATTATAAAACTGGTTGAAAAGAGTGACCTTTGGGAGGGTGAGTGCTGTGGGGACGAACCAAGAGCATCATTTCTGCTCTGAGACTCCTCTTTTGCTTGAAAGTGGAAGAGGGGGAAAGAAAGATGTCTGGACTAGCAATAACCTGGTGCTCATCTGGCACTTCTGTATGATCAGTACCAGCATCTGCCTCCGAGACGAATATAAATGAATGACCTGAAAACAAGGAGGAAAATTGAACCCCAAATATAGCATGTAGAAGGAAAGCAGGGTGTGAAGGCAAGGAGGGTTCTTACTGACAATCCTCACTCGTGAAAAGAAAACTAAAGAGAGGAAGGAAACAGAGGAACAAGTCTAGGCTGCTCTTCCCCTCAGATCTGTATCTGCTAATACATCTCTATTATACTCTGTACAAAGTACATTATTATAGGACATTCAACTCAGACATAACCAAGCACCTCCTGAACACGGATACTCTATATTGCTCCACCTACATAAACCCAGTCTCTCAGAGCAAGAGAGGGCAACAGAGAGCTATCTTTTAGAAAGATCTGATTAATTTTATAAGCCCTAAAAAATCCCATGGCAAAAGGCCTTGAGCTGAGAAATATGATCTGTAATCCCAGCTTTTCCTCCCAAGTTTATTTAACTCGCCGACAGAATTTAGACATACTGGCAGGAGACCAACCAGCATGAGCGTTTTTAATTAATTAAAAGCATCTGGTAATTTTAATAATCCCTTCCTCGCACATAACAGAAGCAGAAGATTTCCGTTGTGAAAAAAAAAAAAAAACCAAACCACGACAACAAGCAGTTAGGGGGCAGGGCTGGAGTTGGTGCTGCAAGCAGAAAACACAGTTTATTAGCTTTGCATGTGAAGAGCGAGAGCCGAGTGACGATCAATGCTTAGCAGGGCCCGTCCCTCTGCTCCCCCTGCTCCTCTCTGCCTGCGTGATCGCAGGGGATGCTGCAGCCGCAGGCTCCGGGGGATGTTTGCCTTGCACCTTACTGGATTAGGAGGAGAGGCGAATCAAACAGGCAGCGTTATTAATCTCTCGCTGTAACGAGCAGCAAAATTTGTCAAAAGCTTGGCAACACCAAAATAGACACAGGAGTGGCACTGTAAGGGTTAACATCAATTTTATGCCTTCACTTTGGGGAGCTAATGTTGGCAAACAAACAGGTTTTTTTCTTGGTCTTTTACATCCTTGAAAATTACGGGAGCTTTTAAAATCATGTTAGGGATGAGGCGTTTCAAAGCACTGAGTGGGAAAGGGAGTCTAGCAAGATTCAGACCAAAATTAATGGTATCACAGGTCACTCGTTTCTTAGCCGAGTCTTAAAAGAGAATTAATGGACTTTAACGAATGCCCAAACTATAGTGAAATCAAGGAATTTACAGCAATTTAAGCCACCGGGGATACTGTCAATACCTCTTTCATTTTTAAAGGTATTATCCCCAAACAGCATGTTTGGGACTGTCTGTGCTTATCACAAGGGCAAGCACCCGGGGCATCCAGGTTAGATCCGTAACCTCACATAAGACCAGTGGAAAGAGAGAGACAACCAGAGGGCAGCTCAGCCCACCGAAGATCTTAATCGCCTTTTGGACGTGCCTATCACTCCTCAGGGACTGCAGAAGCATCCTAGCATGCTGAGGTTCCTACCTTCTTTGGGACAAACCCAGGCCTCTGAGCACACATCCATCACATGTGGGCAAAAGGATGGGAGATCATTTAACCTGCTATAGTTTGGAGCAAAACTCCTCCACCTTTACTGCAAAAACCCTACTTTGTGAGTAAAAAGCTTTGCTGCCTTTTACTTTGCCACCTACTGCGAAGTTGGCCTGCCAAGCAAAAGGGCATTAGCTGTCTTCTCTCGATTTTTTTCCCCGTATTTTGCTTGCTTCCATGACTGATTTAGATGTGGAGAAGTCAACGTTGCTGTTATATCATCCACTTGGTTATTTTCTTTGTTTCCCTGAGCTGTACATCTTTTCCACACTCTGTGATTCTACATCACATCACAGCAACAGTAAAAGTACACAATCAGAGACCAAAAAAATGCAGTCACATCAGCAGAAAAGGGAAACAATTTTCAATTTAGATTTCTAGTCCAACTTTTGTTTACATCTATTTAAACCAAGATCTGAGAGGAAATCACTCTGCTGATGATACAACCCTCCCGGCTCCATTAATTAAGAGCTAAATGAATTTCCTCTGGCCTGCCACTTTCCTAAGCACCCCCAGGAGTTCTCCAACAGCGAGAGACAAGTCCTGACCAACCCCGCTGTTTCAGAAGGAAAACTGTCTTTTCAGATCTTCTTTGCACATGACAGAAGCAGAAAGGCAACTCTTATTCCCCTCCTCCTGCCCACTGGCACATCATCTTCAATAGCGTGTGTTCATTTTATCAGGAAAACACAGCATTTAATAGATTTGCTATTTCCTTAGTCCACTTACTCTTATATCCAAAATCAAACAACCACTACCAAGCCACCCACCAAACCCAGGAGAAATTAAAGGGTGCAATGTAGCATGTGTAAAATGAAAGAACTGCGTGCAAGGGTAACCAAGATCTTTATTTTTTGGACTTGGTAGTAACGTTATACTCAACTGAAGTGTTTTTCATAGCATCTCTATAGTACCATTGAGAGACCTGCACTATGGAACTGTGTTATTATCAGTTTGGAAGTCCCTATTCATCACTTGGAACAAGAGAGGTTTGCAATTCTTTCCATTTTTCCACTCCTGAAAACATACTGAGCTCACAGATTGCTCCAGAGAACTGCACGCATGAATGAATCCTGAAAGTAGCCAACGACTTGTGAACACTAAAGTTATTTTACTTGTATTTTCTCCTGGTCCTCTTATTCCAAAAGAAGTCAGGAAAGAGGGTGGTTTGAAAACGGGTATGAAAACTATCATTTGATAACGTTAGTAAAATACTTCCTAAAGCAAAGTCTCAAAAGCAGCTCTTACCTTACACTCGTCGTAGTCTCTGCGAACATACAGCAGATAAATCAACCAGTTTTTCCTCTCTAGGATTGGTAACTCCGGTGCTACATGTAAAATATTAAGAGAATACAGGAAATCAGACTAAGCAGCAGAGAAACTAGGCACAGCACAGAGATATTCTGAACCACCCGATCTGCAAGCACAACTAATTCAAGAACAGCAATTGCACCGGGCAGTGCAATTAATCATTTGACTTGAAGCCTGGAATGCGGACATACAACCAGTGTCCAGTTTCATTTTACTTCTCAAAGTGATGGATAAAACGTGTTGCTCAAGATAGACACTAAATAAGACCTCTTAGCAGAAAACCACCAGCTCGAAAGACTTGAGGCATCGGCTCCTTCTGGTGCAGTCACTGGAGCAAACAGCTCCAAGCACCAACTACGCGCACATTTTAATTCAACATTAATGCTGGTCTGATGAAATCAGTTCTTTCAAATATGCAAGAAGCAGCTCGGGGGAAACGAGTTGGATCCACATTTTGGAACTAGGGCAGAAGAATAAAAGGTCTTTAAAATAAATTTCTGGGAGTGAGTGAGAAGGAAATGGGCGATAGGCACAAAAGGAGACTTTGGAGATGTTGCTGGTCTGAAGGTGTGAATAATTTAAAGAGGTCAAACTTAGTTCTTTGAAACTGTGAAGGGACTCTGAAACATCACAGGTCTGAGATACTGTGAAGCTACTGGCAGAAAAATGTATTTGATGCAGTGGAGGAGAAAGACTTGCGCTCCGGCATTTCAATCCTAAGCAGCTTGCAGCAGTAATTATGGCAAATCACGAATGGATGTTGCTTAGTGATATTCACGTTGGGTTTAAAAGTTTAACACACTGCTGTGCATTTCATTAAGGCTTGAAATGTATTGCTTGTTACTCGTTTCTACAGTTCAGATGCTGGTAGCTGAGAGGTAACCATAGCAACTGGCAAAAAAGCTATCTGTTTGCAAGTCAATATTATGACAGAAGTGCAGAAGCAAAGCGAAGCGAGGGCCGTCGCAGGAGCCGGGGCAGCGGCGAGGGCGATACGGCACCAGCCCACCTTCTCCCAGCCCCGCAGAGCTCGGCACAGACCCCACCACCATCGGAGATGCAGGCGCAGCTTCCAGCAACCCAGAGGAGAAGGTTTGAAGTGGTCCCCGGTCCTCTCTGCCAGCCGGCAGCAAGGGCCACGATCAGATGTAAGGAGGAAGAAACTCTGCAGCTGGAAGGACTGAATCACGTCGGGAGACGTTATCGGGGCAAAGTGTTATTATCTTTTAGAAATGCTGAGCTTTAATTACGCGAGGACTGCACCTGCGGCGAGTAGCAAACATCTCTCAAGCATACCAGGCTCTCCCCCACATTTCACACCAAGTCTAGCATGACTGAGAGCACTTAAAAACAACTAGAATTTCTTCTGCTGATGAAAAAAAACATCGTAAAGCCATTCTGGTTTTGGTTAGTTTTCCTTTTTTTAAGTTCTAGAATAACCAGCCAGGTTTATACTAAGATGAAGCTGAGATTTAAGTGTACACACCGGCAATTTAAGGTCAAATACCTTATAAAGTAGGTGCTACTACCCTAAAAACAAATAGAAAAATCACAATCCAAACAAAAAAGAAATATAAACAAGCTAAGCTTATAGAAATACACAGATCAAGGATCCAAATGCTCTCAAATTCTGCTTTACTGTGTGATATCTTTGTCAATAAGGCATTTTAATATGCATGTTCTCAGATCTGATTAATTGATTTCTGATTATAGAATCATAGAACGGTTTAGGTTGGAAGGGACCTTAAAGATCATCTAGTTCAAACCCCCCTGCCATGGCCACGACTTCAATGTTTTCCATTCGTCCTTCTTAAGGTGAAACCATGAAGGGAAGAGTTAAAAGGCTGCCTACATTGCCACAAATTTATTGAAAAAACACTATTTCATAAAAAGCCTAGAGTGCTGCTGTTCTGAAGCCAGTTGAGGGATTACCAAATTCATTAACAGACTTGTAATGACTTCCCTGGGTAAGTTATTACAGGTGCCAGGGTTTGACAGAACTTTCTTTTCTGAGAAAGGCAGCACTTGGGGATACTAGAAATGAACTGCAGGAAGCGACTGGACTTGGGTGCTCTTCCTGCGTAGTGTGCCCTGGTGCCACTGTCCGACACGAAATACTGAACCAGATGTGTGCCTTGGGCCCTTCATGCTTTTTTTCGTAAGCACGGATTTAAGAGTAGACTTTGCAAACTCTATTTAACCATAAAGATTTTTATTGCAGTCAAAACTAAAGTATACTTTGGCATTTTGTGCCTACTAATACAGCTTAAAATTACAAAACCCTGCATCATTATATACAATGAGAACTATCTTCAATAGGGATTAATCAGAAGACTCTCCAGACATACTCCACCTGGTCTCCAGCCATCTACAGTGTATGCCTTACTGGGAGGTTAAAAAGAAATAGAGCGTACCATTAAAGGTTAAAATGTGCAGAAAAGCTACCTGGCTGGGGTATGTTGCCAGTTGAGATGGGAAAGACTAAATTATGTTAGATCCTACATGAATGTTTTGGGCTAAGCTTAGAGAACAGTGCATCAGCGAGCGGATGGAAGATCAGTTGTTTAATTCCCAAAGGAAAGAGCTTTTTCACACTTCTAAGACTGGAGGGACATTATACTCCACTCCCACACGACAGAAATGCCTGCTGAGACCAGGGTTGGGAAGGAAGAAATGCTGAACGTCAGAGCGAGCACTGAGCAGAGTATCAAGCTGTAAAAGAAAAGGGTAAAACAGACACCGACTGCCTTCTGGGTCTGAGACTGCAAAAACCCAGAGGAGTTACCTAAAAGAGCCGGGCTGGAGAGAAAACAAAGAAATCAAAACACACCAGAAGACACAGAAGTGAACAGTGTTCACATCTGCAGAGATAAAATAGTTTTGCTTCCCCTGGCAATACGCGGAGCTAAGGAAAATGATGTGGAATTGAGAAAACACATGGAGTTTTTATGCTTCTAAAACTCATTTGGAAATAGCAACAAGCCTGGTTGAGGAGACATTACCCTCCTTTTTTCTTTTCTTTTTCCCTAAGACAAGCAAATTTTAAAAATGGAAACAATTCCAATGTCTTTCAAAAAAGATGTCTAGATTAATTCAAAGCTATAAGTGAATATTATATCTGAATACAAAGCAAACACAAAGATTCATAGAAGAAGGTTGATAGACTCCCTGAATCTATTCCAGAAACAAAATGTGAACAGTTTGACCCCTTCTCTGAATAAATCCGACATAAACACCATGAACCAAAGCTAGTGTGGATCCCACAGAGGACTGAGAAGAGAGGAAGGGCATAGAAATTGTGAGAAAATTAATATATTTGTCACAGGAACATGTGTGAGCCACAAAAAAAAAAAAGGCTGGGGTAGTAAAGGATTATTACCAGGCTCTATATTCTATTCAGAAAGAAGTCACGCAAATTAATTATACACCTCTCCAGAGCCACAACCATCTCAATCCGTATTTCTGTTTTTCCATGAAAGCAGTCTGGTGCATTTATCTCCCGTAGGTCTGCTCCCTCAACCTGCTGATAAGGGCTGTCCCCAGTGCAAAGGGTCACTGTGTTTTTCTGAAGTAAAGGGATATACAAATCCCTGGCTATTTGGGACTCTAACTCCAGAGAACGGGAATAAAACATTCTGTGCTTTCCGAAAGGGCATGATTCAATCATTGCTGGTCCTAATACCCATGTATTTTTTCCAAGTTTAATACTTATCCACAGAGTGCCTGACAAATAACCCCACGCAGACCATGTGTGTCGCTCAGCTCTTGCTCCATCGGCCTGAACAGTGACGTACGGCTGGATCCGGCCACGGGGGCTGCTACGAGGGGCACAAGAACAGAAAGAAGGACTGGCAGCACGTTTCATTCTTCTCAAGTACAAGGATGATCAGGAACGGTGGAGGCTCCATATGGCATATAACGGTTTACTATCTCATACTAATTAGAGCCGGGAACACACACTACCGCAACCAGTTGCTCAGAAGCTTTCTTCATGGGGAAAGGCCACCGAATTTGGCCTCGCCAGGAGAAGCTGAGCATATTCATCAAGTCCCTCAGGCTGCCTACGTTGTAATTTTCCACCTCCTTCAATGTACAAACCTACATAAGTTCCTCGTATGTAATTAACAGGGATCATATAAAAATGTGCGCTGCTTTGTCACCTTTCGCAGAGCCCTTGCAAACAACCCAGGCACTACACGGATGTAGGGACTACAGGTTAGAAAATAGTAGTTTATACCATTCTAGCAGTGGAAAAAAAGCCCATTATTTTCTGTAAATCAATCTGCTCAAGGGCCAGCCCACGAAAATGCAATTATCCAAAAACTTGGTATCTGCAGTGAAAAGGGTTTATAACTTGCATAATTATCTTTCGGCCTCTCTTTTCTGGGATTACGGAAGTCTAGTCTCATTAAGCAACTGCGACAGGGCGCCAGGCGCCAAATATATGATTAAGTACCTCAGTCGAGAGACATGCCAGTTTCTGTGAAGTGTTTTGATTGAATTCAAAAGGGAATCCATCTGATCCCCCACTTTCTCGATGGCCAGTGATTGATTGCACGACCCACTTCCAGCAACGTGATTTTTCTTTCTGACAATGCTCCTTTAAGGAAGCCACTGGAGCAGAAACCCCGACAGAATCGGAGTAAGATCATCAGGTTTGTATCTACGCTGCGCTATCATCACTCTTTGCTTTATTCATCCTCTTATAGATTTTCTCAAAGGACCGGGGAAAAAAAATATAATCAGAGTTATTCCCTTTTGTGTAAACCTCCCTAGGAAATTATTTTCTGCTTGCATCTTCATATTGGGTAATTATAGCTTAGCTATGAACTATCAAACAGTGGGTTTTAGATTTAATAAAAGGGCTTTGAAATTGCTGTCATGTAAATAGTGAGGAGGGAAAAAAAGCCCCAGAAGGCTCCTATCAGACTTCATGGGGGAAGCGATTGCTAAAGCACCAGCCATCCTCTCAAAGAAACTGCCAGGTGCAAAGAGACCGCTTTTGCTGTGGCCACAGCCAGGGTAAAGTGCATTTCGACGTAACTGCCCAACTGTAGCCATCGGGCAGCTTTGCACCTTATTTTCTCCAGCGTGCAAACTGCCAGGTGCCTGGAGCACCCTAGCACCCTTCCCGTCAAAAGCACAGATCAGCTATGGCTCTCTGAGGTGGAGAAGGAGCTCGAGAACACATTTTAGTCTCATCAAACTGAAAATAACAGATCAGAGCCCAGCTCTTAATCCACCCAGCTAATTGGAAAGAGCCTGAGCCCCAGCTCACTCCCCGTCCATCCAGTTTTGCAACCCAACCTGCAGCAAACGGAGCAAGAGCAGCAAGAAGAGCCCGGAGGAGAAGCAGAGAAGCAAAAGACTCCAGAAGACACAAAGAAGAACAAATCAAAATCCATAACAACCTAAACCACACATAACGTACAGCACAAGGAGAGGGTAGAAATATCTTCAGAAAAGCAATTAAAGTATTTTATTTTTTTTATTCTGCAGTAGCCTTATCATAGTCTGTATCCATTGGGGTAGGCACCAATATGTGGGTAGGATTATCCAAAAGGTCTAATTTGGATCCTGACTCAACTGTCCTTTTCCAAATCCCCATTAAAAATTGCATGTTGTAAAAAGGCATTTGAGCACACAGGTATTTTTAAAATTAATAAACACAGAGGCAATGACTCAAGACAATATTGTAACATTTTGCTATTAAGAGAGCTGCACCAAAGAAGAATTTGTTAAGGTGCATCTTGCTCTGAAGAAATCAAAGCGTGAAGCTTTGCGGCAGTGAAGCCACGAGGGAGAGAGGTTATCATCTCCCATCATCGGGCAAGGCTTGCTCGAATGCACAGAAGCAGGATTGATCTTTTCGATTTGAGATTCATTTCCCTTTCTAAAGTAATTCCGGTCATCGGCTTAACAGCAAACTCACAACAGCATAAAGACAATTAACCTGCTACTGGAGGAGACCGTCCAAATCTGAGAGACAACACATGGAAGTCTTCCAGGAGCAACATACATCCCATCCCTCAATTCCCAACTCAGCCTCCTGGAGACATTTGCCGCCACTATTGCCAGGGTGACAATTATGCCGAGCCTGGGGAAGGTTGACTGTCGGGCATAGCTGTGGTTACAGTACAAAATGAAGGTTGGTGCTCTCACAACCGTGTTAAATAAACATTGATAGGGAGGAAAAGGCGAGGATGAAACCAGCTGTGCATATCTCCTTTTTGCCTTGAGCTTCACAAGCTGCCAATGCAAGGAATTAAGCTACCGTTTGTAAAACAGGTGAAAGAGAGGTAACGTGTATTGTCTAAACAAAAATAATATTAAAATAATAAGGCACAACCTCAAACAGCTACTATAAGACAACATACCACTGCCAGGGAATTTTCCTTTCCAAAAATAAGGTATGAATAATGGATAGAAAGCATTTTTAAGCTCTACTACCAAGGTTTTTAGATTTAAAAATAACAGACTGCCTTGATACCAGAGGAGCATCCTACAAATTCCTAGCTAGGCTGGTGCACAGACAAATTTAACAACATATCCTCTTCCTTACTCAGACACTTAGAGGCTTTTATTGAGACCGTAGCAATATAAATACATTATAGCTTTGAAAGAAAACTAATACAGGCACATTGGTCTTCCTACGCTCAGATCCATCCTTGGAGTTTGAAAACTGCATAAACGGGGACATAATATATTCAAAACTCAGTAATGATGAAAAATCACCACCCAGAAGAGGTTGTTTATGCTGTATTTCACTCATCACGAGTATACACATATGTATATATGTGAGAATACAGGTGTTCGTGTACACAAATACCTGTAAAATGGATATAAACAGCAGAAGAAAAGGAGAGAGCCCTTTACTGTAGCTATTCTCTCTGTTTGATCCCCTATCCCCTGTTTTTCCTTTTGCAAATTGCTGCTGAAACACCTTTAAATCAAACAATAAACCTGTATGGTTCCTCATTATTTACAGTCAGCTGGGGTTAATAAAACTCATCATATACAATTCTGGTGCTGGCAAGAAAGCCATAATTCATAGCTGTGATCTTACTATCGTGTATTAATAGCTTCACAATGCGCAGAGAAAACTGGGAGGAGGCTGAAAAACAGCAGCACTTTTAAACAAAAAAGCAACATTTCTGACTCTACATCTCCCCCTGCAGGAAAATGAGCCAAAGCTATATGGAAGAGCTGAAAATTGTAGCTTTAAGCTGATTTTATACTAGGGTGAAGGAAAAAAAAAGGCCATCTTCTGTTGTTAGTTTACACTGCATAAATCTTAAAGAGTTGCTAGCTCAGACTTCAGTGTTTTTTCCGTTTTAAGACATTTAAAGTTCTGCGTTTCTCCAAATAAAAATGTTTTTATTTACAAGACAAATATGTACAGTGATTATTCAATATAAATGTCTTCTAGTATGTGCTGCTCAAGTTTAACCTTAAAGTAAAGTAGGAAGATCTATAAATAAATACACACTTGTGACCACTCCGGACTTCCCAGTGCCACAGGGAGGTTTCCAGTGGCAGAACCAGTCTGGTTACTGGGAAATCTCCATTAGCAGTACGAGGCTGGTGAGATACAACTCTGCGATCCTGACTCCATTCCATGAGGGGGGAATCACATACATTAGCACAAATGCATTAGCCTGATCATTGTGACACAAAAAAAACTTGATTCAAGACTTAATATTGCTTGATCCAAGCTTAAAATTTGATTCAAGCAAGTAACATTGGGGTGAAATTTAGTAACAAATGCGTACTTTAAAAAGGAAATTGAAAAAGTGTAATCTTTATTTGATTAAAAAATCAAAACTGAAAGTCTGTTTCCTCTGCACCAGCCGATTTTGACCATCAGCACTGACTGCTGAGCACAGACGCATGCCCTGAACAGAAGAAAAACAAGGATCTGAAAGAGCTTTTGCTATTTTTGCTTTTAAACACAAGCTAATCTTGGAAAAAAAATAGGCTGATTCACACAACAATTCCCAAATCCCTGAGGACGCAGACTTGGACATATTCAAGAATTCAACCCCTGGCATAGCACCCCAACTGTTCTCTTCGCCATTTAAACCATTTTTTTTCCCCGCTTGATGCCTTGTGCTCAATAACCTGGGAGGCAAGGAGGAGACCACCCTCCCTCCGGGTGTTTATTTGCCAACGCTGTTCCTAAATAAAGGCGGTAGAGTACACCATCACAGAGGGCTTCTGAATAAAATGACTTATAAATAGCACAGAAGGTCTGAGATACTAACTGGTGAACACCTACTGCCTCCTCCCACGGCAAAGCAGGGATGGAAGATATTCCCCCCCCAAATGAATCAACACTGGCTGCAGGCATTCCCAAAATAACTGGCATAACCAGCTTCTCATTAATTCCAGTATCAGGAGCATGGGTGGTTTTGGGATTTCTAGTCTAATCCTTCCTTTGGCTTAAATTCTTATGCTTAGCCTTTTTCTGTCGATGGCGTGAGGTATTTTACACATAAATTGAAACTAAAATCATTATAAGCCATTTGTAAGAAAAAGCTTTCCTCTTCAAGAGCAAAATAAAATTATAGCCGCAATCCAGCCCTGACAGTCTTTGAAACTTCCCACTCAATAGGGAGTAACACCGAGAACTGTCCTCATTTCATCCACTGCCAAAGAAGGATACTATATTAGAAGCATATTATATTAGAAGAATATATATATGTAAAATATAGAGGTTGGTCTAGCAAACAGTTCAGCACTACCTACTACAAGACACTTGTTTTTAAATACGCAAACTTCTTCCAGACTTGTTGCCTCAGGGTGAGGTTTTCTAGGTTGGATGTCTGTCCCAGGATGCATATTTGCCTGTGCAACCTTCGCTCTTCCCTATTGCACACACGTCTTAACGATACAGTCTTTAATTACACAGGCACATCTACAATTACAGGAACACACTGGTATTTTCACCAGGTGCCCTGCCTCCTTCTAATGATGACGAATCTAAAAATGAATCGAGGTCAGACAGTGAATGAAATTGCTGAGAAATATGAATAAAACAGTGACTAAATCACAGGACTTCTGCAGCATCTGTTACACAGCTTAAAACATCAGCGTCAAAGCGGACAGACCCCGGAAGGAGTGAGTGAAGAGTCTCTGTATTAAGACACTGTAAAATTGCTCACGAGGCAAGAAACCTCACTCCAGTTTCTGTCACAAAGCTGGAAAAATCACCTAACCAGGCTTCCTAAAGGCAGCCACTACCCGGCCATCCGTCATTTTTGGCTTGACAGACACGAGAGGCAGCATCTCCCAGCCAGCACTCGCTCCTGCAAGCAGGACGAGCAGCAGCTGTGCTCTGGACATGGAAGTGTTGCAGCATACGCGCTCAATAACTCTGAAAAAGCAAGACCTCAAGCATAGGGGAACCCTAAATTAGTACCTATTTTTGACCTTTACTTCTTCTCACAACTCTTCTTGACAAGCAAGTATGGTCTCTCACGAATCTTTAAGATATGATACACGGTTTGAGTACAAGACAGAAGAACCTTGCAGCATCAGGGAATTTATTTATGGGACTTGATGGCTGAAGATAAATACGGCAACTGGCTAGGCACGGAATAATGGCGATATCTTTTATTTTAAAAGCCCTCAGTGAACTGTCCCATCATTCCTGTGCATCGGATGATGTTGGAGAGCTGGGCTAAAGCCAACGTGTGATTATGTCACCAAAGACTTAAAGGCTCGAATTCAAGTTGCACAGATGTCGTTGATTCTGACATTCTTAAGTGGGACGCATCTCCCTTAACCTAAGTGTCTGACAATTAAGACATCTAAGTCACTTGCCTTGAGCTGTCTTTACATCCTCGGGGAGTGATGTATCGCATCCCAAGAGCATCCCAAGATAGGTGGCTGGGAGAGGTCAGAGGAATGGCATCCGATGGGCTTTCCACTGACTGAATACAGAGCACAGGTGATCTGCTTAGACTTGCTCTACGTCAGAGACATCTCACTTCAAAAAGATGAATCCCAACCTTCCTAAATTTGCTACTTACTATTTTTAGAAAATTATTTTTAAATTCACGACAGGAGGTGTCCTTTTATCTGTAAGCAGCACGCCAACAGACAAACGTGAAGTCGAATGCTTTAAAATACAGAAGAAACTTGCCCAGCACCAAGGACTTTCAAAGGAACTTGAAAAAATAAACTGACCAATTTAAATGGGATCCTAAAATAATATGTTGCAATTGTACAGTTAGATCCTCTAAAGCTGGGCTATCAAACTTCACCCTCCCCCTGATCCTAATCCAGTGTAATATATTACTTAATTACCAAATTATCAAAAGACACTCAAATTATACTCACTTTCTACAAGAGGTGGCACTTTCATGGCACTTTTCGTTGCCTAATTAGGTTTGCAAGAGGCTTAAGAAGCAGATCTTCTTTACAGAAAGGCAATGAAGTAGTTTGGCAACTGCCAAAAGACGTAAAGCTAGAACTGAAACCATAAATCTTCTGATTTAAAAATTAGCCCTAAAATTTTACAGTGATACTGGTCTTGACAGAAAAACACACCTGCTGTGGTGTTGGCAGAGGACTCCCTGTTCCCCCAGTCACAGATATTAATGTACACACACAAGAGGGCAGAGCTGTGCCAGCACATTCAAGCTGATACACTCCCAGTTCTTTGTGCTGCAGGGATTACTGGGCTGTTATTTTGGGAAGAAGAGGATGAAGTGAAGTCTGTTATAGAATTTAATTACCCAAAATGATAATTCATTTTTTTAATCTCACTATTCAAAACTAACAGCTGTATCAGATTCTGAACAACACGCATGCAGCACCACTACCCACTTATCGCCGAGAAATGAAAATATTAGATTCTCTTATATAAAACAATGATGTAATGACCAACTAATCTACGTAATTTAGAAACCATTTTCTTCTCACAAGGTTATAGGTTCAGACAGACTAACAAAATCCCAAATGGATTGGCCAAATGGAAATTAATTGGTACATACAGATACCGAGAACTGCAATTGCTCCCTCCTAACCACGATACTTCCACTAACGTCTTTTCTTTTTGACACACTTAAAAGTATTAATTAATTTAACTCAAGGGGGTTGGTTTTTATCTGGATTTCTCAGGCAGCTTCACTCTTACAAGTTCAAAGGCAGCTTTGAAGCTGGCTCAAAGAATGGATTTATATTGATTTAAGGAAATGTATCAGGAATTCAGAAACGATCAGCTCGGCAAAAGTGCACAGAATCAACTCCTTGGTGTACTAAAAGGTTCCTGCTCTTCAAGAACGCTCAAGCCATTAAAATACTTGCAGGATCCCTTAAAATACCGTGAGGAGCAGGAGGCATCCCCATTGGTTCAGCCACCCAGAGGGACTGAGATGCGTTTTCGCAGGACAGATCATCAGACGCCATTTATCTGCCTCTGCATAATCTCCAAGTTATTTATTATCTAACAGTGCCATTCTGAGATTGTTTATCGTCATAAGCACTTCCCAACCAAAGTCAATACCAGATAAAGTGAGCTTTACTGCCCATCAAATCAGCACGTGCAATTATTTTTTATTAGAACCCACTGACTACACCCTTGTCTTCAAGGATATGCACCCACACGAAAAGAACGGCATAATGAGTATTTGAGCTAAATACTCAGACGGGATTTACCTGGACAAGAATAACACTCACCACTTGAGACTATTTCAAAATTCAACTAAACTAAAGAAACTACTCTGGTAAGATGCAAAATACTGTGTCGTCATCTATCCAAATGGCCGGGTTTTGTGTGGTATAAATGTGGTAACTTTGAGCCACAATGAAGAACACCCTCATTACTGCAGAGTTTAAGAACAGGATACAACCACAGCTTTAAAACACGTTTACATTACACACTTCCCTATTTCTATTACCTAATTTATCTGCAAGAGCCATATCTAATCGAACTTTGCTATTACTTACAAAGGCACACCGAGCACTCGTGTGTTTATCCCTGATAAACCTACTTCATCAGCTGTTTTAATCTCGGGTCAGTAACTTACTTTATCTCTGAAATGGAAAATGTAATAAAAGCAGAGAGAACGTCATTTCTTCCCTTTCGATGACTCGCCATGGCCTTACAAGACATTTTTGCTAGTTATGCTCATAATCACGCAAGACAGAAGTGGAACTTGCCTAAAAAAAAAATAATAAGACTCACAAGCCTTGAAACATCCAGACACCTGGTTTATTCTACAGAAGTGCTCTGATGTGAAGCGCTGAGCATGTTAAAATGCCCAACAGGCAGACCTGACCACAGGGTATGCTAAAATTTCTCCCCATAAAATTTCTCCCATACATCTTGCCCGTACCCTTCAGTACGATCTTTAGGAACGCTTAAAACAGGCCGACTAGTACATTGCAATATACGCATTTATATATATACATCTCCAAATGTTTTGTTAACTGAAAGCCTACAGCATCCAAATACTGTCACCAAATATTAGACCAACCTTATGGCTGATAAATGGGAAGAAACTAAAAGTCGAAGCGCTTTGCCAAAGGTCGCAGTTAATCCAAGGCAGAATTCCGTGCTTCAAACCCTAGAAAAATCATACCTACAAAGCATCCAAAAAACATCCCAATGCCCAGTACTGGGGAGAACACTTAATCCCTGCTTAATCCCTTTCACAATGCACAAGGGGAAGATTTTTTGCTTTGAAAATTATATACCTGACTCTTCCTTGGGTAAACACAGAAGTGGTTGGTAACAATTTAGAATGCTCCGTCTTCACAGTCTAATGGATTTCTAGCCCAGGTTCTTCCCAGTGACTCAAGTGAAATCTATTTAATTTGCTTGTAGTATATATATTTTTAAGATTTTATCCTGTCATTAAAAAGCCATCACCGTATCTCAGAAAATCTGAGGTCTAATATTTGTGTAGAAATACAAATGCACTTAGAATTGTTCCATTAGCCTCTGAACTGTTATTAGACTAACATGAGCCCAGAGCTTCCTTTCTAAATACTTTTTCCATGATAAAGGGAAATAAATTCAAGATACGTTCCACAAAAATCAACAATACAAGTTGGTATAAGCGCTTCTCCGCTACAGCGCTATCAGTTACTATAAAATGACTCGCCTGGCCTGTGTGGCAGAAGGAAAGTGGAAAGATGGGAGGCAGCCTATCTCAATTCAAAACCAGTAAAGCATTTCGGAAAACTATCTGATTAATTTAAAATGCAGCAAGGAGATTAAAACCCCATCTCAGCAGGCTGATATTAACTCTACATCGCTGCAAGGAACAGAGCTCCCTTTATTTTACCGTCAATTGCTTGGGGACAAAATATCAACACAGGGAGAGTTATGGATCTTGATGTAGCAACAAAGGGAATTGATTTTCAGAGCAGCTCTCCCCACGGGGGGTAAAGGACAAAATAATGAATGGTTCTAGCTACTAACATGTCAGTTGCTGAATAATGGTTGTCACCAAGTGCAGCTACAAGATACTCCGAGGGGTTTGCTCTCCACCGGTCCCTTTAATTTAGATTGCCAGATGTAGAGATTTCTAACCCAATTGCTGCGTACAACACCTTTCCCCACCACCATCGCAGTCTGCTCCGGATTCTGGACACTTCGTTAAACGCTCATCGTTTTCCCTTTGGGCTGACCTGCCTGCAAGACAGACTCTCCTAAATCCCAACCTTTTGGGCTTTCACAACCAAAAAACCACATGATTGATCAGCCCTGACAGCAGCTAATTCAAGAGGATATTCTGCCTCTTAACTCAAAGTTATTCTTGTTTAAGAGCCATAAAAACAGGGTGCTAAACACTGGTTCTAGGTTTCCATTTTTTCTTGTCTCACGGACAGGACCAATGGAGCATCCACGGGAGGAAAGCAATGCAACAGCGCGGAGAAGCCGCGCCACTCTCGGGTTGCACGGTTCAACGGTATTCAACGTTTTCTCGTCTGCGTCGCAGGTCAGACTGCAAACATGGTCTTCTGGTGTTCCTTCTGGTTAAGCAACAAAACTCGCATTTGTATTTTGTCATTCAAATGCCTTTTTGCAAATTTGAGATCGCATTCTCAGAAACATATGTTTAATGCCTTACTCCTACCCAGTACACACACAGGCCAGCTGCTCCAGTCTGAATCCAGAGAGGGTGACGATTGAAGTTAGGACTTCTGCGACGACTTGGTCACACTCTACTACATTTATGTACAACAACTCTGTTTAGTTATTACAATACATGCTCTATTTGGGCACAAATTTTATCCACACCAAAGTGTTCACAAGAGACCACGTTACACCATATGGTCTCTCTGTTTCCCAGAACTGCTTGCGTTAACGTTGGTTTCAGCATCTCTCTCGTGTCCTATTTGAAAATACAACGCAAATATAAAAAGGCAAATTGCCGCAACAGAGAGTTACCATTCAGTGTTTAAAAATGTCAGTTTAAAATAAGTTTAGTAGCACTCTTCAAACAGAACTGACGTAGATTTGCCTGGCTCCTTAAAGTTCACCATAATTCTCCTCAGCCAAACTAAAATAGGGTGAGATGCTTCATGAATCTAGAAAAATCTTATTTAAAAAAACCTGCCAAACCTGTCACGGGAAAAAAGATACTATTCTTTCATGCCAGTTTCCACAAAATCATGTACATCATCACTATGGTTCCTTCCCCTCCCCTCTTATATGCCCCCAGCGTCACACCCACAAAGGGTGGACAAAGGACACTGTTACGTCACTCCCTATTACAAATCTTTTTGCTGCCCTCATTTCCTAGAGATTAACGATCAGGCAGCTCAAATCAGCTTTTGCCCACTGCACAAAAGGCAACACAGTCAAAACGTTAAATGGCAAAGCACAAAGGCTTCCAGACCATTTCATTTCAGAACCACCCGAGGCATGCCAGCTACTGGAGATGCCTCAATTTACCTTAAGAGACATAAGACAGAGTTACAAAAGTCACGAGCTGATTTTTTTTTTCTTTTTCATCACGGTTAATTTTAAGTCAAAGGTCGCATTGGAATAAAAGGGAGTTTTATTTTGCCCAGCCTTGGACTTTGCAGCCTTAAAACCTGAAGGAGCCTTAGCGGCCCTTTTTGAAGAAGCATCCAGATCTTTTTCAAGGCTGTTAATGCAAAATGCTGCTGAGTAGGAGGAAAAACTTCTCATTGGCAGCCACCAACAAGAAGCCCTTTATCAAGCAGCAGGCGGGATCTGGAGAAGCAGTCCCATTAAGAAAGTTGCAACTGCCGCAGTTCATTCTCCCAAACAATCAATATTAAATTGCACACACTTAAAAGCAGGAAGGCACTTGACAGACAGTTTAACAAGCAAGCTGACAAAGGCACGACAGCTTCTATCCAGCACACCTCCACGGCTTGTTTGTAAGGCTGATGGCCCCATCTTTCTTTTTCAGCTATTCCGTTCGCTCATGAATTATGCAGAGTTGATTTAATGGACCTCAGCCCACAAGGAAAGAGCAATGGAGTGACAGTCCATCTCTTGGCAAATGCCATCAGCCCGATTCCTCTACAGATGTTTTATTTAGAGAACTGCAAGTTCCCTAAATGCTGTCCTACAAAACCAGATAGAAGACGCTGCCTCCCATCCCACACAGTCAGCGCAAATATCATAGACAGGACTTGCACGATGAGGCAGACCAAGGGGGGGGCTGCCGAGGATGAGGAGATCAGAGCCATAACCTTTATAGAAAAGGATGGAGCTGAACCATCTCGCTAAGGAGTGCATCAGCACCTCCATGGAAGCCATGCTAATTAGTTCAAAGTAACAGCCAGCCTTGCTCTAAAAGAGTCGGCAGTCAAGATAAAAGCAAATTTCAGGGTTATTTTTACTTGCATACAGGCCCTGAGCAGTAGCAATCGCTTCCTCTCAGCTCCAGAAAACGTGCAAAAGAGACTCAGACTTGTGCAAGCCAACAGCTGAAACATCAAGCACGAGCTCCAGAATAGCCATATTCTGCTCAAGTGCTGGAATTCCGCTGTCAGGAATCGGGACTACGTGATGTTAGCCTGACCTCTCCGAAAGAAAAGCAAAGTGGCTTTTCCAGCTTACCAGGGCCAGTTATAGCACAGCTTTGTGAGACAAAGAACCTTGAGGCAGAAACTAGGATGCAGTACCATGGCAGTCTCCATCACAAGGAATTTAGAAATATGGAAGATTTCCTCCCAAAGTATACTCTGACAGGCACTTCGGCCAAAGGACAGTGCTCCCCATCTCAGCTTCTGTGAATTAAAAGGTAAGGGGAAAGGAGGCCTCCTCTATAAGTATACTGGGGTTCTACCAACACTGCAGATTTCACTCTTAATTATAATCTGAATCGATGCTTGGAACACTTGAGAAAGGCAAATCCACAAAAAAACCCTCAAACCTCACCTTAGGTAGGCGCAAAAGTCTCTACAGCGAACAGATCCATACTAGGAACGCAAGCATAGCTCGGTACTGCAGAGAAGGAAACGTTCCTCAGATGCACAGGGAAAGTCATGTCACAAGAGCAAGGGAAGAGGGCAAGGACAGGGCTGCAACATCAAATCATGCTACAGGCTTTAGCGAGCCCCTTACAAAATATCAGGCTTCAGTCAAACATTTTGAACCGATAACTGAAATCGTTCATGTTCCAGTTCAGATTCAACCGAGATTTCAAAACAACTCAGACTGAGTTAATTAACTCTCATGTTCAGTATGAAAAAAAAAAAAACCAAACCCCAAACCCAATAAACTATAGTTAAAACCAGCTACAACCTGACTGGTTTCATCTCACTTGCACATCGCTTTTACTTCAAAACTTAGAAAATATGACATGAAAAATCAACAGGACACAACGTTAGTTTCCCAAAATAATTTCTACAGCAAGACATTCTGAGGAAACTAAAATGAATGAACCCCTCTTAAATAATAATAAGATAAATGAGTATCAGACTCATTAGCAGCCCAACAATTATGTACACACTAAAATCAACAGTCTCTTCGACTATAAGCAAACACTATGTAGGTTGTAGGCACAATAAGTCAGCCAGCAACAGCACTGAGCTAGTGACCATACAGATCCTAGAAAAAAGTACTTCTACTCAGCAGCTCACAGTTTAGATAGCCTCATCTTTTCCCAGTGGACATTTATTTCTTACTAGACAGCTGCACACACTATAAAAGAAATCTTAAAATCAACCTCCCAAGAAACACAATCATGTCATCAAACAAACCTTTTTTAGGATGGGGTTTTGGAGGCTCTGTAGCCGCTGGCAATGAAGAAACCTGAAAAGACAGAAAAGAGGAGTATTAAATACACCAGGCAAGGTTTCTTGAAGATCTACTCCACAAAATAATCAGAAAGGACAACTGGCAAATCCCAAAAGAGGGCATAAAAATAGCAAAGTTGCTGCTAGACAAACTCTGCCCTGCCAAGTGCTGCTCTTCCCTGGCCACAGCTAGACAGAGATTTCTAATCACCATGTCAATTAAACAAACCCACTCATTTTACGGTACATTCCTGTTCTGTAGGCTCAATGCTATTTATTAGGATTCTAGAAATTGACCATTACCTTCTAAAAAAAAAACCAAACCTCAAGCATTTAAGATGTTAATTAGAGATCACACAGGAAAAGGTCAAAAACATTTCCTATAAAACATTTATAAAGTTAATTAGAGCAAAGTCATTCCTTGGGAACCATCAGAGTCGGCAGGCGCATGAGTGCAGTGATGTCCCATCACACGGCAGGCAACAAACTTCGACCTGCAATTATTACCTAGAGCTCAGGGGCACGCAGGCACCCAGTCTGTGGAAAATAAATGCATTTTATACTTTTTTCTTACTTTCCATCAAAAATCAAGCCTTCACAGAAGAGAAACATGATTACATAGGGAAGCATTTTTATTTTTGACTTCCAGTTTCTTGGAGAAGAGACATTCCTCACTCCTCTTCCCCAGACACAACACAGGATTTTATAGACCTGTGTTGCCTCCCATCTCCTTAATAAACAATTTTTTAAAGTGGAGATTCAGTCTACTGAACATTTTCTTTTCTACTCACTTTTTTTATCGGAGATGGGGAGGAACAGAGAACCTGAGCACAGTATCTGAGACATGGAAAGTAACCCAGATGTGTACAGGGGAGGCTTTTACCAGCTTTGCTTCTTAATAATTTCTAACATTTTATTCACTTTTCTCATTCCTATTGTGAAAAGCTGAGTTGACACTTTCACAGAATTACCCAACTCCAAGTGCCTGTTCCTAAGCAGCAATAACCAGCACAAAGCTCCGCATTTTTTTAATGTATTTGCAATTTTTTAAATCTGTATACATCATTCCAATTCCAAGTCTGATCGCCTACCACTAAGACTTCCCTGTAGTTTCTCATATTTCCGCCTGTCTTGGTTTGAGCGACACAGGATCACTTTCTCTTTCAGTAATTTTACTTTGCGATAAGGTCTTTTCTAATGCTAGGGAAAACTGCACTTTTAGAAGACTATAGTGTCTGAATTTGTGAAAACATTTACTTTATAGCCAGCTATTGTATAGGGGTTTCAAGGTCTCAGTGTTTTCAAGCTTGCCAGGTGTGGGGATGAGGAGAGAGACCCGGGCATTTGACCCAAGCTGGCCAAACAGGACTATTTCATACCATGAGTGTCACATTCAGTATAAAGTCACATTAAATACAAATTAGAAAGTCTGCTGCAAAGTGCTCGCTCTCTCTCATGATGGCTGCAACCCTGAGAACTTTTTGCCCCGGTGCTGGAGCCCTGAGCCCTTTCCTTCCTCCTGAAGCCGCAGCGCTCGCAGTGTCCCATGTTTGCTGTCCCCTTGCTGGGAGTGCACAGCTTCCTATGGATAGAATGGGCCGAGCATAATCCTCGTATATCTTATATTGGTTTCAGGATCAATATTGGTTCTTTACTATTATTAATGTTAATTATTTAGTACTATTCCATTAAATCGATTTATATTTCAACCCTTGGGTTTCCTTGGTTTTCCTTGATTCCCCGTCCTGGTTGGGGAAGGGTCTTGGGGTGAGAGAATAATTGTCTAAATGACAATAAAGTGTTGTGAGTTCCTCACACCACCACAACCGCCTCACCCGAGTCCCTTCCAAGCCACCCGTTGGCCCAGACCGTTTGTGGGTACACCGAGCAGCACCACAAGCCCAGCACAGAACCTGCAGGGCTCCGTTAACCACCACACACGCAAAAAAAAAAAAAAAGAGCATTTATTCCTCCTTCCTGCTCCTCGCCTCTTAATCAGATATTTATCCATGAGGGGATGTTTTTTTGGCCTTATTCCAAGGCCATCTAGCTTCCTAAAGAGCACCGGGTTGCTCAACGCACAGGGAGTAGCGGGCAGTGATGAGGGACATTGAGAAAGGCTCCGCTTTCACTATACGTTACCCCAACAAAAGTCAGAACACGACTCAAATTTCCGCTAGATTTTCAAAACCAAAGGGCGCAAAGATTAAAAACTCACTCTTGAAAGCAGCTCCCGCTCCCACCCACCCCCGGCCACCCCTCAGCCCCTGGGCCTCCCCTCGCCCCCCCAGCCCTCCCCCGGGCGCTTCGGACGGGCACTGGCGTCCCGCGGGGCCGGAGGACGGCCGGCTGTCCCTCACCGGTGCGGCCTTCGGCTCCGCCATAGCGAAGAAGCGCCCCGTTGCCACGGTTACCAACAGACCTCCCCCCCCGAAGCACTTCCGGGGCAGCCCGGAAGGAGCCCCCGCGCTAAGCCTGACGGGAAGGCGGCGGTGGCGGCTGGATGACCCTCCCAACCCCTCACCCCGGCTCCTTCACCCTGGGTCGGCTGCGGCGTTCGCCATGAAAAACACCAAACTAACTTAAGGAAATAATAAAATATAAGTTTATTAGGAAGGGTTTATTCGGTTCCCCCGCGGTGTTAAGGTGGAACGAGGCGGCCCCGGCCCCCTCCTCCCCCAAACCCCGTTAGAGAGCTGCGGCCATGGGAGGCGGGGAGGGAGGGATGGAGGTCGGGGGGGGGGGGGGGGGGGGCGGGGGGAAACGGTGGTGCTTCTCCTTTATATTTCCCAGAGAGGAGGCTGCAGAACTGCCCCCCCCCACAGCAGGCGGTGTCCTTATAGACGGGCAGGAGAGGAACATCAGCAGAGCAGGGTTTGTTTAATTATCATTATCTTAAGCCTCGCCAACAGGTGCCAAGATTGAAAACACCATGGACCAGGTTTCCTTCGAGTTGGATATTCAGTTTGGGGAACCACTGAGTGAAAAGCCAAGGCCAGGGTAGACTCCATGCTTCCCCTCTCACCCAGCCCACTGCGCTCCGAAGAGCACGGGCTTTCAAAGGCATTGGAATACACGGATGGGGAATTTTGGTGAGCCGATGGGAAGCCCAAGCACATAGACACCAAGAAAGGGCAGCACTTCTCCGTCCCACCCCTCGCAAGCCATGGCAGGAAAACGCACAGAGAAAGCAGATATTCTCATATCTGATTCCCCAGGGGCAAAAAAGCCACTGTGAGGGGGGCTGAAATGGAAAGCAGGTACAGACGGACAAAACTACATCGCTGGCAGCGTCAGTATTTGTGAGGGAGGGAGCCGAAGGGGCTCAGGTGCCAGCTGAAAACAGCATTTCGCTTTACAAACCTGCCTGGGATCTGCCTTTTTTAACTCGCCACCCCTTTGCAAGTGTCTTCCCCCTTGAAGCAGGCGGATTGGCAGAAAGCTTTGAGGACACTAGCCTGGCAAAAAATAACTCAGAAGGAATTCCTATACAGGAGTAAATTTAATAAAACCACCACCAATTGTTTACTTTAACATAGCTCTTGTTACAGAAATCATAAAAATGGACTCAGTAGCTAGCTCATTAGTTCTTTCCCCTTTTAATTGAAAAAATATCCCACTGATTTTCAACTTCTACTGCACTAGATGGAGTGTTAAATACTTGCCAGGACAGTACGCCCAGTAATTGAGCCCAAAACAAACACAAAGACAATTCCATCATCTTTCCTTTTCAATGTTACGACTCGTTATAATGTAAGTGAAACTTAAACAGCAAGGAACGGTCCATTTGACAGATGAGAGGGGGAGGGAGAGGAGATCCACAGCCAAAATCTTTCCATAGGTCTTTTGAGAAGTGGTGCAAAATACGCCTCCTTTTCCTGCCTCAGAATTATAAAATAAAACTCTGATAACACACACACCCCCCACCCCTCCTCTGGGTTCAGGGCACAGGTCCTGCGTGTGTGGATGGGAAGAGGCAAGTTGGATTTGGGTGGGTAGCAATCCAGGGTCAAAAAGAAAAAAAAAAAAAAAAAAAAAAAAAAAAGAAAAAAAAAGGCAAAGCATCCTGAATCACAGCATATGTCGGGCACTAACATAACGGACACCGGGTTACCCTACGTCAGGAGCTGCGCGCGAGGGGATGGGTCCTACGCCAGCAATGGATACGCACACAACACTGTGGAGGCCGGACGTAAAGGAGCTGCAGGAAGAGGAAAAACCCAACTTCTCTGGTAAAAGTCTTCCAAAAATAAAATGAAATAATAATATATTCAACTACACCAGCACACGCTTCCCCCACCCCGTCCCAGGGAAAACAAAACAAAATAATCAAACTGAAAAAAATGCACAGCAAATAGACATAATCTTGAAGATTTTTAAAGAATAAATATTTTTTTTTGTAATTAAACATTATGCAAACACGTGCCACGCTTGCTCTTTGTCCATGCATATGCGCTATATACAACTTTGAAAAATACTGTGTTGTCCTCTTTTTGTTTTAAAAGTCATATACAAAGGTTTTTTTGTTGGTTTTTTTTTTTTCCTTCCTTGCTGTGTACCCCCCCCTCCCCTCCCCAAAAATCATCTTTACAACAAGCCAATCAACATTCATCTGTGTACTTGGGTGGCAGAGAGGAGGAGGGGTGGGGGGGGGCAGGAGAGCCATCCCCCCCCCCCCCTTACCAAAGTACATCAAAATGGCTGGTTTGGACATGAAAAGCAGTGTCAAGAAACTGGTTTAAGTTTTATCTGTACTACACACAGGAAAAGAAAGATAGAAAAGAAAAAGGAGTCGGCTTGGAGAATGAAGCTACGTTACAAGTTAAAGTTGGAGGGTTGTTTTTTTTTTTAGTGCATCTGCACACTCTTATTGGCCGCCTAGAATACTGTTGTACAATGGTTTATCTACCTTTTTTTTTATTACAATATAATTTACTTAAATTTTCTGTTAACAAAACAGAATCCCAGTACTACAGACCAGCGGTGTAACAGGCGTAGCGCCTTGTGTGTGTTTTATTTGAATCGCATGAGCACTCTAGATGGTAAAGATTTCAGAGTTCGTTTTATGCGGGGCCAGTCTCAGTCCTCAATGTACTCCCACAGGTCCTTCTCGTAGCCTTCATGCACGTGCTGCAACAAAACCCTTCGTCGACTCTCGCAGTATCTGCGGCAAAGAGGAACAGCACAGAAGAAGCAGGTTAGGAACCACGGCTCATCCTCAGCATCGAGTAATGCAAACCTACATTGAAGCCTCACTTCCAAAAGAGGAGATCCCCTGAGAAGGGACTTTGTAGTTGTAGCTCGTTAGCAGCGCTAATTAAGACTTCAGTTACTCCAGTCACTCAACTCCAGGTCCCTGGCTGAAAAAACAGCATGCAAATTTCGGGTTTCCCATGCAAAAGTATCCCCAAAGCCCCTACAGCTGAGAAACCTCCATTAATAATTGAAAAGGGATAAAGCGGCAACAGCAGTTTGCAAAAGGCAGATGACGGGTTAGCGGTGACACCTGAAACGGGACGAAGCTCTCCTCAAACCGGGGCTGACACCTACTCACTCAGCCCTATCAGGACAACAAAAATCCAGGAGCTAGCTGGGCAAAACCTCAGGAGCACTGACACAGGTTTATCCCTTCCAAAGTCCTGGCGGAGGTGGAAGGGGCGAAGCTGGCTACAAAAAGGGTTATGGGTCTGCTCCGAGTGCAAGTTTTACCTCGCATTGCAATTCCTGGGTCTCTCTCTTCCCACCTACGCTCAATTTACCCAGATAAAGCTGCACATAAAACTGATCCCAGAGTTAGGTACAGTCCTACCAGGATCAATGATACTGAGGAAAAGTGATATCATAGGAACATATCAAAAGATGCCATGTTCATTTCGGGTGCGTTAGCCAACTAAAAAGATAAAAGCAGAGAAACGTTTAGAAGTATTCATGTTCCAAGAGCAAATTATGAATAAGCAGCAGGCATTTCTGGATTAAACCCCTTCCAGCGGCGATGCCAAAGCCTACATCATCTTTAGGCACACGGGGGACAAGACAAGTCTAAGTAACAGCTCCCAGGGCCCCAGGCGCAGGTGTGTAGCCAGTTCATGGTTCAGCAAGTGCCCAGCCTGGAGTGGTGTGCTGCAACGTGAGAAAACGGGAGCCCAGGAGCCGACCGCTGAGTTAACCGGTTCCTGCTGGGAATTGTGTGGTAGGCACACCTTAACCCACAGCCCCTACGCTGCCACCATTCAGTATCTGATCAGACTGACACATTTCTCTGAATAAAACTGTTCTGGCTCTTCGCCTTGCTACCAGCTGTTGCAACAGAAATCATGGTACACAAAGTCCCATTGATTTTCTGAAACGTGTGATAGCAAACACGCACAGTTTCTGCCTTCCCAACTTCGGTTATTTTGCTGCTGGTGGTGGGGCTTTAATCCCCTTTTCTAGAAATGTCTTTGCAAGCTAGGAGATAGAAACAGCTGAAACCAAATGAGCTGGGAGGTCAGTTCCAGCAATTTCCCAGAGCTCGTTAAACCCACCTCAATAACATCCTTGGTCCCAGTCTTGCATCAGTACACCGTAACCAGTAGACAAAGAGTACCGTGCAGGACACAATCAAGACATGACTGAACTAGTTAATTAGGGACCTGTGTGGGCTTGACAGATGCATACTTTCCTCCAAGAAACATGAAGGCAGGTTTGGGCTACTACGTTTTCGGGCAATCAGGCTATATTAGGTTTTAATTTCTTCTGGATAGCTGTTACCACTCCTAGAAGAGCATCCGGTTTCAGAGGACTTAGGCGAACAAGCAGCTTGAGCCGAGACACCGACTTAACAGTGGTCTTAAAGGGTAAATTACAAAATATCTCAAAAAAAGAAGGTCTGATAGCCTTGCCCAGTCCCAGCCATGCTGCCAGACCGTGGCAGAGAGAGCCACAGGCCCCCCACAGCTTAACAGCTACTTCCACTCCCCTGAGCCCCTTAGTCACTACAGCTCACCCTACTTTGGCTTCCCCCCCTCCCAAGCTAGGCATAAAAAATTTAGTGACTTTGGCAAAATGCCTCAAAAATGCAAGCCATAATCCTCTGACTCATCCACATTTACAGCTTTGTATTTTTCCACCGTACAGAAGCAATTCCTCTGGGACTGTAAAAAAGCACTGGCATTTGTGTCACCTGGACCCCAGCTTTTCTGTTCTCATCCCTACGTGGGCAGGATGCCCTCTCCCTCTTCTTTCAGATGGCTTTTCTACACTCACGTTTTGCGCAAATGGACCCAACATATAAATAAAAGAGCTGACTGCTCTTATGGCAACTCATCCTAGGCCAAGGCTGTCAGCTGGGAACAACAAAGTCACTGCTTGTTCTTCTCTGGCCCTCACTACATAGGTCCTGCCTCGGTCCTGGCCAATCCCACGTGCTCCTTCTGTGCGGGAACAGCAGCGTATGAAAAGCCATTGCTTTTGGTCACAATATTTTTCCATTACAGGACTGAATCTTCTAGCTTCTGCTCAGCAAAGCAGACGTAAGGCAGAGTTGGGAACCTTTCCTTGCAGGCTGTCACCTTCTCCCCCCTCCCGAGAGCTGGGGTACAAAAAGACACTGCCAGCATCTACGCGAGGCCTTTCACCGCTGACAATTCCAGGGGTTGGTGCGGGACACCGCTGCTGCTGCTCCTCTCAGATGCCCAGGGACCAGCCGATGATGACAATGTATGGCAGAAGGCCACCAGCAAACAGCTTCCCAGGGATGTGACTCTGGAGGAAACCGTAGCTTGGCAAGTACACACGTCACTACCTGTCACACAGGATGGTGCTACAGGTACTTTGAAATAGAGGATTATTCAAAAAACAAACCTGTACTTATCCTGTACTTTCTGCTTTATATCTTGCAGTGAATCTTGGGATATATCTCGCTCAAGGTACCCGGAAAGCACCTCCGTAGCATTCTCTAAGTCTGCTTGGTTATTCTGTAAAGACAAAAAAGAAAAAAAAACAAAAACAAAACAGAAAGAAAAAGGAGGTTTTTTTGGGGGGGAAGGAAAGAAAGAAATCTTTTTCTTCAATCCAACTTAAATCAGTACTGAAATAAAAAGGAGATTCGGTATATATGCACTGTGTAACACTAGTAACCTGCTCTGAGCATCAAGATTGAAAAAGCTGAAATTTCTTCATTTGATCAGAAGAGAATCTGCCTACCTACCAGCAAGCCTTGTGTCTTCTTCAATCTGCAATATCCTGTCAAGCCTAAGAAAAAATCCTTTCCTTACAACACAATTCACATCCCATTCTGTCCCGTGTCAACTGGTGTTTTCACCAGCGTTGGCAAAGCCTCCACTGACACCTGGTACATGCACAGCAGCATCAGAGCCTTCATGACGGCTCATTTTCGTGCGCCCTTTGCTGAGCGCGCAGCGCAGAAGCATCCTGCTTCGGTGCTGCACAAAGATCAGCAAAAGACTGTTTTAAACCATAAACAGCCAGTACAGTTTCAGCTTCGAAGCAGCTGGGACCTCCATGTTTAGACCTTCAAGTGGAATTTTTCTGGTAGTACTCTTGGAAAAATGCCAACACTGGGGAAAGACAAAATGCCAGATTTAAGCTTTGAACTGGCAAAGAAGGCATTAAGACAGAACCTCAATCCCTTTCTTGTTTCAGAGGGCAGTAACTTGTGACTCTACTTCCTCCTCCAGCAGACAATGCTGCATGACACCCAGCACGGCCTCTACCTTTTGCACAGCAGAACATTAAGACAGATTCACTTCTGCACAACTGGAGAAAACAGCTTCTCCAACCATTACATCCCTATTTCACTTCACTTTGTACTCTGAACTCCCGACAACCACGTTTTCTCCTACCTCAAAGATAATGGACTGATTATTCTTTTTGAGGTAGAAGGCAAAGACGTAAGTGTACATGAGTGTGGCACGACACTGGCAGAGGACGTCGACTGCTTTCTTCAGGAACTGCACTTCGATCCACGACATGTTGTGCTGCTGCATCTCCTCCATTTTCTGCTTCACCTGAGCATAGAGCTTGTGCTCAAAGCGCAGGCTCTGCATGTGGTTCATATAGCGGTTGCAGTAGAACAGGTACCTCTGCAGGGCTGCTCTGGATCGCTGTGTTAATTCCCATTAGGGAAAAAGAAAACAAATAGTTAAAACAAAGTAACATCTGCAAGAGAAGTAAACCCTTCACAAGGCTCTTCCTGACCCTGAGAACAAGCTTCCTTTCCAAAGGTGCTTCCTCTCCTCTCACGTTGGCCAGACGTCCATGGCGCCGCTTTGTGCGGCACTGTTAACCCTGACATTGGGTGGAGATGGAAGGCCAGACCCACAGCAGCTCGCTGTCATGTGGGGAAATTCCTAGCTCAGCTGTGGCATCCTCACTCCAAACCTTGAAAGTAATTAGAATCACATTGCCAAAGCCTGATGAGTTTTGAATTTCAGCCTCTCAATTCAAGTTACAGGACTTAAATGCTTTCAGTGCCATGACAAACAGCGAGAAACAGATATTTTTTTTTTTTTTGGCTGATGAAGGATTCTAATTCAACAATTATGTGCTTGTGTTAAGACAGCAACCTTAGGTTGCCTAGGCCACGCTGATTATAGAGCAGGGGGAAGACACCATGTGTTAAGGAGTACAAGGGAACCAAGATGACTCAATACACAGCCATTAATCTTATTTTCTTCTCACTGACAGATCAGCTGAAAAAAAAAAAAAAGACAACATGGGCACAGTTAAATTTGTACATTGCGGATGCGCAAAGGTGGCACCTATTAGCCAAAGTCATCCTCACATGCAGGAGGAGGGGCTGCAGGAAATACTCTGGTTCTTGGCTGTAACGGTACTTTGACAGAGATGCAGGAAACAGATTTCTGCAAGCTGCAGCACACAGCATGCAACCCCTCCCCGTTAAAAAGGTTTTTGGCTCTATCCATATTCACAAAACAGTTTAATGTAGCTGCACCTTCACTCACAATTTCTTCTCTATGAAGCCTTCAAGTACAGTTATGGGAACAACTGAAGTCTATTCTATTTACATTCAAAAGGTCTGCTGTACTTAAACACCTCAGGACTCACATTAAGAACTTCGCAGTAAAGATCATTTTATGAAAGATGTGAAGGTTGTTGTCGCAGACCCACGGCATTATGATGGCTTCATGCGAAGAGCTGCTATGAAGCCGGCAAAGGCAGCATGACAGATAACAACTGAGTTAATGTGTTCTTTAAATTGGGTTAAAGCGGCTTTGAATGGCTTTGCTTTTTTTTTCTGGAACGAAGCAAGAGTCCAAAGCTGTGGGGGAACTTAACTGGCTTCTGGATTTGTACCCAAATCCAAAAAATTCTTCAGAGCCCATTTATAGGTTTACAGAAAGCCCAAAAGCACAACACGGGGTTGGTGATTTCTCTTATCGCCAAAGGTTATGGACTCACCTCCTGTGCATCCCTTGCTGCCTTTGCATCATCCTCATTGTAGCGATTACAGTTGTACCTGTAACAGGGACACCGATTCCACAGATTTCAGTTCAAATCCATGCCGCTTGCATCACGGCTTCCTCGCCTTCCAGCAAGGCACGTTCCTGAACTCACCAGGCAGATCCATGGGGCTCCCAGGGGCCCAGACACACCCAGCAGAACTCCGCTTTGCAGTTCTGGTTCCGACAGACCATGTGGTTGCAGCCCCCATCCTTCTCGATGGTGACATGGCATTTCGGGCATTCCTGTTCACAGGACAGAGCGCACCATTAGCGGGGAAAGCGCAGAACCTACAACAGTCTTGTGAGGTTAGAAAGGTTCCCGTGGCAGTAAGAGATCACACATCGAGCGAAATGTACGATTTACTTCTTCCCTGTGATCACTGTGGTCCTCTTTTGAGTCAGGCCTTTAAAATATTTCCAAAATCAGAGCGGCTAGACAGCAAAAAACTCACAACCCTAAGGAATAACACATTTTTCTATGCTGCTCTCATGGTGGTACACTGGATGGGTAACTTCACGACCTTCTCCAAAATCACAGCAGTAGCGATGGTCTGTAACTGCCCAGGGGAAGGCATCTGGCTTTCCTCACCACCAAGCGTTTGGCCCATTTCAGCCCTCCAAACTGAAAAAAGCTTAACCGTGAGCTGATATCACGCTGTTATCAATCTGAGACACCTGCAGTTGTAAAATGCCCTCCAAAAAAAGTATCTGAAAATATGCAGTAAGAGTAGCATGCTTCAAAAAAAAAAAAAAAAAAAAAAAAAAAAAAGCTTCTGTCAACTAAAAAGACACTTCTACTCCTGGGGCATTTCCACATTTCCCATCAGGCCCCTTTCCCCCCCTCCCCTTATTATGACATCTCACTGAAGACTTTTCTACAAAAGCCCACATGGGGCTTCCCTTTCAGGTGTGAGGCCTTTGACAAACACGAGGACATCGAAGAGCAGCACTGCACAGCAAAAGCCTTTTGGGAATAGGGTTGGGGTTTTTTTTATAACACCAGTATCATTCTTGTACGTCAGCAGCATATGGTTACTTCCTAAATGATATTCAACTCATGTAGAGCATAAAAGATTATTTCTGTAGTATCCCAATGACTACACAAAGCCGAGGTTGCAAGAATGTATTACGCTGACCCTACGAGCAAAGGAAACCAGTCCAACTCTCTTCTGCTGCTTCTTCCCATCCCGGTGGCACTTCTCTTGTGCTGGGACACAAAGCAGCTGCATGAGAGCTGGGAAAAAACAAAACAAACCAACCCAAAATAAAACCAACAAGTATTTTAGCCTAGATGAGTTCCTCAATCCAGCTCACACAGCCACACCAGCATTTATGAAGTTTTCACAAAAGCCAGTTTTATTTACAAGGCAATAAATAAACGTATCAAAACAAGTAATCCCCACTTGTGTAACACCAGCTGCAGCTTTTGGGTCAGAAGCATGTGAAATCCCATCCCCAGTTAGGAGCCCATCTTTACTGTTTGGTAACCAGAGGAGACATCAAGAGCACCATTTCCTATTCCGGCACTCACAAACTCTCAACAAAGGAAGAAACCAACACGTTCAATCAGTCTATAACTGCTACTTCTTGTACATCCACTCCAAGTGCCCCAACCATTACTACATTTTCATACGAGTCTGCCTACTTGTACTGTAAGAGACAGGAGAATCCGCACAATGAGAAGTACCCAGAAGATAGCTTCAGAGGTGCAAGAGACCAGTGCGGTCTCCAGATGTCAGACATGGCCCATCCCACCGCAGGGAGGAAGGTTTGCAGTAAGGCAAAGCAGGTTACAAGGGAAAAGACACAAGGGGAAAGGCGTGAGAGACTACAGCTTCTTTTTGGACAACATAATTAAAGTGCTTTCAGCTAATTTTGCTTCTTGACGATTGCAAATTTGCAGACCTGAGCACTAATGAAAAGCAAGGCTCGTTACAGCAGCATGGCCTAACGTTGAGGTTATCCTTGCCTGGAGCTGGGAGGGGGCTGAACAAGATGACACCCAGAGGTCCCTTCCGACCTAAATAATTTCAGGACTCTGGTCTCCCCAGCAATAGCAGAGCGCTCCACTTGAGTGCTGCCATCATTTCTCCCTCTTCCAAGTCCTGCTTTGGTCCTACTGCCTGATCCTGAAGGGAAAAGGTTAAGGACAGAGCAGAAACGGGGCGACATCCCACACAACCAGCAAGGGTTTTCCTAAGCAAGGGTGTAGCCGTTCCTTTGAAAGGAGCCAGTCTGCTATTACAGGACTTGTTTGGGAAGTGCTGCCCTCCTGTTCAGCCAAGAGCTCCCATCCCATCAACAGGTCACAACCCCGGGGCTTGGCCTGAATAAGAGGACAAAGCTCAGTTTCTAACCAAAAGATCAGGTTTGTCATGTAAATAAAAAGATTCCCCAGATTTGGGGAACTATTCCAGTAGTTTGATGACTGTTTCTTTCTCTCCTCCTGTCCTCCTACCCTGCCAGTACGCTGCGTGCTAGCTGGCCGCTTACTTGTTTCGGTTCAGATTTTTTTGGGTTGGTTGTTAGTCTGATGTGTTCAAACAATCAAACAAGCACCTACGGGGATTTTTCCAGCCCTGCTTTCCTCCCCGTCACCTGTGTCTGTCCTACAAACGGAGTACCTACACTACAAACAACAGTAAAGGAAGCAGAGTAGCTCCCTTGCAGGCCATCTCGGGGGGGACATCATCAAGATGTCCTATTGGGCTGTCCATAGGATGGATGTTCAGCCAGGTCAGCTTGTTCCCCGTTAGTCAGTCAACGCAGTTCTGTGAATTTGAGTCAAAAACGGTCTCTCCTTTAAACACACTACCCAGTGCAGTGTTTATTTTCCCTTTTCCAGGCAGCCCTCCTCCCTCTTCCAATCCTGCACCAAACACCTCAGGACCCAAATTTAGGTTTATCCCATCAATACCCTTCACAACTGTGAAGATCCCTGCTCAATGAGCTCATCAGCCAGGGTACCCTTCAATAACACACATGAACAGTGGTGCTGCACCCCTGTCACATCATCACACAGCTCCCCTGTCACCCAAACGCTGATCCCAGGGTATGCAGTGAAGAATGTTTTTTCACGAGATCACAGAATTATAGAATGGTTTAGGTTGGAATGGATCTTCAAGATCATCTAGTTCCACCCCCCTGCCATGAGCAGGGACACGTCCCACTATACCAGGTTACTCCAAGCCCTGTCCAACCTGGTCTTGAACACCTCCAGGGAAGGGGCAGCCACAGCTTCCCTGGGCAACCTGCGCCAGGGGCTCACCACCCTCAAAGAGAAAAATTTCTTCCTAACATCTAATCTAAATCTACCTTCTTCCAGTTTGAAGCCATTCCCCCTCGTCCTATCACTACACGGCCTAGTAAAAAGTCCCTCCCCAACTCTCCTGGAGCCCCTTTAGGTACTGGAAGGCCACAATAAGGTCTCCCCGGAGCCTTCTCTTCTCCAGGCTGAACAACCCCAACTCTCTCAGCCTCTCCTTGTAGGAGAGGTGCTCCATCCCCCTGATCGTCTTCATGGCCCTATAGATGATGGTGGTCGCAGAGCTGTAAGGTTTCTTCAAAACACATCTGATGTCGACACCCACGTGCCTTGGTGGAAGATGCGGCTAATCCAATAAGCAGCTGCAGTGATCACGTGGAAGAAAAAAAAACAGTTCCCGGATGACCTGCCAAGCTGGAGAGGCGCAACACGGCACATCCACGGCACATCCACGCCACTTGTGGGGCCATCCTCATTCCCAGATCAATTAGGAACACTGAAATTCTGCTCTCCTGTCTTTGAGGAGGAGACCAAGCTGCTCAGGGTGCTTAGGGCTTCTAGCCCTGTGATGCAAATTAGAACAAAAAGACCCTAATTACAGCCCTTTTATTAGAGGGAATGCCATGCTTTTCAAGCCTTTATATGCTTGTCAAGCAAAGCACAAGGAAGACAGATTTCAGAGTAAGTTATACAGATGCACAAAGCTGTGTAAAAGCTGAATATTACTAAAAATTATGGAAAAGCCACAAGAAGAACCTGTTAAAGAAAAGCTGAACGCCAGCGGAAAGAAAAAAGCAGCAACTACTCAAGCCACCAACGCAACGAGTGGGAGAGATTTATAGATTAAGGAGGATAGGGAAGGAAGATCTTATTGAGAATTACAACTACGCAACAACAGAATAGCCAGCAAATCAAATTACTAAACCGGTAGATTATTCTGCACGTTATCGGTCATGCCACGATGCAGAAGTGACCTCATTAACATTGTTCCACTCTAAACAATTTGGTGTTGTGCTTCCACGCTGCACTTCGAAACAAAAGCCCAGGGAACCTGGCAAAAGGAGAACAATCCCTATTTTGTTGTATAAAGGCTGTGTGTACATAACACACCATAAACCTCAGCTGCCGGTCTCTATAGGGGAGGCTCGTTAGAAACATATTACAGTGAAGGTGAAACAGATTAGTCCTCTCCAGGTCTCCTGAAGGCAAGCGGTGTATATCAGCCTCCCAGCCACATTCACAGTGACACCTTCACCTATAATCCATAAAAAAAAAAAAAAAAAAAAACAACAAAAAAAACACCAACACACAAAACCAAAAACAATAATCCTGAAACCCCATGGGGATTTCTTAATGCACTTTGACAAAATCCAAAACCACTGAACTTAATTATGGTTAATATAGAATAGTATACCATGACAAGACCTAGAATCATTGAGCAAAGCAGGGTATTTTAAACACTTGCTTATCTGAGAGGAAAAGATGGCACTTTGACATCTTAGGAAAGACGCTGTTCGCAGCTCCAGCAGAAAAATGTGCTGGTGAGAAACGAAAGAGCAAAGTTCGATGCTGGTGCCCAGGGAGGATTGAAGAGGCTGCCAGCACTGCCACGCGTTAGAACAAATGTAGGACTTCCAGAAAGTACAGAGGGAGCGCATGTTCAGACATTAAAAAGTGACCTGAAAAGGAAGAGAACTGGGCTCGTGCCATTTTATCTCACTTAGAGGAGAAAAATAGCCAATAGCTTTTCTGGAGGAAGAAAATCTGCCCATTTTATACATCAGGCATTCAAGCCCTGTCTAGCCCGGGAGATAATGAGATGGTGACATGCCAGGAACCAAAAGCGGTAAGGCAGGGGCATTTTTAGTATCAGATAAACAACTTTCATTAACACCAATTTAACTTCCACGAAAATAAAAACCCCCCAAGCAACAGTGCCTTGGGTAAAGACCGGCACCGTTACCACCTTTGTTCTTCTTCCTTTAGTATGCTCAGATGCAGAAAGATTAACATCACTGAAACTCAGGTTTGAAACATGTTTTTCCCCCTCTCCTTTTAGGCTCCTTTCAGGCAGTCTTGCTACACCTTAACAGAAAACTTGGATTTGTGCATTTATTTTGGACTTTTAAGTAGTAAGGAGTAAGAAATACAGAAGTACCTGATCTACGTGGTTTCTTTATCCCCAAAGCTACATGAACCAAATAATACCTGAAACCTGCCTAGTTTAATTCAAGGAACTATTTAAGAACCAAGTTATTGCAACTAGCTGAGAAGGAAAGAAGTGTGCAAAACCTTGGACTATTCAATCCTTCTCTGGCAAGACAACGGAGAATTAAAGGCTTGTTAAAGACTTTGTATAGGCTTATCTCAAGTTTAAATTAATGTAGTTAAGCTGAACTCATATGTGAAAGCATCTTAAGGAAAAGGCCATCAACTCCAGCACGCTCTCCACTGCAAGGGTTGCATCTCATACAAGCAGAAAGAATTTCGTGCAGGTCTCCTAAGTGCAACTATATGAATGCAAAATTTAAAAAAAAAAAAAAAAAAAAAAAAAAAGATATAGAAAACCACAGAACTTGTTACTCAAATCTCCTCCTTTTTCATTCAGGCTATTCTACATAATTAATCAAAAAATGCATCACATCACTCCAGTTTGTGAACAGAAACCAATTCAGCAGAGTTTTCACTTTTCTGTTCTCCGATACAACAATTGCTTAATTTTTCTTTTCCTATTCTGTCTCCCAGGGCAAGCTGGAACGAATGTATCTCGCATCCTCCTGTTGCAAAGGATTACCCAGATTTCAAGCCCACATTCCAGGAGGACCGGTATTTTTCTCTTCCATCTCCATCTTGCTAAGATAGGACTTTTTCTTCCCTGAATGGAGACCACGTGGGACAGGACTGCAGCTCAGCATCATGCTTGGAGGACTCGAGAAAGCACTTTTCAAAAGCTAGAAACAGTGACGGAGACCACAGTAGCAATTAAATTACTTGAGGGTTTCTCCAGTGAAAACGGGGATTTTTTGCATCTGATGGTACCTGATCCGATTCCCTTCTAGGTTCTTCAAAATGAAGAAATTCAACACAGAATTTGGGCTCTGACTTGCAGTCACTGAAGCAAATAGCTGTGAAAGCAGCAGACATCCCTCCCCAAAAATGACCATCCTGTTTTCCTGCTAGAAATAGTACAGAGACCAGGTAAGGGGCAACTCCAACTCTGCAATTCCTATCCCAGTGCACTGCTACAACCTCCTGCTACGGCAGGAAAGGATTTCACTTGGTTCCTCTCTGACCAGCAGTAGGACTGTGTCTCTGTCAGACAGACAGTTGGGTTTGCCCTTGCCATTGGCCAAGGGCCAGCGGGCAATTCAGACAAGAGAAGATGGTGCCCGGCAGCCCTGTGGCTCTGGGCTGATCTGGTTCTCCAGAGGCGGCGAAGCTCCAGCTGCACATGTTCCAGCAGCCAGCGCTGCTCACGTTTTATCACTGCAGCAGTGTGAAATTACCACCTTCCACGTCTTTGCTGCCCACAAGGCGGCAGAGATCGTTACGAGGGGTGGGTTACGTTTCCTGCCAACTTTCCCCTCAATTGAATCACATGTCGGTTCAGAGAGAGAATAATTGTGATATTGTCCTTCAGTTAATTCAATTGATACGGATACCATAAGACTCCAGGACAGTTGGCTTGCTCACATGTCTGGTGCAATGACCCTGATGTTATTTTTCTTCCTGTTGCTGCTGCCCAGCCTGGGCTCCAAAGTATTTTCTTGCTGTAGGAGCATCTCGTATGGTATTAGAGGAAGTAGCTTAGACACGGATGTTCAAGGACAACAGCTCTTCTGCTGCCGACACCAGACTACAGGAACTAACAGATAAGCTGGGCTGATGCCAGCATGGCTTGGCCATACTCGATTTCCCCTCCTCACCATCCTCTGGATGGGTGTTTCCCACAGAAAATCTTTTTATTCTGGCTGTTCGATACTATTTCTGACAGTCTGAGCTATGCTTTAAATACCAGCCCAACCGTGAGCGTGGCTCCTACCTGACAAAGTCAAGGAAGGAAGGAAGGAAGGAATGGGCAAGGCAGGAAACAAAAAAAAACTAAATAAATCACCATCTTTAATATTTCTGTCTATGCTTAAATCTGCGAGCAACAAGCTGCAGAAACACTCATCATCTTGTCTGAAAGAGACAAGTCCCTTCCTATTTCCAGTAGCCAGTGTTAGTGGCACATTATTCATGTTTGGTCCACATTAACACATATGCATATATCATTTCAGCCTTTTTAATGGGCAAAGAATCCAGTAAGGGAAAGCTTAATATATGATCGTAACAAAACTCAGCTCAGATCCTGGTCTTTAGCAGGACGTGCCAAGGTAGGGACAGGTAGAACATAGGGAGCCCTACGGCCATGACCAAGATCACACTCCTGGAGGCAGCAGCAGCTCCTCGTCTGGCTCCCGAGGGCTTCATCACAGGCAAAATAGGGCTGTGGCCATTCTGACATCCCAAATATTTGATACCCAAGGCTAAAAGTTGCTTTGCATGTGCTTACACTCAGGTCTTTCCAACCTATTTGGTTGCTCTTCCTCGGGTTTAATATGAGCGATACCTGAAGATGAAGCAAACTTTGAACAAATCCGGTTCAGTTCTTGAGCCACAATACATCTTTGAACACACCCACCTCCGAAAAAGCCAAGTTCACTTTATTGAGCAAGGTTCAGCCTCCAAGCAGGGACCACACAAGTCTCAGCCCACGAAACAGAGAGAAGCAGCCGAGACCGCACAATTTCAGCCCGACTTTTAACTGTGCATTTCAGCGCGATGGGTGTTTCTGCTTTCACCATAATGCAACATTCCAGGTCAATGAAAAACACACAGCCAGTCCCAGAAAGCAGCAGCCGCTGCTGCAAACAATACCATTAACCAGTTACACAACGGAGCTAAGAAAACAAAGCAGCCATTTCCTCACACCCTCCCCACCTCCCTCCACCCTCCCGGCTCCGCGCAGACCCAGGTCTGCTCCTAAGGCACGATGGCATCTGGCTTCGGCTGCTTTTGTTTTCTGGCCACCATGGCAACCTTTGTTTTAATTCTTCCCAAACTGAGCAAAGGCTGAAGTTTCAGGCAAAGTCGGGCTAGCTGGAAGGAAGACATTTACATAATAAAATCTTAACAGCTGTTCTGCCAGTCTCTATCTGGAATCCTGCCCAGCGGAAATGAACAACTCCTCAGGAGGCTGGCCCAGGGGATTTAAAGGCAGATGTAAATTATCACAGCCAAATCAAGCCACGGGTGGTGTTAACATGTTTCACACGCTTGGAGCGAGGCACAGATCTGCTCAGGGAAGCCATCAGTGCCAGACAGGAGCCCAAAGACTTAAGAACTTGAGCTTCCTTTGGGTCTCCAATTAACTCTTTCCTACAGGAGCAATCTCTACTTAACCCAAAGAACCTCACCTGATTCAAGGCAGTAACACCTATTTGCTCTTCAAACAGGAGTACTTCATGTACTGTGGATTTTAAGGCTTGCTCTTAACTAATGACATGCAACAGAAAGAATAACCCTAGTACAGAGGAATTAGGCTGTCATTCTTGTTTTCATCTGATACATCTATATATAATCTGAGAAAACGCCTCACCTTTGTGTTTGCTGCAATCCAATTAGAAGTTTCACTGTCATCATCACACTTCTTAATCCATTTCTTTAACCACTGTTAGAAAAATGAAGAAAGAAGAGAAAGAAGAGTTATATTTAAATAGAGGAACTGTAAACGTTCCCAAGACAGCTGATTACATTAGGGTAACGGTAAGGAACACACAACCACATGGGAATACAGGAGGCTGGTGGTGCTGGAAAGCGGTGCAAACAGCAACTAATTTAGTTGCAGACATTTCCTGCAGCACCATCCTGACCTGGAAAGACCTCTCCAAAGGTTCAGCATCCTTAGGTGCTTTCCCTCCCTTCTTCCCAAGGAGGTTTTTTTTTTTGCATTTGTCACCAGCAACACGACTGCTCTGTCCCCAGGGCGTGAAACCTGGCTGTCAACGAGCTCTGCACAGGCCACAGGATCCCAGGCTCGATTACAGCTTCTGACAGCTTCACGAAAAAAACAGCCCAGTTCCAGAGTTCACTGCACAGCAGCAGGTCCCAGGACCAAATTAATTCCTTCCGGACAACAAATCACAAGCCTGCCGAAACACTGAACACCTACAGAAATGCCTAGTACAGGACCACTTGTTGTCAAGTGAAGCGTTCAACTCCTGAAGCACCTTTATTCCTCTTCAGAGGATCAGAGCTGTAACAGCCTCCTCCAGACTGTTCCCCATCTGGCTGAGGCACTGTTCCTTCCCAAGGTCCAACTTTAAAGCACCCTGAAGGCATCCGGTACAATTTTGCTGTTTCTTCTCATGCTACGATCTAAACAGGTGAACTACTACGCTTCTTGACATGAACAGCCATAACGCTTGTGCTTCATTTCTACATCATGCACATCAATTTTCTAAACTTGAAAAAGTTGAAAGTCCTTTGACATGCTTACCTTGCATTTAACAGGATCATGCCAGTTTTCACCGCAATTAAAGCTGTAAGTGAAAGAAAGGAGAAATTAGCAAATAAAGTAGACATTATTAAAGTACTTTAACTAGGTTAACACCGTGGAAGTTTTCTGCCGGGTTGTTCTCCTGAAAAGGCCAAAGCGAGTCCTAAGGAAATATTACACGCATCCAAAAAAAAAACCAAAAACCCTCAAATCCCTCAGCAGCTATTTCAGAGCAGTATATATCTTAAAACATTTTGATTCTCTACAGTGCCTGCAATCAGGAACCTCACCTAATCTGAAGTCATTCATCTTAAGTCCATCTCTCAGTTAAAGCTGGATCTGTCTCATTGTCAAAGGAGGCTTACAAGACAGAACAACAACTACATAATGACGGGCTTTACAACCAGCTGTACCTAATCCTGCCATACCATTTGAAGCCCACCCCCTTCCCATACTTCTCCCACCACCGTAAACCACAACCCAGTACAGATTTACAGAATACATACTAAGAGACGTTCAAAGTAAAAAACAGCATCCAGTTCTTTTACTTGATTATTCTTACCAAAACTGACGTCCACATTTGCAGCGAACAGGTTTAGCATCAGGATATTGGACTTTAACGACGTGGTGGCAATCTGGGGCAGGACACCATTTTAACAGTCGATTACACTATGAAATAAAGTAAAAAAAAAACCCAAACATAATAGAAAAAGGATGCTGCATAAGGACCCTACCTGCCCTTCATCCCTTTTTCATCCTTTCAACCACGACCTTGTCACACTCCTCCTTTCTGTCTTACCAGTCCTCTGCAATAAAAGTGCTGTCTCCTCAATCTGAGCATTTACCTTCTTTCTACTGAATGAAAGCAGGAATATGGTAGTCAACTCTCCACTGTCAAATGGCCTCTTATGAACGATGAGGAGCGCAAACACTTCTGCTGACCTCCCAGCTCACCCAGAGAAAATATTTTGAAGAATACAAAGCTATGAAGCTTTCCACTGAAAAAAAAGTATCCATCAAGCTGTTTGCAGCTGCCCATCTCTGTTCCACCGCTGCAGATGCCTTTCTGAAACTGCTCACAAACCATGATCACCAGCTTTTTACAAGCACCACTTTCTAACACCCCTCAAACACCACCTCATCGCCTGTTCCTGCTGTCTTGCAGACAGGTGTTGGTCTGCACTACTAGACTTTTGTCAGTCTTTCAGTCTGCAACACGTGCTTAGCTCTGGCGTTGCATTAAAAAACAAAACAGAACAACAAACAACAAGCCAAAACTCAACTAAAAATCACTGCATACATCACTTCAAACAAGGAGTCAAAGCTTGATCCCAGTTACAACTTACATACCGGACCCTATAGCGAATCTGAACACGTACAACTGGGAAACTGGGACAGCGGAGAAGCCTTCCAAAGCACCTATCTCAAGTTTATTTTGATTTTGAGGTTGCAAAGCTATTAGTATTTTGCTAAAAGCAATTTTACAGCTTTAATTCAAATAGCAAATGTTTCAGGCATGTTCTTGCTTACAGTAACGTTTCCTGGTTTTCAATCAGAAATATCTGAGGTAACAATCAAGAACTATAAATATTTAAGTGCTCCTCAGAACCTATATATTGAACAGCTCTGGCATTCTCTTTATCCACAGCTGCTTGCTGTATCTCTAGGACTTTTGTCCTGCAGATTTTTCTCTGTATTTTCCTACAACTATACCTGTAACTCAACGGGCTATAAAATAACCCCTGTAAAGCCTCTACCTTTTAGTCACATTTGATTAAAGCAGGGTTGTTTTTTGCATAGTCTCTAAAGTTAAAAGCAAGCCTAACTTCTCTGGTTTGGTTCTGTGTGAGACAAAGACAAACTAGAAGCCATTAAAAATTTCAAATGAAAACTCACCTCTACAAAACTATTGGTTATTAAATGCTGGTACTTTAATTTAACCTTGGAATCTGTGATCAAACGCCTGTGGAAAAGGAAGAAACACAGAAAAATTACTGTAGTAGTAAACTCATTTTTTCCATGCATAGCCAGTAAGTTAAGACTGATAAATGGTTTTGGTTCCTCCTTCTACACTTGCAGGTACTTTGTTGTGCTTACCTGTTCTCTATCTATTTGTTAGAGCATTTATTATGAAAACTACAAATATTGTATTTAACTTCTTGTATTGGCTTCAGAATCGTACAGAAAGCTCACGCAGTTCAAAAGAATTGAAGCTCTTAGCGTGGGGATTTTTATTTAAGAACACTTTCCCGTAGAGCCCAAGAAACGGAGCAAACAATTTCGTTAGTTCATTTACATTAAGCACGTGCATTTTGTGGCAAATGCCTTTAAAAAGCTCCAGAACTGTTGTTAGGTCTATGAAAGTTATTAACCACACATTATCTGGGTTTCAGTGGAATGCTACAGCTTCAGATTAAGAGTTAATGTGGTTTTAATCTATTTACCATAAAAACAAAGTCGTTTTAAATTCAACATCACAGAGCATATACACAACATCGACTTTAAATTAAGTCAGTCAGCTCAGAAGCGGGAGAGCAGAAAGTAACTAGACAGACAGGAATCCTTGAAAGCACGGTGACCGCTTTTCTCCTGGCCACGCTGACCCAGCTGGCATTTGCAGACTGTCCAGCTTAGATACATTCAAAATGATTTAATTATGTATTGCTGAACACTTGTATATACATCTTTCAGTCATGACTGAAGTGTCTTCTGCATGTATATATATAAATGTAAAACTGGACTAATACACACCTTTGCAGTATTTCTGTTTTAAATCATGCTGTGGAATACAGCTTTATACAGGCCATATCACGTATAAATATTGAAATTAATAGATTAACTATTTCAAGGTGCAGCCAAAATCAAGTGTACTTCTGCGCGTTATCAAGCCAACGTTCATTAAGGAACAGTGCATGTGACCATGCGCTGTTGCATAAATCCTAGCCCTTAGCAGTCTGAGGAGCTCCTCACCAAACGACATGCTGGTTATTACATAAACATAGCACGTGGCAGCCAAATTCCCACTGCTAAAATAAAACAAATCAGCTGAGAAAGCAGCTCATCCGGCCCATGTCCATGCCAAGCCTGTAATTTTGGAGTGAAACTTATTGAAAAATGAAAAAAACAATTTGAACTTTTAATATGAATTATAAATCTCACTTTCGTACTCCATAGCCAAGCTTCTATGCATAATAAATGTCTCTTTAAAAATTTATTGTATTATATGTATATATCAGGAACTGGAATTTAAATGACGAGTAATTCCATAGCTAACCAGAGTGCACAGAGTACACAATCCACTGGTTTTTGCTTACCAACCTGCCTATGATCCCTCCACGTTAGTAACCACCTGCTCTGGGTTCAACAGCACTTCCACAGCACCCCACCTTCAAGAACTTTGCTCTGAATATTATTGTCTTTTGACAAACATTAAATGAAACTTGACAGATTAAGAGGTGAGAACCATTCCCAGTGCCCACGAACCATCCTTTGGGGTACAATCCTCCGTGAGCCAAGCTATAAAAGAAGCAACCGCACTGAAGAGGCCAGGCTGGAAAAGCAAACTGCTTACAAAGACAACCCTCCATCTCTTCTGGCAGCTCAGTTCACAACTACACAATCTCAAAAATTCATCCAAAGACAGCAGCAATCCCTTATCAGACCGTTAAGTTTTGTTCCATTTTGATAATGCAAACTCCTCAAAGCCACTAATCAGCAGAATTGGCAAACCACATCATGTGAGATGTCAAACATCCTCCCAAAGGAATTACTTCAAGACCTGACTACGTTCTGATCTGACGCAGAAGCGTTGGTATTTGCAGTTATGCAAAGGCAGATTAAAAATGAGGCAACGTTCCATACGGGAACCTAAAATCCATCCATTCCCACCGAGTGGGTTGATTCTCAGAAGTTCCTACCAGACTGCTGCCACCCACGAGCAGCGGCCGTTAGACACAGCAGTAATAAAGTCAGCCTGCCTTGCTTATTAATGAAATCAACATCTTTGCATGTAGGTTAAAGCAATTACCAGCAGCATTAGCAAGGGTGAACAAGGGATAGAAACAGATTACCTTCAGCCTGTTTGAAGGTCTTCAAAGAGCTGAAAGGGACCCTCTCTTCAACCTTCCTACTTAAGCTCAACAGTAACAAGGAAAATGGACAATAAGATAGATAAATACTCATAAATCCCAGAAAGTGATCCAAATTGCTGAGTTTGGACTCATACAGAGATAACACAACTTGGAGATGTCCCGCCTTGTCAAGGGCGAGTACTGAGAAGGGAGTAAACGAACGATTTGGCCTATCTACTCTGATTTTCTGATGGAAAACTAATGTGTCTATACATTACACATTAATCTTGAGTTCCTGTAGGTTGGAAACCTAGAGCTGGAGACTTCATAAAAAGGAAAAAATCTAAAAAGAGAATAATTAAGGACATGGGAAGGGGTGCAGATTCCAGTTGGGAATGCTTACGGTTTTATTCATGCCACATCATGAGACTGCTGCAGTTGTCTATGTTTGCTTTTAAAAGAAAGCATTAGGCTTTTGCAAAAAAAAAAAAAAAAAACAAACAAAAAAAAAAAAACCACACACACAAGCAAAGCACCTCCCTCCTCCAGGCATCCCAGGTGTCCCCTGTAAGACCAGGGAAAGGTGGGGTTATACCCCCACAAAACATTTATAGTTTTACTTAGACAAAGAGAACTTGTTTGCTTTACCACATAGGTGCCTTTTTGCTGTCATAGGCCCCAGGTATCTCTGCCACTTCCAGGTTGGGGGGAATCCCACAGCCCAGGGTGTGAAGACTGCACAGATTCACCCCACTGTCATGGTTTTTTGTGCTGTAAAAGCCATGAAGTGAAACATAAGGCTAGTCAGACCTGCTACTAATATCAATCAATAGCAACAGAAGCCATAGCAACAAGAGCCAGCACTGCTCTCCCCTTCCATCCTTTCCTTGCTACTGCTACAACCATGGCCTCCAATGATTTCAGCTACTCTACACATACTATTTGAACAGCTTATTCAAATTGCTGCAATCAAGAAAACGCTCAAGAAATTTCCTACGAAGGGCGTACAAAGCTGCAGGTTGAGTCCAGTCTCCAGTAAACAAAAATCTCAATCACGTCACTCGAGATACTATGCCAACTTCTGTTCAGTTTCCACCCACTGAACTCTACAAGCCACCTCTCAACAGGGCACGAAAACATTTCAGCTACTTCCACTTCCACGCAGCCTACACTTCATGACTAACCAATGCAGAGGGGTATGGGAAATCACTAGTCTGAAAGCAACCGATATAAAAACCAGCAAATTAATATCAATGAGTGAGTCAGACTTCAGGAAGGAAGGAATAAGGTAACATAATAAGCTTCTATTTAGATGCTTTTTAGCATGAAGAATTAAAATGAACTTAATCAAGGTTCAGAATTACGAAGGATGTTACTCATGCAATAACATCATCCAATATAAAAGCGAAGGAAGCTCATGGAATTCACTGCTCCACCACGTACAAACAGTCATCCTACAGCTGGAGAACTTAATAAGCAAAGCGACACAGGCTGACATACCAGCTTAATCAAATCTTATGTTTGAGGGTCAACTGCTTTCTATCAGAGGGCATGAAACACGCCCTACATAGGACTTCTTCCCTCTGACTCACATATTAACTACAGCTATAGGACTTGGTGAACCAGTGGGTTGACCTAGGGAGGAAGTCCTAAATTCTTACATAAATCAAAGGAAACAAAATGCACAAAGCAGTTGAACAGGGTTTGGAAAGACTGCCTGGTGTTTATTCCGCTGTCATGCTGACCAAATAGGTGAAGGAGTCTTTCCTTCAAGTACTATGGCATGGGTTTTTCAGACCAGAACAGGAAGTTGAGAGACATACCGGTATCAAAATAAACAGTTCAAGACCAACCTCTCTGCTGCCTTAAAGCCTCTGTGTAGGTTTGTCGGGTTTTTTTGAATAGCACACAAGTAACAAAATGGAAAAAGAGGGGAAAGCCAAGAGGTAGCAACTCATCATACTTACATAACTGTATTGTCATCAACTAAGATATCACAGCCATGAGCAGGGCATGAAATGGTCTGGGAAAAAAAAAACCAAAACAACAAAAAGGTCATAAAAGGAAGTGTTTATCCTATTTTTGCATCACAAAGAATTGCAAGGCAACAGACTTCACTACAAGCCATAGCAAAAATAGTACATGGGCTCTATCATCACGTCCCAGATGTGCCACTGTGCACAGCACTATTCCTCCCACCCAGAGCAGAGATGAATGCACTAACTCCACGTAGTTCTCTTCGGCTTCACCCATGTCAAAGACTGCAACCCCCAAAGCTTTGAGGCTTGGGTTTTCCTTGTTGTTCTTTTGGGGTTTTTAAACTTTAGTGGAGAAGAATTCTCCCCTTTCTTTCCCCTTCCTCTCCAGCACACAGAATTTCCATGGTTATGTTCATGAGGTAGGTGACTTGACATTTTACCTGTCCCATGCCTTCCTCCATTATTTTGGTAGTTAAATATTCGCTCCAGCACTGCATACAGAACTTGTGTCCACACTCTAGGCCAGTAAAGTACTGCAATGACAAAGAACACAGGATATCGGATCATTTTATCACGTGGATTCACTCGAACATTTCACCCTTCTTGATGCTGTGCAGTTTCCCCTCATCTCTCATCCCCCCCACCAAACTTGAGACGCTCCTATTTATTGTGTATTATCACCGCTACAGAACATTGCCAACACAGCTTTAGTCACGCTTTCAAAGCCAGACTTTAATCCCCAGCCCTAGCAGCAAGGAAAGGTGTGGCTGACGTTTCCATCCTGCCTGCCCATTTAAATTGATCCTTGTTTTAGGAGCACGTATAGAGCACGGCATGGCTCTCCCCAGTTTTACTCTTGCAAATGAGGATAAATGCAACACCACCGAACTGGTCACGGTTATAAGATGATACGGAGTCTTCTTTCCGCCTATTTTCCCCACTTGGCTTGCTACCACATATGGGTGCTGCCCAGAAGTCCCAAAATATGCACACCAGCTATGCACAGGCACTAATTTAGCTCCCTCTTGTAAAGGAAACAGCAAGTGATCAGCGAGCAGTCTGCATTTCTGGGTGAGCACTAAACAACACAGATAGAAAGAATTGTGTGCACTTAACACTTTTAATGCGTATGCATAAAGTTTGCCAAAATCGCTTGGTAAAGTTCCCTCTGAAACCCAGATGTTCATCAGATGAAGACACTAAAGATCCTAATTGGCAGGTGTAAATTACTCAATACAATTCAATAATGAGTAGCTGTTGCAGACAGCAACAAGGACACCTTCATCTGTGCATGCATCATCTACGCTGAGTATTTCGAGATACCATCTGGGATTGAATGGTTACACAAGGGGTGGAGAAGCAAACACCGCTGAGGAAAGACTGAAATTAAGTTACTTTTCTCAGGTCATCCTAAAGTTATTTTATACCCAGAGCCAGGGACAAGGACAAACTGTATTTAAAACACTTCACTCATGCCGCTATGCAGGTTATTATTTGACGGCTTAGCTTTTCAAACCATCGTGTTTTCTCAGTCAGTAAGGTAAAACAAGAGCTCCACCCTGAGATACCATCAACTGGTATGAAACGCCACAAATGAACGAAACCTGGTTGTCCTCTGCAGAAAAGCCCCAAAGAGCAGCAGGATGCTGTTAACTAAGAAAAGGAGTCTATTTTAAGAAAATAAAATTCTCCCAAAATTAAAGACTCAAGACTACGGCCACCACGTCCCTCATTTTGTTCACCCGACACCGGTGTATTAGCTGGGTCATGCTCGTCTTCCGATGCTACAGCAACTTGGATGGTGCAGGGAAGGTGCTCGTTAGCACGTTCTTTCCGCAGCCTCACCATTGAGTGATTCACTCTCGTCTGGCACTCCTGCCATCAGCAGAGGCACAGGTTTGAACCTGAGGCTTGGAAACGTGCTGTGACGCCGCAGCCAGCGGGCTCAACTCTGCCTGCCCTTCCCTGTCGGAGAGCGCTCACCAGGAACGGCAAAGGTGGTTAAATCGGACCTGACCAGCCCGCGAGGGGACACGTGACCCCGGCATTTGACTGTTCCAAGTAAAAAGAAAGATTCCCACCCAAACCTTTGCTTTCTTTGCAACAAAAATCAGAGTGGTGCGTCCTGACAGCACTGCAGCTCAAGGAGAGAGAAGGCAGACAGCTATGGGGCCAAGGTATACTGACTCCAAAACTGACCAGAAAAAGTCACTTCCAGTTTTTGAAGCACTACTGACTCAGATACTTGATGCTCCAGACAGTGCTGTGACCAAGTGACGTCCCCTGGAGATCATAGAATGGTTTAGGTTGGAAGGGACCTTGAAGGCCATCAAGTTCCAACCCCGCTGCCCTGGGCAGGGACACCTCCCCCCAGCCCAGGTTGCTCCAAGCCCCATCCAACCTGGCCTTGAACACCTCCAGGGATGGGGCAGCCACAGGTGCTCTGGGCAGATGAAAATGAAGGGTTGTGGTGGAAAAGCCCCAACGTCTGTAACTTTCGGGAAGCCAACAGCACACAGCCTGAAGACGGCACTGATTTCTCCTAGAATTATGGCTTCTCCACATGTGATGGGAAATAAGCATGGACAAGGGGATCATCCCTTAATGAACCTAAATACTCCTGCAGCAGGCACACATAGGGAGGCACTAGAGAAGGTAGGTAAGCATGTATCTTCATTTAAGACTCGTTTCAGTTACTTCAGGCAGTTAAAAGATTAGCTAAATGCCCACACAAAAGGCAGCCACCACGCTTCCTCGCAGGCTGCAAAGAATTCGGAGTATCTTTCAACTCGTTTCTTTACTTTGAGGGAGTTCCCAATTATTTTTGGCTGAGCTGACAGCAGATGTCAAGGGAGCAAGCAAGAAGGCCAACATAAAACCACCAAGTGTAAAGGGTAACTGACTTCTGAAAGAGCACGTTATCACAGGGGACAGCTCTACTTTCACCCTATCTATACTCATCACCTACTTTTCCCGCAATGCCACGCGCTAGCAGCAGCATGCTGCCATCCGATACCTGTCCCTGCTCTTCTGGCAGCATCAAACTCATCAAAGAAGGGATCAGCTGCCCCAAGATGTGTTTACCGTGACAGCCTCACTCAGGCTTTCTTTACTTCAGTAACGATGACAGCACTGACAGACTGATTCCTCCGCACGTCCTTAGGACAAACACACAGTTTGGACAACAGCACCATGTTCCCCAAACACCCCCACCCCAGCAGCCTTGCTCTCAAACAGGGCATGAAGGGCGAGATGCAAGAGAGGAGGTAGGCAGAGCCATGACCCTCTCAATTCCCATCCTCACCAGTAAGGGTCTCGCCCCAAATAACCACTGGGATTTGATCCTGGTTCATGGGGATCTAGAGGGACTGAAATATCTCCCTCAAGTTTTCCAGCCATCAGGGTGCCAGGCTGCCTTGAGAGCAAAAGCCACATTTTGCAGGTGGTTCCCAAAACCTCAAGACACAGTTCTTTGGAGATGACTGAAGAGCTATAAAGACCTTGTAATTCCCTTACACACGCTTTAAGAAGCAGACAAATACCACCGGCAATGACCCCATGAGTGAGTGAATATTCAAGACTCGTACATTTCAGTAATAGTTGTACATTGGAAAAATCTCTTAACAGGTGCTACTCTAAGCTCCCAGCTTTCTATAGGCTGAAAGGGGCTCTCAAAAAAAAAAAAAAAAATACAGCTTTTTCTTGGGGGAAAGAAAAAAAAGCAGACCATTGCAAGAGGACTTAAAATCTGAGATTTTAGGTTAGGTACTGAATATAACTTATCCAAGAATTTATAATTCACATTGACCAAAACAGCTTCAAACAGATTTCAAGCCAGATGGTTTACAGTCACCTTAGACACAGAAGTGCTACAGCCTTTTAATGAAGGAATCATAAACACTAGTTTTCCTATATGCTCCAACTTTTATGTATGGCAAAGAAACAGAGAGGTTCCCCTCTGTTGTCTCTTAAATCAGTTTAGAGACACCTCTGCAAACTTGCAACATCTCCCTGCTCCAGCTAAGAAACTGCTCTTCTAATAACTGGGCCACTACTATTTTTAATGTGCTGTTCAAACCACAAACCCAAGACGTGTTAGTGTGCTTTGTGCCGTCCTTTCCAGTAGCCAGAAAGCTGCTTCCCAGGCAGCACATGTACCCCCCAGCCAGAGGAAAGGCCTGTCAGCTGTGAGCGCTGCGCATATCACTCCCACCCAGCACAGCAACTACATTAAAAACAAGGGAGAACAAATTATTAAAAGCATGAAATTTAAATTTGGAACTTCCAAGAGGACCTATTCCGGACATGGACATGAAGATGCTGAAGATGTCTCCTCCCATTTTTCCCCCCTCAATCCCTCTCCCATTTTCATTAAAAAATGTTGCTTAGCCCAAAATCAAAATTATTTCCTTACTACCTAAAGTGGAAAGTCTGCAGTGATTAAACAGTAGGATTTTAGCATAAGGTAGAGGGGCCAAACTAATTTCTCAAGCTTGTTTTTCTTTTGCAAAGCACTTCTTCACACAAAGCAAGCATCGATTCTCCTGTGCAGCTATTCTCTAAAAAGGAAGTCAGAGCACACAAGGCTTAAAAGGAGATGCACGAAGCCTTGTGGTTACTGGCTCAAGAGCAATAGTGATCTTAATGCTAAGAATCTCAGCTGCCTGAAACTGGGCTTTGCTCTGCTCTGCCTGGTCCCGAGCAAGGAAAAAGGCTTGCAGTCAGCCTAGAGCAGCAAGGGTACATTATTCAAGGCTACTCCTAAATCCCAAAGCTCAAAACGGTTTCCATTCTTGCCAAAAAGTAAGCTCATAAAACACACCCAGAGCAAGGGTGGAAGCCTTGCGTAAGGGGTGCTCTGCTCTTGAAGGGTCAGGCAGCTGTTCCAGTGTTTTGGAGGGTCAGGACAGCTCCACCAATGGTAAATTTCAGTAAAGGAAGAATTCCCCACGCATGTCAGCACCCTGCCTTTTGGCAAAGCCACAAACGGACTCTCGTGTTTGAGCTTTTTCCACTAATCTCCTTTTTTTCCAGGATCTCCCATCGTTATGTCCTGCCCCTGGAAAGTCACAGCAAGTTGCTCGCCTGTGCAAAACACAGCAGAAGCCTGGACCTCTCATTAGTGTATCAAAAAGGTTAGAATATGTGAATAGCTACCAAAAAAAAAAAAAAAAAAAAAAAAAAAAGCACCATCACCAACCTTACCACAAACCAGAAGTCTAATTTAGAGCCCCAGCAAGCACTTCTACCCCAATCTTTCTCAGATTAAGAAGGTATTGCAGAAACATGATAAAGATCTAAAGATATCCGCATGGGTTGTGTTCTCCGAACAGCACAACTTTATTTTATTCCTAGTCTTACTTAGTTTTATTCTAGGCTTTCTAGCTTGCCTATTTCACATCCTTATTTACTACTCTTATAAACTGTTTCCTGTATGGTCATACTATTTAAGTAAATCCCTTCAACCATCATGCTTTCCACATATTTTTTTCTTCCATGTATGATTTATTTGCATGTCTCAATTGCTATCTAACCTTTGGAAAAAAGAAAAATAAAAATCACTTGATCTGCTGTTTACTTTTTTCTGAAGAACGTTACTACACTGCTGCCCAGACCCCAGCATCCTCAAAGGTTTTTGCAGACAGGATAATGATTTCAGTTGAAATACAATCCCATTTTGGGTAAACTGACACTGTTTAAGGTTTGTTTAAAAAGAAAAAAGGTTTCTCAAACCACACAGTAAGAATTAAAGAAAATGCATAAAGCACTACATAGTTCTGTGGTCCCCTACTGCATTTCTTGCATCAGCTGCAGCACACAAGACAAAGTTTATTGCATTAAGAAACAATCTTGAACACTGTTTTTCATGCGTCTACAACAGATTAGAAGATTCAATGAAACATGTGAAATCTCAGTTTCATTTCAAAGGGTTTTTTAAATATTGGTGGAGGCGTCCTTAGACTTCTGCCTAAAACGTTAACTTTCAGAGATCAGAGTTGGGGCAATTAGTGGTCAGCTACCGCCGTGGCTGCCAGGTACTCACCGAGTTTGAGTAGTTGAGATAGCAGATCTGACAAGGCATATCCTGGGCTGATGACCTTGTGTTCATCTGGCGCGTTCGAGACTTTTTACTTGGATTAATTACATGACACTCTGCAAAGAGCTTCTCCAAGTTGCCATCGAAGTACCTGCGATAACACACATAAGAGAATGAAAATTTAACTATCTTCCCTGGAAGTCATTTTTCAAATTCTGTTTGGAAGTTCAATGTACAAAGTTGGGTTTAACACTTCAAAAATCTCACACCCCCACTACTTTTAACAAACTCTTCACTAACAAAACACAACAGAGCCCTGACCATAGTGGTGAATAACAGACAACTACATCATTTCAGAGATTTGGGCTTGAATTGCACACCCCTGAAAACTCAGGTACCTTCAATTCTTCAGCTGCATTTCAAGTAATTCATGATTCTCCACAGTGATTTCTTTGCATTAAACTGAAGCAAGAACATCTTACTTCACAGTCCAGGTATCAGGACACCTTCCCAAAGCACAGGTCTGATGCCCCCAGGTACGATTCTCTTTTCAGCTTAAGCCTTCCATTTTCCCATAATATTCTAAATCACTAACACATTAAAGAGGAGGCAGGAAGCAGCGGTCAGTCACGGTTCATGATTCAGCAGGTCCCTAGGTCCTGTACTTCATGTTTTCCTCCATGTACTCAGATTTACATTAAGTGTGCCCCAAAGATGTCCTGGACTTCAATTTTGGCACTTCCTTCTCTGATCCAAGGAGAAATGCATCAGCAGGGTCAGACACTTGGTTCAGCTGATGGAACACTTAGGCATGGTCACTGATCTCCAATAAGGCAACTGCAGGGCTATGTTTCACGCACTTCAGTCATCTCCAGAGTCTGCAAACAACTGCTGCTTGACCAGGTCTCGATCAGACCAGGACTCTGACCTCCATTTAGACCCATCCTCAATTTCACACTGAACACCTTACCCATGTCCAAAGCATGCAACAGAGCTAACGCACTGCCCACCTCTTGGGTCAAAATCCTGGCCATTTGGGTATCTTTTGTCTCCAGTCACCCTGAGACATTTTAACAACCTCCAAGAAAATACAACTCCAGGTTTACAATGCTTCCAAAGGTTAAATCTCTCATGGAAGGGAGGATGCAAAATTAGTTGGGGGGAGATAAAAGACACTAATTCCTATTCCCTTAAGAAAAAAAAAAAATACTGTTTTGGTTTAGTCTTATAGAAAGCTCTGCAACTTGGTAAGGAGGACCAGATTTGAAAGAACCATGAGTAGGCCTGCAGCAGCTGCAAAGAACTCATCAAATCTAATTAGCCAGCTAACCTGCATGTACATCCCCCCATCCAATGCCAGTAAAAAAAGCCATCCCCACCATCATCAGCGAGTTAAATTCAAATAAGGTGGCACCTACCTAGGGGAAAAAGGAAAACAAAACGCATTTAACCATAGTGCAGTCACATTTAAGACCAGCAAATTTACTCGCAGCTGACAACTGTCCCTGTAGCTAAGCAGGCAAGACTGAAGATTAAGAGTCTTTACATGGCAGGTACTTAAACTCATCACAAACCAAACCAGAATAAGAATCTGCTGTCCACCAACAGATAGAAAAGAACCAAGACTTTCCACTGGGGGAAAGAAGTTATTAGGCATCTCTCAAATCTGGGACCGAGCCTGGTATACAACATCTAACCTCAAACGCCTCTGGTTACATGGTCTTATCCTGCAGCACTCCCTAAAAGTTCCAAATCCACAGCAGCTCTCTTACAGCACTACCTACCGACAAGACTTGACATACAGTTAAAAAGGGTTAATTTCGTTGCTGGTTCATATGTTTCTTGATGCAGTTCACATACTTTATATCTTAATTTTCAAGACACTGAATTTTGAAGGTGGTGGTGAATTCTGGCACTGCAGTATACACGAGGCTTTGCCACTGTCCTTCAATGTTAGCGCAGGGATTTAACTCAACAAAGTTATTTTGTTTGCCTTCAGCATTACTTTTATCTAGACAATTTTAGCAAGTGAATTCAGTGCAGTCCCACTATAGGCAATATTAAAGAGTCATGAATAAATATTAACTCTGCAGAAGGTTTCCAGCCTTCAAATTGTTCTTACGTGCAGCACAACCAGTGTAGGACATCCTCCGTTTGAAAGGAGCAGACAGTTGGGTGTGATGTTTGCAAAGAAAATAGTTTTGAAGACACATGCTATGATGCAACTAGAATGCTGGCATTTGTGGTCAGCTAAATGCTTATGGAAATACCTGAGATATTTGTAATGGCGGGCTGTTTTTAAGGGTGCATATCCACATCAGGAACTTGACTTCACCACTTGCACCAGGCAGTTCTATTTTTTACAAAATCCCTGCAAAAGCTACTCTTCTGAGCCACAACACCTACTGCCCTACACAAAGAAATATGGACAGAAAGTCACCAGCAACTGCTTTTCACCTGGAATTACCTATCCCCTCTGAATACCAAGGGGTAACTAATTCAGAACAACCATTTCCTTCCCAGGCTTTCCATAGTTTCCCAATAACAGATAGAAAATTTGGCATTGTGTGTTTCTTGGAGCTAAAAGCTAATGATAAAGGTAACTCAAGTTAAGATGCATATATTAGAGTCTGTAACCAATTTAATGTTTCCAAAGCACCAATACGCAGGTGCCTACCTTTTGGTACAACAGCCACAGCTCATAGTAAATGGTTTCCATCTCAGAACTGCCTGGTCTCTCCCACACTTACCCAGGAGAAGCAAAGGAGGCAGCTGAGAGACTCAGCCAGGGCCACGCAAAGGGCGGAGAAAATAAATCCAAGGGGAAAAAAGGCTACATTTTGCCTTTTTAACTCTGCTGCACTCTTAATTCTTACAGTATTCACTCTGCTCTTTGGGATTACCACTTGTAAACCTCAACAGTGTTGAGGAGAAACAGGGTATCGAGTATTCCTCCTTCCCCATGCTGTTTTCTTTTACTGCACTTGTTTTCTTTGCCGTGCCAGGGTGTGCTGAGCAAGTAATTTCCACACCTATTTGCACGTTATGTGTCTCAGACTCAAAATCATGCTGTCACTGGGCAATAGGAAAATAAGAACTCTAGAAAACACAGAAAAGAACCTGGATCTCCCTCAAAATACACAGTTGCGATGGGTACTGCAGAATAAAGTCCAACACCTCTCTAACGGCTCCACCACTCCTTATGCAAACACACCAAAGGCCCAGTCAAAAGAGTTCCTGCAAAGGTTAGGAACAACTCTTCAATTCCTATTACCACACCTTTTTTTTTTTTCTCCCACTTGTTCAAGCATCACCTCAGACCATCATTCAAGCAGATCTCCCTTCACTCTTCCCATGTTCTTCCGCTGGAGGATTCAGAGGCAGCAGCTGTAGCCTCCTTTCCCAACAGAGCAGATAAGCTCCTCGCATGACATTTCTCCACTGCCTTGTCCCAGCAAACCTTGTCAACCACTCGTTTCCAACTCTATTCATCCTTCTTGAACCCAAGGAGGCCAAAACAAATGCAACCCCAGTTAAGATCTCACTACCACTTCATACAATCGCATACAATTTCACCAACATTCCTCCTGCAGATCTAACGCTTCCCAAATGATGTCTACCTTTCTCCAGAGCTCTTTTTCCATCTCTCTGTTGATGAGACCTCTTGTGACACTTTATTCCACTTTCATTGCTAGGATCATCCCAGCTCTCTGTTTGTTTTTTTTTTTCCCCTCCTGTATGACATCTGGATCCTCGTCATCACAAAGTTGTTTTCTCTGCTACTTTAAAATGAACAGACACACCAGCAAATTCTTTTCAAGTTCTTCTAGAATTTCTTCACTGCTTACCAACACTAAGTCCATAATAGCATCAGGTCTTTTTGGCAGAGGGATCAAGCTGTCAGATTCTTTATTTCCTCAAAATTTCCTCCTGCTGTTGGTAACTGCCTAATCACAATTTTCTAGACATAATCAAATCCTGTCCAAGGAAGTATTAAAGATAAAAAGCCTTTTCACTTAAGGGGGAAAAAAAAAAAAAGCTCTTAGTACACACTTCGGGATATTTACTTTAGTGAAAGGGCATTTGTGAATGTCGGAGAATCAGTATACTAGCAGTAAAAGATATCTTCATAGCAAAAAGCCTGCCATATACAATTTTTCACCTGTTCAGCCTCTGCTGAATCGCGTTAAGCACTTATTTGCCCAAAGGAAAGCAGACGGCCAGGTACCCACAGAGAGGAGTCAGACCCTGAATGCAAGGGGAAGAGGCAATCTGGGCTAGCAGCCAAGCCACTGGGGCCACCCTGGCATCCGTCCTCTGCTCAGAGGGACCAGAGACACACGGCCACAGAGATAAGCACCTACGAGGGACTGCAGTACTTCTGTCTGTACCTCCAGGGATTAAATTAGGCCTTTGGCTGCATGCTGAAATACTTTTCTTTTTTAAAAAATGACCAGCGGAAGGCACATAAAGCAGGAAAGCTGCATTTTAGTCTCTTCATCATGGGGTGGTTCATCCCCAGAACTCCGCTCGGGAGGGATGGATGCTATCAGCCATAGTAAAATTGGAAAGTAACCAAGACAAAGTTACAAGCTAAAGCACTTCCTTCACTTACTTCTGGGGTCACCTGCCCAACCTACACCTGCTAAGGTCTCCCATCCCTAATAACCAAGCTTGTGAGACAGAGGAAAACATAATACTTGACATCTTTATTCTCCAAAACACATGCAGCATAGCAGAAGCTGAACTCCAGTACTTCCTCCAGTACCCACTTCCACCCTACAAACAAATCCACCCCAAAACACTTGCTTTCAGACACAGTCAATTAATGCCCCGCCAGTGGGATAGGGCAGGCTTTTTTAATTGTGGCTATTACTTCATTGTAAGTTGAATAAATACCTGTAACATATCTGCCCTCTTAATAACGCAATTATTCCATGACAAAGCTGGCACAGACAACAGTAATCTGTTTATTAAAAATACACATAACAATAAGAAAACCTCTTCATCGCTTTTTTTTTTTTATGTTTTAAAACATGGAAATTTTCATCTCACAAGCTCAGACCTCACCACACTTAACACTTATCAAAAAAGAAGCCACTTCATTTATCTGCTTTACTACAGGCAAAGTTTGATAAGGCTGCCTGTCAGGTCACGCTGACTCACCATGAACTAAGGTAAAACAGACACTGGCTCGGTACTGTAAATATAGGCCATTAAGCAACTGCGTTCAAGCTCTGACTTGGTGTGAAATCAAGCACCCAAAATTGCACCCAAACATTACATCTTCGCAAGCATTAAACCCACCCAGGCTGCAGGCAACAACAGGAATTTCCTGGGAAGTCTTCCTAATGGTTATCAGGAGTAAAAGAGGCCAAATTTATGCCAGTTCCACTGTTTAGAGTCCCCCAAGGGGAAAAAAAAAAAAAAAAAAATTATATATAAGTCTCAAACACTGCTGTAGAACATGGATTCAATCGGTGTGAAAGAACAGTGTGTGCGAGTGCTTTTCCCCGGGGCCCCGCGAGTGGGGCGAGAGCAGCAGTTACCTGCTGGCTCCGCAGCATGAGCAGAACCTCCGGCTCTGGGGTCAGGCTCTGCCAGGGTTTAGCCCAAACGGCGATGGCTGCGTGCCGACCAGCAAGCCAGCACAATACAGGGTTGTGAGCTGGAGATTTCAGACACAAGACTACTTTTTGGTCAGATGTTGAAGACGCAGTGAATGGATAGTGTTACTTTCAAGTAAAATGTAAGGTTTGGGTTCTTTCCCTTAAAAAAAAAAAAAAATTAAGTAGTGCTTAAATTTATTTTTTTGCCTGATTAGAGCATGCCTCCCTACCACACCATGAATGCTTCCCAGTGTTTTTCAGCTCATTTACACCAGCGCAAATCCGCAATAAGATTTGCTGGACACACACGAAGTCAAACAAGTCTCAAAAGTGATCTCTGTTTTGGCAGACTAACTAAGCCTAAATTTGGCCTTAATCAGCTTCTCATGTTCATCTGAACAAGAATGACCTCTATTTCAGCAAAAAGATGTGACCCGTAGCTAGCTCGTGGCATCATTTCCAGCTCCATCCCTATTTCAACATGATTGTTTTGCACCCTGGCTACTGAAGTGACCTCCTGCCTCCCACCCTTGCCTTCACCTATTACCGCATCCATCACAAAAATCTTCTTGAACACTACGAGCCAGCTCTCAGCCTCTTCCCCAGCCTCCTGCTCCTGCTTTAACCCAGCTGAGCATCAGCGGAACTCTGCAAAGGGCTTGGTGGAAGCTATTTGGTGAAGAAGTGACAGAAAACAGCACCAGCTACTTGAGAGAAAGATGTTTTAATGTTTTTTTCTAATATAACAGGACATCAGCACCAAAACGGCAACTAGTGTGCAATAGGTCTGCGTAAGGAAGGGTCACGTACTACATTACTCACAGGAACAATCCTATAGAATTAAGATAAGTATTTTAATGAATATGTACCAAGAGTAAATATTTACCTGGGGACTTTGTAAATATTTATGCACACCTAAAATGTTTTGGTTGGAAACTGTAAAATCCTTAACAATAATACCTCACATAAGAGTGGCTGACAGCTTCCTTTGAAAAACCCCACAGCCCAATTTCAATTTTTATTTTTTAATTGATGGCAGCCTTAAACAAGCTAAAAAAACCTACTGAATATCAGATGACATCTGAGTACATTTATGCAGAGGTATCTCAAAGTGAGACGGAGGTAGTCAAGGAGAGTGAACTTTAGCCTGACCAAAAGAAACAGCACAAGAAACTCAAACACAAAGAAGTGAACAGACACATGATAGAAAGAAGGAACTAAATCAGAATGCTTAACAGTTGTAGTCAGAGTTAAATAGCCTCAATGTGACTATATTTGTAACACAAAGCTTTCATACTTCCAACGTTAACTAAAAGAGGTCAATCTCAGGGAAAAAAGCAAAGACAAGAAAGCTTTAAAATAATATAATCCCTTCAGAAAAAAAAAAAAAAATCTAGGCCAAACAAAATAAGAGATACCTGAGAGCCATCACTAACTGAAAAGCGTTACACAAAGGGGGCTAAAGGTGTCCTAAATCCCTTATCCCAGGAGAGTGGAAATATTTAAACTCCAAAACTATCCACTAGCAGACTGAAAAGCTGCTGCTCCTCCATGCTTGCTCCCTGTGTGAAAGAGCATCAAACTCCAGGGGCTCAGCCCGCAGCGCCTACAGGCCCTTAACAGGTATTTATCAATTCAACAGCACTACCATCACTTGTTTCTGCACACGGTTTGAAGACTACAAAGCATCCTATCTCCTGATCACCAGGGAAAGGAAAGGGCAATGGAGAGAAGGCCAAACGAACCATCCCACCAGGCAGAGAGTCCTTCTGCCCTCACCCCCAACCCACACGATTCTGTCTCGTAATAGCTGTTAAGACCAGCAAAGACTATAACAACCAGTAACTGCCTGTAATGCCTTTATGCGGTACCTGGTACAGACTGAGTGCCCCCCCTTCTTGAAGCTTGTACAAGCAAACCGAATTGTCCAGCTCCCTCACTCTCCAACAGCAACACTGGCACAGAAAAAAAAAATCCCCAAGCACATTACCACTGGAGCTGGATTTGACCTTGTTCTGGTTTCCACTGGGACAGAGTTAATTTTCTTCCCAGTAGCTGCTTTGTTTTGGATTTAGTATGAGAATAATGTTGATAACACATATTGGTTTAGCCGTTGCTAAGTAATGCTTACATTAAAGTCAAGGACTTTTTTGGTTTCCTATAGAAGCTGAGAGGGAGCACAGAGAGGACAAGCTGGCCAGAGGAATATTATTCCATACCATAGATGTCAGGCTCAGTATATAAACGGGGGTTGGCCGGGGGACAGGAACCCATGATCACTGCTTGGGATCGGCAATTGATCATTGGGTGGTGAGCACCACTCATTTTGTATATTCTTTTACCATTATTATTATTTCCTCTTCCATTACTGTTCTATTAAACTGTCTTTATATCAACCCACATGGTTGTTTGTTTTGTTGTTGGTTTTTTTTTTTCCCCTCTTTCTCCCTCTTGTCCTCATCCCGCTGGGGCCAGGGGAGAGTGAGTGAATGGCTGCATGGTCCTAGTTGCTGGCGGGGGTTAAACCACAACGGCCTCCGCTATAAAAAGTACCTTTACCAGCAACATTCCCCAAGAGCTGAGAATCAAAGATGAGAAATAACCATAAAATGCTCTGCTCCAAAGAGGGGGAAGAGGCAAAATTCAAGCTGTTATGTACACACACACTAAAAAACCCTAAAGCTGCAAAGACGAAAACAAGGAAGGCAGAGCAGTACCTTTATCAGTCAGGAACCATTTAGACTAACAAATAAACATGTCAGGAGTACGCATACTAGAATGACATGCAAGAGCAACCAAATCCAGAACAGTTGCCAGATAACAGGAACCTGTTCCTGCTTGCTTTCTTCCAGAGCCCATGAAAATCCTGTGCCTGTATGTGTTCAAACTGGAAAGCGTCCCTTCCTCCAAGGGACAACTAACTTCCAAAACTTCTCTGAAGTCTAATAGTCATTATTAATATTTAAAAAAAGGAGTCACTCTCAGATGGTAAAGTCTAAGGGGAATATTTAGAGCTCACACAAGAGATTTATCCATTCTCACATGAATCTGGTAATAAACATTTCTTGCAGGTCGGAAACAAAACGTGGCTGCATGTTAAGATGGCTGCTTACCTCTCCATCAGCTTCTCTTTATCCCAGTTGAAATGGCTAAGCAGTATTCGAGTGATAGTTGCTGGATTCTAGACAAAGAGAAAGAAAAAGAATAATAAATACATGAGTAATTGCTTGACCAAGTTGCTATACTGTTACGAGAACACCAAGCAGAGTTTGGAATAAGCAAATCGGGAAATCAGTGTGTCTGATAACATAATCTGTGCAGACAATACATGTTATTAGACACATACTGGAAAATAGCTTGACTTGGCAGATAGCAAAATTTTGAAAAAGCTCTGTAAAGCAAAATGACTATATAAAATAAGAATACAGTTGAAGATTTAAGTTACTGCTCTCACAACCAATGCTCATGTGCCACCACCTCCCTGTCTAGCATGCTTACACAGTGTAAACCCAAGGATGCTCGTAAAGTGCAGGAAGGGCTAATTGCCATCCATCTTATTCATTTTTTTGCCCTAAGTTCCACACTATATGCAGAAAAAGAATATTTCTTGTTTGCCCCATCCCTGAACACCAAAACACTTGGGCTGAAAGCTCTCCCAGAAAGCAACCGGCTGCCAGTATAAGATGACAATGTCCTTTGAAGTCTCCAGATGTTCCCAAAGCACCCTGAGGTTCAGCAAATACTATGCAATTATACAACTAAGGGAAGAAATACAGGCTAGAAAGGTCAGAAATAGGACGGGAAATAAAAGCTGGTTTTCACTCATACACTTTTTCTTCCAACTTAATCCATATCATCAGCCAAGGGTTTGGTCAAACGAGAAACTTAACAAACCACATGTCTCCTGTTACACCCCAGAACTGCGTTTTAGGGCCCCAAATCCAAACTATCTCAGCTCAGTTTGAGGACCACTTACACGCAACAGAGGCAACAGTGAGCGACTATGTGTACTTTGCCATCTGACACCAAAATGGAAGTTTGCCTTCGGGCAAAATTTTCAATGGACACTGAAGCTGTTGAAAAGTAGGACATAAACTAGCAATGTGATTTTCTGTGCCCACGGGCTACAGCTACAACTTGAAGCTGCCAAAAGCTAACACTGCCACCCAAAGCAGCGATCCTGCCCCATCCTTACCCTCAGCCACACGCTTGCATGTCCTGCGCTCACCCACCCAGGCTGGTACAGCCATCTTACACTGCAACACTGCAAATTACTGGCTCAGAAACAGATCTTCCCCCCCCTCCCCCTGCTTTTTCCTTTAAGTTGCCTCCCCACCCCCCCCACCCCCCAAATGAATCAGTTCCCCAATCTGCTTGATTGCCTGACCACACAAACAGCTGCATTAGCACAAGGGAGAGGGCAGGAGGGGACAAGAGGGACAGCATCTTTCAGCAGGGACACCAACAAAACACTCACTGAAATACAGCCCCAGGGTCAAAACTTAAGCACAAAGAACTAGTCTTGTGGCTTATACTATAAAAAGTGACACTCCTCTCACACTGCAGTGTGTTCTTACTCTTATTAATGCCAGCACAGCTTGTTTAAGGCCAAATTGAGAATTTTTTCCAGCTTGAAAAGCCCATGTGAACAAAAGCAGCTTTAGAAAGGTTACACCAGATCCCTGATCCAGTCCATGTGGAGCCCCATAAACAGCTGGGACGGCAAATCTGCTACGCAGTATGGGGCATGAAACCCAGAAACAGGTATTGCCAAACACTCTGTATTGTGAAAACACAGCCCCAGTCCCTCTTTGAACAAATCTCCCAGGCGATACGGACCCAAGCTCCTAACTAACAACACAAGGAGGTGCTTGGCTGACAACCGTATCAACCAGCCATGACAAGACAGTGATAGAGCACCCCGACCTTCAGCACGCTAGCAGGTGTCAGGCTAACAGCTGCCTGCTAAGGGGACAACCCTATTTTCAGGCACATCTACCCATTTCCTTGCATCAAAAGCAGCGATGGTGCAGCTCCAGGACAAACTGCACTACCTCGCTGCTCTGATGGAGTTATTTTGCATGCCCCATCCTTTGAAGTGTTCAAGGCCTGGTTGGACGGGGCTTTGAGCAACCTGGTCTGGTGGGAGGTGTCCCTGCCCAGGGCAGGGAGGTTGGAACTAGATGATCTTTAAGGTCCCTTCCAACCTAAACCATTCTATGATTCTGTTTTCCCCTCTCTTTTTAGCTCTCAGCCAAAGCAGCAAGCTGATGTACCTCGCTATGCCATCACAATGTGGATCCACCAAGTATAGACCCAGAGGCAAGGGCAAGATGCTCTTCGGGATACAGGATGGTCCATGCCTGGTTTGCATCTCCCGGGGAGATGCAGCCTCACCTTTCGCCCTCACAGCAGGGCCGACAAGCGCTCTGCCCGGCCAACACTGCCAAGCTGCTGCAGCCAGGCAGGAACCATGCTAAACCAGCATGGAACCCTGAGTAAAGAGAAGAAAAAGATTTTGAGAAAAAGCTTTCCAGCAACATCAATCCCTGATCCAGCGCAGCAGCACAGAGCCGGCACCAGCACTGCAGATGGAGGGGAGCCAGCAGTTCAACTCTTTCAAGTCAGTCCTGCCAGCAAGCAGCCGAACAGGAATTTAAGGGTCTGCTTCACCAAAAGGCTACTCCAGCTTCCCAGAGGAGGACTGCAGACTCTTTCATGGCTTTAGTTTTTGATCTTTCTAGGTTACTTCGTATTTGGCAATCCACATCATCTTTTTCTGTAATACTGTCTTCTCAAACCTAAGGATTCTCCACTCAGACCAGAGATCTGCTAAAAGGATGCACAAAGATACATTATTTTCTTCACTTCTCAAGCAAGAGCATTACAAGAGCTTGAAATTAGCTTCAAGTCTTGTCCTACCTTCTGCTACAGCAGCTCACTTGGCCACTGTATTAAGACTTCTGGGAATAGCCTATTAAGTGAATAATAGGTAGGAGGCAACTGAGGTAGTGGTCTCTGTCTGACTTTTCTTTTCAAAGGCGACGCCAGACAGGTTCCCCCTGCACTGAAGGATAAATTATGCCATATTCATAAGGAACTAAAGGGGTCTGCAGTGACTATCGAATGCCACAAGGCAAATCCAGCAAATACCACTCACCAAAGGACAAGTAACCATGAAAAAGAGGGTCTTGTTTCATTTGTGGCTTCTTCATTTTCCCCAGCTTTCCAAAACAAGTTACCCTAGATTAGGCACCACCACCACGCCACCATCACAAAAAGAAAGCTGTTTTCCCACTGTGTACATAACAGCACATTATTTAGGATTATACTTCAGAGACCAGCACTGTTGGCTCGGTGTATAACACCACAAATAAGGTGTGGGGGTTAAGCTGTTTGGCTTCAGCTTTCTCTAGCTACAGCAGTATTTGTTCAACAAGTTAATTTAAAAAAAAATAAATAAAAAAAAACACACACACACCCCAGAAGCATGACAAGCTCCTACCAGAAAAAGCAGAGCTGCCTGCTTTCTCTGCTTGCCACATCCAAGATCTTGTATTTAAAACTTAACTAGTTGTTTTATTGACACAGAAGGCAAGGATTTGCCCTTGCTGGTAGGCAGCGCAGACAGCAATACAACCTGAGCTGGCATTACGCAGGGAGGACTGGAGACAGGGAGGGAGGCAGCACTAAGAGGCTTGGTTTGCATAATGTAAACCACACTTAAATACAAATGCAAAAACCTCTGGCATTAAGGATTGTTCTAATTTAAGGCAAGGCACACCAACAAGGCACCCGGTAACAGCTGCTCCGCATTAATTGCCTGCATGCACACACTTATCTTGCAATTATTTGGGAGCAGTTATGGAGGAGTAAATCACAGCATCTATCACAATGAGAGCTTAGCTACTGCGGAGCAGCTACGTCCTTTAACTCGGCCATAGGGGGTTAAAACACCACCAAAACCCTTGTTTGGATGCTAGTTCTGCTATGGCCCCATATCAGCCCCATCGCTGCTGTACAAGCCGTCAGCAATCACTTTGGACACTGGCTCCATGCAGCGCTGTGGAAGTTAACAGAATATTTAAGCACCACTGGATTACACAGCACTGGTTTGTTACAGTTTCTGTTCCGAAACTGGATGGACTTCTCATTTTGCACACAGGACTATCGTCTACGACTCTTACACCACAAAGATTAGTTATGAACGGGCTACGATGCTGCTCAGACGGGATTACTACTTAGGCTTGAAGCTGCAGCAGGGAGAAGCGTGCTTTTACAAAGGCTATTTTCTGTTTACAAAGAAAAACGTTAATAAGTAAAGCAACCAGAAACAGACAGCAAGCAAGGGAAAAGCGAACCACATTCAAACGCTCCATTTTCCTCCAAATGTGGTTTGATGAAAGCTGAAACAGCAGATCTCGTTTACAACAGCCACCTATTCAATTTTACATGTTGCAGCCGAGGAAGACTGCCTCGAGCTCAGGGCAGCGAGCCTGTTGATATCCAGATAGGAACGACACCCGAGGAAAGCAGCCATTTTGTTGAAATTCTCAGAGCAATTTAAAAGAGACACTGTCACAACTATCTCGCTAACAAAACATTCATAATAAATCTCTGCCCGGAGAGAAACAGTGAATTTTTATTTTTTTTTTTTTTAAAGCTAACAAAGCAGCCAAGTCCCAAATATGCTTCAAACAGATCCCACTTCACCACTGCTTTTCACCAGTGGTATTTACATTTATTATCATTATCTATGGTGCCATGCTCAGGCACACCAATGCAAGAGGGAGATACAGGGATGGGAAACCCAGCAAAGGCCTGGACTTTTCCAAAGAAGCCTTATTAACTGAAATAAACCCTCTTAATTTAATACAGTTTAAATGAACTGGAAGCTTGGTCACTAATATCTGAGTTGAACTCTTTTTGCTGTCAAAATAAAAAATTATGAATTGGAAGGAAGAATCTGGATGCACTTAAAAGCGTGAATTATAAATTAAAGGTTATTGGGACATTAGCTTAAATCAGAATTTCCAATAGCGTAATTTGCTCAATGACAGTTTGCAGTACTTGATCCATTCATGTTTTCATCCATCAAGAAAAGGTGCACAGTTAATTCCTGCAGTTATTACCGACAAAAGCATATTTTATAGTTCAGCTTCCCATCATGTGCTGAGAGTAAGCTCCTGTTTCAATTTCAGCATTCCCTGCAGATAAAAACCATTGAAGAACTTAAGTGCAGTTCTCCAGCATAATCCTTTCCTGCCTCTGAGACACGGTACTGACAAAGTCTTCATTTTGTTTCTTTTCCATTTCATGGTTGGTTTTGTTTTCTAAACATGGCAGCTTTTGCATTTCAACAGTTTTCATCCCAACTGCACCATCTATATCCCAGTAACAGAGGTTTTTTTGGACTTGGTTTGGTTTTCTACACAAGGGCTTTTGAACTCATGAATCAAAGTAGACACTCTAAAAACATTGGCTTTGCCCAAGCCTGAGACATCTGTAAGTGGTTCAAACCTCAGCAACATCCACAGCTATTTTCCATGGGTGCATAAGTGACACGAGACCATATTTAAATTCCACAGCAGAAGGAAACCAACTGGTTTCACACTAGTTGACAGCAAAGAGTAAGAGTTTTGCTTGGTGGAGGAGCAAAGGGTCATCAAAAGAACAGCTCAGAAGCTACTGCCTGCCTGAAACCAAGCAGCACAAATATTTGCTCCAGTAAAGCAGCATGTCACACCACCACTGTAAATACTTATTCGGTCAAAAACCCCAGCCTTTCCCGATAGGAGAGCAGCAAGTGGAAATTCCAGCTGCCCTCCAAGCACGTGCAGGATCAAACAGCATCTCCAAAGCTTGTCACCACACACACACCATGGAAGGAAGCATTAATGAAAGAACAACAAATGTCACATTTTACGTTAGCATGTAGAGTAAGAGCAACCTCACCATGAGAAGGTTTAAAAGATTTCTCCATAAATTAAGAGATTTTTGGCTTGCCTCAGCTGTAGCTCTCATCAACGCCCTGGAGATCAGCATCATCAGATGTGGTGCATGCTTTTCCCCACTTCTCTCCAGATGACTCTAGGTCATGGAGGTGATGCACAGGCAGACATGCCCTAAACCTCAAGGCCGATACAAACAGGCAATACTCAATTGCATTAAGTACCACCACCGAGCAGGAGCTGAAACCCCCCCAAGAGTCTTCAATTACTTGAAAACCCAACAGGTTTGCACGCTGACACTCCTTTCTGAAGGACAGCAGCTCCTTCTCTGCCCACGACACAGAACAAGGGCAACCAAGGCAATAAAGCAGGCACCATACAGCTCCTTCCTTCGTCAGGGTATAACAAAGTGGACAAGAGCCTGAAATTCTGCAATAACTATGTCATCTGCTCTGTTTGAAGACCACTGCTCTTCACTCGCATCTCTTCCAGCCCCATACAGGTAACCTTAGAGCAGAGGGAACAGAAAGTATTTTAAATCAGCTTTTAGCCCCAATCATCTTACAGTAAGGCTATCACTGTAGGTTTGCATTGTTTCACTAGTGCACTGAGCAACCTTCATTTGTCAAGATCCATTCACATCTATTCTTTCAGGAGACAATTACAGGAAATCTTACAAGCAGAAAAACTAGCAGCTTAATAAAATTCCCAGGAACCGAATACAGAAGATGAGATCTAAGTGTTGAGTACTTCCAGGATGTGAGCTCCTAAAGAGGGTATCTTCAAACTTGCTAGTTTTTAACCACCACTGACTGAGCACTCTGAGAAGCTGCTGGAAAACTTTTGTGTAATCTAATATTCCCTGGCTCGATTACAGACAGAACATAAGGGCTTCTGGGAGAAGAAGAGTATAAGCAGCTAAACAGATCGCTCTAACACCACCCATCCATTACTCTCCTCCTCTGCCATCCCCTGAGGTTTGGGAGAGAATCACACCATGGTAGGTTTCTGCCGTTTGCCATCTCATGGTTTATGGGGCCAGTACAACCCACACCGGTGGATCCCAGATCCTTCTCAGCTTCCAAACACCTGTTATAAATAATACCAACAAAATCAGTACTATTCAATCTCTATGCACCCACTGAGGATATGATATTCACATCCTACAGCTCCACTGAAGCCACACTAAGTGACTTTTTCAAATTACCCACCTCTGAATCACCCAAAAATTTACGTGTTTCCTACTAGTGGCATTTCCAAGCAACTCCATGCAAAGCCAAGCGACTTCCCTGCGACATCACCAGTCACTGCTGTCAACCACTGCCCTCCGGCTGGCATCCACCACTTCACTGTAATTTCCCATTAACACATCCATAGGCTTCAGCTTCGATGTTGATCATGTCCTTAGCTTCCTACATCTTTCTTCATCTCATTAACTTCCCTTCACACATCATCTCTTAATTTTGAAAATTAAGCTTTACAGAATTACTGAGTTAGTACCATTACATGACGGCACCAAATGGCAGCTTGATATTATGATCTCAGTTTGTAGTAACCTATCTGCACTTTACTGATCGTTTCTTGCTCTGATGAACATGCACTCTTTTAGCAGAGGAAGATAATAAAAAGCAACTTCGGAGAAAACTCTATTACTTCAGTTAATTGGTTCAAGAGACAGAAATGAAGCAGTCAGCTGCTTTATATTTTCTCTGAGCCTTTTGGAAAGTTTTCAGGTTAATGATTAGGAGCTGCAACAAAGATCCATTGTCTAACAAAGCTTTTAAAATCAGAAAGAAAAAAAAATACTAGAGCAACAATTGTGTCATGAATTAACAAATTTGAAAATGCAAAAACTGAGTTCACACTGTAATACTTCTAAATAAAAGAAGATCAGATGGATTCTCCATGCTGCTCAAGTGTGCTGGGCAGCGCTGGCTCTCAGATGACTGCAGAAGCTCCACCACCAACTCAACACAAATTAGAAACTGTGGGGCTATGGGCTATGATCAGGGAAGGTATTTTCTAATATTTCAGTTATGCTTGCTTCCACACCAGGAGATCTATGGTTTGATGACAGGACACAGGGAGGTGTTAACACTTATTTTATACATTTAATTTGAAGAAGATTTTGGCTTCTACTTCCTTTTGCTACAGTTCTGTAGCATCAAGTCAAACCTTTAAAGAGCAAAGGCCCACAGGTGGAGAGGCCCTGTGAATTCGAGCAAGTTTTGCTGCTGTACAGTCCTTGAGGACCATGGAACAAGAGGTCTCCAAACGTACACACTTTCACAAACCATTTCATGCTTTTAATAATGAGCACTATTGTTTCACTGCCCACAAAGGCAGTATCACCCAAAGTATTTCACTCCTCCTGGTGTCTCCCACTACAAGAAATCCCAATGTATGAGCTCAGCAAATCTGTGTGAGCAACACGAGCCAAAGCTATATTTTCTGGAGTTGCCGCTGAACAACTATAGCTGACGTATCGAGAAAGAAGTGGAGTGGGAGCACATGGGTGCCAGAGTACGCTTCAGAACGGGTTTATTCAACCCATTGCCTCCTACTCATGAATTTGCAAAGACTTGCCTTAAAAAGAGTAGGAGAAGGTGACGACATCATTTCCATATAATTCTTCCAGTTTACTATTTCAGTAGCTCCTTAATATCTCTCATTGCGGAGGAAGAAAACAGCACACAGCACTGCAGTAAAGCTGTGGATGGGGTGATATTAAAAGCCCCAAAAGAGTTTTGGCTACCCTGAACATAAAGGACCTGCAGGTTCTTCCAGGTAGAGTCCAGGTCCCTGGTAATCACCATCTTCCTCCTCGTGCCAAACCTACAGTCAACATCCAGTGCCTCACAGCATTTCTTCTGGTTGGAAGAGATGTCAATGAAACAAACAGATGGCTATTTAGAAAAAGTAGTAACAGACCTCTGCATCCCAATCACAAACAACATATAGTCACCTTCCCTGCTCATCCACACAATACTACTCGCACAAGCAGCACCCACAAAGCTGATTTCAGTCCCCTTCCCTCTTGACATCATACACCACTGCTCTTCCAGACCCCCAGGCTCCATTTTCCCCTTCTATTGTACATAACCCCAACCCTATAAAAGTTCTCACTCCACTACACTTCATTTTGACCCACCAGATGGTTACTGCGCTGTTCCCAGACATGTACCACAAATGGATCCAGCTCCAAACAGGAGAACTGTTGGGCTTGCCCAGACCACAAGCATCCCCAATGGCAGAAGGCAGCAGCATTTGATACTTTTAGTCCTGCACTATCTTTCAGACTAACAGTCTCTAGGAAAACTAGAAAAGACACATTGGGTACGTTGTTAATTCTGGTCTCAAACCAACATGACAACTCACTAGTGCGGGGCTTGAAGAAAATATACTATGTTGGCTCAAGAGGAATGCAAGAGCACGCTTTGCTACAGAAAGAAATTATGCTGGACAAAGGCAGAGGAGTTTAGTGACTGGGCAATATGTACCAAAACCCCTTGGCTTAGCCCAAAAGCAAGGCTGATTGGAACCAGGTAAGAAATCTCCTCTCTTGCACAAGATTTTAGAGACAGTGAGGAAGACTCCAGAAACCCAGAACGGCTTAGCTGTGCACCGACTCTGTTTTTGCCTACACGATAAAGTAACAGCTCCTTGGATTATTATTTAACTTGGAAATAGGGCAGTAAAACATGCTTTTCAGAGTCTACTCCAAAGAACCTGCATCCCATCGTCACTAGACCAAGAAGGAGCAGCTCAGAAAGTATTTATTTCAGCAGCAATACAAGCTCATGCAACCGCTGGCTCCAGGGCCTCCCGCTGATGATCAGTGATGGAGGCACGACTGCTTCCACAGCTACAAGCGAACCAGACAGAGGAACCAACCCGGGTTAAGGTGGACACTGTTTTATTATAACCCAGATGGGGATCACCATGTGGCCAGACAGCTGAGTTGGCACAACTCAGACAACAGGGACTTGCTTCCCAGAAATTTGATTGTGAAATCGGTCTGCTGTGAGCCACGTTGTCAGGCACATCAAAGTTGGGTCTTCCCCATGTCAACACACTGAGACAAGATGATTTGCAGAAAGACTTTAAAGCATATCGGGATATAATTCAGAATCAGAGGTCCCACAGTCCTCCTCCATCATCCCACCGGCAACTTTAGCTTTCATCTCAGAAAGCAAAATGCAGAAAGATCATTTGTCATCAAGACTATGAATCCAACAGTTTGTCATCTTTCTTCCAAAAGCTTCCCCCATTTGCAAGACAGATCTCGAGGGAGGTGGCTGCCCAGGAGTACGGTCCGGTTACTAAGAGAAGCAGGACCTGGCTCTGTCTGTATCATCATTACAGTGCCGGGCAGCTGGGCTACCAAACATAAGATTTTTGATAGTAAACTGTGGGAATCCTGCCAATCTCGACAAAGATGTGTCCTCAACGTAACCAAGTCATGAGGGCAGCAAGACAGAAATACACTTTTTCAGTCTTTTATTAGTCAATGTTGGAAAGACTAAAAGCGGCATGTGTCAGGTCAGCTACCCATCAAGTTAATACAAGGAAAACAACCCAAAGCACCACGTTTGGGTTTCAGGGGAATGCTTTCTTCAGTGACTCAACTTCTGAATGAACTGTGTATTTCTGGGAAAGTACAGGTCTGCCGATGTGAGCTACAGAAACTGTCCTGGTTGCAGGAAAAAACAGGAAAGGAATAAAGCTGAAAGAGGAACTGCTTTTTCCTCTAAATCATTGGTGTCTCAAAAAAATCAGGTGTCTCAAAAAAAAAAAAAAAAAAAAGCAGCTTTCCCCACTTTGTCTTCTTCACTCAAATACGTAAATACGTATCCATAAATTAATTTCACTCTTCCACCATAGTTGGTATTGTACATTGCTGGATACTGGGCCAGGGCCAGGTTCACCCACAGGGCTGAACCCTGTGGGCTCATTCACGAAGATCTGCTGTAACGAAACAGTATCTGACTGAAAAAACATCTACTCCACTTAAAAAAAAAGACACCTGAAGTCCTTCCTAGGAGAGTATCCTATAGTAAGTATATTGTAATGTCAAAATACTATTCTTTTTTCCCCTAGGATAACTTGAAGAAGTAACGCTACCATGGCATACTTGAAGTGTGTAGAAGAAATCAGGCAGAGTCTGAAAGGATGAGAATATTTTTCTGACACCCAACATTAGAGCAATACTGGGAAGGGTAAATTCTCAGTAACTTGTGCTCTTTTTCCATAGAAAATTCCATAGCAGGCCCTTCTGTAGGCTCAAACGTGTGCCAAGAAAACAACTACACGATTTTCTGGATTAAGTTGTATAAGTTCTCTGTGAAGGCCTCTCAAATTGTCCTTTTCTTGGTCTCAAAGGTACTTCCAGATGATGACTAAAGACAGACTGTCCTCTCTTTAGATAGTGTGCAAGTAGAGGACCAGACCCCAAGGATGTTCAGCATAAATGTGTCTCTCAAATGCTGTTTAAGTCTCAAAATTGTTGGGCAATCTGTCTCCCACCCACTTTTGCTACTGTGCACTAATGGAGAACATCTGTTCTATTACAGTGTGCTCAAAGACAGACAGATAAATTGTTTATCTCAGAAGAAAGATATCATCCAGGCAAATTGTACACCACCTCAAGACAACTGCCATTGAATTGATTCCTCAAAATCAGTTGTTTCCAGGATAACCCCTGACTGTGAACAGAGCTTTACCCCAAAGTGCACCGCCAGCACAAACACACAGTTCTTCTCACCCAGCAGTTATTGCAGTGCTTGATTACACAGCACTTTCCTCTTCTGACAAGAACGAGAGCAAAAGGACAGGCTACCTCCTGCAGCAGAAGCCAGAGCTCTCAGACTTGCAGGTACCTGGGGGGAAATACTCACTATGCAAAAATCTTAAAGTAACATGCCTGGGCCCTGAATCCTGACTTCTACTTCAGAACATTATAATTAACATTGTCCAACAAATATATGGACAGGGAGAAGAAATTGGTAAGGCACAGTAATTGCTTCCATGAGCACAATGAAGTAGCACCCACAATGATCAGAAAGTTAAAGACCTACCATGAAAACTAAACAAAAGCCATCCCAATTAAAAGCTTCTCTCACAGCAACACCAGATTAGCTCAAATGCATTTTGATAAACAGTCACTGATGGCATGCAACAGTTAACCCCTTCAGAGACAACATAATTGTTGAGAAACAGGCTTCGCTGAAAAATTTTTAGCCAGTGGCGCTTCACAAGAGCATTAGAGAATTTTTATGGAGGAAAAAAAAAAAAATCCTTAACATTCTTCCATCTTATCTTTCACCTCTGGGCCTCAAGTTAGGTGAGCATCCAAACACCAGGTATTTCTCTTCACTTCTCTGTCCCTTATTGCTTCTGATTTTGTCCCTTCCTCAAAGCAGCACCCAATTTTACGAACCATTCCCTCTCCAGCACACTTCACTTGAACAGAGAGGAAATTTTACCCACTCACTGAAGCAGCAACACAAATAGTACTTTAGGAAAGAAAAAAAAAAAAACAAACAAACAACCAAACACACACACCTCCCTTGGGCTGACTTCATCTCCTCATCACTGCACAAACACCCTAAACTTGTTTACTGTCGCATATACCTGGCTAAACGAAGCACTTTGGGTACACAAATTTTGTACCGTGTCACAGTCATCAGGCAGCGTGGATTTAACAAGCTTCCCCATTTAGCAATCCAGCTCCACAACTGGATCTCAGTTCTTTACCACCACCTTCTCATTTTCCAACGGCAGACCTTGCCCATGTATCATCTCCGCATCATTCAGCGGAAAGACAGATGTCTTGCCAAATTGCAATGCAATACAAAACAGGAAGAGCTTAACCCTTTGAAGTATTTACTGGCAAAATATGTTTTGTACACACATGATGTCACCTTGACAAACAGGCAGTAAATCTACCCCAGCGATGCCTATGCCTTTGTCTATAACCCTCAATCAAGCAAGGAAAAAAAAAAGATATATATAATTTAGACATCTTAACACTTTTAAACTAGCCAAGCCCAGGAAATCATTGCCAGTACAGCAGTGTCTTGGGGATGTAATCTTTGGCAAAAGCCCCAGAGCAGATGTGGTTATAGCTTATATCGCTTCCCTGCACAAAAGCAGCTATACCTGCAGAAGCACTTTTTTCTGCTGGCAGAAGCTGCATCTGCACTAGGAAAATCTGCCAGCATCCTTTTCCCAACAAGTCTCTTCTAGCTCAGACCATTTTTTAATGATGACTTTGCAGTTTATTTACCATACTCTGCTCATTTAGTCTTAGTTTTACAGCCAACAAAACAGAGCCCTGGCAACATCCTATTTTATGAGCTGGGATTTCCACTAGAAGCTGTAATTTTGCCTGTTTACACCCCAAAACTTTTTCCTCTGAGGGCTCCACAGAAGCCACCTTTGAAGAAATGATATTCTGATGGCAGGAAGAGTTCAGCAATTCTCCTCTTTGTTCTCACTCCCATCCCTTAACAAGATATATCTAAAATTGTAACTTCAGTCTCTAACTGCTGCAGGTATTTTTAACCAACTACCTGAGCTCCCCTGAGGTAAGAAAAAACACTCTGTTGGGATTCAATACAGAAATAACAAAACACAAGCCATACCACAGTGGGGAAGAATAGGAAACCTCCAACTTTTTCACCAATTTCTCATTTAAGGGCTTTAAAGACTTGCCTCTACACAAACTTGCACTCATTTAACCCGCAGTGTTTCTACAGCGGTCGAGTTAAACCAGCAAGAATGTGCAGCAGACCCTTCAAAGCACCTGCAGCATCTCCTTTTCGGTATGGAGCAGGAAACAATCCTGGACACAAAATTTTGTATTTGATGGACTGTGCACTAGCTGACAAAGATATCCTTCTTCCTTTCCTGTTAAAACATTACTACCGATCATCAGACACCGGGCTTCTGCAAGAGGGGAAAAAAAAAAAAAAAAAACCAAAAAAACACACACACACACACACACCACACATATAATCAGTCCTGCTTTATAATTGATGTGAAGGCTAGCAATATGAATAATTACACTAATGACTGGCAAATAATTTAAGTGCACTTAGAGGCACCCAGCCTCTTCCAAAGCTTAGTGCTGCCTGGTTGTGGAGATACCCTGACAAGCAACAGCAGGACACCCGTCAGGGGAATTACACCATAGGACACGAGAATGACAGAGATCCCAAGCACCCCCGAGCACCCTCCCTCCGGACAGCTGGAGTACCAGCCATCCCTAAAGACAGCTCCAAGCCTTTGCACTCTCTTCCCCTCCTAGAAGCTACCATCCCAGCTAAAAAATAAGATACTTCCCAAACAGTAACCCCCAAAGTGGATTAATGACACGAAGTAGATGAGAGATTCAGAAATTAAGAAAGCCAGACAAGCAGCAAGCATTTTACCAGTTTCGCAAGCATTTTACCAGTTTCTATATGATCTCCAAACCCATTTCCAGTACCTCAATACTGAATTCCCCATTGAAGGCAAAGTATCTTAAATTTCTAAACCACCATAGTCCAAGACCTGTATCACATTATACCAGATCTTTGCTGTCATATAGAACTCCACTTGCATTAACTACCAGCTGTCATCATCCAACATAAAAATGCAGCAGAGTACATTTTGAAGTATCAATTTCAGTGCTCAACAATACAAATAAGGAAGTTTCAAACACATCATTTTACCAAGTAAAATAAAGAGAAGGGTTATTACAGAACATGCTAATGGATATATAAAATAAGTACAAATCAAAGACTACCACTTCAATCTGCTCAGCCAGCTTTTCAGGCATCACAGAAGTATTACTAACTACCAAAACAAAGACATCGGACACACTTGTTCATCAGATCTTCATAGTACGTAGAAATTGTTACTTTATTTTCCTGTATGCATACTAGATGGGATTTTACCCCAAAGACCTTCCACTTCACACAAAACCAAACTTCACATTAACAGCATCTGTTGTGATTCAGGTGAAGAGGAATGCAGAATGAGAACTCTCCTTTAAGACAAGGACTTATGGTCAGCTGAGGCTTTCTAGAGCCTATCAGAGCTCCCAGAAGAGAAATAAAGCTGCTAACGAAGTGCTGGAATGTTGTTCTTCCTATCTTTTTTTATTACAAAGTTGCTGTTCAGCCTAGTTTTAATATACATTGATCAGCAAAGCTCTGTCACTTCTGGACACCTACTCTGGAGTCTAACCTTGTCAGGCCTTGGGAGGTTTCTGCTTTGGTTACCCCCTGGAGACGTGGCTCTCCCACACGTTCTCCCTTCTTCCCGGAAAAGGTCCTTAACTCCTCTACTTTCCAGACCATTCCTTCCACCTCCCTATTTCTCGGATTCCTGAGCCTGACTAGGATGTACATAATTAGGAGTTAACTTCTTAACTTAACTTAAGTTGACTTAAGTTCTTAATTTATTCTTCCCACACAGGAGAGCTCATTGCAAGGGAGACTGTTTACTTTTGTGAATTCTCCTGTTTTCCCCTGATCCCTCTCAGCATTTCTATCTGCCAGACAAAGGAATGCTGATTGCGTTTGTATTTTGTTACACAAGAACACACGCAATCCAAAGTTATCAGCTGCAGAGGGGACCACAGTTCTGAAAAACTACCCAGAGCTCTTTCAAAAGTTAAATACACACCTATAATTATACGTGCACCCAAAACAGGCCACAAAAAGATTGTCTTTGGGTGTAGATACACACGCATTTCTCTTGCTGACAGTACAAAGTTGAGCAATTCAACCACCACCACTTCTGGCAAACGGAGCAAAGCAACTGCTCACGGGGTCAAACAGTGGGCTGACCGATAAGAGTAGAGAGGAGGCACATTTCATCAGGGTTCACTGATCCCATTCATTTTCTGGCCCTACAAACAGCTGCAGCCACGCAGCGAGGGAACAGGAACGGCCCAAGCCAAGAGCAGCGTGCACCTAACCATGCCTGCCCCTACGTCAGCTTGCAGGTGCACGCGGTGACGCACCCCTGCATCTCAAAAAGCATTGCTTGGATAAGTAGTAGATACCTAAAGAAACTCAAAAGCATCAGAACAGCTTGAGTTTGTTGCAAGCCAAGCAGCAACAGGAGCCTAGCGACAACACTCCATACCGCCTTCGCTCAGAAAAACCAAAGAAAAACCCTAAAAGGAAGTTAACCGGAGTAAAGTACTTCACTATTCACAGTATCTATTTCACCAGTTTCCACACACAGGTCAAAGCAGCACAGGAATGGTAAAATCAAGTGTTTCCTGCCATGATTTTTATATCATGCACTTGTTCAAATACCAGCTACTTCCTCTGTGGCTCTGAAAAAGTTTTTACTAAAGTAAACGGGTCAAATGCACCTTGCCAGCATCGTACACTCACAGGGCTTGCTCACCTCACTCCTGCGGAGGTTGACCTTGCTTACTAATACCAGGCAGGAAGCGGAAACCTTCAGAACCACTTAAAAAATTATTTTCTTTATCTTGGAAGAAAGTCTCTTCATGCTTTCTCCTTAATAGGAATAGGTAGACATAAGTTTAAAAAAAAATAACCTTTTAACTAACACCCAAAGTCAGTTATTTTGCCCACGGACTACTTTCAGGTGCAATCATACTGATTTTTCTGGTTCTATGTTTTTAGTGCACTTTCTCCACTTCACGAGGATTTTAACTGTGCCCAAGCAGAACCTTCTGGGCAAGAACTCCTACTCTATCCTGCTTATCCACTGGAAACAAGAATTGAGAGTCTGTATCCTTCATCAGGTGAAACAACACACGAAACATTACTCCATCAAGCACAGACAATTTTTCTGAAGGGCTGCAAAAACAATAAGCAAATATCCAGGCTTTTAATTTCCAAAGTTAAGGATTACCTCCCTCCAGCTCCCAAATTCCTCAACTCGCAAAGCGATCAAAGCTCAATCTTCTGCGAAGTAACACGCACCCTTCCCCACATGTAACAGCATATTCGTCGTGTCCAAGAACACAAAGGGTGCCTCAGACCAGGAGGTCAGGCAGAGAATTGCATAAGTGCTAAGAAAAACCTTTTATCTTTCACACCTGTACATTTCAGCCGCAAGTACTTTCTCAAAAGACCTGGGTTTTTTTGAAGCAGACGGCCAGGACACGATCCTTGCACTGCTTGACCCCGGAAATGAGAGGTGACACATGGTGCTCCGGGATGTGAAAGTTTTAACTGAGGAAGATACAAAGCCAAGAACACTTTGAAAAGGTTGGAAGGGAAGAACTTAATACGTCAACATGGGCAAGTGGGCACCAGCTAGAAACCATCAGTAGCGCAGGAAAAGGCCAAGAAGCCAAGCTTTAGGTAGGGACATAGACTACTGCCCAGTTACTCCTACATTATGGCCAAGAACCACCCACTCATGGGGGCTCTCAATTCTTCCCCTGTCCCCAGCAGCAGTATTTGGTTCCTCTTCCCCAATATATCCACAGAGGACTACAACCTCTTGCCATCACACAGACATACCACAGCCCGGCAACACAGAGAGCCATACTCCATAAAACGGCCATAGAGAAGTGGCGCTTGACACTTAAGCTGTCTGGGCTCCATGCTTGTCCAAAGGGAGGGCACCAAAGGAATGCACATGTCCCTCCTAAGCCAGTTTTCAGAGTTTTGGTTTGGTTTGGTTTGGTTTTTTTGTTTGTGTTTTTTTTTTGTTTTTTTTTGTTTTTTGTTTTTTGTTTTTTTTTTTCCTCCTTCTTCACTAGGTGGTGGCAACACCTACCAACCAGGTACCCCACCAGCTCACAAATGCTGCCCAAAACAGCTGGTGACACCACTAGCAATGCCAAAAGGCACCACAATTGCCAACACACTTGCACAAAGTAAGCCAACGTGCGCAGAAGCAGGCAGCTCAGCTACAATGGGAAGCAGCAATATTTTGGAGAAGTATTTATAAGGCTTATTAGCTTCTTCCTTGTTCCAAGTCACTTCGATACTGGTGAAAGTTTTCTACGTAAGACTTTGGTTCTGAAATGATTTCTGATGTTTGGCCAAAGTTCTCAGTCTCTAAAAAGAGGCAAAGACTTGACGCAGATGGTCACATTTGAGCGTTACGTACATACAGTGGTTCAAACCCTCACTACAATGTACTACTCTGAATACCAAAAAACATTACTCAGCAGTGCTACACCATGTAAACAAGGGACCTCTTTTAAAGAGTGCTTGTAGTTATAGAGACATTTCAAATTCTAAAAAGGCACTGACTTGTGAAGCACAAACACTACCAAACCAAGTTACGTGTGAAACTCAAGTACTGAGGAAGCCTCGAATAGCAGTTTTCAAAGCATTCATTTAAACAGTATTTCCACCACAGCTCAAGATCAAAAGTTAAAAGCAAGCTAAGGAATCAAATACAGGCCAGACACACTCAAAGTTTTCAATGTTCCCAACAGCAAACACCTGGGGAAGTGAAGATATTTAAATATTAGCAGAATGTCCATGATCAAATTTTAAGGAGTAATTTTTTTCCCCTCCAGTTCACACAGAGTTGGTCACTTCTTCCGTCACACTGGACCCTCCTGCGGCAATATCCTACACGAGCTCGGTAGACCTCTCAAACATGCGGGCATCTGTATTCTGGGCTGCACTCAAATGCACCATTTGGCATTGCTGAGTAGCTACAAACCCTCCGTGTGTGTTTTACGATAAACGAGGCTACAATTTTCTTGTAATTGCTGAAGCTACTGAATGACTTCATGAAATTCAGCAGCATAATATGCCTATATACACGCAAAAGCCTCAAAACATTCTTTACGGCTGCCAATAATACAGCGTAGCCAGCCACAAACAAGAGCAAATATCGCTTGCAATATTTTTAGGGCCCTCTAACTCCAAAAGTAATAGAAGTCCAAAGGACTGGAAGCATGACCTCAAACAGGTAAGCTGCAGGCTGAAACACGTGGAGAGGACTTTTAGGCTCCACAGTTACTTCCCATGGAAAGCGACTGCTCTCGTAACAAATTTTGGATCCTTTTCCCAGTTACCAACCATTCAAAACGGTCTTTCTTAAGTGGAGAAATGAACAGCTACGTTCTCCAGAAAGAAAAGGCTCCTACAAGTTATTTCTGCAAGAAAACCTTGACTCACTATTAAAACACAAGCACAGTTTGGAGTTTAATAATCACTTCCTTGAATTGCTCTGTTACATCTGACACCGAACAGCAGAACCACATTCTTGTTTACTTTATCTTATTCATGGAGTAAAGGGGAAGAGAGATTATTTTCAAAACAGAAAACTGAAAACAATTCAACAGGTGCCAAGGACACTTGGGGAGGTGCTGTACAGGGAGCTACTTTTAACGTACGAGTGAAAGGCATCACTTTGAACAAATGTTGAAGCCTTCCAGGTCTCAGTTTTAATCACAAGAAGCAGAGACCGTCAAACTGAAATTCTGTGCACCATGCTCCTAAATTTATCGTTGCTTGCCAAACAGCGCTGAGGAAGAAATGGGAAATATTCCTGAATAGACACAGGACTGCCCTATACTTCTACATCCTATCACAGAAACGCAAAGAGCATCAGAGGCTTGGGGTTTATTTCCTATTATGAACTTTAACTCATGCAAGGCTAAAACTAAGGAGTCAGAGCTTGAGATAAGTATAAAAGTGTAAGCCATAGTTTCATTTTTAATTATGCTTTTAACACCCAGAAACAGCTATTGTTTCACATTGAGGACCGCAAACACTGCAGTCTCAATTCTGACTTCTCTGCGGCACACCAGTTACCAATTTAGAGCAGAAATAACACTTCTACTTTGCATGGCAAGTGTGGTCCTGCTTACTAAAATTGAACCCACAGGGAATAGCAATAACTGTATTTACTATTTGTTTCTCACTTTTAGAAACAAATGTTTAAAAGTAGCTAAAAACCAAAAGCTTGTTTTCAGTTTCATTTTGAAAACATCCCCAACACATGCCAGCCCCCATCTGCATCCGCAAGGCCCCTGAGAGAAGGCTGCCTTCTTGCGATGTTTTGCAAAATTATGTTAAAACAAAAGAAACCAGCATCAAATTGTTTTTTACTCATGGCCAGCCATGAGATTTACCTTTGGCCTAACAGAAACGGAAATCTAAAGCACTAAACAAATGGGTCATTTAAGTACAAAGTTTAAATTATCCTGGAGACCTGACAGATAGAACAAGACTTTTCTACCTGGTAACGCTGAAATTTATAATAATTAAAAAAAAAAAAAGTCTGTTATATTCAGAATTACACGTCTTGGCAGCCAGGGAACAGGTACCATGTCATTTCCAAAAGCCTTGCAGTGATTGCTTATATGAGATTTCAGGAATGCTTTGTCACAGTGAAGTTTACTCCATTCCTTAGAAATATTAAATGCATTCCTGCCATAATGAAACACCTTATAAACGCCACGTGACAGAAACATGGAGTTTAACAAAGCATTTCCTTCCAGCATCATAACGTTTAGGGCCCCAACAGGAATTTTATTATCAAATAACTAACCACACAATAAGTTACAGGCTTGCAAATTCACCTTGTGCAGGCAGCACAAGCGGACCCAAATGCGAGAAGCATCAGCCTGAAGTGCTTCCACCCACGGACTCCTACCTAATGCTTGTCAAGAAGCTTCAAGTACTCCGAGTCTTCAAGATGTCATCTCTAACATTAAATACAGTTTTAAGCACCACCCCGTACAACAGCAGCAATTCCCTGTGCTCACTGGCAAGTCATTCCTATTTCAAACAACGTTTTTGGAATGTCCTGCCCATACCACTGAATTACACCACCATCAGGGAAATTTCTGAAGTTCTGACTGGAAATTAGTAATTTTTGTCCAAGCAAGTAAAGCCACCATTTAATAAGACCCCTTTTGCCAAGCAACAATGGGTTCACGCTTGCCGTAACAGAGCGCTATTTAACCACAGAGCTGCAGCATTCTGGGGGATATCTGCACCGCCTCAACACTGCCGGCCTCTCGAAAAAGCCGCTCCTCAACAGATTTAACAAATACGGCATTGTCACTTAGGAGCAGCCTGGGGTTTTGGCTTATTTTAACTGCAAAGCTTTTACCCAGGAAGGACCTGACCATACTTCCAAAGAGGTCATCCAGCTTTGTCATCTAAAGGAGAAACCAACATTCGGTATAAATGCTCCAGTATCACACATTACCTGTTCTGCTCTGAAGAACCTTATTTTAAAGGCTACAGTAAAGAGAAAAGGTATTTTTGAGCTACATTAGCTTTTATGGGATCCAGTGATGCCACCTTCTTCCAGAGAAGGTCCAACTTTGAAGCTCAACACGCTCACAACCACATGGCAGGTTGGGGACGACACCTGGCTGCATCCAGGATCCCACTCCCTGCTGCGGGGTAGGGGGCGAAAAAAAAGAAAAAAGAAGAAAAGAGGCTCAACACTTTGTTTTAAACATCAACCACCTCAGAGCCTCATCAGGGTATTTCCAACACCTCGCCATTACAACGTCCAGAAAGAATGAGTATGGTCAATGACCTCACAGTGTCACCACTGGAATGCTCCAGAAAAAGGTGACCAAAAAGGGGAAGTGAACCCAATTCAGAAACACTGAAATCGCACAAGCTTGCACCAAGGCAAAAGGAACACTGAGCCAAGCAAGGCTAGAGAGACACAGATCATCACGTGCTCTATTCAGAGCAGAAATAAACATGCTATTCTGAATATTTTTAAAGTTTATTTTCAGAAAATCTAGTGCAAAGATGGAAATAGCAATCCAATATAAAAAAAAAAAAAAAAGACATAATGATGGCAGAAAATTATTTGGACAGAAGTTCAGAGAGGAAGAATACAGGGAAGACGTTCAACTGTGGGAAAATGCCTTTGAGAAGAGAAAGCCTTTTGTTCAACACCACCTTTAGGTCTAGGTTTTTACAGTTAGTCAGCAAGCTATTCTGCCACAGTGGCTAGAAAACCACCAGAAATCCACCTGTTTACTTTAACAACAAAAACTCAAAATAACATGTCGACTGATTCTCTGCATAATTATAGTGATATAATGGGAGTGATACTCTTATCTGAGGTAGGGTTTAAAAGTCCCAGCCAAATCAGCAGCACAAGGTTAAGGGACTTATTCATACCCCTATTTTTGCATTTGGAGGAAGGGGAATTCTTGTTGTGCAGTACAGAGTCAAAACGGATTATGAGCATAAATGCTAAATACTTTGCAAAAATCATCATTAAACGCCTGAAATCCCGCTTATGCTCAGACAAGAAAGAGTAAATGCAAAATATTCTGAATATATGTCATTCTGAAACCTCCCTAGTTCACTGCAAGTTCAGTAGCCTTAGAAGACCAGGCGATAAAAGAAGGTAACAGCTCTGTGCCAAGTGGCCATCTTTAAGAGCCCATTACAGGCTGCAGCATGAATTACAGGCTCTGTAACCAGTAAGTTCACCACAAGGTAGCTACTACTTCTGCAAAGTCCTCATCAGATCAAACCCCTGACTCGAGAAGTTCATTTTTTCTGATACAGCTTGTATTTGGAAATGACTAAACGGATGAGAGAATAAATTTAATGCAGTCCCTTTTACTAGTATTACTATCGGCTAATAAACTGTTCAAGTGTGGTGTTTTAATACAGACAAAGGCCATTTAATATGGACGCTTATACCTGCCGTGGCTCAGATATCCCCTTGCAGACACTTCATGGCTCACCAATACCTTTTCCCTTCACTGCAGCTGCGAAGATGATCAACTGAAAAACAAAATCCTATTTATACCTTGCTTCTGATCAGAAAACAGTAACTTTGCTGATTAGAGGGTGCAAGAGCTACAGCTGAAGTTTTCGGGTATGGGGTACCTCCGCGTTACATCCTCGCTCGTACAAATAAGTTCCCAAGCACTAAGAACCGTAACCGCAACCATCACCCTTTGATACCAAGAACCCAACGCAGATACACAGAGACTGAAGCCATCCAGTACTCGACTGGAACAAGTGAATCACAGCGCTGCAACCGAGGATCCGCAGCAGGATCCCGAGCCAATGTGACTCCAGAAAAGGTTTACTGAACCAGAAAAGCAGCAGCAGCAATCCTGGTTGGGCGCCAAAAGCAAGGAAATAAACAGAACAGAGCCCTGGAAGATTTCACCACCAGCAACAGAAGCTGGGATGAGCAAATACTGAGGCATCAACTGAATTGGGTTCACTTACCTCTGAACAGACTAGAAATCTAATGGCAATAAGCTGGCATTTAAAAGCAATTCAGAGCAACTGAATGTTTTTCTACCCTCTTCTGACACATTCCAGCACTTAAGCTGATTTTAGGTCCTGAGCTTACCCATGACATTCTAAACAAACTGCCTTTCTGCACTCTGCTATGTTAAACCAGGAATAACTACTGCAAACTTAACACAAGTAACTAAAGCATGGGCAGCAGCCACGGCGGTTCTGCGTAGGTGGTTGGCAGAGCCCAGCGCAGGCAAGTCCATCGCATGGTCGGGACTCCCACCACCACCCCAGGTACAGGAGCAGGAGAGGGGTCCTTCTACCTATATTGACTTCTCTCCGCTAGTTCTGTGACTCGGACGTCAAACACATAAATCGTGCAGCTCAAGGGCAGTATAAGAGTGGGAAAAAAAACCCACAGACCAGAAACCAGGAGAAATCGGTTCATGAAAAGCATGTAGGCGAGTCCACCATGCTGGCCGGGTCTGGAAAATGCACGAGCAGGAATACTCGCTACTCCTCACTGGCAGGAACTTTTCTACCACTTTGCTTATGCAAAGATAGGACAAATGGTAGAAGCTGTTAAACACAATCAGTACGGATCGTGATTTTCCCAGTTTTAGTCATTAAATACAGACGTACCATTTTCATTGCTATTTCAAGGAGTAAAAACTTTAAGTTACCAATTGTTTTCCTGTCTACTTGCTATTTGTTTCCCTCCTTATGTTAGGATCAATAACTGGTAGCAAAGAAAAAGCTGTACTTAACCACGAGATCTTCTTTAACTGCAGGGTAATCAGCTAATCTAGACAGACTCCTTTATTCAGCTTTACAGACACAGTACTATTATTAAAGTTATAAACTTAAATTTGACTTCAGAAATGCCATTTACTAAGTCAGTATGCAAATACTTTTACAGTTGTCTGCATCTAGCTCCCTATAAACTACAGTGGATTTATAGCACATAAAGTAACATTGTAAAGCTGCAACTACAGCCAGTTAGAGCACAGAATAGTTGGGCAAAAGCATTCACTATAGTATCTCACATTTAAATGGATTTACCAGCGCTGGAAGTACATACAGGTAGCAAAACAACCGCTTTCTGAGCTCTGTGTCCTTCAATATTTAATATCCATAGATTTCACTTTCTCACACTATTCCTGTTTGCATACTGGAAAAAGAGAAGCGTTTTCTATATAACTCTGAATCCTATCAAGTAAACGGGAACAAAAGAAAACCCACACACTCTGGTCACCTGCAGAAAAACTGAATGGCATCAGAAACTTTACAGTGAGCTGGAGCAAAACCTTGCCATAAACATTCAGAAAGGGATGCTAAATATTTCAGTGGCTTGATAATTCCCAAAAGCTCAAGAGCCAACAGATAAGACTTAGATACTTTTATCTGAAGACAGGAAATGTTATTCTGAGCTCGACTTCAATTTTAAAGTGGTGCGCTTAAAAACTGTGGGTAAAAAAAAAAGTTATCGTTTTGAAGCGATCGCTTATATCCATCCTGGTCTGTGCTGGAAATGAACACTACGAGGTTCAACCCCATGAGCAGGAGCGCGTTTCTATGTTGCGGGGGGGGGGGGGGGGGAAGGGAGAAGGCAGCAGAACCAGAGCGGTGCCTGGCTGCCTCTCCTCAAATTCCAGAGCTTGCCATCGACTCACCGGCTTACCGAAGGAACTGTCGGGCCTCTATTATTCCCCGCTCCCTCCCCCGCCCCAGCCAGCGTGAAGACAGAGGGGAAGAAAGGCAAAACACAGATTACAGCCCACCGGCTGGAGACCACACAAAGAAAAGAAGAGCCCTTTTTAAAGCCAAGGGCCTCGTTCCCGACGCTTCCAGGGCAGGAAGCGTGCTCCCGGCCTGCCCCGAGGGGCCTCCCCGGGGTAAGGGGGTGCCGAGGAGCCGCCTTCTCCCCCGAGAGGGGCTGTTAGAGGCCCCCTCAGAGCGTGGGGGGGGGGTCTGGCTCGCGGGAGGGCCGGGCCCGGCGCGCCTCAGGCAAGGCCCGTTGGCGGCGCCGGCCGCCCCGCCTCTCCCCCCCCCCCCCCTCCCCCGGTGTGTGCCCCCCACACACACACACCCCGGGGTCCCGGTGCTGCTGTCGGGGAAGGGGGGTCGCACCTGGATGACCTCGTTGACCTCGCGGATGCACTCCACCATGTGCTGCAGGATCTGCTCGGCCGTCAGCACCTCGTAGCGATAATCCTCCTCCTGCTCGGGGCCGCCGCCACCTCCGGGGCCCGGCCCGCCGCCCAGGCCGCCTCCACCACCGCCGCCGCCGGGGCCCAGCCCTCCCGTTTCACCGCCTAACAGCCCGTCGCGCTCTCCACCGACGCGCAGCCCGGGCTCCACCAGCTCCACCTCGCCCAGGTCCAGGTTATCGTCGGGCTCGTCCTCCTCCTCGTCCTCCTCCGCGCCGCTGTCCTCGCTGCACTCCTCGTCCTCGTCGAACTCGTAGTTGTAACCCTCGTCCGAGTCCATGGCGAGGCGGTGAAGAAGCGGCGGCGGCGGCTCCCGCGCCCCCCCCCGCCCCGCCGGCCCCCGGCCCCGCCGCGCCTCAGCCGCCGCCAACAAAGGGACGCGGCCGACCCGCTCCGTCACCGCGCGCCGCGCACGCACGGCACGGCACGGCACGGCGCGTCACGCCGCGCCGCGCCGCGTGACGTGACGTGACGTGACGCGCGCCGCGCCTGCGCGGCGGCCGCCATCTCCCTTTCGCCGCGCCGGCGGCCATCTTGAGTGCGCGCCACAAACACACCCCCCACCCCCCCACACACACACCCCCGCCTGCGCCATCTTGAGCGTGGCGCGGCGCCATCTTGAGCGTGGCGGGTGGACGAGGGAGGCGGGAGGGAGGGGAGTTTATCGGCTTTACCGGCTTCCCCCGCTACCGAGCCGGGTTTGGGCGCCGCGGGGTGGCGGGGATGTGTGGTGGAGGTCGGAGCGCGGAGCCCTCCTGAGGTGTCCTGTCAGCCAAGCATGGAGGGGAGGCCCTCAGCGTTGCCATTGTGTAAAGAGTGGTGCGGCGCCTGTGGGGAGCAACTTGTGAGGGAAACGTGAGGGAAACGTGAGGGAAAATCGGTTGTTCTGCCTTTGTTCAGACTAAAATTGCAGTGAGACCCTCCAGGCAGAAGTTCGTGTGAAACCATGGGATAAGCATGTGCCCACCATCCCCAGTGGGGACTCTAGCCGTGCCAGGTGGCATCTCTGAACTCCAGCTCTGCCTTCTGGTCAGCAGAGATAATAATACCCAGTTTTTCACAGTGGTGCCAGGCTTGGTTCCCTTTCTTCTCGGCTAATTTGGCATTTTTCAGGGGGGAAGAATACACGAGTGGCTTCATCACCGGACCACAGACAGACTTGTTCCCTCCCGCAGACGGCTGGGACCAAGCCTGCCATCAGCAAGCCATGGGCCAGCGCCATTCCCAGGTGGCCTCATCCCAGGCAGGTCAGGGATATGGGGCCAGCGCTGTTCCCAGGTGGCCTCATCCCTGCTGGGGGCTCTTGCTTGGACACTGAGCCACCGGCAAAGGGCAGGGCAGACATTGGGGTGCTTGCAGGGGTTGAGCACCCTTCACCTCAGCTTTCCCTGCCATCGCAGCAGCGTGGCCAGGGCAGTTCTGCTTCCAGCATCAGTTGTGCTCAGCCTGGTACGGAGGAGGTGAGACGGGCTTATTGTTTGCAGCCGTTTGGGGAGCACAAGGAACTCCGGTTGGCTTGGAAACAAGGCTGCAGCCTGGCCCAGAGGAGAGCCAGCTGATACCAAACCCTCCACTGCTATTCACCGCAGATGCAAGAAGCCGGCACAGCCCAGGGAGGGCTCCAGGGCCACCTTCGCCACCGCCACTAATCTTCCACTTCCTCATGCCCCGGGGAATCATTTCTTCCTGGGGTGAAGTGGGGCGGTTGTGTGATGTGGTGACATTATTCACCCGCTCTGCACGGATGAAGATGCCAGGTGTAGGGAGACTCAGCCTGGCGGTATGTGGCGTAGGTGTGACGAGTTTCATCAGCTCTTTGGGGCAGGAGTCACCGCGGCACTTCGTGTTCAGTGCAGCGGGATCCTGCTTCCTGCTCCTGCTTCAACACAAATACCTTGTGAAACAGGCAGAAAATTAGAAGTGGCCTCCAAAAGTGTGTTTGTTTTCTGCTGGAGCACAGAGTGTAACGATGGCTGCAGCGATGGGAGTTTAAGCTCAGGGTGACCCAGGCAGGTGCCCCTGGGGATCCAAGCAGATTAAGTGTCCCATGTTCTGGGTAGATGCCTCTGGAAATCTCGCTGGGTAACAGTCTGCATCTTCAGACCACACAGGCAGCTCCGAAAATCAGTTCTGGGTGTTTCATAGCGTTACAGCCACTTCCAGCGAGCTGGCTACAGTCATGACTGCCCGCTGTCCTCCCTAAACAGTCGCGCAGAGCCGTCCCCATCCCGCAGCCGGGGACAGCCTGCAGTCACTGAGCTCTGCTCTGCTGGTGTCAGGAGCAGTGCAGGGGGGGGGCGTGGGCACATTGCCTCACACCAAACTACCTAGTAAATAAAGCCAGTTCCCTAATTACCCTACTTATTTGGAATGGCAAAGGCCTGGGCATTAATCATCCTGCCCTACATAAACATAAATAGCCCCGGCTTTGTTCAGCTCTGGACTTACCAGCTGGACGCTTGTTTGCCAGGCTGGTCCCATTTCCCATGTGGAGCCTCGGGGGCTCAGCTGGTCGCCCCAGCTCCTCACCCAATGCTTTGTCCCTGAGGGGGACTGTGTGTCAGCTGGTGACATGCCCAACACGTGAGCAGGCATGGGGCAGCAGATCTGCCCACCGGACCCCTAGGAGCCATTGACCAGGCAGCCAGGGTTTTTCTTTACAGGAGCTTCGCAGCTTCACAGAGCTCGTGCTTGGACGCAAAACCGGGTCCAACCGTTGACCTTCCCCTCTGGGACGGCGTTATCTGTGTGTTGGCTAAGCTGTTTTTCCCCACTGGCCCCGGGCTGGCTGTGGTGGTGCTGGGGCACGGGCAGGGACCGGCCATCTCCCCGGGTGCCCCCGGGGCATCCCCGCGGCGGGTACCGGAGCGCCTCCCCGCCGCCCTCTCCTGGCTCCGGCCGAGGCTGCAGAGCTCCCGAGCCCGGAGCCTCGGTGCAAAGCACTGCGAGAGGAGCTTCAGCCACCAAGCTAAAGCCATCGCCTCGCACCGCCCTCCAAAACCCAAGGGGAAGACCCACCATTCAGCAGCACAGAGCACAGCCATTTAGAAACACCTTTAAACCTCCAACTGTTTCCCTGCCTCGTGTAATCCCAGTAATAAACATTTAAAAGTAGTGATGGGATCTTCCTAGTGCATCCCGCAGACATGGGAATGCAGTTCTCCTACTACAGTCCCAGCCTTATCTTTTTCTGTGGCAAGACAGGGATCAGCATTTTGCTGCTGGTTACTCCTCAGTTAAAACTCTAACGCTTCTCAAAAATACTCTTTGGTATGAAATTTTAGCCATGCCCTTTGCAAAGGTCTTCCTTTCATTACAAAGTTTCCAACCCAACAGTCATGTATGGAGCCCTGGGTACCCACCAGCTCCTTGTAGATGGTTGGCAAAAGGAACCCGAGAAAAGTGGGGCTGCTGCCTTTAGCTCATCCCGAGGGCATCTGCACTGCCTCTGGGAATTTCAGGACTCCAGCTACTGAGGAAAGTTGAGAACCGCCCTTCTACCCACTCTGAAAAATGATTTACATCTCCATAGGCACCTGGCACTTTTTCATTTTATTCATGCAAGAACTTAATTACCCAAGTGATTCTAGTAACTGTTAACGCCGAAGCTGACAAGAATAAAATATTGCATTGCAATCACCTTGCTCCGTGAAGTTAAGCACCCGCTTACAGGATTTACGGGAGTGGGGCCTCTGTGCACAAGGAGTTTGTCACTGCGCCTCCACAGGCTCTGACTGATCCCAGCTCAGCCCCGCAGCCGTGACTGAGAGCAGCCGGGGATGGCAGCCCCAAATACTCAGCCTCCGCCATCGCTCGCAGCATCTCCCCGTGACAAGCCCCGTTTCGCGATACCAAAGTGCTGTGAAAGTGCTGGTGCTCCACACCACAGCTGCCCCCAGGCTCCTGTCCTGGGAGCTTCACCCACAGGCTCGGGGGTGCACCTCCCATCTCCGCCAGCCTCCCCCCTGCTCCACCGCTCCTTGGGCCAGGCAGGATCTCTGGAAAAAGCCCTTCTCCTCCGTCACCTGAGGCACACAGAGATCCTGCACTGGGAGATTTCTTGATGCCACGGGTTTGGTTTAGGCTGCCTGCACACCCACTAACAACCTCGAGCGGGAGCGTGGGCTGAGATGCCCCTCGGATCACCGCCGTTTGTTCAGCCACCCCAAAGCTGTGCGAGCTGGAGATAATCCAGAGGAAAGGCGGCTTTGCAAATAATACCAAGAGCACAAATACCACCAGGCTGAGCTCCAGTCAGGAACCCAAATCCTTCAGACTGATTAACACATCTCACCTCAAGCTTTTTGCCTTAAACTCCGCTTTTAAGTTCAGAATTGTTGAAATATTCCTCCTCGCTGAGACTCGCTCCTGCCTCCTCGCTCTGAATCTCCCAGGCCTCGTCCCCCTTACATGTGCTCTCCCTTCTGAAGAGGTCCCTTCTGCTCAACTCCATCTGTGCTGAGAAATTCGTTTACCACGTGCATCTGCTAAACCGTTCCACGGCAGCATCTAGCATGATACGCGGTGGTCAAGGTGGAAATGTAGAGACATGAAAACGAGTCGTGCTGTTCTTTGCAAAGTGCTGGGATACGTGCTTGTGGCTCTGAAAGCAGTGTGCAGTACACCAGCCTGCTTCAGCCCCCAAAAGCACGGATGAGCTGAGCTGTTAGTGAAGGATCTGGCTGGTGAAAATACCCTGGACATGGATTTAGGGTCAGCTCTCATTTAGGATCTTCTTTGTGCACGTGCCAAAGCTCCACCAATTGTCTCTCCTGGCTCTTGCTGGGTGTTTAAATGCAAGCACCCCTCTGTTTGATGAAATGGGTGCTGTTACCTCGGCCTCTCCAGCTCACAGCCTGCAGCATTGAGGCTGAGAAGGACACTACTTCTCCTCCACCACCCACTTGGGGTCAGGTATCCCTGTCATAGCAGGGAGAAGCTGGGAGACTCACCCGTTCTCCTACAACACTCAGTTTGGTTTCGGTAGAAAGCCCCAGCTCAGGTCACAGCACAGCGAGGCTGGTGGCCTGCCACTGCTACTTGGTGCACTCATGTCTGCAGCAAAATTCAGGGGAGTCACTCTGAGACGAGCAATGCCACCACAGAGGAAATGTGTCCTTGTCATCCCACCTCCAGTGGAGCATACGCTCTGTCTGCATGGAGCAGCCACAGGCTGGAACAGCAGATACATCAGTACCAACTCGTGCAGATGGCTTGCTCCCTGCCAGCGTGTGCTGACACCGCACTGAGCAATCATGCCTGAAACACGGAGATGTGCAACAGGAGGGTCCGCACCTGCGAAGGACCACCACTTGCCAACCTTTACTGCCACCAACCACCACCACAAGTAAAGTCGCTTCAACAAATGCACAGCTGGTTGCAATCCAAATACCATAATTATTTTACCAAGGACGAAAGGGGAGGTAAACAGCAAGTGGAGAGAGTAAGTTTGTACAAAAAGCTTTTGAGATGTCAAAATTCAAGTCAGAGGTCTACAGGCAGTTGCAGGCATTGCCAGAAGGTCATCTGTGTTTTCCAAAGCCCTCTTCCAGCCACACTACCAGCAGGTCCCTTGACCTGGGAGCTGGCTTCGTTCAGGAGTGAGTGTGCTTAGACAATGTTTGGCTCAAAGAGCAAAGCAAACAGAAAACTCATGCTCTATGAAGGTTTCCATGAATGGCTTACTCCATCCCCCTTTCACTGGCTTGTACACTTCTCACCAGCCGAGGAATCTGTATGCAAAACGCCCTCCTGATTAAATGCAGAAGCAGCTGACATTACAGTGAATTAGGGAGCATAATAAATGGGTTTATACCTTAAAAAAATGTTGTCAAACAAGGAACTGCACTGACAGCCCAAAGGCCACCTTCATGCCCTGAAGGAGAACCAACCAGAAAGACTCAAGTGTGACACCGGCCAGATTTTATAATAATTTATGGCAGAATAATGAATTTGGATTTCTACCAAATTCAATTAATGGTAGTAAGCAGGTAATCCAGCAGAGCCCTACTGCAGCACAGTTGTCTGCAGAGTCCCCCAGCACCTTGGCTTCTAGCTCTTGCAGTCAAAGAGATGACAAGAGGGGTTTGCAGGTACTTCTGCAACAGGCATCACCCCGCTAGGCCAGTGTGATGTTTTCAGCGCCCAGCTTAACCCTGCACACTGACATTAAAGTGCCTCTGAGCTGGTGTGTCCCTGCTGCGGGGCTAGTGATCCGGGTTAGGGTGAGCAGAGGTGCCGTGGGGAAGCCAGGTAAGCTCTGAACCTTGTGTCTCCCCATTTACTCCCCGCTTGTTCCTTGCTGAATTACTCTCAAAGAAGCCAACCTTGCCAGGTGGACATATCAGCCTGGAGAAATGCTCCCAGACCGTGAACTACTGGAGAGCATTAACAGTTTCTGGCTATTGCTGCGCCATGCCTGATGCAGGACAGCGCGTACACCAGTTTCTTTCAGCCAAGCTCCAAAGTTAAGCACACGCATAAGTAGTTTTCTTACATAAAGATGCATTCCTGAATCAGACTGCTAGTCTAGATTAATGCTGGCCAGCTACAGATGAACTTCTCTGAGTCATCCCCCAGAGACATCAGGTCCCCTAAAATAGCAACAACAACAGAATCCACAGAAAGGCTTGAATATTTCGACTGAAAGCTATGATCACAACACTTTTACATAAGTATGGTGAACACGCCACCCCCCCCTCCCAAAACTGAAATAAGGATTTGCTTCAGGCCAGGGCACTTTCGCATTTCAGTCTCACACACTGGGATGCGCAGCCCTGCCGATGCTGCTGACATTGCCTGAAGCAACACAGCAACAAACTGTCTTGTTTTGTGTTTTTTTTCTTCCCCTGCAATTTTAATATGGTGAAGCTACTTGAGGAAAAAGCCCAGAGATACCGGAATCAAATGACGCTGTTGGAAAAGCGGTGGTAACAGCTGGCACTTCGGAGGTTTGCACGGTAGAAGGTAACAAAGCCTGCTCAAGATTGCAGAAGCTGCCTGTAGACCAGCAGCAGCCCTGAGACAAGCAGAGGAAAACTTGAACACAAAAAATGGTCCAACGCAGGTTGGAATATAGGCATCCTCTTCCACATTCCTTCTTGCTGTGTGATGTGGACAGAGATGAGCAACGTCCTGGAGCAATGGTAGTGGAGTCAGAAGAACCACGAGGAAGCAGCCTAGCATGTACCACCGTACTAAATTGGGGTCCTACCACCTCTCTGTAGGAAAAACAAGGGATGAGTGAGGATTATCAGGAGCCTGGGGGCACCAACAGGCTTAAATTGTCCTAATCAGCCTCACCTGGGACCTCTACCCATGACCCATTGCTCCAGGAGCTCCATTTAAGCTGAGGTCTGAGTAGCCACTTTTTTTTTTTTTCCTGAGCTGTTCTGTAGGTATATCTGCTCCTAGGCTTTCCCAGGGTGATCTTAGGTGTATGTTGGTGCCTTGCTTTTGCCAGGTGGCACCTGCACTGTTGATGGGCCCTATTGTTGCCACCACCATGCTCTACTTGCCTGGCTATGGGGCTGCACCCAGCTGATAATGTGTTGTGCCCATCCTAGGTCCTGGCTCACCTTCCCTTAGGTGGATGGGTGGTCTTTGCTGCTCCACAGGGTTGTGGAAGAAGAATGCAGCACCGTGTAGATGTTAAGCTCATGGCAATACTAGCTGAGTCTCTCTGACCTCCATTCCTGGTGGAGCCCAGCTCCTCCATCTATGTGTGATCCTTAACCCTGACCTGAGATCCCCTACTCATTTTCACTAATCTCATTAAATTTCCACAATCCCAAACCTAACTGTGATCCCCTCCTGCTGCTCAGCATCCCTATGACTTCTCCACCTTCCTGATACCCCCAACACCTTCGCAGTACCTCACAGGCTCTCTCACCCTGGTGAGCATCTTTTTCCATCCCTCCAAAACCTTCCTTCCCAGCTCTGCTGAACCCCCCGCTCCCCTGTGTCCTCCAAGCTCTTCTTCTTCCACCATCAGTCCCCAGCTTTGTGCCAGTGCTTTTGTAACCTTTGACAGTGAGTTCCTTGACGGTTTTTCTGCAAAATGCTTTTTTTTTCCTGGTGCCCCTGGCTCTCCCTGTGCTGCTCACCTGAGGAACAATCCTTTAAATTCCCCACCAGACTTGTCCATGGTTGTGTCCTGCTCAGGCAAAGTGGGTTTTTCATCTTGTGCTGGTGTGATGGGACCACCTCCATCTCCCTTGTTGTGCTTTCTCCCATGGCATTTGTTTAATTTCCTGCTTGTTCTCCATGCCTCTCAACAATCCCCATAGCTTGGAGCTTTCCGGCGGCTTCACTGCTTGCTCAGGAGGGCTGGGACAACAATGTTTTTAACAATTTGATGGAGTTGGTTCCTGTGTAAGAGCTGCTGGGGTTGTGCCGGCCAAGACCTGGGTTTAAGGGTCCTTATTTGACTTGGGGATTGCTGAGGAACGCAGGGCTGGGAAGGAGGCAAAATAAAGAGCTCATCTGAGGTTGAGGGTTTCCTTGCAAAAGCCAAACGCTGTGTGGAGAGCGTCTCTGCAACACCTCAGTGTAAGGCTCCACCACAGGATAAAGCCCTTTTTTTGTACAACCCACCCAATATTTCCCCCACCGCCTGTATAATATCCCTGGAAACCTGTGCAAGGGCCGCATTACATCCACCATTATTCATAAAAATGCACGGTACCAATACAAGGTGCCAAAATCCATGGTGGCTCTGAAGCACCTGCGTGTTCAGTCACAGTGCTGGAAAGCGGCGCAGGTGAAATATGTGTTTTAAATCACTAATCTTTTCCTCAACCCCCGAATCGGGCTGCTGAGACGCCCCCAAGGCGGGCAGGGAGCACGACGGAGGGGCTGGGGAAGAAACGACCCTCGAAGGGGAGCTCGAAGGCTTTGCCATTTACAAATCCAGAGGCGTTCGCTCGGGTAAAGCCGGCCTTTTGGGGCGAGGACTTGGGGACGGGGGAGCCGCCGCCTTGAGGCGGCCGTGAGGCGATGGCGGCGACCGAGCCCGGCCCCGTGGGGCCGAGCTGCCATTTCGCGGCGCCGCCCCCCTCCCTCAGGCTGCGGGGCGCGACATGGCGGCGGGGCGGGCGCTGCTGCTGGCGGCGGCGCTGCTGCTGGAGCCGGCGGCCGCCGTCTGGCCCCAGCCCCAGGCCCAGCGTTTCCCGCCGGGCGGCGGCGGCCGCCGCTGCTCGCTCTCTCCCCGCCGCTTCCACTTCGCCTACGCCGGCGGCTCCGCCGTGGGGCCGGGCTGCGCCGTGCTGGAGGCGGCCTTCCAGCGGTACCGGGCGCTGCTCTTCGCCGCCGCCCGCCCGACCGGTGAGGCGGGGCGGGGGCTGCCGGCGGGGCGGAGTGTGTGTGGGGGGTGGGGGGTGGGCTCGGCGGCCTCCCCGTGTGGGGACGAGGGGGCTGCTGGAAGGGTAGTTGGCCCTGTTACGTGTGGCTTTATTCTTACAAAAGAAAACGACAACAACAAAAAAACAACCCACAAACCCAAACCCGCGCCTTTTGTGGGGTGATCTGCTTCTTTTAACCCCCTCATTCCCTCAGTTCAGCAGGGGCTGGTGGCGAGGGGAGATGGTGGCCATGGGCTGGTGGCGCGGGGGCTTGAGTCACCTCTGGTAGCAAAGGGCGGCGTTGCGCTCGTGCGTGGAGGGCGATGCCTGTGGCGCGTGCGTTTCAACATAAAATACATCTAATGCTGTTGGGCACAGTGAGCGCCAGTTGTCTGGCATTTCTTTCGAGGAGTCAGGCTCTTGCTATCAAGAGTTTGCTCTTCCTAGCTCATTTTTTATCTCCTCCAGAGCGCATTTCAGCTCCCCGACACTTCCTTTTCCTGCAACTGCGGGGAGAGCGGCCACCGCTGGTGCAATCCCTCCAGCTTCAGTCCTTCTCGCAAGTCTTGGCTCTTCCCCTTTCTAGCAGCTCTTGGTGTCCAGCGTGAAGCTTTTCCTTGAGGAAAGACTCTTGTCGCTCTTGTGTGTGTTTGTAGCAAGTACGTGTTTGTGCCACAGGGCTCTTTCTGCCCAAGGTGAGCTGCTGAGCATCCCGAGGCAGCGTGGCTTTTCTGGCAGAGAGGCAGTAACTCTTGGATTCATCCTGGAATTGTAGGGTAAGACGAGGAAAGGCAAAAGCTTTGAGAGCCCGGGCTTGATTTGGGACAGCTTGTAAAGGTTTCTTGCTCCCGGACTTTTTCATGATAGTGCCTGTTGCGTGCCAGGGGTGAAATGCAGGAAATTCCCTGGCTGCGTTCGCAGAGGCAAACACACAGGCTTGGGAGCTGGCACACAGGGATGCTCAGTGCCTGCGTGGGTCTGCAGCAACCTGAAGCGCTGTAGCTGGGGAATATGAAATGCTTCATTCATCAAAAAGAGCGAGTAACTCTGCTTCCGAGTGTTATAAATGTCAGTGTGAACTCTGTCGCTGCTGATAAAGCGGCGAAGGGTGACGGCGTTGGAAGCCGCTCTGCTTCGTCTCGAGCACATCGTGCTTCGACAAAGGCAAGCTTGAAACACTGAGAAGAACCGTTTGGCTTATTTTATTTCTTCAACTCTTGTAAGTAGCAATAGAAATAAGTTTTGATTTGGGAGCTGAGAAGACTACCCTTGTTTCTTTTTTGCTGCTAGGAACTGAATAGCCGATGTAATTATTCACATTTTCCTGTTCCTCTCGAAGGGGAAACGTGACCATGAAATCACTTGGAGCATCTTCTTATGATCATGAGATCAAGCTCTGTGTGCATACTCGCTTCTTTCCATACGCCCTGCTTTATGACGCTCAAAGCACACGCTTAATTTTAGGGTTTTTTTCCCTCTTTGCCTTCCTTTTTTTTTTTTCTTTGCCACATGGGTCATTAGTAATAACAGGCAATGGAAACCCTGTATGGAAGAAAATAATTTCTATTAATAGAGAAAATAAGACAGAAACCACTTTCTGTCGTTTTCAGGAAGCTGCTATGTCAATTTAACAAGCAAGAAAGACTATGTCCAAACTCTGCATTCATCCTGCACTTGTAGCATGAAAACAGACCGATTTAAGTTAGGAGGGACATCTTTGGTCAAGCCCTGGCTCAAAATGGAGCCAAGCCTGGAGCTGAAAACAGCTTTGCAGTTGGGCCAGGCTGCTGCGTCCAGCTGAAATCGCAATATTCCTGCGTGGAGAACTGAGCCTTTGCTGCAGTGTTTGACCACCCTTAAGGTGAAGAATACTGCTTTTTTTCCCCCCATATCTCTAATTGGGATTTCCCTTGCTGCTCTTCCCTTGTTTCTTGTCATTAAGCTGGGCAGCTCTGAAATGAGTCTGGAAGAGACCCAGGACCCTGCGTGGAGCTCAAGCCGGGACCTGCCATACCTGATGTCTTATCGCTGCCATCCTGCTGCAATTGTTGCCTTAGTGTTCTTATCTTCTAGTCCATGACCATAATTAACTTGACGTGCACCTTCACAGCGCTCTTTTGAACCGTGAACTTCAGCCTTTGTGGTTGATGGGTCACTGGTCCCCTGCTGCGCCCATCTGCATTGCCTTCTAGGTGTGATAGCACTGGTGCCTTACCTGCTGCTTGGCCCAGAAGGCCACATTTAGGTGTGGTGATGTCTCCCAGGGTGGGTTTAAACATGGTGCGTGGTGGTGGGACCAGTTCTATTGAGGCTTCTCAACAGAATGAGTTTTTCCTGGTCCCCAGGCTTGAGAGTGGCCGTCCCTGGTGAGCTGCTGTCTTGCCGAGCAGAGGAAGCAGGTCTTGCCGTGCTGGCATGCCAGCTCGAACATCTGCGAGGTTGCCTTGGCTACCAGCTCGTCTGTAACTGAGAGAAAGGCTCAAAACCAAGGACTGCCTTTGAGCCGTTTCTCTTCTCTCTGTGAAGGTTTTGCCCTTCCTTCATGGAGAAATTTGGGGGTTCTGGCGCCTGCGAGCTTTGGAGCACGGGCTCTCTGCATTTCACCCAAACACTGGCAGTACCATGGTCTCTCTGAAGTCTGTTTGGTGCCCAGCTTCTGACCAGGCTCACTCAGAGCCAAGCTTTTTATTTTTTAGTGACCATATTGAGCATTAGCTGTTCCTGGGAATGCACTGGGGGTGTAGGCATGGACCTTGGCTGTGATTAGCAGGGTCCCACCCTGCTAACCCACGTTCCTCCTGGCCAGAGACTGCTGTGAGTAGAGTTCAGCAAAGGCTGAGTTGGGGGTGCGACTCCAGTGAGGACTTGGAGCTGTGCATCCTTGGAGGTGCTCCTTCAGATGGGGAGGTGTGGCCAGAGCTCCTGCTTGGGGTCTGAATGTGGCTGGGTATGTTTTCCAGCTGCTGTGCCTGGGACCTGCTCTGCAGAAGGTGAAGTCGGTCGGGAGCCTTTCTGTGCTGAGCGAGACCTTTTGGTTACCTCTAGCTCAGCCCAACTCTGCAGTATGGTTGGGATCATTCTCCACCCTTTTTTACAGCATTTCTTTGCCCTTTCCGAGAAGTGTGGGTAGGGTAGCAGAGCTCTTGGGTTTGTGTTTTTTTTTTTCCCAGTGCTGGGAGAGTTTGGAAACATTAAGCTCTTCACCACCTCTGGAGAAGATTTGAGTAGTTGTAGCTGTTGCTTAGAGCAGGGGCTGGTGTCCAGGAAGCCTTCGGGGCTCTGATGTCTCTCCTCCAGGAAGCTTTCGGGGCTCCAATGTCTCTTCTCCTTTGTGTGGTCATTTAAACTTCCACTGTGAAACCTTCCCTGGGGCCTTCCTCATCAGCCAACCTTCTCTGCAGTTAAGGTTGGGATCGGCTCATCTGCTACTGGTTGCCTTTGTTGAAAGAAGTCCCTGCTGAACACCCCTGTGCCTGCTCAAGGGTGAAGGAGGGGGTGCCTGTTTCTGCCATGTGTGTTAAAAGTCCACGTACTCCTGCGCCTCCATCGCTAGCTGGGCTGGGAGGATGGTGGTGGACTGGAAGCAGGGAAAAGAGACAGGATGGGGTTGATGTCTGTGGTCCGTGTCCTTTGCAGAGAATGAGCCACCCTGGGGGACGCCCTGCACTCAGCTCCTAGTCTTTGTTGCCACGCCAGGCTGTGATGGGTTTCCCAACCTGGACTCCAAGGAAAACTGTGAGTATTGGGGTTAGGAGCGGGAGGGAGTGACTGGAGCAGGAGTGCAGCTGTGTCTGTGCCTGTCAGTTGGAAATGGCACCATGCAGCACTTGCCTCCAGTTTTGGGGAGGCAGCATCCTCACAGTATTGCTGAGAAACTGGGGCAGGGAGGGAGTGACTTACCTGAGGATGCTGATAAAGCAGTGGGAGAGGTTTAAAACAAACAAAAAAAAACCAAACCCAAAAATCGGTTCTCTGGGATCCCAGGATGCAGTCCTATATCAAAACCTCTGCCTGGTGCGGCTGCAACCCCATAGCTGGGGCTGTTGCGGCCTGTAGCAGTGTGTGATGGAGTGTGGAACCTAATGTCAGCGCCGGCCCCTCTGATGCTGTGTTTCAGATAAGCTTTCTGTCTCGGAAGGCTCCTTGCTGCTCTCTGCGGATGCCGTCTGGGGAGCTCTCAGAGGTGAGGCGTGCTTTCTGCGGGGCATTCCCGCTCTCCCTGCCCCAGGCCTATGGGGATGTCTCTCTGTGCCTCTCTCTTTCCATAGACTTATTTGTTAATTGAGCTCTGTTCCTTTGGGGGAATCTGTGCTGAGAAAGTGACTGTGTGTGGTTTTCCTACAGGCCTGGAGACGTTCAGCCAGCTTGTTGGGAGAGATGAGAACGGCACGGTGAGTCCTGGCCTCATCTCCTGGGGGCAGTCCGCTCTCTGTAATGCTCCTGCCTCCATGGGAACAAGCTGAGGATTGCCGGGATGCTTGGGGTGAGGGGGGTACCGGCAGTGCGGCACAGCCTCACTAAGGGCCAAGAAGGGGTTCATGAATCCAGCCAGACCCCTGCCTTCTGAGTCGATAAAGCGTCACAGCTTCTTCTGGATTGCTTGCACGCTGGGCAGTGAGGCTACCCCTCCTGGGGACAAAGGTGACCCTGGTTGTCTCCTGCTAATGGCTGTGTTGCCTGGAACCCTGCTCACTTCTTCCTTGTGTTCTCTGCATGCAGTACTATGTCAACGAGACAGAAATCGTGGACTTTCCCCGCTTCCCTCACCGGGGACTGTTGCTGGACACCTCTCGTCATTACCTGCCTCTCAGAGCCATCCTGGAAACTCTGGTAGGGCGCCTGTGATGGGAGACCAGGTAGTTTAATTGGGTGTCCCTTCATTTGCGACAACTGAGGGCTTCATGAGTGGCCTGCAGGGCTTTGGGGGTGGTTTTTTTTGTGTGTTGTTCCTTTCCAAAGATCCTAGGAGTTGTCTAATGCGTAGGCCACTGCATCTACACCTTATTGAGGAAGAGCTTGTCAAACGTAGGCTTTTTAGATAAAACCAGCTTGCTTGTCCCTAGATGAAGCAGCAGGGTGGGGTGGGTTGGCACCGTGACCTCAGTTCTTAGCACACATCATGGAAAAATGCTTCCATGCTGTAGGTCCTTCCCAGTGCCCATGGCTGTGTTTGCTCATGGCATAATACGCAGCTGCCTCGTTTGGGTGATTTCTCAGCTCCCTCTGTAAATAGGGTAAGGAAGAAAACCCTGAGGTTTCTTGGATTCCTGCAATCCAGATTACTTTCCAAGGCTGGGTTGTTTCTGAGGCAAGGGAAAACACTGACTTCTTCCTAGCCACATTAGGCAAACATGGGTGGTAGTTCTGTGTTCATCCCAAGCAGAATTACACTTCCAGGTCTCCACCATTGGCTCAGTTATAGGGAGAACAGAGATTTTATTGTGGGCAGGTGTCTGAATCCCTCTTGGATCCTGGGAAGCGTTTGTGGACTCTGCCTTGCCCTTTTGGAGCACAGGGACCTTGTCCCCTCTCTGTGGCAAGCTGGGTGACCTTTCAGAAGGGACAGGGCATGTTTGTATTTGTTCCTTCCCAGGATGTCATGGCTTACAACAAGTTTAATGTGTTTCATTGGCACATTGTGGATGACCCGTCTTTCCCCTATGAGAGCTTGACCTTCCCAGAGCTCAGCAAGCAGGTAACCCACTCCAGTCACCATGTGGCACCCAGCCCAGGGTGAGCAGGTCCCTCCCTCGGCGCCTGAGCAAGATGCTGAGATTCCCCGTGTTCCCCCAGGGAGCTTTCAATGCCATGACCCACGTGTACACAGCCAGTGACGTGCAGACAGTGATCGAGTACGCCCGGCTGCGTGGCATCAGAGTCATTGCAGAGTTCGACACTCCTGGGCACACCCGCTCCTGGGGTCCAGGTGAGGAGCAGATTCTGCCTGCTGCTGCTGCGAGAAGAGTTGTAGTTGCACTGGGGGGAGGAAGGGCATCTGCAACCTGGGTCCCAAAAGCCGGGTATGGGCAGCCATGTCCTGCGGACTGGCTTTGAGGAGGAGCAAACCATCGTCTGGGGGAAGTAAGACCCAATGGTCCAACTTCTGGAACAAAATCCAAAGGGAAGCTTTTCCATCTCTTCTTGCGTCATAGAATCATATGTTGGAACGGACCTTAAAGAATCTCGTTCCAACCTCCCTGCCATGGGCAGGGACACCTTCCACTAGACCAGGTTGCTTAAAGCCCCATCCAACCTGGCCTTGACACCCAGCGTCCAAACTAGGTGACTTTTTTGGGGAACGTCTGCTCTGCCAAAACCAACATTGTGCGTATCGCGAGGATCTTGGGTTTAACTGGGGGTACAGCTGACCAAGCTTCCTCGCTCTAATCAACTGTGCCCCAGCCTCTGCTCCAAGGACTCCAAGTGCCACCTCTTCCGTGTCTGGAAGTTCAAGAAGCTCCAGGAAAATGTTACCTTGTCTTTCTCCTTCCCCTGCCTCCAGATGCCGTGGCCTGCACTGGACATGTGGTCACAGCCAAAACTGTGCCCGCCCCCCTTCTCCATCTGCAGTGGGTGTGTGGAGCTGGGAGAGGGTGCTGGGGGCTGCACTGGCATTTTCTTTCCCGAGCAGCTCTGTGTGGTTTCCTATAGGAATCTCCCCCCAAAAAAGCAGTGGGGCCCATGATGAGAGATACTAAGGGGAAACCTGGGAAGAGTGGAGACTGTAGCATCCTGCAAGGATTTGGTGTGTCTGTGTCCCAGCTTCGTAACAGCTGTTGTAGGGCAGGGAAAAGGATGTCCAGCCTGAAAGGCTCAAGCCCCACAGATCTCGCCTGAGAGCGTGTGTTCGGGGCGGCAGTGGATGTGCATGGCGGGAATGTGAAATGAGTGCAGAACAGGGATCCCTCCCCATCAGGTCGGGCTTCCTGCGCCAGAGATCATTTTTCTGCTGCTGTGTTTATGCCTTGTGCGCCATGCCCGGGTCTTCTTGTCCCCTGGCAGGCCCTGGGCCGTGCTGAGGAGGGTCGTGGGGGTTATACGGGGTGATATGGCCACGCTTAGCTCCTTCCTTACTCTCCTGTGTTTGTTATGACCCAGGTGCTCCAGGACTCCTGACTCCCTGCTATTTGGGCAAGGATCCTTCTGGGACCTATGGGCCCATCAACCCCATCCTTAACAGCACCTACCAGTTTGTGACCAGTTTGTTTCAAGAGGTCAGCACTGTGTTCCCAGACTTCTTTCTTCACCTCGGTGGCGATGAGGTGGACTTCACGTGCTGGTGAGTCTGAAATCAGTCTGGATGGAGACTAGGGGGAAGTATCTGGGACTGGAGTCCCAGCCCATTGCTTTTTGGTCATGATCATCTGCAGATCTTTGGTGTCCTGCTCCCCCAGGCTCTGTGTGTTGGTGCCTGGGGTTTCTGTGCTCATGGTAACGCTTGCTGTGGGAAGCTGCTGGAGTTGGTGCAGCCACAGCTCTTGGAATGTCGGGGCTAGACTTGGACCTGTGTGGGAAGGACTTGGCCATGTCTTGCCCTTAATCTGGAGCTTCGGTTGCAGTCCTTTTTTTCTCTTCTCTTTGTTACACAGGAAATCCAATCCCAAAATTCGTGCCTTCATGAAGGAGATGGGCTTTGGTGAAGATTACAAAAAATTAGAGTCGTTCTACATCCAGAGGTAAGGATGGTTGCATCCTGGGCCTGCAGCTGCAGCATGTCACCAGCACAAATGTTTTCTGATGTCTCGGGGACACCAGATCTCCTTTTCAGGAGCACACCATTTCAGGCATGTCTCCCTGACCCCAGAGGGAGTACCCGAGCTGTGTTTTATTGGGAGATTGACCACAAAAAAGCCTGGGGGTGAGGAGAAAGAAGCCCCATAAGGGGCTATGCTTTCTCCCATGTCCTTCAGAAGTACCTTCTCATCCTGCTATGGGTGTTGGGAATATCAGTGCTGCTGCTTTGGCTGTATGTAACCAGCAAAGAGAGGAGGGTGTAGTTGGGATGACCCAAAACTCAGTAACCTTTCTGCTCCAGGCTTCTGGACATTGTCTCTTCCCTCGGCAAAGGTTATATTGTGTGGCAGGAGGTGTTTGACAACGGAGTGAAGGTGAGAACTGCCTGCTTTCCCGTAACGCAGTTGCCTGTGCTGGGGTGAACAGTGCCAGCACCCAGCCAGATGCACTGGTGTGCTCTGGGGGTGCCCTGCTGGGGTTGGTGGGGGTGTACTGGGGTTGGTCTTGAGATGGTGTTGCCAGTGAGCTGCCCTCGTGGTGGCTTTGTCACACTGCTGTCAACGGTCTCCTCCCTCCAGGTTCTTGTATATACACCTGCAAGAGGCAGGTTTTAACCCTGCCCAGGACACTCTGCAAATGGGCTTATACCTTCCTCTGCTGTTTCTGCAAACCAGATGGGAAGTGGCTCAAAAGTCAAGCCAATGTCTGGCTCAGTTTCTCTTTGGGGATGTTGGCAGCTATGGATGAGTCAGGGCACCCTGCTTGCGAGGGGAGGTGGTGCTCTTGTTGCCGCACTGATCCCATGCACAGGGTTCACATGTGCTCTTCAGGTGAGGCCAGACACCATCATCCATGTGTGGAAGGAGAACTCCACGCCGTACATGGAGGAGATGGCAAACGTCACCAAGGCTGGCTACCGAGCTCTGCTCTCTGCCCCCTGGTACCTCAACCGCATCTCCTATGGGCAGGACTGGATGGCGGCCTACCAAGTGGAGCCCTTGAAGTTTGAAGGTGTGTTCCTTGTGTCCCTTTCCCGTATGGCAGCTGGCTTGTCACTCGGAGGTAGCGCCAGGGCTGGCTTTCTTGCTAATCTGTTCTCGCTGCTGGTGTGAAGGTACTTGAGTGACCATGTCCTTGGTTGCTGTGCTGTGTCCCATTCCTTTGCTGCTCTCCCCTAGCCCGGGGTTTGAAGCGGGAGCTTCCAGGATGGCAAGTTATTGCCTCCATAGCTGAGCCACTCTCTGCTGTTACAGGCGCCTGTGTGGGGCAGGGTGATAAGTCACCCCGTTATCTTACAACACCCCGTCACCTGAATGCTGTGTCCTCTGGCAGGCAGCCTTGAGCAGAAGGATCGGGTGATCGGTGGAGAGGCGTGCATGTGGGGTGAATATGTGGACGTCACTAACCTGGCCCCCAGGCTCTGGTAAGAGAAACCGTGGGGAGGTTGGCTCGAGCCACGTAGGGCCCTTTCCCCTCGCCACCGAGCGACGTGTGCCACACGTTGCGGGTTTGGTCTGTGCGTGGTGCTTGTCCCTGTCCCCTGGCAGTGCCTCTGTGCTGCGAACAGCCTCACTGAGGCTTACATGTAAGACTGTAACGTGCTCCTGTACAACCTGCTGCTGCAATCAGTACGTTTTTAACGCTGCTGGTCTCTGTGCTGTCACCCCGGTCCACTCCTGAGCCGCGTGTGTCTTGGGGTGCGCCTTTGTGTGCTGGAAGTCTTTGGGAGCTCGGGGCTTTGCAGGAGAAGCCTTCCAACTCCCCCCCCTGAAATGACTGCCTCTGTCCCTCATTCCTCAAGGCCAAGAGCTGGTGCCATAGCCGAGAGACTGTGGAGTAACGCGACCGTCAGGGACCTGCAAGATGCCTACGTGCGGCTGGCTGACTTCCGCTGCAAGCTTCTCGGGTAACCATCCCTCCTCGCAGCCGGACAGCACAAATGCCACCGTCTCTGGGGTTCAGTCCCGGGGAAGGCAGTGAGCGTGAAGTGGGCTTTCCCCAGTGCAAAATAACCCTTGGTCTTAAGGAACATCACGAGCCTACGTGCCCTCCTGCCTGTGCGTGGGCAGAGCGTGCTTTGTGCAGTGCTGGAAGAGAGCCCCTGCTGCCGGCGTGGGCTGGTGGCTCTTGTCAAGGAGAGGGCTTCATGCTGTGGAGGGGGAACCTGTCAGCTCTTGCCACCCCTCCTGCAGCACCAGCTTCCCCAGGAAACCTGCCCTTACCCCGTGCTCCCACGTGTGAGTGAAAAAACAAGTCCCTAAGCACAGGATGAGAACCACTCCCTCCTTGTCACACCTGAACCAGGGTGCCGACAGCCACTCTGTGCTCCTCTAACCCCTCAGACCTGACCGTGGGCTCTGCCCGTGCCCTCTGCCTAACGCCGTCTCTCCGCTCTCTCTCCAGGCGTGGTGTCCAGGCGCAGCCTCTCTACATAGGATACTGCGAAAATGAATTCGGCGGGTTTTGAAGGGAGAAGGGAGAGTCCCGCTGCCCTCGCTCACTCTGCACACAGGAGGAATGATCCCACCCTCTCGAAAGCTGCTGGCTTGGCAAAGGGACCCCTTCCCACCCCTACCTTCTGCTCTTGCTTTGTCACAATGTTTTTGGTTTTTTTTTTTTCCTTAATGTGCACTCTTTGCCTCTTTTTTCTATTTTTATTTCTTTAAATCTATAAATAAATGACCCCAAAGAGCCAAAAAGGTGCCTTTTCATGCTCAGGTGGGGCTTGGGAGATGGTGCGAGGGTTTTTGTTAGCAGGAGAAGGGGTAGGACTTGCTCCATGCTGGGGGAGGAGCATCTGTCTGTGTCTCGTGCTGGTGGCTCTGGAGCTTGCTGGGTGCCCGCTTGGCTGGATAAACCGCGTTTGGCCTCTGCTGCTGTCAGACTCCATCCCTGCAGTGAGTGAGAATGTGTGGGCACCCCCAGTTTTCCCCTTGACCTCCCACCGTCCTCACCTGGACAAGGCATTACTTGTACCAGGATGTTACCGTGTGGTCACCTTGGTTTTGCTTCTGTGGCCTTCCGCGCACCAGCGGTCAGCATTGTGCTGTTCCTGTCCTTCTCTCTGTCTCCTCTCTCTGCCTACGTGCAGGCAGGAGGCTTGCCTGCAAGCCACCGCCACTGCTGCCCTAAACCCTGTCTGCTGCCACCTCCTCCTCTGGCTGCTTCTGAGAAGAAGACACCCTGAAGCCTCTCCAAGGAAACCTCAAACCCACTGAGCTGAGCAGCTACGTGGATGTTATGGAGTCAGTGCTCAGCTCTTCGATCGGCTGTCACCTCTGCTCAGGATTTGGCCGACTGATCCATCCTCCTCCTGTTCTGCTGTGTCCGAGAGGTTTGGTTCGGATAATATCTTCCTTGGAGAAGAGACTGGCAGTGCTGCTGTCCCATGGAGCCAGGACAGTCGTGGTTCTTGTCCTTTGATGGTTGGGGTTGCCGTGCTGGAATCCACGTTTGGCTCAAAGAGGGAGAATCTCTCGGGCAGAAATCCTGGCTGATGGGACTGTTGTACCTGTGTCTTGGTCTCAAACGAGCGAGATTTGCTGTTATGGCTGGAAACCCTTTACTATTGAAATTTAAATTAAAAATACTGAATTAACTTTCAATTTAAAATATTCAGTAATCATCAAGTCTTGCATTTCTTTACCCTCCTGCGAAGGGATACCCGAACACTGCTCCTACCAAGTGCCACATCTTCGGGGAGGGGGGGGAAGATCGTGAAGCCAAACCACCCCAGAGCAGGGAAGTTTAGCCAGATTTGGGGGGAAGAGAGGTATTTTTTTCCCCTTGCTCAGGGTGGGAGGGGAAGGGCTGCCTTCCTTTGCCCTGTTTCCTGGGGGAAGGTGCTCCTCTCCTTCCTCCGGCTCTGTGTGGGGAAACTTGCACCCCTTTTCTCTGTTGTTTTGGTCGTGAATACTTGTGTATTTAAGGCTGAGCGGAGCCAGGGTTTCTGACCTGCCTGCCTGTCACTCCTGGTGTGTTTATTTCTCTTAAATTAAGTAACCCAAGAGACCTAAATAATAATAGCTGCTTCCTTTTGCTGGGGTTTGGTGCGCTGTCAAGTCCTAAAGAGCTCCGAACGGCTGGTGTAATGGCTGCTCCTTCCTCCCTACCAGGCCTGGCATGAGCGTCATCAGAAGCTTCTCATCCCCGTGAGGACATGTCCTTCTGCTCTGACCCAAGTCCCTGTGGTGTCTTTTGGGGTTGGCTTTGGGAAGTGTTGCTCTACAGCACAAGCGCCTCAGGTACTTGTGGAGCAGAAGCTTTACCTTCTGGTCCAGGCTGGTGGCCTCCAGTGCTTTAGACCCTGGATGTCTGTTCTGTCTCTGCATAGCCACTTCTGCCTGGCTCTTCCTGCAGCCGTACCGGGGGAAGGACAGCTGAGATACCATGATTCCCTGCTGGGATGGGGCCCTGTGGGCTTTGAGGGGGTGGCAGGCCCGGAGGAAGGGGGTTGGTATCCCCTCCTATTTTTTAAAGTTGTTTTTTTCTCCTTTTTTTTTCTCCATCGGAAATTGGTACCTTTGCCGGGTGCTTTTGTCACTGCAGGGAGCTGCTGCCGGTGGGGCTGGGGCCAAGGGAGAGCCTGGCCCCGGGGAGGGTGCTCTGATCCCCGGAATGATGCCCTGCTCCCATGGATGATGTTCTGCTCTCAAGGAGGGTGCTCTGCTCCCGGGAATGATGCTCTGCCCCTGGAAAGGGTGCTCTGCTCCCAGGAAGGATGTTCTGCTCCTGAGAAGGATGCTCTGCTCCCAGGGATGATGTTCTGCTCCCAGGAAGGATGCTCTACTCTTAAGGAGGGTGCTCTGCTCCCAGGGATGATGCTCTGCTCCGGGGAAGGACGCTCTGCTCCTCGGCGCTGCCCTCTGCACGCTGAGGAGCTCTTCACCACCACATCCCAGCCCCGTGCCCTCACCCTGCCTGTCCCCCACAGCGTGCCGGGCTCCCCCTCACCCTGGGCTGGGTGCGGGACCCTGCAGGGCCTGGGCCGCTCCAGGGGGGACACCCCAACCCAACACCCACTGCTGAATCCTGGTGTTTACCATCCGGGTTAAATACTACCCCACAGTCCCGCTTCCCTGGGGGCCCGCACCAACATCTCCCCCAAAAACACCATCCTGGGGGCAGCTTGGCAAGGCCTGCACCCCCGCAAAAGCAGGGATCCCCATCGGCAGGGGGGGCTGGGGGGGAGCACCTCGCTTTCCCCCCGCTGCCACCGCCCGGCCCGTTCCTTCCAGAACATCTATTTTGGTCGCGTAAAACTTGCCGGGGAGCAGCGGAGAACAGGCAGCGTGTGAATCACTCGGGGCCAACGGGGGTTTAAAAATAAACCCAGGCGGCGGCAAGGAACAGCCGCCGAGCCCCCGGATTTCGGCAGGATTGCGCTCCCCGCCGCCGAAACCCACCCATGGGTGCCCGCCCCGGGCGCCGGCTCCCTCCGGGGGGGTTTATGGGGACACGCTTGCATGTGTTTGCACGTACCTGCAGCTGTGTGCATGGGCTTGTGTGCATGTGCACGCGTGTGCACGTGTGTGCTCATGCACGCGTGTGCATCGGGGCGCTTGCGAACACGGGCGTGCTTGTGAACACGTGTGCTTGTGCACATGCTTGCACACACATGCACACGCGTGGCAGTGTGCCGGGGAAGCCGGGCACCCCCAGCCCAGCTGCTGCTCTAGGAGTAATTAATTAATGCCTGTGCCAGGTCTGAAAGCCGTTCGCTCTAATTAAAGATTTTTTGGGGTGCAGGAGGGAGGCATTTCCCCCCCCCCCCGGGGCAGCCCCGAGGGGGGCATCCGGGCCGGCGTGGGCTCTGTCGAGATGAAAAAGGCAACGAATTGTTCCCAAATTGTCCCTTTATGAGCCTTTTCCGTGGATTTAAACCCTCGCGGTGGGTGGGGTGTTAACTCTGGAACCTACTGAGGGCCGTGGGGGTGAGGGCAGGAGGCTGCTCAGCCCCGCCGGAGGGTGACGGGGGGTGACACGGGGTGAGAGGGGGTGACATGGGGTGGCGGGGGGCGATGGGGGGTGAGAGGGGTGATGGCGGCGGGAGGGTGACGGGGATGAAGGGGTGCGGGGTGGGCCCGGCAGGGGGGAGCAGTGGGCGGAGCCCCGCCGCCAGCCTCCCTTCCCGATTGGCCGCCGCCTCCCTCATTATGCTAATACCTTGCGTCTCGCCGGCTGACGTCACCCGCCGGCGGGAGGGAGCGCGAGGCGGGGGGGGGGGGGGTATGTGTGTTGGCGGTGTTGTGAGCGGAGAGGCCCGGGCCGAGCCGAGCGGTGCCGAGCGGTTCCGAGCGGTTCCGAGCGGCGCCGAGCGGGGCGGGGCGGGGCGGGGCGGGGCGGCGGGCGCCTCCCGCAGCGGCGGCGGCGGCGGCGGCGGCGGAGCGGGGCCATGGCCGCGGCGGGCAGCGGCGTGGCGGCGGCGGCGGCGGAGGCGGGGGCGGCGTTCAGCACCGCGAACAGCGGCCGAGTGAACGGGCTGAGCCGCCCGCCCGGCGCCATCGCCATGAAGGATCACGACGCCATCAAGCTCTTCGTGGGGCAGATCCCGCGCAACCTGGAGGAGAGCGACCTCAAGCCGCTCTTCGAGGAGTTCGGCCGCATCTACGAGCTCACCGTCCTCAAGGATCGCTTCACCGGCATGCACAAAGGTACGGGGGAGCCGGGGGGCGGGGGGGCGCAGACAGGCGTGGCGTCCTGAGGTGGCACAGCCTGAGGTGATGTGCCCTGAGGTGAGGTGCTCCTGAGGTGGGACACCCAGGTGTGGGGCACTCCCGAGGTGGGAAAGCCTGAGGTGGGCCACCCTGAGGTGGGGATACCCTGAGGTGGGGGTGCCCCTGAGGTGGGACACCCAGGTATGGGGCACCCCCGAGGTGAGAAGGCCTGAGGTGGGACACCCCGAGGCGGGACAGCCTGAGGTGAGGTCCGCCTGAGGTGGGATGCTCTGATGTGGGACACCTTGAGGTGGGACAGCATGAGGTGAGGTGCCTCTGAGGTGGGGATACCCTGAGGTGAGGCGCTCCTGAGGTGGGACACCCAGGTATGGGGCACCCCCGAGGTGAGAAGGCCTGAGGTGGGACACCCCGAGGTGGGACAGCCTGAGGTGAGGTCCGCCTGAGGTGGGATGCTCTGATGTGGGACACCCTGAGGTGGGACAGCCTGAGGTGAGGTGCCCTGAGGTGGGACACCCAGGTATGGGGCACCCCTGAGGTGAGAAAACCTGAGGTGGGACACCCTGATGTGAGGTCCACCTGAGGAGGGACACGCCGAGGTGGGAATACCCTGAGGTAGAACATCCTGAGGCAGGGGTGCCCCTCAGGTGGGGCACCCAGGAATGGGACACCCTGAGGTGAGACAGCCTGAGGTGAGGCACCCCTGAGGTGGGGATACCCTGAGGTGGGACAGCCTGAGGTGAGGCGCCCCTGAGGTGGGACACCCAGGTATGGGACACCCCTGAGGTGGGAAAACCCGAGGTGGGACACCCTGAGGTAGAACAGCCTCAAGTGGGGATACCCTGAGGTGGAATACCCTGAGGTGGGGGTGACCCTCAGGTGGGGCACCCAGGTATGGGACATCCCGAGGTGGGCCACCCTGAGGTGGGCCACCCTGAGGTGGGGATACCCTGAGGTGGGGGTGCCCCTGAGGTGGGACACTCAGGTATGGGGCACCCCTGAGGTGGGAAAGCCTGAGATGGGACACCCTGAGATGGGGGTACCCCTCAGGTGGGGCACCTCTGAGGTGGGACACCCTGAGGTGGGATACCCCACAGGTGCACCCCTGAAGTGGGGTACACTTGAGGTGGGCTACACCTAAGGTGGGGCACCCCTAAGACTGGGGTACCCCTGAGGTGGAAGCACCAGTCGAAGGTGGATGTAGCCCTGGGATGGAGACACCCACCTGAGGTGGGGCACCCAAGTATGGGGCATCCCTGAGGTGAGGTACACCTGAGGCAGGGGGTACCCCTCAGGTGAGATACCCTGAGGTGGAACACCCATGATGTGGAAGTACCCCTGAGGAGAGGCGTCCCTGAGGTGGGACACCCTGAGGTGGAGGTACCCCTGAGGTGGGCGACAGCCTGAGGTGGGGCATCCATGATCTGGAAGTACCCCTGAGGTGGGGCACCCCAGTGTGGGGCACCTCTGAGGTGAGGTACCCCTGATCTGCAGGTACTCAACGAAGTGGGAGGATCCCTGATGTGGGGATACCCCTGAGGTGAAGGTACCCCTAAGCTGGGGGCACCCTTGAGGTGGGGCACCCTGAGACCAGGGAACTCCTGAGGTGTGGCACCCTGGTATGGGGTGCTCTTGAGGTGGATGTATCCCAGTATGGGTCACCCTGGTATTGGTCACACTGGTATGGGGCATCTCTGATGTGGGGGCACCCCAGTATGGGGCATCCTGGTATGGAGCAGCCCTGAAGTGGGGTACACTTGAGCTGGGCTACACCTAAGGTGAGACACCCCTAAGATTGGGGCACCCTTGAGGCAGAGGCACCAGTCGAAGGTGGACGTACCCCTGGGATGGAGACACCCACCTGAGGTGGGGGCACTAACCTGGGGTTGGGAGCTGCTGTCCGACTTGGGAGCACCCTAGCAGTGTTTCGGGCACCTGCTTGGGTTGGGGGCACCTGTCTGGCTTTGGGACACCCACATGAGTTTTGGGCACCGCTGGAGTTGGAGCACCCCTGGAACGGAGGCACCCACCTGGGATACGGGCACCCACCGCGGATGGGGGCACCCACCTGCCCGGCCCCCTGCCTGCGCCATGCCCCGGGTCTCTGTGACCCGGCAGGACCGGGATTGCTGCCAGCCTGGCCGGCATCCCGGCATGGGGTGCAGAGCATCTGGCGTCCCCAGCAGTGGTGCACCGAGGGGCTCACGCGTGCACCGTCGAGGTCTTTACGGAACTCCCCCACCTGTGAGCTGGGGGTCTGTGGCACTGCAGCGGGGTCAGGGCACCCCAGGTGTCACCCAGACAGGATCTCACACTCCTCCGCACGCTGTCACCGATCCCCTGTGCCACGGGCAGCGCCCGCTTCGCCGGGACTTTCTGGGAAGCTGAAACTTGGTGCTTGCAGATGCTTCTGCGTTGGTGCCCTCTGGCCGTGGGGCAGCTGCCCGGACTCCATCGTTCTTGGCACCGCGGCCTCCGAAATGTCTCCAGGCAGCTCTGAAGTTGCTTGCGTGCCCCGAACGATGGGATTCACACCTTGCCAGGTCCCCTCGGCGCTTCCTCCAACGCGGGGCTTCAACCGCTGCGGCCCAGACACGTGATTTAATTGCAGATGCTCCTGTAATTCGGACAACATCCTTCCTCCCAGCGAGCATCCAGAGTGGGATTGCTCCTGGTCCAGCCCTCCAAACTTCTCCCGAACACCCAGGCACCGTCCACATTGTTGTTGCCTTCAGGGGTGAAGGGGGTGGGGGGGAAAAAGGGGGAGAAAAAGAGCAGAGAGGAGGAAGCCAACTTGATTACGGATGGTAAACACTGGAAATGGCACCGGGAGTGACGCGAGCTGCTGCGCTGACCTCCCCTTTCCACCCGCAGCGGGGCTGCTATTTAACTGGGAGGGATCTCTCCTCGCTCCCCGTGAGGGCAGATGTTTCCAACACCCCAATACGGGCAAGGGACCCCATCCCTCAGTGTCCCCCCGCCCCGCTGCCGTGCTCCCTCTCCTCCCAGGCACGCTGATTGTACTTATTAAGAGTTATTAATACTTAATCAGCTGGCGGATTTAATTGTGCCAATATTAAAAATGCATCAATGTCAATTTTATTCATTAAATATTTACTTTGTTGAAGGGAAACTGTTTTGCTGCTGTTTTAATATCACTTTCAGACGCTTTTGGATGTGACCCCAGCAAATTGGGGGGGAGCCCTCGGGGAGGGAGCAGCGCGGTGGCGGCACGGGGACCCGGGATGCTCCCACGGGAATGGGAGAGACGGAGGGGAGAGGACCGGACCCCATCCCCGGAGCTCGCTCGTTGCCACCAGCTCTGAGCGAGTGAGCGGCTCGGCAGCGTGAGTCAGCGTGGGAAAAACCTCGCCCCAGGCGTATTCCCGATTCCCGAAGCGCCACGATGTTGGATGAGCCAGAGCGCCTTCGCCACACGAGTCTCATCCCGAGGAGGATGCTCGGGGCTGGGAGAAGTGTGGCGGCAAGCTGGGATGCACGGCCTCCAATGCCTGGAGATCCAGTTCCCGGAGGGCTTTGGCTGCGGCTTTCCCCGGAGCTCGGGGCCAGAGCGCTGCTGCCCACGCGCTGCCATACTCGCTGCTTGCTCTTGCCTTGCTCCCTCCTTCATCCCGCTGCTCCATCTTTTTTTTTTTTTTTTTTTTTTATATTGAGACCTCCCAGCCTGTTTTGGGGCTGAGCTCTGGTCCTGCTAGTGGTGGTGCCCACCTGGGTGCTGAGGGCGCCCACCTGGGTGCTGAGGTGATTGGTGCCAGGGTACCAGGGTGCTGCGTGCCAGGGTGCCGGTGTGCTGGATGTCAAGGTGCCAGGGTACCAGGATGCCAGGGTGCTGGTGTGCTGGATGTCAGGATGCCAGGGTGCTGGGGTGCTGGATGTCAGAGTGATGGAGTACCAGGATGCCATGGTGCCGGATACCATGGGTGCCAAGGTGCTGGGGTGCTGGATGTCAGGGTGCCAGGGTGCTGGATACCAGAGTGACAGAGTGCCAGGGTGCTGGTGTGCTGGATGTCAAGGTGCCAGGGTGCTGGGGTGCTGAATGCCATGGTGCCAAGGTGCCGGGGTGCTGGATGCCAGGATCCCAGGGTGCCGGTGTGCTGGACGTCAGGGTGCTGATGTGCCGGATACCATGGTGCTGGATGTCAGGGTGCCAGGGTGCTGGATGCCAGTGTGCTGGATGTCAGAGTGCCAGGGTGATGGGGTGCTGGGTGCCAGGATGGCGGTGTGCTGGATGTCAGGGTACCAGGGTGCCAGGGTGCTGAATGCCGTGGTGCCAAGGCGCTGGGGTGCTGGATGTCAGGATAGTAGGGTGCTGGATGTCGGGATAGCAGGGTGCTGGATGTCGGGATAGCAGGGTGCTGGGTGCCAGGGTGCCGGTGTGCTGGATGTCAAGATGCCAGGGTGCTGGGTGCCAGGGTGCTGAGACACCCCAACTCCGTGTTAGCCTCGCCACCTGCTCTCCACATGCCCGGGGCTTTGAAGGGGTGCTGGGCCAGACACTGACCCCCATCTCCCCATCTCCGCAGGCTGTGCCTTCCTCACCTACTGCGCCCGCGACTCAGCCCTGAAGGCGCAGAGCGCCCTGCACGAGCAGAAGACGCTGCCGGGGGTAAGTGACACCGGGGGGTGGGGGTGAGCTGGGGCGGGGGACGGTGACACCTGCCTGGGGTGCGGGCGCAGGAGCTGCTCCAGCGGCCACAAACCGAGGCATTGATTTTCCTGCCTCCCGCGTGCTGTTGTGCTTTCTGTGGGCTCCGACCTCCCGAGCTTAACAAAGTGAAAATAAATATTTAATTATTCGCCTAAATAAAAATCAATAGGGCCGCTGGTTGGCTGGGGAAAGTGCCGGGGCCCGTGAATATCAATCCCTGCCTCGGGTGCGCGGAGCTGATGGAAAGGAACAAGGTTCACAGGGACATGGCTGTAGCTGGTTGTGCTGTCCATCAGTAGGCTTAAGAGTTAACAGCCCACTTCGGCAGCCCCGAGGAGGTGCAGGGTCAGGGCCTGCCTGTGTCCCCTTCTCATCACACACACCCATGTGCATACACACGCGTGCGCAAGGTGTATGGCTGCTGTAGCTGCTCACTTCCCACCCCACACCCTAGCACAGGCGTGTGTGTGTGAGCACACCCTTGCACGTGGGTGTGCGGGCATGTGCCCCTGCGTAGGCACATGTCTGTGCACACCCCTCTGTGCGGTGCGTGGGTGTGCATCCACCGGGACGCACAGCCGCAGCTGGGCACATGTCTGCACCCTTGTGCTTGTGCACACACCCCTGTGTCTGTGCACACTCCTCCGTGCTTGTGCACAGCCGGGCGTGCTTGTATGCACACCCATGTCTGCCTGTGCACACACCCCTGTGTCTGTGCACACCCACTATAGCTGTGAAACCCCTGTCCCTGTGCTCATGGCCCCTATAACTGTGCTCACGGTCCCTATAGGTGTGCACACTCTTGTGCCTGTGCTCACAGCACCTATAGATGTGCACACCCCTGTCCCTGCACGCACAGTCTCTCTAGCCATGCACACCCCTGTCCCTGAGCTGTCCCTATAGCTGTGCTCATGGTCCCTATACCTGTGCTCACAGCCCCTATAGGTGTACACATCCCTGTGCCTGTGCTCACAGCCCCTATACCTGTGGTTACGACCCCTATAGCTGTGCTGACAGCCCCTATTGCTGTGCACACCCCTGTCCCAGTGGTCATAGCCCCTATACCTGTGCTCGCAGCCCCTATAGGTGTGCACATCCCTGTGCCTGTGCTTACAGCCTCTACACCTGTGATCACGGTCCCTATAGCTGTGCTCACAGTCCCTGTAGCTGTGCACACCCCTGTCCCTGTGCTCATGGCCCCTGTAGCTGTGCCGACGGCCCCTATAGCTGTGCACACCCCTGTGCTCACAGTCCCTATAGCTGTGCTCACAGCCCCTATAGATGTGCTGACAGCCCCTATAGCTGTGCACATCCCTGTGCTCACGGTCCCTATAGCTGTGCGCACCCCTATACCTGTGCTCACGGTCCCTATAGCTTTACTCACGGTCCCTATACCTGTGCTCACAGCCCCTATAGATGTGCTCACCCCCTGTCCCTCCGCTCCCCCCCCCCGTGCTCCGCGCCCCCGTGTCCCCCCACCCCGTCCAGGCCCCGCCCCCAGCGCGGCGCGGGGGGCGTGGCGTAGCCCGAGGGAGGGAAATAGGGGGCGTGTCCCCATCCTAGCCCCACCCCTCCTCTCGGCCCGGCCCGGCTCGGCCCGGCTCGGTAGGGGCTGCGTTCGCCCCGCCCCCTGCCCCGCCCCTCCCCCCCCCCCCCCCCCCCCAGCCCCCCCCCGCTCCGCGCGCGCCGCTGCGCGAGCCCAGCCGAATCGGGCCGGACCCAGCCGAGCCGCTCCGGGCCGGGCCGAGCCCAGGCGGGGCCGGGCCGAACCGGGGCCGAGCCCAAGCGGGGCCGGGCCGGGCCGGGCCGGGCCGGGCCATGCAGCTGCCGCAGGTGCCGGCGCCGGGGCCGCGGCCGCCCGTGCTGTGGGTGCCCGCCGGGTCCAAGATCCTCTGCATCGAGGTAGGGCCCCGCCTTTGTCTGCCGCCGGCCCGGCCCGGTCGCCTCTGCCGGGGCATCCGCACCCGCCGAGGCGGGGGTGGGGGAGCTTGAACCCGGGGAGGGGGGGTCTGCACCCCGGGGGCGGTGTTTGCACCCAGGGATGGGGCGGGGGGTGATGGTGAGGGGGTGTATCTGCTGCCGGGGGTCGGGCGGGTGTTGGTGTGATGATGGGGAGGGTGTACCTGCACCCAGGGATGGGGTGCGGGTGACGGTGAGGGGGTGTATCTGCTCCCGGGGATGGGGGGTGTTGGTGGGGGGGGTGTACCTACACCCAGGGATGGGGTGTGGGTGACGGTGAGGGGGTGTATCTGCTCCCGGGGATGGGGGGTGTTGGTGGGGAGGGTGTACCTACACCCAGGGATGGGGTGTGGGTGATGGTGAGGGGGTGTATCTGCTCCCAGTGATGGGGGGTATTCATGTGATGATGGGGAGGGTATGTCTGCAGCCAGCAACGGGGTGCGTGTTTTGGTGGGGGGGTGTATTTGCACGCAGGGATGGGGGTTGTGTGTGTGTGTGGCGGTGAGGAGGGTGTATCTGCATCCAGGGATGGGGAGGGTGCTGGCAGGGGGGGTGGCGGTGAAAAGGGTGTATCCGCACACAGGGATGCTGTGTGTGAGTGCGGGTGTTGGTGAGGAGGGTGTAGCTGCACCCAGGAACGGTGCGGGGGGGAGAGGGTGTTGGTGAGCAGGTTGTATTTGCAGGCAGGGATGGAGTGTGTGCACGCCTGTGCTGGTGAAGAGGGTGTATGTGCACCCAGGGATGGGTTTGTGTGTTTGTGTGTTGGCTAGAGGGTGTATTTTTCCACCCTGGGTTTGTGTGTGCGTGTGTTGGTGTTGTGTGTGTGGCTGCAGGCGTGCAAGGGGATGCTCTTGGGGGGATGTTGCACCCACAGATGGTGCAGGGGTGTGTTGGCGGTGGGTACGGTTTTGCCCCTGGGGTGTGCGCAAGTGGGTGTTGGTGGGGAGGGTGTATTTGCACCCAAGGATGCTCTGTTTGTGTGTGTGTAAGTAGGTGCTGAGGGCATGCTTGCACCCAGCGATTGTGTGTGTGGTGGTGGTGGGGTGTATGTGGGCCTGGGGGGTGGCACTGGTGGGTGGGTGCTCCCAGGGGTGTAAGTGTGCACACACGTGTGTGCACACACACTGGGTGTGAGCAGGGAGAAGAGAGTGCATGTGCACGTACAGGTGTTGTGTGGGCTCCTGCATTGTGGGTGCCCGGTGGGGGGGGCTGTCCGGGGGTGCGCAGGGCTGGGGTGTGCGTGGGTGGTGGTGGGGACGGGGGGAACTGTGGCCGTCCAGGTGTGGTGTCCCGCACTGGGTGTCCGTGTGTCCATAGAGGGCTGCCGGGGGTCCCACTGCAGGTCCCGCTGCCGCAAGGGGGAAACTGAGGCAAGGGGTGTTGTGTCGGACAGTGACGCCGGCTGTGTGCCTGTGTGTGTACCCGTGGTTGTGTGGGATCCACAGCTGCGGGGAGGGTGCTCTGGGTGTTGTGTGGGTGTGCGGCTGTGGGTGGGCGGGTGCTCATGAGGACGCTGGGCTCGGGGTGTGCGGGTGTTGTGTGCGGGTGTACACAGGGCTTGGGGTAGGTGTGCAGCTGCACGTGGGTGTGCAGCCGTGCTAGGATGGGTGTATGGTGGTGCGTGGGGCTGTGTGGGTGCAAGCGTGCGGCTGTGTAGGTGTACAGTTGTGCAGTGGAGGTGCTGAGGCGAGCGTGCAGCTCTGGGTGTGCATGGAGGATGCTGTGTGTGGGTTTGCGGTTGTGCACAGGGATGTGCGGGAGTGGGAGTGCAGCTGTAGGGGATGCATGGCTGTGTGTGGGGATGTGCTAGGATGGTTGTGTGCCTGTGCGGTGGTATGACTGTCCCCAGGCCGGCTGTGTCCCCTTGCTGTGAGTTCACCCCCAGAGCTCTGGCAGGGTGTTCCTGTGATGGGTGGCTGCCTGTACCCAAACGCCTGTCTCCCTGCACCAGGTGTTGGCTGCCTGGGGACCCCCGGGGTGACGTGGGCACCAGGCTCCTGTGGGTGCCTGCTGCTCCAGCGTCACCTGGCGCCTCCATCTCGGCTTTCAGATGCGTGGTGGCCTGCCGGATCGTCTGGCTGTTGGGCATGAGGAGGAGGAGGGTGACACCGAGGAAGGAGTGAGGGCCAGAGGTGACGCTGTCCCATGGACAGGTCCCTCGACAGTTATTTTCCATGGGCTGTCTCTCCCTGGTGCCCAGACTGCTGAGGGGCTCTGAATTTGGGTGAGAGACATTGCCCAAGTGGTCAGGAGGTGGTTTAGCAACCGGTGGTGACCCCCTCAGGCTGTACACACTGGTGATTTGGCCGTGGGGTGCCATAGCTGGGGCTCTGTGGGGCACCCACGGGTGACAGTGACTGGTGGGTGCTGGGACACTCCAGATGGGGTCTCCTGTGACCCTGGGTGCATCAGTGTGACCTCGGGGTGTGCGAGGATGGGGGGAAGATGGGTAGGAGTTGGGGGATGGATGAGTGGATGTGTGGGTGCTGTGGGGGTGGAAAGGAGGGTGGCTGGGAGATGGGTGGGTGTAAGGGTGCTACAGGGGTGGATGGGTGTTGGGGGGTGGATGGATGGGTGTTGGGGGTATGGGTGGGTGCTGCGGGGTGGATGGGTGTTAGGGGATGGATGGGGGAATTGATGGGTGGATTGTGGTGGGAGATGGGTGTACAAGTGATTGGGTGGGTGCTGGGGATGGGTGAATGGATGGATAGGTGTTGGGGGTGGAGACGGGGGTGTCAGGAGGAGAGGGAGATGGCTGAGTGGTTGTTTGGATGTTGGGGAATGGGTGGATAGAGGGCTGTTGGGCAGCGGTGGGTGACTGTGGGCACAGGACCATGGTGCAGGGGTGCTGTGGGGACAGACGGACAGGTGGCCACCAGACAACCAGTTGCAGGGGGAGCTCTGGGTGCCCACGCCATCTGCCTGTGTCACAGAAGCGGGTGTAGGGGGGCACCGAACACCCCGGGGTGGGCATGGGGCGACGCCAGGGTTGCCAAAAACCCCTTTCAGGGGTGTCCACAGGCCGGGGCGGTTTCTCCCCAGCACGGTGCAGCAGCCCCGGGGTAGGTTAGCCGGTCCCCGAGGCCTGACATTTATAAACATCAGCCGCTCCTGGAGAATCAATACAGTTTAATAACCGGCAAGCGGAGACGGGAGACACATCAAAATGACACTCTGCGGCTCCGTAAATGTTATTCTAAATCATACTCGCCGGGTTTATTACATTAAGCATACAGCAGCGGGCACGGGAAATTTATTCCATCAAAGGCCATCGCGCTGGTAAAAGGGACTGGTGGGTTGGTGGAGAGGGGTCAGCCTCCCCCCACCTCCCCCAAAATAGGTTTCCCTCCTGGACATGGCAGGGATATGGGATACGAGGGGGACGTCAATCCCACAGGTCTCTGTGCTGTCACAGAGAGCCTTCGGGGTTTGGGGTGAGCCGGATCCTGCCCCGGTGCAGGGGATGGGGTGGATGTTTGGGGGACCGGTGATGCGATGGGTGACATGAGGGTTGGCCGGGTGGTCCTGCGTCCCTCAGTGCCACCCCGCGGCTCGGTCCCCTCCCTGGAGCATCCCCAGCTCTGCGCTGACATTTCTCCCAGTGTTTCCCTGGAGACGAGGCGGTTGCTGTGGAAACCTCCCTCCTCTTCTTCCTTAACCATCCTCTTCCTCACCCTGGGGCGGTGGGGGGTGGGGGGGGAGCCTAGCGCTGCCCCCACCCAGCCCCTAAATTTGGGGACCCCCTCCAAGGGTGCCCGAGGGGGAACCCCGGGGTGGGGGTACACACCCGCGTGGGTGTGACAGCAGCACGCGTGTGTGCGTGGCTGTCCCTGTGCCGTGCTCGAGCCGTGGACGTGTGCGCGCACACCCGCCCCGTCATGCGTGACATCCCGCCGTTGCCGTGACGACCCCATCGAGCACATGGCTCGGGCTCTGCAGCATCGCGGGGGAAGCACGCTTGTTGCCATGGAAACGGCCGTAATTGTAGCATTTTTTCGGCTAAAAGAGGGGGGAAAAGGAGGGGGAGAGAGGAGGAGAAATGGCTCCGTGGGGCAGCAGGCCAGGGGCGTGTGCACTGGCCCGGCGTGTCCTGCTGCACATACATGTCACCCTTACGTGTACCCGCGGTGGCGACGCTCAAGAGGAGGCTGAAATTGGGTGAGAATGGGGAAAAGGAGAGTGGTGGCAGTGCTGCCAGAGGGGCCGGGGCCGGCTGGGTACTGCTGCTGCCTCTGCAGTCCTTTGCAGTCGAGGAAAGCAGGCAGGCGGCCAAGGCTGGCACCAGTGGCCCAGCGGGTGCCTGCAGCACCGGGTACCCATCCCCGGGACCGTAGCATCACCCTCTGCCCGCAGCATCCCCGGTTCGGCGTGGCCGCGAGCCCCAGCTCTGTTCTTGCAGGTCCTTCCCCTGCTCCCCACCCTGGTCCCTTGTGCCAGCCTGGGGCCAAATCTTGCTGTGCCCCATGGAAAGGGTTTGAGGGGGACACAGCACTGCCAATGACCATCCGCTCCCGCTTGTGTCTTGCAGATGAACCGTCCCATCCAGGTGAAACCGGCCGACAGCGAGGGCAGAGGAGGTAGGTCCCCCCTTCCCCGGCTGCCCCGCATGGGCAGGGGGGCGCAGGGCCACCCAGGAGGGTGACAGGGGACACAGTGGCATCCCAGGGGCTTCCGTGGGGAGGTTTGTTTGCAGAGAAACCTCGTGGAAGGAGCTGCCTTTGCTAGTGGCATCCAAACCAAAGCACAGAGCAAATTCAATCCCGGCTCTCCCCACCTGGTTGGCTGGGGAGGACGTCCTGATGTCATGCTGGGAACACCCTGACATCATACCAAGAACATCCTGATGTCATACGTGAACATCCTGATGTCATACCATGAACGTCCTAGACATCATGCCAGGCAGAGCGCCAGCCAGCCGCTCTCCATCAGCCCCTTCATCCATCAATCAACCTAATTGCCTCCCCGGAGCTGCTTGCGGGGGCCTCCAGCAGAGTCAGGGTGTGGGAGTCAGCCACATATGGCCTGAGCCCCCCCTCAAACAGAAACCGCTGACACCCCCCTCATACATTCTCCGTGGTCGTTTCCAGGCTTAGTCAATAATTTGGGCAAAATTGCAGGAATCAGATCAACAGCAGATGTTCCCAGTGCCACAAGCGAGCTCTGGACACGTAGGCGCAGTCGGATGCTCGCATGGGGCCGCCTGCCCTTGGCGGGATGGCCGGGTTAGACATCCCCCTATTCAAAACACATTATTAAACACGGTGCAAGCCGGTTCTGGCACGTCCCGGAGGGACCCAGCAAATAAATTACCCACTTACTGAGCGTAATTGGTGAAGGATTAAAAATCGATGGGCGAGCTCAGGCGCCCGGCTCCGGCCCCCTCGCCCAGGAGGCGATGCTCGGCCACCGAGCCCATTCCCCCCGGCCGCCTTCGCTGGGAGATGGTTTATGTTTAACTAGACAACACACGAGCCCTATTCCCTTAACTAATTTTCCCGGTACCTTAACGGACAGAGCATTAATCGTCTCCTGCCATTATTTATTTATTTCCCCGGCAACGCTCTTGACAGGGTACCTTATTTTCTTTGTCAAATGCCATTAGCGCACGGTGGGAGCGCGTGGCCGCGCAAGACAGATGCTGGTAATAATCATGAGATTCTCATTATTTACTCTCCCTTCCCTCATGTTTGGGTTATTTATGTCCCCTGGGCATGGCCAGAGGCTGTGGGTTATTCTGCGAGTCAATCATATGAAGCAAATCGCCGCTGTTTTGTGGGCTCGTGGGCTCTCTTTGTTTCCCAGCTGCATCCCACATCTGTGCCGGGGGAGCCAACTCCTCCATCCCTGGGAAAAGCCCCAGCTCTGGTCCTTGAACCGGGAGCCATCTCTCCCAGCATCACCCCTAGGCGATTTCCCTGCAGGAGAGGTTTTCCCAATCTGAGCATTTTGTAGGATGGAGGTGATAAACCCTGTGTCATTGCTGCCGGATCGGCATCGCTCCCTCCCCAGGCTGCGGTGTCACTCAGCTCTTTCCCCTCCGCATGCTGTTTGCAAACCAGGGATGAAGGGACGGGAGGGTGAGTGGCGTCCCGTTCTCTGACGGGCTTGGTTTTGTTTTTAGAAGACAGGAAGCTCTTTGTGGGCATGCTGGGGAAGCAGCAGAGCGAGGACGACGTCCGGCGCCTCTTTGAACCCTTTGGCCAGATCGAGGAGTGCACCATCCTCCGAGGGCCCGATGGAGCCAGCAAAGGTGGGCTCTGGGGAGCCGAGTGAGCACCCCGCGGGCCGCCAGGACCCACGGAGGGTGGGAGCCGCTGGCCAGGCAGCGCTGGCTCCTGCAGCGGCTGAATCTGACCCCTGCCTTGTCCCCTCTCTGCCCTTAGGTTGTGCCTTTGTGAAGTACGGCAGTCACGCCGAGGCGCAGGCTGCCATCAACAGCCTGCACGGCAGCCAAACCATGCCGGTAAGTGCCGGGCTCTCGCCCTGCCCTGTTCGGTCCCATGCTGCCTGCGTAATCCAATCACCGCCTAATTTGATCCTCTGTCTAATTGGATCAAAATCCCATGGACCGGCAATTTGTCGGCCAGATCACTGCGAGGTTTGTCCCTGCCAGGGTGCTGAGCCCTCGGGGGTGGGCACGCGGAGCTAATTCCCTCTTCGCTGGAGAAAGGGGCTGTGTAATTAACACTGAAGGTCAAAATTGTGAACGAGGAGAGGGGGAAAAAGGAAACAGAGGTCAGGGAGCTGCCACTGGGGGAGAAAAGCCGGCTATAATTAAACCTCACATCGATTGCTGGTTGCTGCTGCCAAGCTGGGCAGTATCTCAGGGGCTGAGGATGCTGCAGCTGCTTGCGAGCCAGCGGGTCCCTCCCCGGAGCAAGGAGACGTTTTTAGGGGCACGGCTGGGACCCCACCATCAGCCCCATCTTCCCCCTGTCTCAGGGCGCCTCCTCCAGCCTGGTGGTGAAGTTTGCGGACACGGATAAGGAGAGGACCCTGCGGCGGATGCATCAGATGGCAGGGCAGCTGGGCATCTTCAACCCCATGACCATCCAGTTCGGCGCCTACGGGGCCTATACGCAAGCGGTAGGAGCTGGCTGCAGCCAGGACCTGGGGGTTTTGGGGGAGCCCTGCGGTTGGGGAGGGGTGGTTTTGTGTGTGAAAGCCTTTGTGGGATTGTACCAGTGCCAGAGGGTGTGGGTGCCCGACAGTGTTGGTGTATCCTCATTTTGGGGCACAACAGAGGGTTTCAGTCACCCCAGGTGAGGGTGGCATGGCTGTAGGGCACAGCGGTCCCATATATCACCTTTTTTAGCATCACATAGACCTCCTCCTGTCGCTGGGTCTGGCAGCGGGTGGCATTTATCCCTCTGAGCTCCTGTGCGCGGGTGCAGAGGGGGGATGCCAGTTTATCCTCCCCTGTCCCCCCCTTCTCTCTCTGCCTCTCGCTCCCTTTCCTCTTTTTCCCCCCTTTATTTCCTTAAGATCATGCAGCAGCAGGCGGCCCTGATGGCAGCGGCGCAGGGGACCTGCCTGAACCCCATGGCCGCCATCGCCGCTGCCCAGATGCAGCAAATGGCCGCCTTCAACGTCAGCGGGCTGGTGGCCGCCCCCCTCACCCCCTCTTCAGGTACAACCCCCCTCCATTTGCCCCCCAACCCGCTTGACGTCCTCGGGGGCGCGTAGGACGGACCTGCCGGTGCTGATGCCTCCCTCCCGCAGGTACGAGCACCCCTCCCGGCATCAGCACGGCGCCCGTGCCCAGCATCGCCACGCCGATCGGGGTGAACGGCTTCAGCCCGCTGCCACCGCAGACCAACGGGCAGCCCGCCTCGGAGACCATCTACACCAACGGCATCCACCCCTACCCAGGTAACCCTCCTCGCGGCCGGCCGGGAGGGTTCCGTCGCGTTTCCCCTGGGGATGGGGATGCTCCGGGGGTGCTCCCCACCCCGGGAACATGCCAGATGAACCAGCCGTGCGCCGATACTCACCGAAATCCCTCCCTCTTCCCATGGCATCGCTGCCTCCGTGAGGTCGGCGACGGTCTCAGCTCCTACAAAACGGCAGGGAGCAGCTCTGCCCCTCCGCAGTGGTGCTTGGCCGAGAGCCCTCTCCCGCGGGAACTGCTCATCCCTGGGTTTCTCTGGCTTATTCTCTCTTCCTTCTCCCTTCTTTTCTCTTCCCAGCTCAAAGCCCTACGGTGGCAGATCCCCTCCAGCAAGCCTACGCAGGCATGCAGCACTATGCAGGTCTCAAACTTTGCACTTCTTCCCTCTCGTCCCTCTTTGCTCCTCACCCTTATTTTTGAGGGGGGTGAATGTCAGCTTGGGGTTGAACCACAGGAGTGGGACAGCGTGCTTGGGCACGGATTAATGTGGTGAGGATGGGGTGCCATACCCTGGCAGGAGCTCCGGGGCAGCAATAGGGGTGACACTGATACAGAGCTCCATCCCCTCATTCCCGGCAACACAGATGCGCTCCCAGCATGGCCCTCCATGCAAATTTTGGATGCAGGAAAGTGAGTTTTAGCACCCACTGGGCTGAGATAACTCCGTGGGGGAGAGCTGGTGGTGGTACCCAGGAAAGGGGATGAGGTTTGGGAGGTGACGGAGAGTCAGCTCCATGCTGGATCCTGCTGACATGACAACCTACTGGTAGAGTTGGCCACGGAGGCACCAAAATATCAGAAATCCTCAGATGTTCGTCACATGGCCAAATCCAGTGGCTGGGGAGATGGGATGCGGAGACAAGGGAGTCAAAGCATCTTATGGAAGTACATCGAGCCCGGCAGTCATTTAATTAGGAGCACTAACAGCAATTTCCAGTTTTTCAACAGAAAGTCAACTTTTGGACCCCAAATTTTTTGGTTTGGTTTTTTTTTTCAACCAAAAGTGCCGGCTTTCCTCAACCTTGAGGTTGTATTACTGCTGCCATCAGCATCCCTCCTGGGAGAGCCATTCCTGCATTCTGGGTGTGCCTGGAGACCGTGGCCATGCTGGCAGGGGTGGGAAGGGCTGAGCCAGCAGCCCCGGGGCAGGAGAGGCACCTCCATTGAGGGTGGCAGCGGGGGACATCCCTGTCCCCAGCCCTTCCCAGGGCTTTGTCGGGAGCAGGGTGGGTGCTGGGGTCTCAGCACCACCTTTCTCTCTTCCAGCAGCGTATCCCACCGCCTACGCACCCATCAGCCAAGCCTTTCCCCAGCAAGCGCCCATCATCCCGCAGCAGCAGCGAGAAGGTGAGGGGTTGTGGGGGCCACCCCGCCGTGGGGCCAGCGGCTCCTCGCTTCCCCCCACCCCCTGCCCCGGGGTGACCCCCACCTCGTGGCTGACATGTGGCTGTCCTTTGTGTGTCACCCAGGTCCTGAAGGCTGTAACCTGTTTATTTATCACCTGCCCCAGGAGTTCGGGGATGCGGAGCTCACACAGATGTTCTTGCCTTTCGGCAATGTCATCTCTGCCAAAGTCTTTGTGGACCGTGCCACCAACCAGAGTAAATGCTTTGGTAAGTTCCGGTGTGCGGGATGTCCCGCTCTCACTGCTGTCCCAGCTCGGGGGTTTGGCTCTCCCAGATGTCCCAGTTCAGAGGTTCGGCTCTCCCCAATGTCCCTAGCTTGGGGTTCCAGCTCTTCTCCATGTCCCCAGCTCAAGGGTTCAGCTCTCCCCAACATCCCAGGTCGGGGGACTGGCTCAGGCAGCACCAATGGGTGATCAGAGCCACATGATGGCTGGAGCAATGTGTCTGTCTGTCCCAAGGCCAAAGGGCAGTATTTGTCCCACACTGTGCCAGGACAGAAGGACATGCCCTGCTGCTGTTTCCTCTTACACTGTCCCCCGTGTCCTCAGCCTGCCCGGGAAGGCTGGTCACCACTTGCCACTGCCATTTTCTGCTCATGTAGCTGAGTGCCACCTCTGCCACCATCATGCTCTGGCCTGCGGACCTGTCACCACAGTGCCCCTATAGCCTGTGTCACCTTGGTGGACCCACAAGTCCTGTCACACTGGTGTCCCCGGACCCCATTGCCCTGGTGTCTCCACAGACCTGCAGGCCTTGGTGTCCCCACAGACCCTGTCACCCCAGTGACTCTGGAGGCCCTGTCACCCGGATGTTCCTTGAGCCCACAGACGCTGTTACCTTGGTGTCCCCATCGCTTTGATAGACCCTTTCACCCAGTGACCCCACAAATCCCATCACCTTAGTGTCCCTGTGGACCACTCCAGTCTCCCTGTGGACCTTCTTATGCTGGTGTCCCCACAGACCCTGTCACCTCAATGTCCCTACAGACCTTGGTGTGTCCCCAAAGATGCCATCAGCCCATCACCAGAGCTGCGCTGTTACTCCACCATCTCCCTCTCCCAGCCCCCCAACGTGGGGCTCCACCTGAGGCTACCCGCAGGAGCATCCTGCAGGATTTCCACACCTCGGTTGAAGTAAAGTGGCAACCTGTGATGTTTACGGGGACAAACTCCTCTTGTCACCTCGTCCCTCGCCCCCAGGTTTCGTCAGTTTTGACAATCCGACGAGCGCTCAGGCAGCCATTCAGGCCATGAACGGCTTCCAGATCGGCATGAAGAGGCTAAAAGTCCAGCTAAAGCGGCCGAAAGATGCCAACAGACCCTACTGACCCCTGCTCACCCTGGCCCTGCGGAGAGGTACGGGGGGGACGGTGGGGGGACGGTGGGGGGCCTGGCCCTGCTGCACCCCCAGCGATGCCCGGAGGACCTGCCGGTGGGGCTCGGCTCACCTAAAGCATCACGGGTGCCGTGGTTTCCCCAAAAATGTCCTCCAGTGTGTGCGAGGGTCTCTGCGCCTGGGACCATCTGTGTGTGTGTGTTTCAAACTGGGATTTGGGTCCCTGTCCCCGTCCCTCCTTCCTTCCGTCCCCCGGGACACGGGGTGACAGCCCCTTCGCTGTTTTGCAGGTCGGGCGTCCCGCGGTGTCTGACGACTTTCCCCTTCCCCAAGTGCAGTATCCAAACCCGTAACTCTCTTTCTTTGCAACACATCCCGGAGGAGGAGGAAGAAGAGGAGGAGGTGATGGAGAAAACAGCGAAGAAGAGAGCCATTCTGGTCGTAGCTTTTCTTTTCGTTTTTTTTTTGGGTTTTTTTTTTATATTTTTTCCCAAACCGGTCTTGTTTGTTACTTAACGGGAACAAGAGAGCGAGGAAGACAAGGAAGGAGGAGAGCGATGCGGCACCGGGGCTGAGATTTGCCACCGGCTGCTTGCCGGGACTCACTGAATCCCTCACCGGGAGAAAGGACGACAGCCCGGGGCAACCGGGATACGATCTACCTTTGTTGTTTTTGTTTTTGTTTTTTTTTTTTTTAAAAAAGCACTCATTTGCTGCTACCGATTTCCCAGGAGAAATGAGGAAAAAGAGGCTCCAAACGGATTCTTAAACCAAAGCCGGTGGGACGGGACCAGCCTTGGGCGCTTCACCTGGAGGATACTTGTTTGGAGAAAGAAAAAGGGCAAGATTTTCTTTTTCCCCACATTTTGGGGGGAAAAAAAAAAAAGGATCAAAGGATGTTGGACTTATAGAAGATATATATAAATAAGTATATATATATATATATCCCATGGAGCAGGGTGGCGGGACACGTGCTTCCCCCTGCTCGTCACTGGCACAGGGACATAGGATTACTTGTTTCAGAGTCATATCATTCCTTAGAGTTTAGGGACCAAAGGACTATTGCTTTTTTTAAATATATCTATAAATAAATTAATTTAAAAAAAAAAAAAAAAACAAAAACAAAAAACAAAACACACACACACAAAAATAATCAAAAAACGGGAAAGAAGGTGAAAACAAACCCAGACATTAAGAAGGTTGAGAAAAACCTCGAGCGTTAAAGAGCTGCGAGCGGTTCCTAGAGGACTCGGTTTCGGGGGGGGGAACCGATTCGCGGGGCTCAAGGGCTCGGTTTTGGGGTGCCGATTTGCGGCTGGGGATAGGGGGATGCGGGGGGTGGGGTGGGGGTGTGCTTTTTCGGGGGGGCTGTGGTGGCTCCTCCAGCCCAGGCGGGAGCCAGCGGCGGAGGGGGGAGTCAAGGTGGTCAAAAGAGCCTCTTGGTCGCCTCCGGGAGAGGGCGAAGCGATGCGGTTCTTTGTGTTTTCAGTGGGATTTTTGGTTTGGGTTTTTTGTTTGTTTTTTTTTTCCAGCCAAAAAAAAAAAAAAAAGAAAAAAAAACAAAACAAAAAGAAAAATGTGAGGTTTCGGCAGAAATGAAGCGAAGCGAAATAAACTTATTTTGTCAAAATCGTCACCTTGGTTGGTTCTTTGGAGCAATCGCTGCCGCCTCCCACCACCCAAATTCCCCCAAGAAGTTGATGATGGGGACCCCTTTCTGACCAGCTCGACCCCAGCTGGGACAAAGCGTCCACCAGGAATTTGGTGAAGCCAGGAGAGGAGCGTGGGCCTCTCTTTTTATTTGCTTTTTTTTTCCAGGAATTACCATTTTGCAGAGGAATTGACCCCGGTTGCAGAGGGGACCCTTCGCTGTCACCATTCTTTCCGAGCGATGGGAGAGCTTCTGGAGGACGTTGTTGTGTCCCGTGGGATGTCCCTTGATGGCTGCAGCCCCAGAGGAGCAACTGCGGTGATTGTGGGAAAGCGGCTTGATTGATTTTTCTATTTAAGGGGCAGTGAAAAAAAAAACAACCCAAACCCCACAAATTAAGGCAAAAAAAAAAAAAAATGGGTGGGTGGTGTGGGCACTGCCACCTGCCTGATGTCCCCCCTTGCCAGGGTTTGGGTGGCTTTTGGGGACGCCAAGCAGGATGAGTGGTGGTGGACAGATGTCAGGGTCCCTCCGTCACCTCTGAGGGAAGGGGACACCGTGGAGGTGATGCCTAGAGTGCGTCCACCGGTGTGACGAGCCCGTCGGGTCTCAGCTGCTGACTGTACCTAAATGGGGATATTTTTTTAAGTCGATTCTTAACTTTATAAATCCTGCTTGAAAACAACGCCTGCACCTCCAGCAGGGCAGCAAAGGCCTGGTTTTGGGGTGCTTATTTTGGTTATTTTCAATCCCTGGGACCCTTGAATCCCTGGCAAGGGACGCCTGTGTCCCTACGGGACTGACCGGTGGCCCCAGGCGCCTTCGGGCTGATGCCGCAGGAGTTCCTGTCTCTCAAGGGCTGATATTTTAGGTGCTGTGGCCTCGTGCTGCCGTGACCGACCCGGAGAGCCCCGAGACCGCGGTGAGCCTCAGTGCCCAGCCAGTCCCCTGCCACCTCCCGGGGGTCCCCATGCTGAGCACCAGCAGCCTCCATGGCTGCTCCTGTGGGTTTTCATTTGGGATTGGGCATAGCGGGATGCAACCGTGCCGGGCACCAACTCTGTATCTATGTAGTGATGGGGATCGGCTCGGGCTGAAATAAAGCGCAGTCCCTCAGGGGTCTCCTTCTCAGTTTGCACAGGAGTCTCGGTGTGATCCCATGTCCTCCCCATGTGGTCCCATTCCTGAGGCACAACCCCTTCTCTGTGCTGCCGTCCATGCTCCATAGCACGATCCCTTTGCCATGGTGCGACGGTGGCGTGATCCCCTCCGTGCAGCCCCAGCCCTTTCCCAAAGTCCCACCGATTCCCCACCACCCTTTTCCCATGGCACCATCCCTTCCCCACCATCCTGTCCCTTCCTCACCACCCCATCCCACCCCACCCCACCCCATTCCCCCCACACCTCCCCGGCTGTTTAACTACACAGACACAGATCCCTTTTCTCTTTTTTTTTTTTTTCTTTTTTCAGTGTTTTTTGGGTCTGTTTTGTTGTTTCTTTTTGTTTGTTTGTTTTTTTGTTTTTTTTTGTTTTTTTTTGCTTCGGTTTCTCGCCGCCGATAAAAACACCGTCGCTGCCAATGCCAGGAGGGGTGGCCACTGGCCATGCCGGCCCCCACAGCTCCTTCTCCATGCTGCCACGGGGTCGGGGACACTGGGGGACAGGACGGGGAGGGAACAAGGGACCGCTAAACCCGCCTGGTGCTCGCTGGATGCTTGACGCCTATGTACAGGGTGGAGCCACCAGCGTCGGCCCCCATCTCTGCCCTGCCTGGGAGGCTCAAAACCCACTCGTCCTTCCCTGGCCTCGCCCGGGGTCTTTGCTCGGCACCCGGGGGGTCCCCGCCGCCGCTCAGTTTGTGTACACCTGAGTCCCGATCACGCGCATGATCTCCTTCTGGATTTTGGGGTCCTGAGTATTGATATTGGCATCTCCCACTTGGCCGTCTTCGTACCTGAGAGGGAAGAAGTGGGAGTAAGGGGGTGTCCCGGGGGTGTCCCATGGGTGCCGGCAAGGTGGGTGCAGCCTGGGACTCACACAAAGAAGAAGCGGGTGCAGACGTGGTCCGAGACGGGGCAGACCCAGATGTTGCCATGTTTCTGGAGGTCCTTGGAGGTGATGACTGCCAGGGGAAGGGGCTGTCAGACAGGGGACGGAGGTCCCCGCTGGGTGCAGCCTGTGGTGGGGACCCTCCCTTCCTTCCTCCCTCCCTCCTCCACCCACCCGGTGAGCCAGGGACATGGGTGCTGCCCCGCCACCCCTCTCCGTCCCCCCCACCCTCAACGCGTCCCCGCACCTTCGCAAAGCGCGATGCAGTTCAGGTTGCGGCTCTGGAGGAAGCGGGACTGGATGGAGCGGGTCTGCGGGGAGAGCAACTGGTGTTACATCCCCGGACGGGCTCGGCTTGCCCTGTCTCCTGCACCCATGAGTGCCGTGTCCCCATCCCTGTCCCCCCGCAGTGTCCCCCGGCCCATCACCTGGGGGATGGTGTTCATCCGGTTGTACCTCTGCACCAGCTCATCCTTCGAAGGCATCCGGTGCTGCCCTTTCCCCATCCCTGCAGAGAAGAGAGGCGTCACTCCCAGCCACCTCCCCCGGGCTGACATGGGGACGCATGCCACAGACAGGGACGGCCACTTTGGGTGCTCCTGCCCTGCGGCCAAACCCTGGGAACCCCCCAAAAAGTGGTCGCAGAAGCTTTTGGATCTTAGAAAATGTTGGGGTTTTAATTCCCCGGCACATCAGAAAGCCCTGACCTAGCGGGGATGAAGCTGGTGCAGGTGGGGAAGGATGCGGGATGCTGCCCGCTCCCACGTGGCTCCTCCAGCGCCGGCACAATGCCGAGCATCCCCGGGCCCATGCAGGGAGTGGGGATGGGAGCGCAGGCAGGACCGGGCAGCGCAGGCAGCCTCTTACCTGAGTATCCAAAGGAAATACTGGAGATGGGGCTCAGATAGATGCCCTTGCCATAGGCTGCTCCATGCAGCTTGCAGGAAAACACCAGGGTGAGCGACACGGGGTCACCCCGACAGCTTGGGCACGGTGGCGGAGGCAGCCCGGCCTCTGCAGGCAGCACGTCTCCAGCTGCCTGCATCCCTCCCTGCCTGCCTGCCCCGGAGCGGGCGCAGGGGAGCGTTACCTGCAGTTTGGTGTAGGAAGCGTTGACCAGCCCGTTGCGCAGGATGGAGTGCCAGTTCTCAATGTGAGAGCCGCTGGAAAAAGCCAGTCCCACGTCAGCCTCATGGCATCCTGCCCCATGGCGCCCGCTTTGGGGGGGGCTCCCACCGCGCCTCCCCGGCAACTCACTGGAAAGCGAAGGTGCTGCCATAGAGTTTCTTGGCGGTGCGGAACCGGGCTTCCTTGGCGGGGGGGCTGCTGAGCAGGAGGAACTGGTGGGAGGTGTGCATGAACTTCAGCTGCTACCAGGGGAAAGGGAAGAGCAAAGGCGGCGACGGCGGGGAGAGAAGACAGACAGACAGACAGACACAGATCATGCACGGCAGCCTGGCCCCGTGCCCGGCCCAGCCCTGCTTTGGCCGTCCCAAGCTTGCCAGTAGGGCCCGTGGCATCCCCCATCTCTTGTCCCCCACCCCACCTCAAATATCCTCCATCCCATATCCCATATCCTGTCTCGAATGTCTCACCAGCTGCAGACTCCATCCCAGAGGCTGCATCCTACATCCCAGAGCCTTGTATCGCCCACCCTATATCCTTGCATCCCTCATCCTGCATCCCACTTCCTCCATCCCACAGCCCGCATCGCATATCCTACATCCCACCTTCCATATCCCATGCCCCTCATCCCACCTCCCATATCCTACATCCCGCATCCCATACTCTATGTCCTGCATCCCATGCCCTCCATCCCACATCCCACATTCCATACCCTCCATCCCACACCCCACCTGCAGCCCAGCCGAACCCCTTACCCTGCTGAGGGGCAGCTTGACGATGTGGGATCTGTTGCTGGAGATTATCCTTGGGAAGAGGAAGACGAGGAGGAGGAAGGTCAGACAGGGTGGTCCCACGCTCCCCTGGGAATGGGGCCGAGCCAGTAGCTGTGCCAGAACCCGCCCTGAGGCCAGTGGATGGTCACGACCTCCCCCAGGAGAAAGGGGCCATGAGGCAACAAGGAGCCCGTGCCGGGGATGCCTGGCTGCTCCCCACCCCATCCCATGTCCTGGGGGACGGGGCACAGTGGGGAGGGACAGGGGGCAGTGGGGACAGACGGGGGGCAGCAGGACAGGGCCGCAGCACCCTCAGCCTTACCATTGCAGGAGGGGATGGGCCAGGGGGTCCAGCTTGTCCATCTGCTTCTTGATCTCTAGGTAGGACCCCTGGCAGAGGCGAGAGGGGGTACGGGTGGGTCCTCCAGTGCCCACCCAACCACGGGAGGATGGAGATCGGCACCAAAATGCCAACCCTGGCGAAGGATCCCACACCAGGGGAGGCCTCACATGGGGCCATGGGTGACGTGGGGCCACGCCGGTGTACCTGGGTCATCTCCCGGATGGACATCACACTGTCCAGGGCCTTCTGCAGTCGCTCGTAGTTCTTCTTCTGCATGGGGGGAAGGAAAGGGGTGACCATGGAGAGGTCCTCAGAGCTCCCCCAGCCACATCGAACCCCGGAATGGGGGAGCGTTGCCCCCCCAGCGCTTACCTTGGGGTTGAAGGCAAGCGTTTTGGGGTCATTGGGGTCTACCACGGAAGGGTAAGGCTCGAAGATGATGCTCTTGCGGGGGGACTCCAGGGCGGCGCGGCACATGGCCACCAGCAGGTCCACCACCTTGTGAGGGACAGAGCGTGGGGTGAAGGGACAGCACCCCGAGGTGACGACATGGTGACCCACCGTGCACACACCTACCTCAGCACCCGTGGCCACCTCCTCTGCTGCGCCGGACATGACACCCAGGGTGTAGAAGGAGAAGACACAGAGCTCCCGGGTGCACACTGCTGGCTGTGGAGGGGACAGGAGCCGTGAGGAGGGTCAGGGATGGTGACGCAGGGTGACAGTCCGTGCCTGCCTGCACCTTGTCCCCGCACCTTGAGCATGGAGCCGTTCTGGAAGACGTGCTGCTCATCACACACCACACAGTACTCATTGAGCGTTGGGATCCGCTGCTCCGCGTACTTCATGATCTGAGGGAAGAGGATGGTAGGACTCAACCCCCGCGGTGGCCATGGCGCTCAGGAGGATGCTCCGGGCAGCGGGACGGGGATAAGTGGGATGCGGAGCCGCAGGGAAGATGCTCTGGGCAGCAGGATGCTGCTGAGAGGGATGCGGGGCAGTGGGGAGGATGCTCTGGGAAGCGGGACGAGGATGAGCAGGATGCAGGACACTCACCTGGACGAGGAAGCCATACTCCAGCGTAGGGACGTTCTTGCAGTGGCCGCCGACCTGCGACGGAGCCGGAGCGGAGCCAGCTGCGTTATCCCCTTTTCCCCACGCACCCCCACCTCCGTGCAGCGCCAGTAGTCCCCAACACCCTCTCTGCCACAGCGGGGACCCCCTGACATGCCAACACCCTCCTGGGGACGCAGCCACATCAGGGACGTGGCACCAAGCGGGTGGTAAAACACCGCAGGACCCCACAGCCGGTGTCCCAGCTTGCCCTTGGGTGCTGGTGACAAGGCATAGGGGACAGAGCCCCACAGGGGACAAAGCCCAACAGGGGCTCCCTGCCACCCCAAGGAGGTCCCACCACCCCATGACAAGCCATCTGACCCCGCAGCAGCCCCTCCCCAGGAATTCGGGAAGGGAAAGGAGAGGAAAGCAAACCCCGAGGCGGGGAGGCACCCACCAGGATGTTGAAGGGGGCGACACCTGCCTGGGTGCTGGGGGGGGGATAGCCGAAAACCTCCACTTTAGGGTTCTTCACCGTACAGGAGACGGAGCGGTTCATCAGGCGGTTGACGCGAGCTTCAGGGATGCCCAGTTTGCCCTTCAGCACCGAATCTTGGATGACGGGGAAGCTGGGAGACCTGCAGGCACAGAGTCTCACTGAGCTCCCCCGGTTTGTCACCGTCCCCTACTCCTCCGACACCCGGCGCCGAATTCACTCTTCGGCTGGTTTTTGGGAACAACCTTCAACTTTGCGGGCTCTGGTAGGGAGCAGCAGCATCCGAGGGACGAGTGGGAAAACTGAGGCACGGTGCCAGGTCCCCAGCCACCCAGGGGACAGTGGGTTGGTCCCTTGGGGACACCGTCAGGGTCTTACTTGGGGATGGGGGAGAAGATGCTGAGGCCAGCACGAAACTTCTTGATGGTGCCGCTCGTCTTGAACCAACTGTGCCGCTTCTCCTGCTGGGTCTTCAGGAAATCGTTGCTGAGATGTTTCCATTGCTGGGACGTGAACATGCCCAGGATCCTGGCAGAGAGGTGGCACGGGTGCCTGAGCGGGGTGCCAGCACCCATGGGTGCTTTGGTGCCCCCCCGAGCCTTGTGTTTGGGTGGTCCACGCCACCCAGCTCCTTCACTTCCCCACCCAAAACTGGTGGTGAGACCATCACCAGGCTGTGTGGCAGGTAAAAGATGGTGGCATGGGGACATGTGGCACCTGGCCACTTTTGAGGCAAAACGGTGACCCCGCAGCCCACCTCACCCACCATCTGTGGGTGACCTGTTGTGTTTCGGCTCTTACTTTTTCAGCTGCAGACCCAGCCCGAAGCCCTCCTTGTTGGATGGCTGGAAAACCTCGATGGACGGTTCTGCAGAGAGAGAGAGGACAAGTCATCAGTGCCACCGCCATCCTCGTTCTGAGGGCACGTGGGGACACCGTGTCCTGCCCGTCCCCACTTACCGGGGCCATCGAGGTACTGGGAGAGGGAGAAGCGCAGGCGGAGGACAATGGGCTCCGTCCGCAGCACCTTCCACGCCGTTGCCACCTCCTCCTGCCGAGGGAGAACCGCGATTTGGCACAGCCGCCGGGACCCCCAGCTGGGGAGTTCAATTTGGGGACCCCCTGGGTACATGTCCCCACCCTCCCCATGCCAACGCTGACGGGGGCACCCCGAGGACTCACATCGAGAAAGCTGATGTTCACGTGGAGGTCGATGTCCACGTCGTCGATGGTCCCGTACTCCCTGCAAAGACATGTGGTGCCGTAGGGGGACAGGGTGAGGCTGGCACAGTGACGGAACCGCCATCCAGTGCCCACCGTGCCGGGGTGGGCAGGCTCGTGGGGTGGTGATGGGCACGCGTGGCTCCCTGGGTGTCAGGTGAGTGCACCCCAGAGACTGGGATGGCATGGGGAGAGCGCCTGGATTGTGGCTGGGTGCCCTGGGGATGGCACAGCTGGATGTCCGGTGATGCCACAGCCAGGTGCCCCGGGGACGGCACAGCCCAGGAATGCCATGGCACAGTGGTGCCACAGCTGGGTGCCGTGGGTACGGCACAGCTGGGTGCCGGAAGATGGCACAGATGAGCGCGCAGGGATGCCACAGCTGGGCGCTCCGTCAATGCCATGTCCGGGTGACCCGTGGGGGCCGGCAAGCGCACCCACCTGACGGCCACGGCATTCTCGCTGTAGATCTCCTTCACGGCCTCGATGTCGGCGTCCAGCTGCGGGTGACGGTAGAGGTCGGCGGCACAGGTCCCCTGTGGCACAGCGCACCGCGGCACCGTCAGAGCTGGAGTTCCCCCCATCCCCTGCAGCCCCGCAGTGAGGACTGGGCGCAGGTCGGGGGTCCCTGAGCCCCCCTGTGGCACCCACGGGACCCGGCACCCACAGTGCTTACCTGGACGCCATAGAGGAACTCCTCAGACTCATTGTCCCCGTCGGAGTCATCGTCCGTCCAGTACTGTCCCTTGAGGTCCTGGGGGACAGAGGGTTGGGGGGCAGCAGATTAGGGGGGGCAGTGTGTTAGGGGAAACAGGTTATGATGGGGGGGGAGCAGATTAGGAGGGGAATGAATTTGGGGGGAGCAGGCTGGGGGGGGAGCAGGTTGGAAGGAAGGGGAAGGATTTTGGGGGGAGCAGTTTGAGGAGCAGTGGTATGGGGGAGAAGGTTGGGAGGCAGCGGGTTGGGGTGAGCAATTTGGGGGGGCAGCAGAGTGGGGGGCAGCGGGTTGGGGGGGTTTGGGGGGCAGCAGGATGGGGGGCAGCAGGTTGGGGGGGGTTGGGGGTGTAGGATGGGAGACAGCAGCTTGGGGGGAGCAATTTGGGGGAGCAGCAGAGTGGGGGGTAGCAGGCTGGGGGTGTTGGGGAGCAGCAGGTTGGGGGGAGTAGGATGGGGGGACAGCAGCTTGGGGGGGGTGGGGGGAGTAGGATGGTGGGGGGCAGCGGAAGGGGGGGCAGCGGGGTAGGAGAGAAGGTTTGGGGGGAGCGGGTTGAGGAGAACGAGATGGGGGGGCGGCATTTTGGGGGGCAGCGGGATGGGGACAGCGGGTGGGGGCCGCGCTGGGGGGGGGGGAGGGGGCGGCCGATCGCTGTCGGGGGGACACGGGGGGCGACACGGGGGGGCAGCGGGGCCCACCGCCCCCGCCCGAGCAGGCCCGGCGCCGCCGCCGCCCCCCCCCCGCCCCCCCCCCCCCGCCAGTCCCGCCGCCGCCGGGGCCGGTTCCCCCTCCGGGCCGTGTCCCCCGTGTGTCGTCCGCCCCCGCCCCGTCCCCGCCCGGCGGTGTCCCCTCCGTCCCCCCCTCACCATCTCAGCGGCGCCGGGCCGGGCCTGCCGCCGCCTCCATGCTGCCGGGCGGGCGGGCGGCCATCGCGCCGTGACGTCAGGCCCCGCCGCGCGCCCCGGGCGCCGCCGTCACCCGGCAACGCCGCCGCTGACGTCACCCGCGGGGACACCCCCCCCCCCCCGGTAGGTCCGTGGTCACCATGGACCCCATCACAGGGACCCCAGTGTCCCCAGCACAGGGTCACCATGGTCCCAGCGCGGAGCAGCCGTGATGGGTCCCCGGTGTCCCCAGAAAGGTCCCCATGGTTCTAGGACAGAGTCCCCAGCATGGGGTCCCCGGTGTTCCCGGCTCAGGGTCCCCATGGATCCCCATCACGAGGTCCTCAATGTCCCCATCACAGGGTCCCCAGTGTCCCCAACATCTCCACCCTGGTGTCCCCATGGTCTCAGCAGTGTCCCCAGCACGATGTCCCCATGGTGTCCCCAGTGCAGAGCATCCACGTTGGGTCCCCAGTCCAGTGTCCCCGGGGTGGGGGGGTTCGTTAAGGCTGAGGACCCTCCAACCCCACCCCAGCAGCCCCGCCAGGCCCCCGGCCCCCACCAGCGCCCCGGGGCTTTTGGGGGTGCTGGGAGGCGCGGGGAGGGCCGCGGCGCCTTTAAGAACGACGGGGCGGGGCTCGGCCCTTTTAAGGCGGCGGCCACCCTCCGCCCGCGTGCGCGGCGGCTGCGCCGCCGCCTCATTGGCCGGCCGGGCGCGTGCAGTGTCGGTGTAGCGTCTCCCTCCGCGCCTTGCGCGTCCGCCGGATAAAAAAAAAAAAAAAAGAGTCCCGGCTCGCCTTGGCGAAGGGGGGCGGCGGAGGGATCCGCCGCGCGGGTTGTGGAGGAGGAGGGAGGGGGAGAGGGCGGTGCTGCGGCCGGCGGGCCGGGATCACCTTGGCGGGGCGGCGGGGCGGCGCGCAGAGGAGCGGCGGCTCTGGGAGAGGACGGGCGTAGGGCGAGGCCGGGCGGAGACAGGTAACGGCGGCCTGAGGGCCAGCGGGCGGCGGTGGCGGCAGTGGGTATTGCTCGGTCGCCGCCGCCATCCTCCTCCTTCTTCCCGCCGTCGGGTGAGGGTCTCCCTGAGGCGGTGGTTGAGGGGCGCGGTGCCCCCTGGGAAGGCGGTGGGGTGCGCGCGTGCGGGGGGCTCGCGGCGCGGCCTAGCAACGGGCACCGCCGCCCGCCTCAGCGGGAGCAGGACGGGGAAGAGGTGGTGGTGGTGGTGGGGGGGGGGGACGGTCCGTGAGGAGAGGTACCGGGGGAAGGGGGGATGGAGGAGGTGGGGGGGGGGTAAGGGGGGGTTTGTGCCCCGCAGCCGTGCGGTAAAACGGAGCGCGGGGCCCCGGGGTTGTGCCATCCCGGCCGGCTTCCCCATGGCGGGGGGGTGGGCCGGGGAGGCTGAGTCAGAGGGAGAGGGAGTGGAGAGCCTCGCCGGTTCCCCCCCTTCTTCCCCCGCCGTGCCGGCGCTCACGCAAGAGAGCTTCCATCAGCCAACGGCTCAGTGAACTCGGCGGGGATGCTGCAGCCTCTTTATCCCCCCTCCTCCCCCCCCCCATCAAAGCTCCCTCAAAACTCATGTCCTGCCGTAATTACGCCTGCCTGAGCGCGCCCGGTTGATTGGGATGGCTCCCCTGGGCTGTGATAAACGTGTGTAAAGCCTCTTTGCAGGGCTAGCTGGGCATGAATAGGGCTTTTGTCGGCGGACAATGGCATCCTCCCGGCTGTCTCCTCGGATTAAGGGAAGGAGAGGGCAATCTCTAACAACCCGCTTTGTCCCGATAAGGCGGGTAGTTATCGGTGAAGCCCAGGTTAACAGAAATCAGTGCTTCACGGAGGCTTTTGTGATGTTAAATGTCTTGACTTTCTGGCTACCGCCTGCCCCCGGGAAGGGCTGCTGCTGATCCCGACTTGCCTTGGCCTAAAGGTTGGACGACAAAGGGGGTTTTTGGTTATTCAGATGCCTCCGGGGAAACCCGAGGGCTCGTTGTGCAATCGGGCGTGCTTAATTGAAAAAAAAAAAAATCACTCTGAAGCACGTAGTTTTATGCCCCACATCCCATTTATAAAGCAGAATTTAGGCAAATCTGGAAGAGTTGGAAGTTTGATGGCCTAATGGGTCATGCTGATGCCAGCTCGTTTCCAAGCCGTCACCGGATTAACGAAGGACTTTTCTGCTGAGCAGGAAGCTCTGCTGCGAGCCACGTGTTTGAAGCAGGGACTCTTAATTGCCTGTGAAACCTTTCTGAGAAACTTTACTTTCACAAGATAACGAGCTCGCAGAGACCGCGGTGCTGCCTGTGACCCTGTTGCTTGAGCAGGCTGCATTTTTCTTGAGTACCTACTTCTTTATCTGCTCAAAGTCGTAAATTTTACACAAACCTTAATTTCTTGGTGTTAGCTGGAGAGTGATCCGGTGCCAGCGTTAATTCCCTTTCCACATGCTGATCTGATAATTTAATTTAATACAGACAAAACATTTCCCAGGCTGGCTGGACCACGTGCTAGTCTTTTATCTCCCGAAGATGGGGCCACTGCAGTGTGCGGTGATGGATGGCACGTAGGGAATGGGGCTGCAGTACCTTGTTGCTGCCGCCCACAGCTGGGCGCGCAGCAAATCCCCATCCTGGAGCTGGGGATGCAGCAGAGGGATCTGTACTTCCACTTAGAGTTATACCTAAAGGTAAAAGAAAAAGTCCCCAAACACTTTATTTCATAATGCAAAAAAAGATTTTTACAGTTTCCTTGAAGGAAAGAGGTGGTTTCTGCTGGTGCGGGGCCAGGCTGAAAGGTTCCTTGACCTCTGTCAGAGCAACATGCTGCAAGGTTAAGTCGGTAGGTGTGCCTGCACTACAAATACCCTCGAGATAAGTCTTTCTTGTCACCAAATATCTGATTCTCGTCACCTCTACTCGCTTAATTTTTTTTGTTAAGCCTCCTGTATGCCTTTGCCCTCCAGGGAGGGCAGGCTCAGCTAAGGCAAGGCTAATCCATCTGCACACAGGGGAAGTGCGATGTCGCCTGGTGCCTGACCTTCCTGAAACCCATAACTCATTTGCTGAAAAGCCAGAGAGGCATCTCTGTTGCAGAGCTGTGGGTCTCTCCTCCCGCGGAGCTGCAGCTCGCTGCTGGGGGGAGCGTCTGCCAGCCGGGAGCAGGTGGTGGCTTCTGGGTCCTGTCCAGCTCTGCAGAAAAGAGATGGCATTTTGAGGTGGCCATCTTGTACTTACGTAACGGCGCGACACCACCTCCTGCAGCAGCCACCCCCAGGGGAGAATGTGTTCTCCTCCTCTGGAAGATAGGTTGCCAGGCTGCATTAAAAGCCTGCTTTGCTACAGAGCTGGATTTTTTTTCTTGTTGTTGAGTCCCTTTAGCTTCTGGAACAGACAAAGCTGATGTTTTTCTAGGCTCTTTTTGGGAATCTGAAGGCCTGCCTGGTTTCATAACCCTCCCCTTCTCAAATGTAAGGGCTAACTCAAACTGTTTCTGCCTCTGGCTGGGGACACTGGGCATGAGCAGCCTTGTTCTGCAGTGTGAGTGAGGTTGTGTAAGCAAGTCTGTGACCCATGCAGAGGTAGTAAAACCTGAACCATCACCTGCTGTGAGCCTGCAACTTTTACAGGCAGTAAAACATCTTTGTCCAGTGTGGCGATGGTTAATGCCAGTCCTGCCTGGAGACAGTCCCTTTGAGGCCTTGTCACTGCAGTTTCCACTTCCCTTTGTCACCGATAAGGGCAGAGGCTTGGCCCAGGGTGGGGATGGGGTGGGGATTGCCGATTCCTCTTCTTTCTCCTTCCCTGAGGGCAGGTCTGGAGGTGCCGGGAATGTAGGGTTTCTCTCAGCCAACCGCAGGATGAGCTGGCTGGGCTTAGTCACCTCACTACTGCAAAACCGGTCATCCTGACCTCAAACGGCTCTTTCTAGAATATTCAAGAGCTGGGGAGTTACCAGACATTTTCAGACGCCCTGCCTGAAGCACAGGAAGCCCAAGTAATAAACTTGGGTATTTCACCGTTGTGTTTTGAGGAAGGAATTTGGATTTATTCAGTGCTGGAAACTTTCAGGCTTTGTAGGGGATTGCTTACCCCTTTTCCTTGCTCAGCTTAGACTGAGTGATCTGTGTCTTCAGGTGTCCTTGAGCTCCTCTGTTTGATTTTTAAAAAAAGCAAGCCTGGAGTAGTGGGAAATGCCAAACATTCCTGTTATATTTATAAGACTGGTCCTTCCAGTAGAATTCAGTCTATGCTTTGTAAATACATGATAGTGGGAGGCAGGAGGAAGCATAAAAAAGTGAAGCTCTTGGTAGCAGGGCAAAGTGCTGTGGGCAGATGGGTATTTGGGATACTTTTTGGCTGCTGCGTTTCTGCTCTCGCCCCTGGACAAGGTCATGGTGTCTGATTAATTTTTCTTAGCTCGCTGAGCTGCTGGAAAATCTTGTGAAGGGGATTCTGACGGGGAACTTAACTTTGCTTTCTCTTTATATATTTATAAAGACTTTAGGGGTTTTAAAATTATATTTGCAAATGACTTGAGGGGGCGGGGGGTTTCCGTGAGATAGTGAGAACTCACCTGCCTATTTTTAAGAACTTCCAAGTCATGCTCTGGATGTGGTTTCCGTCTTGGGATCCCGTTGTATCATATTCCTCTCGTTCCCAGAAGCTCCGCAGACCCGCTCGCCCGTGTTTGTATGGAGGTGATTTCCCAGCAAAAGCTTATTTTTTTTGGCATCTAGAGAAGCCGACGCTGCTCCGCAGGTGTCAGAGGATGCAGCAGCAAGTGTTAGAGGGCTAAAACACAATGTTTCAGGGCTGACCAGCGAGTTTTCCTGTAATAATGGGACTTTGTCGGGCTTTTTATGTGGGCAGACCTTCTTGTACTGACTCCGGTGACTCAGCAGCTTCTGGCAGGGCTGAGGGAAAGGAGGCTTTGCCAGGACAAATTACGGTTTTCACTGGCCTGACTCCTTTATGCCGCATGGGAGCGAGGCGATGGTGAGTCAGGGCTGCCTGCGAGAGGATCTGCACGATCTGCACGTACGTGGGGGAAGGTCTGCAGAACAGAAGGGGCCGATGGGAGGAGCGTCGGCGTGAACAGAGCCTCTGCAGCACCGAGGCAGGCACATGGCAGGCTGGTAGGGGATCTCCCTGCCTGTGTCTTAAAAGCTTGGCTTCGTTCTGGTCAGCCCCGCTAGCTTTAACAAAGCTTTCGGGTTTATTAGTGCCTCTTATTTCAAAGCTGAGCGCACTGAGCCAGCTGGTGTGTACAGCTAACGTCATTTTGTGATTTTTATTGGGTTTTTTTTGGTCTGCTTGGGGCGGGCAGAACAAAACCCCTGCTCTCTCCCTGCCTTTAGCTGAGCAGCAGCCTGTGTTTCAATGAGCACCACACTAAAGGCATGTCATAGGTGAAATCAGCTTATGCTGAAAGAGCAGCCTGCTTTGAATATCCCCTGCATGCCTAGGGGATGAAGTTTGAAGTCAAACCACTGTTTGAAGTTTGACTAGTGATCTGCCTGTGCTGGTAGCCACCTTACATCACTCTTTTACTGGAGGCTTTTTTTTGAACGCAGGCGTTCTAGCCTGGGCAGGTTGAAGAGGATGAATGGCTTTTCGCCACCACTGCTACTTGAAAAGAAAATTATTGCGGTGCAGCCCGAGATGTGCAATTAGAAATGCCCAGGGGCACCAGCATTGCTGGGAAATGAGTGGACTCCCATCCCAGCAGGCTGTTAAACTTCAGTTCACCTTCTTCCTGGGATTCCAGGCTGTTTCTGCTGTTGCGGGGTTGCTCTAGTCCTGTAGAGGCAAGCAGCCTGAGTTCACAGAGGTTTTTTTATCTGAACTTAGGGGAAAAAAGAAAAAAAAAAAAAAAACAACCCAACCCACAAACCAAACCAGTTTTGAACCTTGTGGTGGTTTTCTGGTGTCCTGGGTGAGGGGCAATGCAAGGGATGGGGGAGACCCAAAAAGGTCTTTGGTTTGCAGAGAGACCTTGAGTGTATTAAAGAAATCTTAGTCTTTTGCATGTTCTCTGCCAAGGTGTTGTGTTTAATCAACTCAAGCCTACTTGCTTGTACAGGCTTAAAGGATGGGTTTTAGGCTTAGGCAGACTTTGCTGTGATTAGGTGTTTCTCGGCAGAAGATTGCCCGCGTAAGAGCGTATCTGCAGTCACGCTAGCGCCGAGCTGCCCCGGTCCCCAGTTGCGATGGGAAATGCAGTCGAGGCCTGTAGGAGAAATGACTCGAGAGATGGGAGGGAGGAGGCAGAATCTCTGCCTGCGCACTCAAGTGCTTGAATTTTGTTGCGTTGTGTAGCTCCAAGGGAAGACTGGCAATGAAGAGAAGCTATGAAGGGAACATCTGCATAGAAGGCAGGTGAGCTTTGGGTGGTCTATGTGGGGGATGACATGGAAATAGAAGTGTGTCTTGCCTGTATCTTAAGACTCTCAAGTAGGAACATAAAGATAGTTTGACCCATAGCAGCTTTCTTGTCACTTCCATATTCATCACGTGGGTGTGTTGGTGTCTCTGCTTGATGAGCAAGTCTGGGTGATTCCTAAACCTGGCACCATTTTTGTCTCTTCTAGACACAGGATTCCAGCAACAATGTCGAAGCACCACGATGCAGGGACCGCTTTCATCCAGACCCAGCAGCTGCATGCTGCCATGGCGGACACCTTCCTGGAGCACATGTGCCGCTTGGACATCGACTCGGAGCCAACCATTGCGAGAAACACCGGCATCATCTGCACCATCGGTAGGCAGTTCCTAGATAGGAGAGAATTGCAGCTGTGAAACTTGTTAGGGAAATTGTGGGAAGGCTTCGGCTTTCATCCCTCGCCAGGGCTGAACTTGTGTGTTGAAAGAACATGACTTTCCCATGTCTGCCTAACCCGTGTTATTGCTAGGAGTGAATCCAGTAGCTGGGGAAATTGGAACTAGTCAGTCTGCTGCGCTCCCCAAGGCAAGTTAAAACAATCTTTGCTGCTGTAGAGATGAGTTGCTTCAGTGCTGAGCAAGTCTGTGTCCATTATACCTTTTCCACGTGAAACAGCCTGACGTGTGTGGGTTATCTCATTATTTTTACAAAGTTAATATTCAAACTGTTTCCTCCTTCTAGGCCCAGCCTCCCGCTCAGTGGAGAAGCTGAAGGAAATGATTAAATCTGGAATGAATGTTGCCCGCCTCAACTTCTCTCATGGCACCCACGAGGTAAGGGCGAGGTCTGAGCTGATATGGCCCTGACTGGGCTGTTTGTGTGTCTGCTCACCTTCTCTCTCATGGAGGAGGGAAATCCAGCTTAGTCCAGACCACCCTTAGTGTGGGAAGGCCAAACTTAGCTCTGCTTTTGGGGAAAGCATGCTGGTTGTACATACTGAGTCTGTGTAATTGCCGATAACACTTCAGTGCACTTTCTGAGCCCTTTTGAAAGCTGTTCCGGTTGGTTCCACACCCTTCTCTGTACCAGGGAGCCAAGTAACTGATATTTGACACTGGTGTGCCAGCTGCTTGCCATGAAATCCTCCAGTTCTTCCTCACGTCTCGCTGTTAGTGGTACAAAGCTGCTGCTTCTCAGTTAATAGCAGAAGCCAAGAACATTTATTCCTGATTTGCTGTGCACCTCTGCGGGAGTACAAGCTATCAGTTGTCCATCTCACTTCTTGTTTTGTTGTTGGGGGTTTTGCAAGCAGGCGATCAATGAATAACCCTGTCTCAGAAGAAAACTGTTAGTGATTTGAAGTAATTACTGTGCAGAGTTGAAAGAATTGGAACTCCTGGGTTTGCTCGGCTCACCAGCTGTTCCTGGCAGTGAGGTTAGCACCACGGTACTTGGGAGGTGGTGCAGTGAGCTTATAAGAATAAGGTCAAAAGAAATCAACACTCTTCGTGGTGGACAAGCCCATATTGATATAAATAGATGAGATCCTCAGCGATACTGGAGGAGCCGAGGATCCCATTCCGGGTTGCCTAGAATGCCACCCTGAGCCTTCTTACTGAGGTGTGTGTGGTGGTTTTTTTTTTTTTTTTTTTTTTTTTTCACCCTGGCTGCCCTCCAGCTTTCAAAATGTCAGACGGTGGCCAGTAGCAGATGTAGGTGGCTTTACTTACTGAACCGTGAGCCTCGTGGTGCGTAACAGCTTGGCCTCTCACCCTCATGGCCTTTAAAGGCCACAGGGCACTGTCAAAATCAGAAGGTCTGACACTTAACTGTGGAGAACCGTCAGACCTTGACTAAACACGTAGGGTTAGTGTCGGTGTGCAGGCTGCGGTTAGCAAAGTCTGCCTGAAGAACAGCATGGAATAACCATGTCTCTCAGCAGTCAAATGCTGCTGCTGGGTGGCTCGGCGAGGAGTTGGTGGCCAGGCTGAAACTGGGAATTTTCACACCGTTACTTACCAGCAAAGCTGCCGCTGTGGTTTGCGTACTTGTTAGCTGAGGTCGAGGACAGGGACTGTGGCTTTCTGGTCTGGGTAAGGTCTAATTGCACATTTCATATAGATGAGATTATGTTACAGCAGAGGCTGGTCTTGCTGTCATCTCCTGTTAAATGTGACTGTCAGCCACAGCCAGTCTTAAGTTTGAGTCCCCTCCTGGTTCCTCGAAAAGACTCCAAATTCCAGTGAAGCCCTAAGGAGTTTTGTGAGCACTGTGGTTCTTGTGTCTACCCTAAAGTGTTCAACAGAGCTCCAGCTTTAACAGGTGCTCTAGCACCTGGCTGCAATGCAACCCTTTTATAGGAAAAGAAAATTACTTCCAGCTCTTCCTGAAGAGTTATATATGCAGAACAGGAATGCAGGAAGTCAGACTCCCTAAGAGCCAGTATCAAAGTAAAGAGGAAAGATCCCAGGTGACTGGTACCAGATAGATGTAATAGCACCGTTCAGGCACATTTCCTGCGCTGCACCCATTTATGCTCTGGTGCTTGGAAGGTTCAGGGCCTTCTCAGTCTCAACTTGCACACTCGATTAGTAAACTAAATTTTTCCTGCTCTGTTGCGGTGTATCTCTGGCTGAGGGCTGTGCACACGAACTTTAGCATGCCTTTTTCCGGCCCCACCTTGCTGGCACTGGATTATTGTCCCTGCGATACTGAAGTCGGTGTGCTGGGCTCGTGTCGAGGCGGATGGGTGGCGTGGGGTGAGACGGGTGTTTCCAGGTGAGTCGGGTCAAATGCTGTCAGTCTGTGGCACAGAGAGGGGAAAGGGTATTTCTTATCTACAAAAGTCTGTCAAGTGTTGCACAACTTCCAGTCAAGGTTATCTCTTAATGTTGTTTAAGCAAGTAAAGTAAACTGATCTGCTGGTCATCTGAAGCTCGTTTAGGTAGTTGGGATGGGAGTTTCCCTGCAGAACTCTGTCCTGAAACTGACAGCATTAGCAAAATGCTCTTGCACACATGAAAGTTTGTAAGGCGGGTGCGTAGTGCTGCAGTCTTGAACTTCTGGCTGTGATTGCTTTGGCTCTCAAAAGAAAATGTAAATACTTAAATAGATAACGTGCTCTTAGCAAATACTTTATCTTTAGGGGAAAGTTAAGCCAAAGACTTCTAAAAAAAGCTTGTCCATCTGTGCTTACCTGTGGGACTGATGAGAGGGGTCAGGCTGGAAGTCTTGTGGGAGTCTGCTGTGCAGAGAACAGCATCCTCCCTTCCATGCTCTGAAGGGAGGAGGAAGAGAACAGCCACATGTGGCAGTCACTTAACTGTGACGTTCTTGGAGTCTTTCCATGCTCATAATCGTCCAGCTGCCAGCGTTGCCCATGTTCTGCCATGTTGAACAGGCAGATGTTCAGCAAAGCTTTCGGAAACATTCTTCCTAAAGGCCTGTTGATTGGTGGGCCGTTTTCAAAGGGTGAGATTTTGCTGATGGAAAATCACTTCAGCTAAGTGCCTGGGCTGTCTCCTCGAGTTGTCCTTCTAGGCTTAGAACTGGGGGCACCAAAGGCATAGACAGATAACTGCTGGACTCTGCCTTCATGCAGGGAAGGCCCTTGTATCCTCGCACTCTGCTTTTCTGGAAGCTCAGTCTGAATTAAATTCTCAAGTTAGAACTGAAAGTGAGCATAGTGTGAGCAGAGCTGTTCAGCTTGGGTAGCGTTTGGGGTGCATAGTGGTGTTTTTCATAGGTGGTGGAGTAGAAATGGGCTGAATGTTTCTAACTCTCTTTTTTCTTTCCCTTGTCAGTATCATGAGGGCACAATCAAGAACGTGCGAGAAGCTACAGAGAGCTTTGCCTCTGATCCCATCACCTACAGACCTGTGGCTATCGCACTGGATACCAAGGGACCTGAAATCAGAACTGGACTCATTAAGGGAGTAAGTTGCTCTCTTTTTTTTTTTTTTTTTTTTTTTTTTTTCTTCCCTCCCACTTCTTTCACCGCATGAGACTAGATATGTTGTTATGCCTGTGGCCTTTTCCAAACAAAAAAATGTCTCTAGGAAATGAGGTAACAAACCAATTACCAAAAGTTGCAGGCTGGGAGGTGGTTGTGTGCTGGTTTTTACTGGTTTTGTTGACACCCCTGTTTTGACATGCAGAGTGGCACAGCAGAAGTGGAGCTGAAGAAGGGTGCACCGCTCAAAGTGACCCTGGATGATGCCTTCATGGAGAACTGCGATGAGAACGTGCTGTGGGTGGACTACAAGAATCTCACCAAGGTTGTAGAAGTTGGCAGCAAAATCTATGTGGATGACGGTCTGATTTCCTTGCTGGTTAAGGAGAAAGGTATGCAACAACTGTTCCAGCTGTGATTATTTGTTGTGTTTTTGTTGTTTTTTTTTTTTCCACAGAACATACTTGAGCTTTCCCTCCAGTAATTGTTTTTTAGCTTGCAGTTATGTATTCAAGAAAGGAGTACATGGCTTTTAGTGCTGTAGTGAGACTTTGAGCAAAACTTTCTCTAAGTGTAGCAAGTTTCCAGAAAACTAACTTCACCTGGGTTTCACTAGGCTGGCATCTAAAACCCCTCTTCAAAGTTGAATGTGTGGTAGGAACATACCAGTGCTTGTGATCAAAGCCTGTTCAGCTGGGCTAATTCTTACTTTTAATGCAGGATTTAACTAGTTTTACAGCATAGTCCCCGAGTTTTGTGGTTAGAGACAGAACTAGCTTTAACTGGTAATGCAGGGGCAACGTTAGTTCCACAATACTTTGTTTATAGTGCTGCCTAAACTCTGCTAGCCTCAAGGTATCACCTCTAATCCTAGAGTGCATAGGGAGATGGAGGTGAGGCTTTTGGGGTGCTTAGTTTGGTCTGACAGGACTCCTGTGTGCAGAAGTGCACCCTGTAGCTTTTTTGGAGAGAGGCAATCCCAACCTCCTGAATGGAACAAATACCATCTTCTCCAAGGACAGCGTAGATATGGTTTTAAACTGGTCTGTTGTGTTCCCGTGGGTAAATTGCAAGTTTGTGTGTTGCATAAATCTGCTGAAGATAGAAGCAATGCGCTTTTATCGCGTGCGGTCGCTGTTGGCACTGCTGTTCTCAGGCAGGGAGGTGGTGTGGGAGCTGGCAGCAGGAGAGCTTTCTGGTAAACACTGACTGTGGGAACACATCTGTTTCAGGCAAGGACTATGTCATGACGGAGATCGAGAATGGTGGCATGCTCGGCAGCAAGAAGGGAGTGAACCTGCCTGGTGCTGCAGTCGACCTGCCTGCGGTCTCCGAAAAGGACATTCAGGACCTAAAATTCGGTGTGGAGCAGAACGTGGATATGGTGTTCGCTTCCTTCATTCGCAAAGCTGCCGATGTCCATGCCGTCAGGAAGGTGCTAGGGGAAAAGGGAAAGAACATAAAGATCATCAGCAAGATCGAGAACCATGAGGGTGTGCGCAGGTGAGCTTTGTGCAGGTGGCACTTCAGGTTTGTCACCCCGTATTGATGGAAGACCACAGCACCTTTGTGTTATAGACAGGACTTCTGGTCTCTGGCTTGCCAGTAGTGGCAAAGTTACTAGTCCGAGTAACAGGGTGGTAGTGCAAGCTGTCAGTTAATGCCATGTGTGTGGGATTTGATGTAGCTGCAGTATGAGCAGTGGGTTGTATAACTATCACATGCCCTGAGCTTGTGGGGACAGTGTCACAGTCTCTCTGCATCCCTGAAAAATCTGCGATAGTCTTTGTAGTCAAGTGTGAGTTCAGACTTGTCAAACTTGCTGTTCTGGATGCAAATTAGTGAGCTAATGCACAGGGATCATCAAGTCTAAACCAGCTCAAATCGACTCATGCTCCTCTGTCTTTGTATGGCTTTAGAAAGCTTTGTATAGCACTTTGTGTGCTATGACTTGGTCTTGGTTTTCTTCCTCTTACCTCAGCATTACAGGAGACCAAAACGGCACATGGAAGGGCTGTGTACCAGCAGCAGAGCTACGCATTGTGCTCCAGGGCGATGCTCCTTTCTGGAGGGGGAGGACGGAACAGATGGGAGGGTGCTTTGTGGAACAAATGGAGTAACAAACCTTTTTCTCTTGCTGTCAGGTTTGATGAGATCATGGAGGCCAGCGATGGCATTATGGTGGCCCGTGGTGACCTGGGAATTGAGATCCCTGCTGAAAAAGTCTTCCTTGCGCAGAAAATGATGATTGGGCGTTGCAACAGGGCTGGCAAACCCATCATCTGTGCCACTCAGGTACTTGAAACTCAATGCTGGCTTGTAACTGCCGGAGTCTGGCAGGGTGTGAAAGTCAGTAGCTCTCCCAGCATGCTGCAGCGTGGTGGGCTGAGGAATCATCCTTGATAGCATTTGCTCAAGAGTGAGGCACCAAGAGCAAAGAGGTGCTGCTGGTAGCTGAATAGCTCATCTTGAGGCACTTTAAAGATGTGTTTGGGATCTTCTCCAGTAAGGTTACATACAGGACCTCTTGTGTCGCTGCTGAAGGTTTTACCCCTCAAAACCTTATACAGTATGAGCCTTTTGGGCTGACTAAACAAATTCTGGTGGGGGGAAAAAAAATAAATTAACGTGCTTTGCCTTGGCATCTTGTAGCAGCACGTTTGTGTCTAACAGAAGATTTGCTAAGGTTCCCAGATATCTGACAAGATGTGCCCACTGAGTAAAAGAGCCACCTCCTTATTTTTCTGGGAACTGCTAGTGAGGGAGGGAGAGCTGATGCTCAGCTTCACTGGTTCCAGCAGGGATCATGTGTGGATAGTCTTCAGGCACTGGGAGGACTGGATTATTGGCTGTGTTTGCTCTGTGCACAGGCTGTGGAAGTGAAAACTGTCTCTAGACAGTAGTCATCAGACAAGGTTCTGGATTTACAGTGGTGCGTGCTCCTTCCTCTTCCTGTATCGCTACTGAAATGCGAAGGAAACGCCGCCTCAGGCGGTGTTTCATGAGGAAATAAGTGATGTTTGCTCAGTGGGGAGAAAGCTGAGCACCTGAGGAAGATCAGAGAGCTGGCCAGGCTTTGGTGTGTGGAATTATACTAGCTTCTGGGAGAAGGGGTTAGGAAGAGCTAACCTCATGGAAAGCCGCCCTGTTTTCCGCTCTCTCCAGAGCGAATGCTTGGGAGTGGTGGGGTTAGTTGTTCTGAGTTAACTAGCCTCTACATATTATGTGAAGAATTTGAAATCTTGTCTTGGATGAAAATGACTTTAGTTGGTGCAGGCCTTGCTGTTTACTTATTTCTAGATGGAAAAAAACAACCCCCTAGATGCAAATTTGGGAACATGTGGCTGGATTTGAGCTTTCTGTAAAGATGCCTAATGCAGTGCTCTGCTCTAAAGAGCTCTGAGTTCCTTGGACCGAGCCCTGTGCTGAAAAATTGAATTGGAAAGTCAGAATACAGTGTCTGTGGTGCTCTCTGGGTTAAATCTCCCTGGGAAAGGAGTAAATGTAGAACAGGTACAAAATGAAACGGGTTGGTTTTCTTGCTGGTAGAGGCTGGTGAGGGACCAAGCCCCTCTCTGTCCTGTACCCATGGGAGATCTCATTTCCCAGAGTTGCTGGGCCACATCCTGTCTTCTGCCTTATCTATAAAGTATATTAAAGTGCACTAGTGAAAAATCAGCTGGCTCCTTCTTCAGTGTCTTGATTTCTTTGGACTTGTTCTTCCAGATGCTGGAAAGCATGATCAAGAAACCTCGCCCAACCCGTGCCGAGGGCAGCGATGTTGCTAACGCTGTCCTGGATGGAGCAGACTGCATCATGCTCTCCGGAGAGACCGCCAAGGGAGACTACCCGCTCGAGGCTGTGCGCATGCAGCATGCTGTGAGTACTGCCTTCGCTCTGGTGGGGGGAGGCTGTCCCGCAGGTGAAAGTAGCAGTTCTCTCTTGCCCTGTGTCTTCCATCTGAGCCAGGCACCTGAAGATCTAATTGTGTCTGGTGCTAGGTGCAGTCCGAAGTAGTGATTTCTTTGTTCGCACTCGCACCATGGGTGTTTCTTTACCTAGCGTGGTCCTGAGGGCCTGAAACCTCACTCTGTGTGCTCCAAACTATTGTCAGGCAGAGCTGAAGACTGCTTTGCAGCACTGTGAAATAACTTCAGGTTTCCCGTATTAATTTTTGGTTAGGCCTGGGTAAAGGGGTTTTTGCTGGTACCTTGGTATGAGTTTCTCAAAATGCCCTATTCCTTTTGGCATATTAAATGTCTTTAACTTTTCCAAGATGAAGGAGCTGCTTAAGCAGTTTATGTCTAGATAATAAAAGGTATTGGCTGACTCCTTGGGGTGGGATGCGGGGGGGGGGGGGGGGCTTGTGAGTCTGATTTACAGCGCTGTTGCATTCAGCACCTGGTGTGCTTGGCGTTGGGGGTGTTTGTTGCACGAGTACTGACAGCACCATATTTTTACATGCCTGAACTGCCAGAAACCTCTGCTCTGCTTCGAGTTCACCCAGCTCGCGTTTCAGCTGATAAAAAGCCTGATGTCGAGTATCTACAAGTGTTGCTTCTCCCCAGTTACCAGTGCTGTGAATCACAGCAGTGATAACTCGCACCAGTTATAACTCTCGCCAGTTTTATTTGCAATCCAGGTTATATAGATTAATCAACTCAGCTAGTGTGTGTTTGCAGTGCATTATATAAATATCTTTTACCTTTATCTGGTCAATATGGAGTGGTGTTCTTTGTGCACGTGCCAAATGCAAAATGACTTGATGATTACTGGGCAGTGACTGCTGGTTTACAGACTGAACGCTAATGGTGCATCTGAAAGGTTCTTCCTCAGTTTTCATCCCCTAAATTGTGAGGATTGACTTTCTACCAAGAGTTGGAAACTTGCTGCAGCAGACCTTAGACCTGGCTTTCCATTCTGGCATTAATTCTTAGACTTGAGCAGGTTGTGTTGTACCTATAGCCTGAGCTCAGGATCCATTGCACGTGCTTTTCTCTTCCTGCAGGCCTGGGAGTAGAGGTGCTCCCTCTCCCAGGCCCTTGCAGAAATACTGAAGGTATTAACCCTCAGTGCAGAAGACCAAATACAGATTCACTTTATTTAACGTAACATGGCGCAGGCAGCAAGGTGCCAACTCTGTGATGGTAGGAGCATGTTCCCCTACAGTCAGGATCTTTCATCTGAGCTAATTCACTTGGTGTTAGTTAAGAGAAGCCCTTGCCCAGAAATAGTGCCCTGAATAACCATGGTCTGAGAATCTGCAGCATGGCCAGAGCAGATGAATATTTCCATATGAGTGGACAAGTGGTCATAGCAGGGAGAGAGCACCTTACCTCTGGTAAAGAGTGGCTCCTATATGCATTCCCCAGCCTGAAAATGGTATCAGTTTGGGTTTATATATTTGTTTATCCAGTCCCGCTACAGGACTATTTCAAGTACAGCTCCTCTGTAGTGAGGTGCAGACAGCAAACGTGGGCTGTGATGCTGAGAACGATGAGGGTCTGTGCGGTGTAGTTTCATTGCACCTCTAAGAGGCTTGACCTGTTTATACCTGACCTGTCCCGGCAGCTTTGCTGGGACTCTGCAGTGGTTTCACTTTGTGATCCCTTTCCAGCTAGCCTCGTTGAAATGAGCTTGCTCTTCAGTAGCTGGCATCTCTGACCAAAAATGCCATGTGCCTCAAGTTTAGTAGCAAGCTTCCAAATATTGGGCAGGCCATTTCCTGCTTGCGGGAGTGGGCTTCCTTCCAGTTCCAGTCCATGATCCGCAGTTGTTTTGAAGCGCTGCCATGGCCATGCTGTATAACAGGACCAAGTTTTAAATAGCTGCTCCCATTTTCCTTTCTCCCACCCTCTACCCTGGTATCTCCACCTGTGTACCAACGGGAAACCCTCTAGCCGTTCCTCTGTGAGTAAAGCCAGCCGTGACATGGAGTTGAGAATTGCTGTGCCCTTCCGCAGCCACTGTCAAAGCAGACACGAGTAGTCGCATATTCTCTTACAACTGGGGAACGCAGGCTTCCTTCTACACCTGGGTTGGCTCTGCGTGTTCTGCAGAGCTGCCTGCCTTTGCACCAGGAGCTGAAGATAAACTGCCTGGCTTGCCAGCTCTTGCGTTTTTGGAGTGTTTTGAGGTGAATGCTTCCATCTTATCTAACGGCAAGCATAAAGCCAGGAGTAATAAAAACGACTGCTTTAGGACCAGAGTTGGCAGTGGGTTGCTGTTCCGGCCTGTCACATGGGTCCTGTTATTTTTAGACATAAGATACTTAACTACTTTGGCTTAAACTGGTATCTGTGGAAGAGGGATAATTCCTAGCATCATATGAAGTAACTCATTAACACTACAGTTGCAAAATTCTTATTTGGAAGGGGTCTAACTCCAAAGCTTTCACTAGAAGGGCACTTCAGTCTCTGCTTGAGCATCAACTTGTCACGCTTTGTGTAGCGGCTGCTCGCTTTCTAGAGTAACTGGATGAAGTTGTCCTTGAAAAGATGATCAACCTTTGCATGCTTTTCTGGTCTCTGCAAGCCTTCTTTATCAGGTTGTCAAGGGCTAATGCAGTCTTCTGAGATGAGAATTGCCTTTAAATGCGAGTGGTTCCCAGCAGGCTGGGGTGAATAGATTACCAAACTTGTTGCAAACACGTAGCCTGAACAGAAAACCCTCAGTTGTGCCTCTGTGCCTCTTTTCTGTGAATCTGGCACTGTACAAACACCCCAACATACATGTGTTGACAACCCTATAAGGAAGACTTGTCCCTGTTTATTTCGCTGTTACCCAAAGGGAAGTTGGTACAGCACTTGGAGGTGAAACTTTTGTTGGCTCTCAAGTTAAATTAAATGTAATGAAGCCGAGAGACAGTCCCCCAACTTCAGGGCTGATGTTGAAAGTACATTGTTTGCATGTTGGCTCCATGAAGACTGTTCTTGCAGTGCTGTGTTGGGAGATTATGAAGAGGGAACATAAAACTACATAAATTCTTCATGAAGGATTGCAGGCAGGACCATCAGCAGGCTGGTAGATTGCATCAGAGTCTCAAGGAGGTAATAAGCAGCCGCAACAAAGCGTGGACTGACTCCGAGCTAGCTTGCTCTGGTCCCTGAAAAGCAATCTGCGTTTACCTTCTCGGAAAGGACTCCAAAATGCAGTGAGAGTGCCACCTCCGAAATGCTGCCCAGGGACCAGGGCCTGCCGGTTACACGGCACGGTGGAGCAGCCAGCGCGGCTGTGGCACGTCAGACTGGGCTGTGTTCAGCAAACTCACAACCTGAGAGCCAAAAAGAGTTTCACAGCCTGACCTTTAAAATATCCTCTTGCATGCGTTACTATGATAATTAAGCAAGTTAACGTGATCTCATGTTACTCTGGTATATCTTTCCTTCTTTTCTTTCCTCTTTTTCTCCTCCTTCCCTCTTACTCGGGCCTGCAGATTGCTCGTGAGGCTGAGGCAGCGATGTTTCATCGTCAGCTGTTCGAAGAAATTTTACGCCTCAATGTTAACAACAGGGACCCTGCCGATGCCATGGCAGTGGGCGCAGTGGAGGCCTCTTTTAAGTGTGTAGCTCCAGCCCTGATAGTTCTGACCGAGTCCGGCAGGTAGGGCTCAGAGAGGGGCCTCGGTGCCAATTGTGTCCATGAGTAATAAACACGCTCCCTTCTAACACCGCAAATATTTAGCGAGCAGCTTGCTGCTACGGTATCAGCCTTGCATAACCACTGCGGTCTTGAGTCGAGTTCCTCTCTGCGGCAGGGAGGGACTGCAGGTAGGCAGGAGCAGAGCGAGAGTGCCTGGCAGTCGGCATGAATGTCACCTGAGTGTGGGCTCGGCAGGGCGAGGTGACTCAGCAGGTGCCACCAATTTGGGGGAAAAAACCCGCAATTCTGCTATAAGGTGTGCGGTTTGGGTGGTTGAGTGTTGCAGCCATCACCCCAGTGCGTTGAGCTAAATCTGGGCTTGCTAATTGGTAACTCTCAATGTCAAAAGCTGACGGTATTTGTGTGACACCTCGCTGATAGAGCTCCTCGCCTTCCCCTGTGCTGCCCTGAGCGACTGACTTGAGTGTTGTCTTCCCGAACGCGTGTTGCTCTTATAGATTGCCCGGGAGGCCGAAGCCGCCATCTTTCACAGGCAGTTGTTTGAGGAACTGCGTCGTCTGACTTCCCTGAACTGTGATCCCACGGAGGCCGCTGCTGTTGGCGCTGTGGAAGCGTCCTTCAAGTGCTGCAGCGGGGCCATTATTGTCCTCACCAAGTCTGGAAGGTAGGAGGTGACAGGTTCCCTCAGGTCAAGCCCACTTTGTGACAGGGTGGGGGAAGGAGACTCGCAAAAAGATGGCTTTGAAAGTCTAGAGCTGTAACGGTGAAGCCTGGGGTTTTGGCAGCGACCGAGAGCCCGGGCCGCCTGCCTGCAGTGCTGGTTCCTCGGGAGATGGGCAGACATCTGAAACATCTGCACGTGCGTAACCTCCAAGTTCCTCAGCCTGCCTCTGCCAGCGTGGCATCAGCACCGAGCCCTGCCTCCCCTTGGTGTTCCCAACGGCGTCTCTGCCAGCAGCGCTGCCTGGAAGAGTCGAGGGAAAATAAGCGTCGCAGCTTCGATTCAAACTTCTTGGCAAGAAATCCTTGATTTTGATTTTAACGGTCAGGGAGAAGATCAATGGATGCAGAATCTTTTTTATTTTATTTTATTTTAAATGGAGGCCTTGGCCATTCATAGTAGCATCCAAACTATAGGTCTCTTGCTGAACCTTTCGGGCGTCAGCCCTGCTTGTCTAAGCCCAAGGGGCAAAGAGGGACTTGCTTAGCCTAGAATTGTTAGGCAGGCGAACTGGAAGCATTGGAAATTTCCTCTTGCAGGCTTCCTTATGCCTGCCTGCGAGTAAGCTCGCTGTACGGGCAGGCACCCAGCAGCCGAGTGCTGCCTGCGCTCCCCGATGAGCTCAGTGCCTCGGCTGCGGGTGGGAGACAGCAATGCAGATGCACTGGAACTGCATAATTTGGGATTTCTGTCCAGCGACGGTGACAACTGCCGAGTAGAGACTCGCTCTTCCAGTTGTGGAGAGGAAGCCGATCAGCTTTTCCTGCCTAGAGGAACCAGGCTGCCCACTCTCAAAGCACGTCCGACCATAAGTCTCAGACTGCTTTCTGGAAGAAAATCTGAATATCTTGCGCTGGATTCGGCAGCAGAGATGTGCGCTAGGCACGGTCTACCTGAAGATCTGGACCATCGGTGCATCCTTCACCTAAATTTACAGCTTAAAATGATTCAAAGCAGCTGCTTTCTGCAGGGATGAGGAGTCACTATAAGCACTGACTTTCTGGATCCCCTCGTGCTTCTAATGTTTCTTTCTAAAAGGTTCCAGTCTTACCCTTGACCTTTTTAAAGAGATTTGAACTCTGATATTTGAATATTTTTAGCTGTGGATTCTGTTACAGCCTTTTGAGTACCTGGATCTCCTAGAGCTACCGGGAGGCTTCTTGGACAGCGTGGGAAGGATTGTCTGAGCGCCTGCACGTGTGTTTGGGTGCTTCGAGCGGACTGCTACTGCCAGCTTTGAGCAGCAATCTTTTGAATATTGCTGAGCTTAGCTCCACTAAACAAGGCTGCAAAAAGCTAGTGGAGATACTGGCATGCTCGTGGAGCTGTGAATGCCATGGCCTTGCAGTTTTAACCGCCGTTTATTTGCAGGTGTGCCCTCTGTGAGCAGTGCCCAGGGAAAGGGAAGCTGTAGTCCCCACCCGGGGTGCGGTGATGGCTATTTTAAGGACTCCGTCCAACTTCCCGGTCTAAATTTTGGCCTCGGTTGCGTTTGCTTCCTGTTGAGGCGCAAGAGCAGGGCTCTGCGCTGAGGCACCGGCCTGTTTGCCGGCTTTGGCCGGTGAACGTGGCTGGGAGGGCAAATGGCTTCCTCCTTGGCGAGCTTTGGGTAGCGCTGCTGGTGTGGGCTCTTTCCATCCCGTAAACTGGGAGCTCCTCAAAACAGAGAGAACTTGCAGGGACCCCCATTGAGGAGGTGCCAAGGACTGCTTGCAGTGGCCAGCGTAAATGGCACCTCGCCACCTCAGCATAGCAACAGAGACAAATAAAGGCTTGTTCCCGGGACCAAAACACGCGGATGGCACTTCCTAAACTCAGAGAGGCAAGGTGATTGTCGCCACAAGGCTGGAGTAGGGACTGTCGCCAAGGGATGGCCTTTGGTGGTGGTCCACCCAGTTGCCCAACAGGGAATTGGGCAGAGCGTCAAGCTCGTTGGTGAGCTTGGCTCTTGACAGCACCTCCTGTGGTCATCCCCTGTGTCCCTCCAGGGGGTTTGTGGAGCCCTCCAGGGTGATGGGCAAACCTTGCTGCCGCTTGTGCTCCCTGTGGCTGTACACAGGTTCCTCTCGGGCAGCTGTGTCTGTGATGTGGTGTGTCACCTCCTGCCTGGTTTCCTTCTAGGTCAGCACACCTGGTGTCCCGGTACCGCCCGCGGGCTCCTATCATTGCCGTGACCCGTAATGACCAGACGGCGCGCCAGGCCCACCTGTACCGGGGCATCTTCCCCGTCCTGTGCAAAGAACCAGCCCATGATGCATGGGCGGAGGATGTGGACCTCCGTGTGAACCTGGGCATGAATGTTGGTGAGTGATGCTGTTCTGGTCTCACCTGGGGAACGGTCTGGTGGGACGTGGTGGTCCTGAGCACCTTAAGGTGGTGATTTTGGGGTTACGGATGGGGATGAAGAGAGGGGAACTGGCTGCCTGTGTGATAATGGTGTCCAGTTGGGAAATGGGGGACAGCAGTTGTGTAAGCACAACCACATCCGATGAGGAAATGGGTCAGTGGGTTTGTCATGGTGGCCTTAAAATAGGCTCCAGCAGAAAATCAGGTTGGTTTTAACATTAAGTGCTTGAACCACGATGCTCATCTGTCCTGAGAGACAGGAGAAGCCAGGAGCTGGGAGACTCCTCTCTCTGGCCCCTCTCCTAATCCCGCTGCCCTGGGACTGGTTTCCTCTGCACCTGGGTGACGCAGGGAGTGGGTGACAAGCTGTGTCTCTTGTGGCAAGGTGACCTGAACTCTGACACCTCCCTCTCTTCTCTCCTAGGCAAAGCCCGTGGGTTCTTCAAGAGTGGGGACCTGGTCATCGTGCTGACGGGCTGGCGCCCCGGCTCTGGCTACACCAACACCATGCGCGTGGTGCCCGTTCCTTGAGGGGCTGACACCAACCCGCAACCACCTTCCTTCCCCCGTCCCCTCCGCTCCCCTCGCCTTAGACCAGCCATCGCTTGCGATGTTCTCCTTGTCCTTAGAGTGGATGTAGGTTGCTAAACACCACCCAGCGCAGCAGCAGCAGGGGGAAGAGACCTTAAATCACTAAAAAAACCCGTATACTTGAAGTGTTTAGGTTTTTTTTTTTTTTTAAAAAAAAAAAAACCTTCCCCATAGGGAAGTCCTGCCCCGATGTATGTCGGAGAAATGTCCCCTGCTGGGCCTCCTCTTAGCCTAGTGACTGTCCTTGGGGGGTGACGTGTCCTGTGACGGGGAAGGGGAGAGGTGACATGTTGGTCAGCGGTTTCCCAGTCACCCTCCTCCCACCAGGGAAGCTGCTACTCGCCCCTCACACCCCTTCCTGCAGACCAAATCTGAGGTGAATCCAGACCCTCCAAGGTGGTTGTTTGTCCTGGGGTGGGGGTAGAAGGTGTTCCACCACCGTGCTCAGAGCTTCCCCTGCTTCCCTGCCAGCAGTGTCCCCTCCTGTGTCACTAGTGCGCCTTCCCCCCCTTGCCCCACACTCCCACGGGCCCCTGGGGCGGCAGAGCACAACTCTCCATCAATAAAGAGAAGCTGAAGCACCCGCCGGCCTGCCCCGCTGCTTGGGATGGGCGGGTGGTGCACCGTGGCTTTGGGGCGACCGCGGTCCCTTTAAGGGAGCGCCTCTTCCCGCGTGACTCCGCCCCTTCCCGCCAGTGGGCGGGGCGCGGTGTCGGCGGAGAGAGGGAGGGGAGCGGTCTACGTCGACGGGCGGCGGCGACCAATGGGGATGGGCGGCGGGCGGCCAATGGGCGGGCGCCGTGGTGCCGCCAGGAGGGCGGGCGCGCGGGGCATGCCGGCGCCGGGCAGCGCGGGGCCGCCGCGCAGGTAGGGGCGGGGGGGGGGGGGGGCCTTGAGGGAAAGGGGGGGCTCCGGGCACCGGGGGAGGGAACACCGGGGACCGGGGGGGATCCCGGGAGCCGCGGGGTGCGTCCCCGCTGCCGCTGGGGAGCGCACTGCCGGCCCTCGGCCTGCGCCCGGCGACGCCGCGCTCTGAGGGGAGCGCGGAAGCACCCCCACCCCCTCCTTCTCTCACACACACTGAGGAGACGAACCGGGGCGGGGGGGTGGGATGAGGCTCCCGCCGCCGCCGCCCGGCCCGGGGGGAGGCCGGGGACTGGCCGCGGGGGGTGCCCCGGCGTGGTTCGGTGCTCGGGGTCGGGGGGGTGGCCGGGGCCCGGGCCCGCGGCGGAGGGGGGGGGAAGGGGGGGGAGCAGGCCCGGGCGCTGCCCGTAGCGCGGTGTTCACAGAGCGGCGCCCAGTCCAAACCAGTAAGCGCGGGTGCTGGGAGCCTTCCCGCGACCTGCCGGTACCGAGGCCTCGGCGCTCAACCCCGGCTGCCACCCGCCGGGCGTCGGGCCCCGGGGACAGGCGGTTCCCGGAGGGGGGGAAGGACACACACACACACACACACACACACACCCCACGGAGGGAGGCCGCCCGCCCCGGGAGCTGGGGACACGCACGGCGGGTGGCACCGTTCGTCCCTCCTCTCCTTGACCCTCCTGCCTCTCTCCTGACAGCGCCGCTCGGCACCGGGCCGTTCCCCTCCAGCATCCTCGGCGGTGGCTCCGCTCCAGCAGCCGACACACGGGACTGAAATGACCTTGAAAGCCGGGAACAAGGGCAGCTCGCCGGATCCCGCCCGGGCTCGCTCGGGCCGAGGCAGCCCAGCCGCAAGTGCCTCCCTCCGCCTCTGATCCTCTTTTTTTTTTTTTTAACTTTCGGGAGGCGAAAATCCCGGGCTCGCTCTCTCCTGCCTCCGCCGCGCACTTCCCCCCTTGCTTGCGTCCGGCAGCAGGGAAAGGATCCAGCGAAAATCAAACGCCGCCAGAGGGGCTCGCACCAGACTGTTTCCAGGCCGGATCCCAGTGCTGCGTAAGGGAAGGGAGATGCTGATCCATGGGGAGGGAGAAGCACCTCCTGGGAGGCGAGCTGGGGGTCTGGGGAGCCTGTGTGGGCTGGGAGGGGGGTGTCAGCCCAGGTACAGCGGGCAGGGGGAGCAGCAGGTTGCTGGGAACTCCTGTGCTCACCCACTCTGCCTTGTCTTGGGAGCTCCGTATTCTAACTGTTCTTGTTCCACTTGTAGTTTGGGACACATCAGGATGGTGATTTTCCAGCAGGAGCAGCTTCCTGCTAAAAAAATTCCTGGAGGAGGGTGATGGTGTGATCCGCTAGAAAGCATTTTGTGCCCTGTGCTGGCGCTGGAAGTGGCTTTTGGCAGGGAGACTTTCCCGTCAGCTGTACCTGGAGCCCAACCTTATCCCATGCTCCCAAACCCTGGATCTCCATCTCTGCTCCATCCGGGAGCTGGGATGGAGCGAGATCTGGAGAGGGGAGACAAGACAGCAGCTGCAATGTCTCCGTTGGGGCTGAGGATGCTCCTGGCAGCCCCTGGAGCCGCCCGGTGCCAGCACTGTGTCTGGGGACTGTCTGACCCAGGACTTGTCCCTGGCAGTGACTGTAAGAGGGAGAGAAAACTGGGACAGGACAATGCAGCGCTTCTGAGTGCTCTCCAGCCTCTGGCTCGTCTGGGTTTAGGGGGATTTCTGTGTGTTTGGTGACCCCAGGGGGGTTTCTTGATGCCCTCACCTCGAGCAGGGGGTCCCTCTCCCCAGCCCCCGCGCGGTGCCCCTTGGTGTCAGCTCCGGTTAGGGCTAAATCCGCTCACCCGGATTAAGCGGTGCAACTGCTTGAGGATTTAAGTAATGACGTGGGGGAAGCTGGAGCGGGCTGAGCTCTGGAGAGGGAGGCTCCGGAGTGGGTCGGAGCCCCTTTTCCAGCACAAGGGGCAAGGGGGAAGAAGGCTCCGGTGCCTCCATGATAAGAGTTTCGGCTTCATGGCAGCAGGGCATCACCTGGCAGAGGGTGTTTGCAGCACAGGGTTGTCCATCCCGAAGGCTCGGGGTGTCCAAGGAATCAGGCAGGGAAAAAGCCTTTTGGTGCGATACCAAGGGATGTTATTTTGGTGCTTCTTGTCAGTAGTGTCCTTTCTCTTCCAGACACATCCTTTGACCTGAGCTTCTCCTAAAAAAAAAAGTCCACAACCTTGGTGTGTTGGTCCCATCCCTGTGATGGCTTTGGGGCTGTGCGGGCAGCTCATTTACTTTGCAAAACTCTGGCTGCGGGGATCCAGGAGCTGGTTCCCAGCACGGTCCTAACCAGTGGCTTGTGTTCGTTTTTTCTGCAGCCCCACGTACATGCTGCATCTTGAGGGATTTAACCTGGCTTCATCGCATCGGGATAGTGTTTCAGTCAAGCCCTCGAGGCTGCAGGGACACGGGGGCTCATGTGGCTTCGACGGGGTGCGACACCCCGTCCTGACTCTCCCCGAGTCTCGGGGGGATTATTTAGACAAGTTTCCCTTCGGACAAACCCCTCGGAGCGGGAGCAGGGTGTGCGTAGGGAATCATGGTGCAGCGAAAGACCCCCTTTCTTTATTTAGGAAGCGCTTTGGGATGGCTTCTGCGCATGGGCTCTGCCGCACCGCCACGGCATCGTCCCCGCGGGCGCCGGGATGCGCTCCAGCTCCGCACTCGTCCTGCCTGCTGGCGCTCATCCTGCCCGCTGCTGTCCTGCCTGTCCCCCACCTGCTCTGGCATCACCCCCTGCTGGTTGAGCTGAGCTCTTTTCCCGTGAATAACTTCCTCTCTGGAGGTTCGGTGGCTGCTTGCCGGCTCTGCCACGCTGCCGGAGCCTGTATCATTGCATCCCTGCATGGCTGTGAGCTGCCGGTGAGCCTCGGTGTGCACCGAGTAATCATGGATCAAGGCTCCGGCATTGGTCCCCTGGGTCCGCGCTCCATTTTGGCTCTTGGTGCCAGAAGCGCCACGGCATGGCTATCTCCAGTTGCCGTTTGCTGAGGGTGCAAGCGTCACCTTTCTGGCCCGCCAGCTGATAACCTTCCCTGTGCGGTGCTGTGAGCATGTTTACTTTACCTGTCGCAGCCGATAAGCACCTCTGATAAAACTCATGATAGTAAATAACAGGCTTTAATGAGAGGGGAGCAATTAAAGGAGGGAGGTGCCTTCGGCACAGGTTCTGCCCTCGGAAAATGGTGTTTTGCCGACCTGGAGGAGCAGACCCTGGCCCTTGCTGCCCAAAATCTCCATCACCCCAGGGAGTTTTGCAGACCTGCGATTTTTCCCATCCCAACTCCTCCCATCTCTTGCAGAGGAGAGGCTCTGCTTTGGAGGGTGTTATCCGAGGCAGCGGGAAGGGAGCCACTGCTCCTTGGCCACTCAGTTGCGAGCGCTGGGGAGTCCCTGGCAAGAAATGCCCCTTTTTTTTTTTTTCCTCCGCGTGACTTGAGAAGTCGCGGAAACATTCTTGCTGTCCTTGAGCGGCAGCGATACTAACATCCCTGTGCAGGGGGGGATTTAAGGGAATGGTTTTACAGCTCTGAAACACGTCTCTTCCCTCTTTCCCTTCCCCTCGGCGGCTAACGGGTTTCTCCTCGCAGCGCCAAGCTGATGCATGAAAAAGCAGCTCCCCTAAAGAGCCGCGAGCCCATGCATGGCCGTGAGAAGCTGGAGGCATCCCACAAGGAGAAGAGTTTGGATTCCCTCGACGGCAGGTGAGGGGCAGTGTCCTGGGGTCTATGATTGAGTATTTGCTCTTTTTTTCTCCTCCTGTTGTGACCTCCTGCATCCCCCCCGCTGCCTCCGAATGCAGCCCACCAGCTTGGGGTGGGCACAGGAGGTCCCCTCTTTGGTTTTGACCTCAAACATTGGGTCTATAAAAGCAGGAGGGGGAGAGGGGTTTGGGGAAGGCGACCAATATTCCCGCTGCTGAGGTTGTTGGGAGGATTTCGCTATCTCTGTGGTTTCTGCCTTCACCTGCCTGCGTGATGGATGCGGATGGATGTCCCCGTGCCTGGCCAAAGCCGAGTCCGTCCTCCTGCCCCAACACGTTCCCAAATCCCCATTTGTCCTTTCCCTGTGGAAACCTTGGCCCAGCCGAAGCTGCCCATCTCCAGCTCCTCCTTCCCCTGGTGCCGGGGTGCATTTTGGGTATGGGCACCCCGGTGCTGGTGCCTCCGCCACTGTGCTAAATCACTGAGACATTCGAAATGTGGCTTCTCATGGTCTCTCTTCAGTTCTCTGCATCTTGGCACATCTCTTCTTGCACCACACGTGTTTTCAGGAGCAGGTGAGGCATCTGGGACTCTTTGCTTACCTAATTATTATTTTTCCTTCCAGCCTCCACCTGAATGAAGCCCTGAAGGATGAAGACATCAAGAAATGCCACCGGGAAGTGGTGAGTCTTTGGCTTTGTGAGCAAACGGGCTGGTTTGTTGTAGCCTGACCCCGGCTGTTTGCCACGGAGGAGCCCACCCGGGGTCTCAAATGTGGGCTGTGGGAGCTGGAGGTGAAGCTGTGGGTGGTTCCTGCTGCAGAGCAGAGGCTCCTATCTGCAGTTTCAGGGGAGCTGTCCTGGTTTGAGGTAAAACAGAACCGATTTTGTTCAGTAACTTCGCTTCTTAGCTGGGCCTCTTCTAACTACTGAAATTAACTGCATATTGTGCAGACAATGTTCACTCTCTCAGAGTGATAAGGCCAATTGTTTATAGCTGATGCCCAGGCATGGTATGCAGAGAGGCTCTTGCTTATACTTATTGCTATAACAGCCAAGGCCAACCAACTTTGTTATTTGCCACGTCGGAGGGTCGGAAGCGGAAAAGCATAGTGGGGTCCCACCTGCAGGGAGGAGCGGACAGGACAGGTGACCCAAAACTGACCAACAGGGTATTCCATCCCATCTGCCTCATGCTCAGTATAAAAGCTGAGGGATCAAAGGGTCACGGGCTCTTCCTTCAATGGCCGACGTCTGAGGAGGACTCTGTCTGCCTGTGATCCCAATCCTGACTCCAGATCCGGAATCCAGTTCCCGTCCGTCACTGAGTCCAGCCTGGGACTGCCCCAGTGCCAGCCGGTGACGTGACTGTCATCTCGGGAGCTTGATACGGTTTTGTATATATTTTTCATTATTTCTTTTTATTTTATTATTAATATTTCATTAAAGTAGTTTAGTTTCTTCTAAACTCTTAAGTCTCTTTTTTCCTCCTCTGCCTCTCTCTTTGTAGAGGGGTAGAGGGGAGCATCTGTTGGTCCCATCTGGGGTCCCTCGGGTCCCCAGTGGTGGATTTGGCCTAAACCACGACAGGAGCCGATGGTGGTTTCGTGTGGCCCATGATCTGCCCTGCAAACGGTTTCAGGATTTTCCATCCAGAACAAAGGAAAAAAGTGGAAATCCTGAGCGCAAGCAGCTCCGTTCCCCTCCATTTGTACCTTTTTGGCTGTTCAAATCGTGCCCAAAACAGAGCTTTACCGTCTGTCTAGAAACAAGAGATGCTCTGGAAGAGGAAGATGCGGAGGGAGGAGGTGTTTTGCCTTTTCCCCTGAAAAAGATGGAGGAGAAGAACATTTTGCCGATTATTCAGAGACAGTGGGGAGAGTTATGGGGTTGGCAACGGGCTTGTGCTGGAGCCAGGGGGTGTTTCTTGGTGGTGGCTTGAAGGTGATGCCACAGCCGCCCCCCATGTCCCTCTGTATCCCCCTGAAACGCTCCCACCGGCACCCCCACCATCCCAGCATCTCTCCATGGGGGTGCCTAAGCCGACCCCCAGTGATGCGCAGCCTTGATCCTCTTACGGCCCAGCTCATCCGGTGACAAGGTGCGCGGAGCAAAGGTGACCTTGTCACCGTGGGCAGGAAGGTTCTGCCTGCGGTGCTGCCTGCGACCCAGCCTTGCTGCCCCGGGGCCCTTCGAGCTGCGCCGGACCTCTCCGCATCCTGGCGAAGCATCTTGTCCCTTGGATTTCGGGGCACAGCCGTGTCCCTGGAGAGCACCCCGAGGTCTGGGCCGCTGCCGCCTCCGGTTCAGGGGACGCAAATCTGCCGGCGCTGCCTTACAGGACTAATTGAGTGGATTTAATGCAAAGCGTTGAACTGCTTCGGAGCCTTTAACATATATACAGAATTATTTAAGGGCGAACCTGCGGAGCCTTCTGCTGCGGCTGCCGGCAGGCTTTGAAGAGGCACCGGGAATATAAATAGCTGGATGGCGCGGCGCGATGGGCGCAAAGCAAGTGTTGTCACCGTGCCCCGAATAAGGGAAGAGCTCGAGGAGGAGGAGAGAAACCGTTGGGCAAAATAAATTGCCTGCGGATGAGCCCGGGGGAAAACAAGCTCCTCGCAGAGGCTCAGCCTCCTTAGATAAACTCTAGATAGTAAGGGAAATGTTTATTTGGGAGGATGGCACAGCGTTTGCAGCGTGCTGGATCATCCGACCCTCCTCTAGCACTTCGCCTCCGCCGTCCCCAGCCTGGCGGGACCCCGCTGCGCCGGTCCCGGGTGCGGGGAGAGGGAAATTTTATGTTTTTTTTGCAGGAGGGTGAGGTTTTTTTGGGTCTCCTGGTCAGCAAGGTCACTGGATAACTTTGCCCTCCTTCGTTTTCAGGCCGCTAGCAAGTACAACTCCCAATACCACAAGCTGTTCAAGGACATCCCGACGGAGGAGAGCGTGCTGAAAGGTGGGTGACGCGGCGAGGGACGGGCACGGAGGGGGTGGCAGGATGCGGCACACCGCCTGCCATGGCCCCCTCTCTGCCTTGCAGTTTGCTCCTGCGCCCTCCAGAGAGACATCCTCATCCAGGGAAGGCTTTACATCTCCCCCAACTGGCTCTGCTTCTACGCAAACCTTTTCGGGAAGGACATCAAGGTAATGTGGGGGCCAGCTCACTCCGGTCCCGTAGGGCTCATAGCCCAGGCTACGCTGCAGCCCACTTATCCCCTCCCGCACCCAAAAATCGCCATCAAAAGCCTCCGATGCGAAGGGGAGCGCGGCTGTGCCTCCCCCTCCCATCACCTGCGGCATCTGCCTGGGGAAACCAAATATTGGTTTGGTTTAAAATTCCCTGGTGCAAAACCTCCTACAAGCCGCAACGGCGTTTGAAGGAAGATCAAAGGTTTTGTGGGGAGAGGGGTGGGGGGGAGATTTGAATGTCTCTTGGTTTTTCTTCTTGATTTACAATCTGATGTTTCCCTGTTAAGTCTCGTGGCTGACGGGGATCTTGGGGACAGACAACTTCCTTTAAAACTGGGCTGAAGAACTGAATTATTAATATCAGCCGCTTTAAACAAATAACTGATGGGAGTACGGGGTTTCAGCAAAGTTATTCTACCATAAATTGCGTCCTGCTTAATTTTTAACCCTCCCTGGGCTTGCAAGGGGGGCTCTCGTGATGGATCTTAGGGAGACTTGCTGGACGATGCTTTCCCCGTGTCCTCACAGTTTTGATTAAGTAGGAACCACCTCCAAGCCGAGATTAACGCTGGGGGAATGCCGTGACCTTTAGTAAAAACCAAGCTGTCTCTGGGAAATGCCGAATCCCCACATCGCTGCTCTGCTTGGGGCATAATTAGCACGCGAGTTAAATCTACGCCTTGGGAAAGAAACTCCCCGAGCTCGTGCCGTGCCCATCCCTGCCCATCCCTGTGTCTTTTTGCCCTCTAGGTTGTGATCCCGGTGGTCTCCGTTCAGCTGATAAAAAAGCACAAGACTGCTCGGCTGCTGCCCAACGGCTTGGCCATCACCACCAACTCCAGCAGAAAGGTAACGCTGGCGCTTCGAGCATCGGTACCCGGCCTCGCCGCAGCCAGGGGACGCCCCGGTCCGAGCTGGCTGCGATTTGAAGAGCTGAAAGCGCCGGGCGGGTTGGGAAGCGAGCGTGGCTCTCCGTGCTGGCAGCCGGCCAGGGCAAACACCACGGCTTTGCTTTTCTTTCTGAATTTTACTTTGTTTCCGGGCAAAGCAAAGCCCAAGTGAAACTCGGCCGAGCCTGACAAATCCCCGCCAGGCTCCAATAAAACCTTTAAACTCCTTAAACGCGAGCAGGGGAAGGGTTTGGGCCGGGGTTCAACCCGAGCTGGTGGAAAACTTGGCTAAGGGGATAAATTTCCAGCTTTTAAATCACATCGGGTGTTGTCGGCTGCAGTGAGCTGACGTAGTTCTGCTCGGTGCACCCGAGTCCTCGCCTGCCCGGCTGCTGCTGGCAGCAGCATGTGTTGCCCATCGCCTGCCAGTGGGAGGTTATTCCTGCAGGATTTTGGGAGGGGGTTATTCCTGCAGGATTTTGGGAGGGGGTTATTCCTGCAGGATTTTGGGAAGGAGTGGCACAAGGCAGGATTTGGGCATTCAAAGCAATTTGGTTGCCAGGCTGCTCTGCGCATCGGGCGAGGTGAGCGCTGCCCCGTGTCCCCTCGTGCCAATCCGTGGGGGATGTTTTCCGTCGGTCCCGGCCCCGTTTGCTGCCGCGTCCCTCAGGGCTGAGCACGGGAGGCCCCATGGGGACAGCAGCCAAGCGAAACTGGCCCCAAAAAAATCTGGTCCAGGTTTTAGCAGGCTGCAAAAATAACAGCAGGGAAGATGGCTGCGGGGGCGGACGCAGCTCCTGAAGGAGGGGAGATTCAAGGGCAGAACGGATGTCTCTGCCTGTCCCCTGCCTGTGGGGAACTGGACTTGGGATGGGGGCAAATCTCTCACGGCAGCTTCTCTCTCACTCTTGCAGTACATCTTCGTGTCCCTCATCTCCCGCGACAGCGTCTACGACGTCCTGAGGAGAGTCTGCACACACCTGCAGGTACCCTCCGCACCGCATGTGGCGGCCTTTCGATAGCCACAAGCTCCCTTTGGGCTGCGTCTCGGGGAGCAAAGCTCTTCACCGTCGCTGCGAAGGCTTCGGACTGCTCTCAAAGCCCTCCCTGCTGCCCTGCCGGCTCTTCCTGGCATCCTTGCTCGGCAGCAAGGGACGGGAAGAGGGGCAGGAGCCTGCTGAGAACGACAGCACTTCGTGACACTGCTGCATCCCCACCATCCATCCCCTCCGCCCGATGCAGAGGGCCGTCCTGCTTGTCCCCGTTTCGTAGTTCAAAATGACGGCTGTTTCTTGACACGCTCCTGAGCATCCCGGCGGGGCAGAGCCCGTCCCCGGGTTTTGCGTAGGTGTCCTGTCCCCGTGAGCCGCTGGTGGCCTTTTCTGGGTCACGGATGACAGAGGCAGAGCCTGGAGTTTCTGCTCTGTCCCAGGGCGTGTAGATGAATTATTTATAATCTGGTAGTAATACTAGTTCTGCCACTCTGCACATCGCCGCCTTTTCCCCAGATCCCAAGTTTTAAGGGGAGGAAAAATGGTACAAATTGAAAAAATAAAATTAAATTAAAAAGCCTGAGGGGGAAAGAAATCCATGAGTCCTCGAGCTGGAGGGGAAGGTTGCGGGAAACTCCTCTCTGCCTTTGAAGCATGTGGGAAGTGGTGCCGGAACCTTTCCCTGCCCAGAAGGGTGTGTGCCGGCTGTGCCACGGCGGCGATTTGGGTGACTCAGCCCCATTGCCAAACTGGGCAAGTTACTCTCTGAAATGTGCTGGGCTCTGCCCATGTATTCCCTGCTTTTTTTCCACCCCCTGATGGTTTATCCTCTTCACCGGGAGCCAAGACTGGTGCAGGGGGCCTCGCAGGAGCCTGTGGCTCAGCCGCGGCCCCGTAGGGTTTTCAGCAGCGGGAAGCAGCGATGGGGTGCCCCGTCCTCTGCCGGATGCTTTTCTTGGGCCACAAAATCCCCACGCTTGGAACTTTTAAGTAGCTGCTCTTCATAGACCCACCAGAAACATCAAAATTCAATTTTCTGGCCCAGGTTGAAACGTAATAGAACGTAACGCCCGTTTCTTTCTCCCCTCCAGGTTTCCAGTAAGAAGAGTTTGAGTTTGAAGGAGCTGTCGGAGGAGCCCGACGCCGTGTCGCTGGTGAGGGTCAGGGCAGCTCTGGGAGAGGGAAGGACCCCCACGAACTCGCCCTGTGGGCAGGAGAGCGGCCGCCCGGCCCCCTCGGTGGGTTTAACGCCTTCCCGGCACGCTGAGGTTCGGCCGGCAGCCACTTGCAGGGTGCAGAGTCGGTTCTCTCCCCCCGCTGCCAAGATAAGGTCGCGCAAGGATGCAGCCGTTGCCTTCGGAGCTTGTCCTCTGGGATCCTCATGCCCCGACTTGGCCAAAACGGACGGGTCAAGAGGATGATTTGGACAGCCCGCAGCTGAGCGCGAGCCCATGACCCGGCCGGTTGGTCTCAGGGGTCCATTTACAGACAGAAAAACTTTGGAGGGATGTGGAAAACGCTGCCGCTCCACTCCTGCCGGCTGATGCTGTTCACAGCCGTGAACATGGATAACAGGCTGGAAATGTGGTTGAATTACCCCAAAACACCTGGGATAGCTGGGAGGCTGGAGAGGGAAAAACCTGCTGTACTGTGGCGTCACCAAGGGATCAACCTGAGGGGCCGCATCCTGCGGCCTTGGGAGCACGGTGGGGCTCAGCTCTGCTCACAGAGCCGAGCCAGTGGGATGTGTCCTCTCCATGGAACGTGGGTGGCCTGTCCCTGTCTGCTCAGTCACAAAGCCATTGGTGCTGCGGCCGTGCCGCGCTGTACGTGGATGCTGAGCAGGGTGTCCTCCACGGGCAGGTGGCCCTGTGGCTGCGTGCAGGAGGTGACAAATGGGGTGGTCCTTGTGGGCCTGTGGTTGTGCATGCTGGCCCAGGAGGTGACAAATAGGATGTCCCCTGTGGGCTGGTGGCATCCCAGGGGTTGAAGGCCCTTTTCAAGGGGTGAATTGGGAGCGATCCAGTTTGGCAACATCTCCTGATGCTTCTGAGGGATGTAGCAGGCGAGGGGCTCTCGGAGGATGACGGCTGACCGCCCTGAGCTCGAAACCAAGGGGTGAAGGAGGCAGCAATGGGTATTTGGGGCAGGGCGTAGGGCGCGAGGGCAGGTCCTTCCTATGGCAGTAGGAACCCACGTCCCCATGGGGCTATCGTGGAGAACCAGCTCCCCCTTAGGATGACATTTTGGATGAGCTGGTGCTCGATGGAGATGCCATAAGGTTTGAGTCCATATCTCCCACATTTCATGGGAGAAACTACTGCTGGCGGCACAGCTCACCTGGAGCTGTTCCCACAGGAGGTGATCGTCCCTGAGGGCAAGTGGAGGAAGGTGTCACCAGCTTCGCTGTCACTGTCGCTGCCAGACCCTGACTACCAGTGCATCCACCGGACTTCCGTCAGCAGCCTGAGCGCCAAGGAGAGCTCCTTCACCTCCGAGGAGCCCCTGGTTTCAGGTGAGGGCTGCGTCCGACCCAGGGACGTGCGTTTGCGTCCTGCCCCGCACACAGTCCTGGGTGTAAACCTCCATAAATACACGCTGACCCATCCTCTGCTCTCGTAGAGGGGATTTCTGCCTTGCAGACGAGCAGGCACGAGGCTGGGAGTCAGTGTTGGGGTCCTGGGGATGGGATGGGATGGGATGGGATGGGATGGGATGGGATGGGATGGGATGGGATGGGATGGGGTCTCCTTGCTGAGGGGTCTGAGCCCTCAGCATGTGCCTGTAACACCGTGCAGGCAGCATTAGCCCATGGGGGAGGAATATTTGATGCTTGAAGGCTCCTGGTTGTGAGCATATGCCCAGTGTTGCTGTGCTGCTGACTCTTGGTTTGTATTTCAGAAAGTGCAATAAACACCGAGGAGGAGCTGGAGGTGGAGCAGAGCTGCGTGGCGGAGCTGAGACCCTCTGACTACCAACTCCTGAAGATCTTCATTGTGCTGTAAGTGTGCTGAGGGCAGCTGCGGTGTGGGGAGGGCAGGGCATACACCGGGAACATCCATCCACCTCAACCACCAGCCACTGAACGCTTGTGCTTGTTTCTCTTCTCCCAGCATCTGCCTCCTGGTGGTGTCCTCCTCGTACCTGGCATTTCGCATCTTCCGTCTGGAGCAGCAGCTCTGCTCTCTGAACCGGGACTACCTCTCCCGTGGGCACAGGAGGTGAGGGACCCTCAGGGACACTTGGGGGCAGGTGGGTCACACTGCACACAGCGGAGGACCTGAGGGGTGTGGCGCAAAGAGCAATGGCTCCGCTCTGTGACATGTCCCGGGGATGCTTTATCCGTTATCCTGTGCCTGCTGTTGGGATGGCCGATGGTAGACCCCAACACACCATGCCTGTGCGGTAGATGATCCCACTGGTCCGAGTGACTGGGGAAATCTCTGCTGTCCCTGAGACTTTCAGCCCCTGGGAAGAGGTTCCCTTGTGGATTTGGGGCTGGTTCCCCAGTTGTAGGAAGCACCAAGGTGGAGCTGGGCTGCGCCCTGGGGCTAATGCCACTGCGGGCATCAGCCAGGGATGGACAGGAGTGGGTTCCCTCATGTTGGGGACATCAGGGAGTCTCCTTCCTCATGCCCATGGGACCTGGGCACGGGGATGGGGGACGGTGCCTCCGCAGCCGCTCACCCCGACTTACCCCGCTCTCTGCTTGCAGGTGACCATTACCCCCAGTGCTGGCGGAGGATGGACACCGAGACCGTGGCACGGTGCCTATGGATCCCGGTGCTGCATCCTCCCAGCCATGGCTGTTGCCCGTGGCTTGGCTTTCCCTCGGCCGATAAAATGGGACCAAGCATCTTCTCTCTTCCTACTGGTACCTGTTCCTGGCAGGACCACCCAGCCGGCTTGTGGCCACTGGTGCCAACTCCCTGTCCCACTGGAAACCTGTTTTGTCCCCAGGACGCTGCTGCGCCGTAACATCGGACGATGGCTCGGGGCTGCCGAGCGGTTGGACCTCCCCTTTGGACTTGCTGCTAAAACGGGTGCCGTTTTTTATTCCAGACTTGGGTTTTTCTTGTTAAAAGATAACCTTAGGCTCAACCGGGAACCCCCGAAAATGTGGATGAGTTGCTGCTGCTGCTCTGGGTGAAGCCCAGGCAGCAGCTCTGGGCTGAACCCGCCTGTTTGTCCCCCTCTCAGTACCCCTGGGGCCACTGCCGGAGGAATGGCCCCAACCCTGGCAGTCTGCAGGGCCGGGGCATCATCTACCCTGGCACCCAAGGGTGGGGGTACAACCCGAGGTCCCCCCAGCTCCACTGGGCTCTGTACGGGCCCCCAGCCCATCTCTCCTGGAGCACTGGGGCACCTCGGGGTGCGTGTGTGTGTGTGTGTGTCCCTGCAAAGCACTTTAGGGTCCCCCAGACCAGGCGTCCTTGCTGGGGACCACACCTGGGAACGGTGCTGGACCAGGGCTTCGTTCGGCCCGCTTGCCTCGTTAAGACGTCCCGAAAGGAGCCCGCAGCTGGCACCAGTGAACGTCGCGGATCGCAACGTGTCTGTGCTCTGGTTTGTGTTATCCTCATCACCACACAGAGCTGAGCGCCGCAGGATTCATCCCGCAGCCTCCTCTGGGAGTGCGCTGGGGTGGCAGGTGATAACCTGTGCGATTTATTTTGGTTTTTCTTTCCTATTTTTTGGGAACTACAAGTGCTGATGGGGCCAAATCCCTGAGCCCTGGGGAAGAGCTCGCTGCTCGCTCCGGGCTTGGAATGGCTTTTAAACGAAAATAAAACCAGGATTTTCTAGCAAGTCCCTGTGTGCTGCCAGCATCCTCGCGGCAGGGTTGGGCTCTGAGCCCCGAAATGGGGTACCGCAGAATCTGTGCTGTCCCAGTGCCCCTTTGCCATCCGTGTCCCCAGGACATGGATTACGTGGGGACAGACCTATCCTTGTGTGGGCTTGGGGACGGATGGCATCGCCTTCTTCTCCCTTTGGGAGAGTGCTGGTGGACCTGGGGGCTTTGTGGCCCCCTGTGTCACACCCTGTTGGGCAGGCTGGAGGGATGCTGGTGGGTGCTCAGCATCATTTCTCCACACCAGGTCACCCTGTGTATCACCCTGGCTGTGCCAGGCCGGGACACACCAGGCTGGGGGTGCAGCCTTGGCTGGGGCAGGAGAACAAGGGGGTTTTGGGGGGATACCCAGGGCCAGGGATGCTCCGGGTGTAGGGGATGGAGATGTTTTTTCACTAGATGGCAGCAGAGACTGTGGGATGTGACGCTCCAGCTGGTGGCAAGGCCACCCCTGGGCACAGTGGATGCTTAAGGGAGGGTGCTGAGCTGCAGCCTCAGCCTGCTGGGACAGGGTGAGCCTTCCTCCTCCTCCTGCTCCTCCTCCTCCTCCTCCTCCCTGAGCAACCCAATTTCCCCCTGCCAACCTGGCCCACACAGCAAAATGTATGAAAATGACTCATATTGAAGGCCACAATGGAATGGTGTTGGCTAAATGGGGGGACCAGAGTGGTGTCACCCCACAATGGTGTCACCACCATTGCTGGATTTAACCTTGTCAACCCGTTTTTTTGGGAGATTTAGCACCCTGCGGTGCTGGGGAGGGGGTGTCTGCGGTTCGGCCATGTTTCCAGCCAAACTATCGAAGCCACTTCTTCAAAACCCTGGTGTGACTGGGTCGTCGGAGGCTCTGATTTCGTGGGTGACCCGGCAGATGAAAGGCACCGTCCCGCTGCCGCCCCATCCCCTCCGGGGACTCGCCCAGCTCGTTTTACTGGTGCGGCTGCCGAAATGGGTTTGGGGTTGTTTTTTTTAAAAAAACAAATTGGTGCTCAACGGGTTCAACCTCAAAGTGGGGCTTATGGCCCCAAAAATGAGGTTTAGAGATTTAGGATTGGGTTTTGTTTGGTCTCCTGTGCCCAACCTGGTGTGTTTTTTGGGTGCTGCACAGCACCCAGTACAAAGCAGGTACGTGGGGGTCCTTGTCCCCATGCTGAGCCCAGGCCAGGTGTGTGACACTGGTGACGGCCACCTCAGCTCTTCTTGGGGCTCTTTGGTTAAAGCCAGCGGTGGGACAACCCATGGGTGCAGTTGGCTGATCTGTAGGTTTGGAGGAGCCCAGGGGCAATCCCTGGGATGGTTTGGGGGGGGTCCCTGCTGCCAGGAGACAGTTGCAAGGCTCCAGTTTTGTTTTCCAGCCGGTGTTTGCCACCCTGGCTGGTGCGTGTTTGCTCTCCCGGTGACGCCCTGCTTGAGCTTATTTGCTTTTCTTTGTGTAAAGAAATGCCACGTAAAAGCCTTGGGTGCAGGAAACATCTCTGGGTGCTCACCTTGGTGGCTTGGGCAGCCCTGCCCCGTCCCTCGGGGACGAGGAGCATGGGGTGCCCCCCAGATGAGCACAGCCCCTGCCCTCGAGTCCCCCCAGTGCTTCCCCTGTCGCACCCATCATCCTGCCTTCCTACCTCCCCTCTGCCCACGCTCCTCCCCAGCCCCAATCGACCCCTAAAAATAGGATTAGGAGATTAAATCAACCCGTGTGGCCTCCCCGCTATCGCACAAGGCACTGGTGGAGTTGTCCCCAGGCTCGCTGGCTCTCCAGGACCGGTTTCTGCGCGGTTTCACCCCTTGCAGGGTGCAGAGTGGCTGCAAGGCTGCTGCGAGACGTGAGGCTCTGCCCACAAGTCACGACCCTCGCGGCCACAACACCATCGCACAAGAAACCGTGGGGCAGCGGGAGCCACTGCTTGTTAGCGGGTACTGACACAAGAGACGGGACAATGCCGACAAGTTCACGGTTTGGTTTGAATTTTATTCCCGACCCGGGAGGAAGGCAGCCTCCCGCACTGGCAATGATGTTGCTCCGGCGAAGCCCCACATGAATCCCCTTTGGCGAGCGGCTCAATGCCATTTCGGCTCCATTCAGAGTGGTGGAAAGGGTTTTCCAGGGAGGGCTGGTGCTCAGAGGGATGCCCTGGCCCGTTGGCTGCTCTGGGCAACCTAGGAAGGACGGGAACGACCCCGACCCTCATTTTGCCCCTCTTGCTGTCTCTGTGTTTGCTCAGGTGTGTTGGGAGAGCCTGGGCTGTGGCTACTTACCTTTCTCCCAGCAACAAGGGAAGTTTAAGACCTTGCTACAGTTCGTCACCCTCGGTGCTGTGCTGGTAAACGCACCGGTGGGGCTGAGGTGCCGATGAGATGGGTGAAGAGCTCCAGGTTCAAAATAATCCTTTCCCCCTTTTCCGAGGGTGATATTTAACCTGGATTTCCCTGATCCAGGTGGCACGCTGGGGTGTGGTTGCTCTGCTAGACACCACCTGAGCAACCTGCGCCTCGCTTCTCGTGCGGTTAGAGGTTACTTCTTATCCTGCAGCGACGTCTCGTTTTCATTTTTATTTCCCTCCACTGCTAAGCCCATCTTTTAACGAGAGGATCGGCTCTGAGGTCCCAGCTGTCATCCAGCACAGGAGGAAAAGTGTTTCGATTAGAAGCGTAGTAAGGAATTCTTGGGGTTCAAGGAGACTGCAGTTATCTTTGGCTTTTATACCTCAAAATCTGTCCTTTTGTTCTCCCTGGTGTGTGTTTTATCTCAAGTAACAGAACTGGTTTTGCGCTAGAGGAAGCAGCGTCCGCCTCGTAGGCTCTGCGCACAGTGAACGCTAATGACGGTTGGAGAGCGCTGACGAACCCTCCCTGAATGGAGACGACCTAAAATCACAATGAAAAAACAAACCCCAACTTCAAAGAGTGAGTGTCACTTTTAATCTCAATTAAGTTTCCTTTCCTAGGATTGGGTTTCTCAGCTTCCTATTAATCTTCCAGCAGTTCAGAGTCAGGTTTTAATTTGTAATAAGAGCAAGCAAGGGCGGGGGACAAAAAAAAACCCGAAAAGTGATCGCCGTTCAGCCTAGGAGCACCTATGTGCAACAAACTGATTTTCTTTTTGCCCTGTTCTTTAATTAATCGTAGCGTTTCCTTTGGAGTCTGGTCTTTTGACATGGACGTCTCGGTGTCAGGTTTCCAGGGGTAAAAAATCCTTGCTGCTAAAACCCGGACTGCTCAAACACCACTAGCGGGAGGCACAAATTAGAAATAGTCAGGATAAAGCATTTGGGGGCTTGGTTTTAGAGGGGCGTTTGTTAAACCTGGCTTGGAACAGCAATGCTTGTAGCCAATTAAAGCTACCTAATGAGGGTGTGTCACCTGTTGGGCAAAGGCAGAGAAGTCTCTTTAGCAACCCAGTTTGCCATAGCAATTAGTGTAAAAATTCACTATTGAGAGGAGGATTTCTTTGAAAGCAAAGTGACTTTTCTCATTAGAAGTTCAAAGGCTAGTGACTTCCAGAAGGGACTAAGGCTTTTCCAGGAGGGAACAGGGTGTTTGGGGGGGGGTGTAGCCATGCTGGAGGGGTTACATTCTTCTTCTTTGGGACAATCCTGCGCATGGGCATCTCCCTCAGGCACTGGGGGTGCTGCCTTGTGGATGGGGAAGGCAGTTTTTTTGGAGGGGGCTGGAGCTGCATCTCGATCACTTCTGTGCCAGTTTCGTGATGAGGGCTTTCCACTCCGATCTCTTCTGCGTGATGTAGGAGGGGGTGAGGAGCTGCAGCAAAGGCTCCGGCCGGCCCCTGAAGTATCCCTGACACAGAACCTCCGCGTTGCAGATCACGTACATCCCACAGTCATAGCTGTTCTGCTGGGCAGGCGCCTTCTCCTCCACGAAGGTTGCTTTGCCCCCTCTCTTGCCCAAGAAGGCCTCCAGCTTCCCCGCCACTTGCTTGGCGTGGACGGAGTTGCATTTACTGTGGGAATCGTAATGGGCGAAGCACTTTTTGTCCCTGAAATAAACCAGCAAGCTCCAGTGGGTGCCTCCAGCGACCTGGTTGGAGTTATCATTGATAGGCAGGAACACCAGGTTCTTGTGGAGAAGGTCCAGCGGTTGCAGGAATATGGCTATTTCTTCCTGACTAAGGGCACATTTAATGAACTGAGCCACTTCGGGGCTGATGAAACAAACCTGATCGCTAAATTCTTGGAACTGGTGGTTGGCGAAGTACTCAAAGGCAAACCCGATGATGTGATCGTTAAGCCAGTTTGGGGGCTCCAGCAAGGCAACGTCCGACTGCCTCAGCAAACTGTCCATGTAACTGAGAACAACAGGGTCCATCCTGCACAGGTCGGGGCCGCAGCACTCCAGGAGACTTCAAAAGCTGAAACATAGAAAGGGAAGATGAATTAAGGAATTAGATCACACCAGGGACAAGATACAGTGCAACAAACGTCTCGAGTTCCTGCTCAGCAAGCGGCGAGCAAAAGCCCAGATGGATATTTGAAGGACCGGTGTTTGAACCATCTGCCAGATGAGCAGACGGAGGACACGCAGCTCCTCATCTGCAGCCTGTGACGGGTTGAGCCGGGCTCTTCTGCTGCTCTAGAAGCAGTGCGTGGCTCCCATTTAGATAAACGTTTCATCGTTATGATCTTAACCTCAAAGCAAAGGGATTTGAAAGCAGTTCCTGCTCGGGAACCATTGGCATGTCTTCACTTCCGTGCTTCACACACAAACCATACGTGATCTGGGAGAAGTCCATTGGTGTTTTGGTGTCTCAGTATTTACCTGCACAGTGACAATCACTGTAATTCTTTGCATCACCGGTATTTCTTAAACAAAAGTCGTTTTGGGGCTGTCTGACAGGCATGCGGTCCCTTTCGCCTAGCAGATAGTGCCACAGCTCGGTGCCAGACGCATGACCTGTTCCAGGAAAACCTGCTGGCCCGCCAGCACAGGAGGCAAGGCGGCGATGAGTAAGGAGAAACAAAGCAAAACAGGATCACAAACAAACCTGTTCCGTACCGTGGGAATCTTTAGGACAACTCTCTGCCTAGCTGGTACAGATTTCAATAACTCAAGTACCACCAAAGCACCTATTGTTTTTTAGCTTGGGTTTTAACTTGCCAAAATTTTGCTCACAAAAGGAGAAAGTGCTCGCGGGTACACTGAGGGGTGAAGATCCCTGCAGGCTTCCACTGGTGAAGGCCACCTGTGAACAGAAGCGACCGGTCATGCCAACCCACTCTTTCCAATCTCTTACACTGTTATTTGTCCAGGCTGCGTTCTACCCTCTTAATCTGCGCCTGCTTTCAACAAGTAGAGACTGCTTATCCTGAAAAAGGCGCCTGGAGATTCAAGTAGATGGTAGCACCTGGTTCTCCCCACCCACGTGTTTGAGGATGTACTCAAGGGACTTCAACAGGTCTTCAAGGCAAGAGTTCTCCTGGCTCCTTTCCGTTTATCAGGTTATCTGAATACCCACTAATTCTGGTCTTTCTACCAGTCGCATAATTCTTTTCAGAAGCTGTTGCATTTGCTGCCTTCGCGTCCCGGGGGGAATCAAAGTGTGTTTTAAGAAAGAGGTTGCACAGCACGCTAGGAGGTGCTACACCATAGACAACACGAAATACTCGCTGGCACCAGATTAGGATTTAGGAGGAGATATTCCAAAGAGAAACTGTGGATTTAAAGCCCCTATACTCGCCCTGGTTTTCCTTTTGCTCTCACGTCCCCCAGCCCGGGCTCTTCAGCTGCTGCGGTGCACCAACAGCCCCTGACACTTCTTTCCTTGCCAGGACAGGGCTAGAAACACTGAAATTTGGGACAGCGGCAACGTGGAGCTGGTTTGGCCTCACCCTTTCCTCATCCGTGGCAAATGCAGCATGAAAACATCTTAGGATTTCTTAAAGCACCGTGTGAAAACTAATAACGATAAGATCACTTTAATATGATTTGCTATAAATAAGACACTAATTATCCATTATGATAGAGGAAAATACAAAAAAAAAATCACATGTTGTCTTGTTTACACGTTAGGAAGAAGTAGATTTGTGCTTCTTATTGTAACGTGAATCATGAAAAAGTCCTTCCTGGCCAGGTATGCATAAATTAAGAGAGATTTATCTCTAAAAAATTTTGGCAAGGTCACATCGCATGTGACTTGTAAATAACCGAATGGATGAAGCATGCTGGATGTGTAATATGTCGGAAGGAAGGACTGAGGGAGAGTATCTGGGGCTTGAAAAAGCTAATAACTATTTGCGTATCGCTGATAGGTCCGAGACATGCCAAGCAGCAAGAGTCACTGAAAAGGAAGGGGTGCAGTCATTGTTATTTATACTGAGCCAAACACAATGGTATTTGGACACGCTTCCTACGTTAACGAACTCCAACTATTTTTCCAAGTTTGTGGAGCAAATCCTTTGCAACAGCCTGCAGTATAAAAACAAAACAAAACAAAATCTAAACTAAGTCCCAGCAGCTCTGTAGCATGCCTGAATATAGTTGTGTTTAAAGAGCCGAACATCCTGTGAGCATAGAAGCGACTGGTTTGGGGGTTTACAGGGTCGCTGCTGACATACTGTTTGCATGTGCCCATACAATGCCCCAAATTTTGCTTTATCGCATGATTTTTCTGCTCCATCTTCTCCTACAGATGTACGAAATACAGCAAATAGCTTTCCACTCAAGTCCAACCGGGACTACGGGCTACGGAAGGAAGCGTGCGTCCTGTATTCTGTTAATTTTCCACTCTGCAGAAACATCGTTTGTTGTTTTTTTTTTTTTCAGTCAAGGAAAAAAAAAAAAAAAGACATTTGGCAGCTTCCTACAGTCAGGAAGGGAGAATGGTTATAGCAAATGCTTAATTGCCACTAGCTACTACTTTTAATTTTATTGCCATCTGGTATTTGTGAAACTGCTTGTGAGTTCTGTAGGATGACTCACCGCGTGCAGCTTAAAGGAAAACCCTTCGAAGGTTTGGATGCCTTTCAGAGCCACTTAAGGTAAGTGATGGACCAAAAAAGCATAGTGGAGCTGTGAAAAATCATAAGAGATGTTGTTTTGTTCGGGAAAACCTCCCCATTAAAGCTGAAGATGAATCCGCAGAGGACCTGAGATGTAAATCGGAGCACCTTTGACATTAAGGGGTGTTGAAATCCAGTCGCGGATCGCAACCAGCTCTGCTCAGACACAGCCAAGGTTTGCTTCCTGAAGGCTCAGGCACAGTCTGTTCAGAAGTGTTCATAAAAATAGGAATAAATAGCGACGCAGACCTGGAACATTTGTTGTAGGTTGCCAACAAGAGTCTTGCTCGTTCATTTTATTTGCATATTAGTAGTTGGAATTTGTGCAAACTCTCTGTAATCCTCGGGGAGGGATATTCATCTGCCCTGTTTGCAGCGCTAAGATGAGAACACCGGGGAGAGAAAAAGGAGCATTTCAATAAAAATGTCATCAAGCCAACCGAGGTGAAACTGCCCGATTTCATCATTTCACAGATTTGAAAATGGTGCTGTCTTGCATCAATGTGGCAAGAAGTCAAGTTTCTCTCACCTCTCAGTTATAACAACTTAACAAACAAGCTGCCGTCTTGGTGCAAGTTTGATCCATAAACTGATGGGACTCCTTCGTGTGCAGGATGCAAGGCAAAGCCTGCGTTTTGTAATACTTGACCAAAAAAAATCCCAAACCTATTATTTTCACAACATTAAAGACAACTACCTTCTGCGTGTAATTGTTGCCTTGCTCACTGAAGGCAGCACTTGAGAGCCAAGGAATGAAACTCCCTAGTAATTGAGTGTAAATAGGCAGCGATGGAGCAAAGAGGGCCTAAATTAAGGATGAATCAGGTTCCTAAAGTCTATTTTAATAAATTAAAGGTGCTAAGAACATCCAGAGTGAATATTTTAAGGTGCCGCGTCACTAAACTCCTGTACCAAATTTAAAGAATATGGAGGTAAATACAGAAAGCCAGGGAAAGACAAATTATTTAGTCTTTACCAGGGAAGAGTAGAAGGGACAGAGAAGTTTTTGGCAGCTTCACTGACATCTTTGGAATGATCAAGAGTAAAAGGCCCCACGATTTAACTGCCAGACCATCCCCTTTTACTGGAAGTACAGTTTTCAGATGCCGTGTCAGCCCTCTTAGTAGTGGTGGTTGTTAATGGTAGCAAGATCAGACACAGAGCATCAATTTCTATTTATCAGCGTGAGCTACCAGCGCCTGAGTCTCCGTACTTATCTGTCTCCTAACAGAGCCACAGAGGAAATTCAATCAGAATTAAACAACTAAGCCAGAGAAGAAGCGTACTCGTCTACTCTTTTTGTTACATATAAGCAATCTCTTCATGGCCTATAGATTATAATTCCTGTATTATAGGAGAACAGAGCCTTTAAGGGTTCAATAGGCCCTGAGTGCTGGTCTCAGACGAAAACATTTGTAATTTCTGCATGCACAAACAATGCCCAAACCTTTCCATTCCCTACGAATTCCCCAAACCAGACACGTGCAGCTGCCCCACACAACCAAACTCCAGAACCCTGCTTTGTTTTGCAGCACCTCACGGGGCAGTAAACTAAAAGCCGGAGGAACTACGCCAAATGCTACTAAATCAAATGCGTTTTGCTCCCCAGGATGGAATTGACCAAAGCATTAGGTTTAACAGGAAAAAAAAAAAAACAAACCAGTGAGCTGAACGCCCAAGGACGAGAGATGCGACCGAGGCTCTCCCTGAAGTAACGATGGGAAACCCCTCGGCTCGGCTCATCGAAACGATGTTAAACCGGACCTCGATGGGTCGCGTCCACCGACTTTGAGAAAGAGTTTATTCAGAAGAGTAGCGGGAAGGTGCTGGGAAGGAATATCGTTTGCCTGAAAGACCTAAAGGTGGCAGGAATTCGGTCAGGAGAAGGAATTCGGTCAGCGGGACGGATGGGGGCTGCCGTTGCGCTGTGGTGCCTGGGCGCAGGAGCGATGTGCCGGACCCCCCAGCTTCTGCCGGTGCCGGTCGGGATCAGAGCACGCCAGCTGCCCCCCTCTGCGGGAAGAGCTCGCTCATCCCGCTGCGGCTTCTGAGGAAATAAATGAGAATTAAGGGGAGAGGAGAGGGCCCACCGAGGCCGGGGTCAGCATCAGGGTCAAGGCCTGGCCCGGGACCAGCCGCCAGCGCCGCTCCCTGCGAGCCCCCCCATACCCCTCAGGCCAAGCGGTGCCCGCGCAGCCCCGGCTCGACACCCAGTGCCGGTAACGCGGCTCTTACGTTTAACGATTTTCACCATTTTCCCTCTCAAAAGACGCCTTGAAGCCTCCGGGCCCAGTTGGGGCCGGTACTGATCGCCCCCCTCAAGGGCTGCGACCTGCAAGGCAACCACCGCCGGGGCCCTACCGACATCGCTGTTGTCATGGCAACACCCGCCGGGCCCTCCCCGCCGCCGCTCACCTGCCGCCTCATAGCCCGCTCGCCCTCCGCGGCGCCGGCACCGGCCGGTTGCTGCGCGCTGCCGTAAAGCTGCCAGCGCCGCGTCGTAACGACCCGGCTGCGCGCAGGCGCGGTGGGAGGTTTACCCCCCAACTCCCTCCCTGAAGGGGAGGTGGCTTGAGGAGGGGGCGTGGCGATGATGGGGCGTGGCGATGATGGGGGCGTGGCGATGATGGGGCGTGGCCTACCTCCCCCGCCCCACCCCGCCCCTCCCCGCGGCGGCGCGCGGGTGAGGGCGGCGCGCGCGGGCAGTCGGGCAGCGCCCGGGCGGCGGCGGGAGCGGGAGCGCCCGTTCCGCTCCCCCCCACCCCCCCCCGCCCCCTTCCCGCCTCCACCTCCACCTCCGTCCCCTCGGGATCCCCTCAGGGCAGTCGCCCCGTGCGGGGCTCCCGCCGCCCCTCTCCCCGGCAGCGGCGGGCGAGGGATGTCGACACTCAGGTGAGCGGCGGCGGAGCGGGGGCCTTCGGGGGTGTGTGTGTGTGTGTGTGTGTGTGTGTGTGTGTGAGGGGAGAGCGCGCGCACGGCTGTGGCGGCCCCCCCCCCCCCCCCCCCCCCCCGCCCCGCCGCCGCCTCAGCGTGAGGCGAGAGCGGAGCGTCGCCCGGTGCCGCCTTTGTTCGGCGGAGGAGGGCGAGTCCCTCCCGTGGCGTGGGGGTGTCGGCTGTCCCCGTGTCGTGCTCCCCCCCCCGCCGTGTTCCCGCAGCGCGTCCTGGGGGTGGTGGCGGCGGCAGGGCCGTGGCGGGGTTCGCCCCCACGCGTGACCGCTCGCTCCGGGGGGTGGGGGGGAGCGGCGGGCGGGGGCTGCCCCACGCGTGGGAGCCGGTTTTCCACCATCCCGTGCCCATACGCTGCCGTTTACACCCATTTTTGGGGTGGGTCGAACACGCGAGACGTGGGGGGGGGGGAACCCACCCATCTTTTACCTCCCTTAGCGTTTCTAGTGTCACCAGTGGGCCGGTGGCATCCCCGCAACACCCCCCACGCACACTCGTCCACGAGTGGGGAAACGGCCCCCACGATGGGCATTGCGACGGGACCGGGTGGCGGTTGGCGCCGTCGTCTTTGGCGAGCCCGTTACGCCGCTGAACGAGAGCATCGTTAACGATTCCCACCCCGTCTTAATGAGGTATTTCTGGTTTTTAACGCAGTGTTTGAACCCACGGCGGCTCACTCCCCGGCACGCTGGACCTTTATGGGAGCGCTGCTCCTCTGAAGGTTAAAACACTCGATATTTCTTTCTGGAATTTTCCTAAATGTAGCCAAAACCGGCCTTTGCTTTACCCACCCCAAAAAAATCCTCCGAGGTGACTCGCGGTAGGACCTGCCGTAAGTTCAGAGCCGGGCGTTTTGCCGCCCTTCTGCTTATAGATCAGCTTCCTCCTCCTCCATTTACATTTTCATATCCTGAAATCAAGCTGAGATTAATAAAGTTGGGAGCGTGAGCTCAGCAGAAATCATGGCTTTCACATCCCTTGCTGCAGCATGCGTTACCCTGCCCATCGGCGTATAAAAAAAAATAATCACGTAGCAGCAAAGGAAGGAGGAGAGCGCTGCTACGGGGAGAGAAAACAGCACGGTGTTTTGCTAAATTGATAACGAAGCGCTTTAATAAATTGCTTCGTAAATAGGTTATTAGTTGGGGAAATGGGTTTTTGGCCAGCTTGAGCATTATCCCGGCTCTTTTCCCAGGGGAGTGCTAGGACATGACAGGGGAATGTTGTCTTCTCGTCTCTCCTGAGGAGAGGCGCATGGATGCGGTGGTGATGGGCTGTGAAGGCTTAAGCCCAACCTTACCGAGCTGAGCTTAACCACGGGCGCCAGCGAGCTCTGGTTGGGGTCAGAGAGGCTGCATTATCGCCGAAGAGCATCTTCTCTTCAGCCTGTCCTCCCAGAGTCACGCGATAATTACAGTTTCCCCTACGTCTTTGAGCAAACTTGCCCGTTTCAGTGGTTTTTCTCTTTTTTTTTTTTGAACTTTTTTTTTAACTAAAATAAGAGGTTTTTCTTTGCATTGTTCCCTTATGAAGGCTTCCCCAGCCTTTGCTGTCACTCCTGGCTGTAACTTTTTCATCCCCAAGATCATTTTGGAAGCTGTCAGTCTGGCTGCTGACGGTAGGGAAGGTAATTCAGCAGCCCTGGCACGCAACTAATAAGCTTTTGTTTCCTGGTCTATCAATGATGATGCAACTTTTTATATTTATTTATTTATTGCAATCAGTACATAAATCAGGGTGGTTTTAGAGATGTTTCATCTTTATTAAAAGGCCTCTGGTCCATCAGTGGTGCCTCTGAAACAGCTGAAAAAAGGTTTGCTTGAATACCCTGATTCTCCTTTTTTTTTTTTTTTAAAGTATTAAAATGTAGGCTCAGCATTGCAGAGTATGCCTCAGTTATTTCTTCTGTGCCTCCGCAGCTACAGTTAAGATTTATAAAGTTCATGTTTTTGCCTTTTTTTTTTTTTTTTTTTTTTTGCGTGGAGAAGCTGCATTTTAAGTCTTGAAGGTATCAGGTGGCTGACATGACATCTGCTGTTGCGGTATCTTTTACAGACACCGGCACTTATATGTGTCACCTAAAAACTCAGAGTAGCAAACCTTTGGGATCTTTTGCGAGGGAAATCCAACCATCTAAGTGTTTTCTGCCTGGATTATTTTTATCTATCACAGTGATTTTAGCAAACATTCATCAAATTTGCAAGAAAACCTCTGAGAATGTGAAGCATCCGAGGTCAGGCACTTGGGAAACGTGAAACCTGAGGTTACCTGTGCAACCTTAATTTAGCTCGTTTCGAGGTAGGGCTGTAATAGAAATCCTAATCGCCCGTGTTTGCCGCTTGGTTTCTGGGAGGAGGGTGTCCAGCTCCAAATGGAAGAACAGATTGCTCCTCTGCATCGCCCTCAAGTCAACAGGGGGAGTACTGGGAGCACAGGGGTGGTGCTGGTCCCTCCACTGGTTTTGCAGCTTGGCACCACCGGGCAGCTGGCGAGGGGGACCAGGGTTCACCATTACAGCCTTGGGACCAAGCGCGCACCATGTAGTCCTGAAACCTTAAATACCTCGAGTCCAGTAAAACTGTGAGCGAATGTGATCCGAGAGCTTCTAAAGCCATTTGGAGTGGTTGTTTTTGGTGGGCGTAGCATGGCCATTTTCTGCCAAATTCTAGTTCTCACTCCAAACCTTTTTGGATATCCAAGCTCTTAGATATAATTCCTTTAAAAATATGTTTATTTGGGAGAAAACAAGGTCGTTGAGCCGCTTGAAGTGCCTTAGCTGGTCAAACTCGATTTCAGAAATTCCTGCGTCCTGTTGGTTTATAAATAAAATGGGATTGTGGTCCCTCTTGCATGCGAAATACTCGAGGAGTATGAAGGCAGGCCTGAGAAGAGCCGCCATCTGTGGGAAGGAACCCCACTGTTTTTAGACAGGTTGTTTTGCTGTCATGTCACCCTGAGGTTGAAGGCACGTTTGTTACGTACTTTATGAAGCTCCCAGCTTGGTCCTGGAGTCTGGCTCGCTGGGACAGGCTGGGTGCGGATTTCAGCTTTAGAAGATGGGGTTTGTTTTTTTTTTTTTGTGCTGAGCTTAAAAAGAGCATCTTATTTTTCTCAGGCTTGGGTCCTGCGTGCCTCTGTTTGCTTAACTTCCTCTTGAGTGAATGGGATTTCTCCCTTCTCTAAAAAGTAAACATCAGCATAAATATTTAAAGGATTGCCCCTTAAGTTGCAAATTTGAGACTTTCTCTAGCATTCCTTTGGACAAAAGCAGTATCTTCGGAGATTTTGGTTGTGTCTCGGTAGTTCCCTGCTCTGGGTAGAAGCTCGTTACTTGTTTGGGCTTCCTGCTGCAAAAATATTATGCCGTGTTTTCAGGTTGTTAGATGTCTGGGATTATCGGAAATCTTAGGTGTGGGTTTCTTGTTGAATTGTAAGGATGAAATGCTGCTGATGGAATGTCTATAGATCATCAAAATTGAGATTATTTGTGTGGTCCTTTATTTTTCTTTTACACAGGCCAAATTTTTCCATAGTCTTTGGGTATGTGTGTGAAGGCACAGGTGTTCAGGATTGAGACTGTATAAACTAAACATGTGAAACTCTTGCCAGATAATGGATAATAACAGGAAAAAAGGGAAATGGAATAGTCTTTGTTTTCTCTATGTGACTCTTTAATATTAAAATCTTGCTACTTTGGTTGGCAGGTGGAATGCCATGGTGTGATATATGTCTCATTGCATTGGTGTCTTAACTTCTGTATCTTAGGAATTGAACATTTAAAAGCAAATTCAACAAAACATATGTCCTCAGAATATGTAAAAATTCAGAAGGGAAGCATATTGAACAGTGATTTTTAGAATTCAACTCATTGTACGTGTTTTTAAAATATTATCAGGAGTTACGGCTCTGCTTGTCATCATGACGCAGGTACTTTTTCTCTGGGAAGGAATCCTATAGCAGGTACCTATGGAAAAATCTTATAGGTGAAGTGAGAACTGTATATCTTTGCCACAAATGCTTTTTATTTTAACAACCTCCCCATGATTTTAATGCTACCCAGTTGTGTATTGCTACTTGTAGGTTTGTTGTTTTTTCTTTCCATCGCTTTCCTCCAATGGAGGACTGTAGGATCATTTAGCTCAAAAGGGACCTCAGAAGATCACTCAGTCCAAAATCCTGCTCTGAGGACACTGGTTGTGATGTCAGACCGGGTTCCTTGTGGCTTTAGATGTCTCACATTGGTCTTCCATGCATGGTTTGCAGACGGCAAGATGAGAAGGGAAGGGGAGCATTTTGGGCTGTGTTGGGGGAAAGCATCCAAGGAGAAGAAGGTTATACATGATCTGTGGCAGCCCTTGTTTATGGACCACAGCCTTCTACCTGCAAGTGTGTTAAACTGCCACTCTATGCTGTATTTCCATCATTCCATTAAGCTGATCTAGTAGCAGGCTTCTGTTGAAAGAGGTTCTGACCTGCTTGAAGTTAATTTGGGAGGGGAACGGGGATAGTCCTTGTCGGGGTTGGTTTGCTGATAATCAGCCTGAAGTTGGCAAGTGGCCGGCCTTGCAGCATTTTGGTGGAAACTCCTTTGAGGTGAAATGGTCACCTGCCATTATTTTAGGCAAAAAGAAGTAACAAATAAATACCTCTAGATTTAAGGATTATCATTACTCCCCTGATTCCTTTTGGCCATTACAATCTCGCGTTCCAGGTTCTCTTCAGGCATGGGTGGGCATCCCTTTGGAGGGGGATGAGGCATCTCTTTCTTTCATAGGGTTCTCGTACACCTTTGGCTGTCCACACCATGCCAAGGCATGTCTTGGCACTGACTCTGTGAAATGAAGCCATGGGTCGGTGTTTCGGGCTCTGTTGGTGTTTCTTGTCAGCTTTTTTTAGGGTTTTGTTAAAAGCCTCTTGAAGAGATGGAGCTAGGTCTCCTGCCAATCCCACGGTCCCTCTAGGGAGATGAGTCTTAAGAGCAGAAAGCTGGTGGTGGGCTGGGGATGCCTAGGATACAGGCTGGGGTGCTCTTGGAGCTTTTGAGTTATGACTTTCCATCCTCCACTGGGAACATTGGTAAGGTCTGCTTGGTTGTAACCTCTTGCTGTTGATGTGAGATAAGCATGCAGGAAGGCTTAGCCAGCTGCATCTCATCCAAGCTCTTGTCTCGCACGGCTGCCGAGTTACTGCTTTTTTTACAGCTACGTGCCTGACTTAAAGCAAGACATGGAGGTAGCTCTGCTGTGGTCTTCCTTCATCTCTTCGTTGGGTTCTGGTGTGCATTTTAAGTGTCTCCTTCAGGTTCCAGAGAAGGTTTATGAAATCCCTGTGGCTGGTGAAGGTCCTTAGGAGTAGGCTGGCTGTAGGTGTAGGTTGGTCTAAAGTTGCCTGCATTGAGGGGACGACTGGATCAGGCCCTTTCAACCCTGGTGTCTGCAATGGCTCAAACTGGGTGGCTGTACTGCAGTGCTCAGCTTCTCTTAGAGAAATCATCTTGGTTTCCATCCTCCGTCTCAGGAATTGCTGCAGATATCTGGTAGGACCAGTGGGGAGGACTGCAGTGGTCTGCCCCACTTGGATATTGCATGCGGTAGCAGAGGAAAAATATGTCTTAAAATACACAAATTGTAATGCATGGAAATAGTGCATTTGCTGTGTAGTGGGCTGCTCTTCAATATTTTTACTTCTTGATAGTTAACTATCTGTTTAGGACCCAACAGTGCATACTGAATATGTGAATACTGATTTTTCTCCTGCTTTTATTTTGGTTACCACCTTTATTAATGTAAAAATAGCAAAAATATGTGGGTTTCTATGTCAGATTTGAATCTAACTTGCGGGTCTCTCCATCTTGAATCACTTCTGGTATCCTGCAAAATGACCTTGAAGCAGTGGCAGAATTACGCCTCCTTTGGATACCTGTTTAGGGTCTCTGCTTTTATCCATCAAACACTGGTAATCTGACAGCCTCTGCATTTTTTTTAATCAAAATTCTTATGACTGTCTTCTATTACTTGTAAAGCATGACCTTTAAAAAGGTATATGATCTATCACAGTTGAGTATTAATGAAAGTGGAATGTCCAGTCCATATAGATATATCTTTGAAAAAACTGAGCTTTAAAACCAGCGCAGACTATGAATGTTTTTGATAGCCCGCCAAGAATTCTTTTATTGTATTCGGCATCTACATGGTTGGTTTTGAGGGATAAACTTAAAACAAGTTAACTGAAAATATTTACTTTAGAATACTTCCGTAAATCTACTGTCTTTTCGTACTTGACATAAATACATAGACTGAAATAAAATTCTTAAAACCGTTGACATTTTTACTTTTACAGTACTTGTCTAAGAACTGTTAGGTTGGTTTGTGCTTGTTGGGTGCATAGGATAACGTCCCCTGGGAGGAATTAGTAAATGATTTAATTGTTAAGGAATGTGGTCCCATTAGGCAAAAATAAATAAATAATTGGATATAGTAGATCGTTAGAAACATCACACTCAATTACAACGATGTCAACCAGCTTTTTAAGATTTCAGAATAAGTAGTTTTTGGAAAAGAGAGTTTATGTTGGTAAATAACCCTTTTGGGGGCATCTTTGAGAAATGTAGGTGCAGGAGAGCCGGTCCATGCTCCTTAATTCACCGATTGCTCAGTAAATGGGGTATAATTATGTGGAGTTTTTTTGCTGCTGGTGGTGGTAAGGATGGCTGAACAACAACTGCTCGAAGAAGGGACTCAGACAGACATTGTTTCGAAGCAGAGCCACTGTTTCTTGTGCTTCTTTTCATCAGAAAATAAAGATACAGCCCTGCAGCGGGAAGGGTTTGCTGGAGAGAGGTGCAGTGGACAGGCAACTTGGTCTGGATTTGGGCCACCTCATTTGCAAACCTCTCGATGAGCAACAAGGGCACGAGCTACTCATTTTATCCTTCACGGGAAGACCGTTGCATAAATAATCTGTACAGGCAGGCGCTTGCATTTCAAGTCAGAAGAGCAGGCTCGTTCGCAGTGGCCATCGCCTTGGATAATCTTATCCGGAGGCGCTTCACCGTGCCTGGAAGGTAAGCGAGGAGATAGGAGGACAATGCAGAGCAGAGGTCAGGTTTGAGGTGCCTGCAGCAGATAATGAGGTATCTTAAAACTATTTCTAAACTACGAACAGAGTGAACTACGAAAAAGCAGGTATGATTTTATAAACAAACCCCACCTTTTCTGCTCACTGCGTAACTCCAGTGATTGCCAAGCGCATCTTCACTTGTCAAAGGACGGGATCCATTTCAAAGTGTAATTGCGCTTCTTCAAATACCTCTCTGATTTCACTGTGATCTGCAGTGATTTGATTAAGGAATTTATTAGTATTAATAAATATCAGCAGTTATAGTTCTTCTTGTAAGGCTGAAATGGTACCTCTAAGAAATGCCTTGCCAAGGAAGATGACTGAGCAGCAGTTGCCCATCGCTTGCGTGACCACGTTTGCTGTTGCTCTTCAGAAGAGGCATGGACTCATGTGCATTGCTTAAGACTTAAATCCTTTTTAATTATGGGAGGGGAGCTGCAGGCCTGCCTTCAAACAAATTGTTCCAGAGTTCAGCTGTGTTTTTTCTTTTCCCTCCGTTCATGTGATTTAAATACCAAATAGCCATTGCTATTCAGCTGCCGTGAGCAATACAGTAAATATGGGGCGGGGGAGAAGGGGGAGATAAAAATACATATATATATATAAAATAAATAAAGCACCTCCAGGAAATGGGGTAAGGATAGTGAAATAGAGAAAAAAGTGAGCCCCAAAGTCCATATCTGCGGTATTGAGAATTCATCCTCGCACCTTTTAAAAGTCTTTGCTGGAAAGAAATAAGATCTGGAAACTGAAATGGGGTGGGTGGATTGGGGGGGGACGATGACGGACAGACAGACGGATCTGCCTGAATATTCTCCTGTATTTTGTTCTTGTTTAAGGAACAGGTGAATCTCACCCGCAGCGGGCGCTGAATGGGTTTTTCGCAACAGTAGGGGTTTCCTCCTCTGGTTTACTTCTCTACGGTGCAGCTACTACTGCAGAGCTGCTGCTCGAATGCTGCTTTCATTTTGCTTTTGTCCAGGAAGATGTGAAACTTGAGGAGTAAAAGCTGAATGAGAGAAGTTTTATGCAGGTGGTGTCATCTAGTGAATGGCCCCGCTACGAGATCTCCAGTGCTAAATACAAACATGCATGCAAAACTCATTTGAAGACTCGGTTTAGAAGTAGCTCAATGTTGATATTCGTGATTCGGGCAGTGTGGTGGGGAGATTGCAGTCTTCTCTCTTGCGTTGTGTTTATTTTTAGTAAAAATGAAATCCTTGAGAGAATATCTCTTCTTTCAAGCAAAAAAAAAAAAAAATCTTGACATTAAAACCTGCAGACACAGATTTAAAATGTTTTAGTGCAGTTTTTCAGCGTTATAAGTTATTTTATACTTGAGCATGGACTGTCCTCTGCACCGAGAAAGGTTTCGGTGGTGTTTTTTTTTGTTTTTTTTTTCTTTGGTAGGACTGGATCAACTTTCTTTTCTGTTGTTTAGGTTTTCTGGGAGCATTAATCTACATACTTTTCTTTCAGGTATGCTCTTCAGGGGGTGGAGGGGACAAGTATTCAAAAAACTTGAACAATTTTCCTTAGGTGAAGGATCATTACAGGTTCAGGTGCTGCCCGTATTAGTGAGACTCCCGCCAGCTGCTGTTTGATTTTTCTAAACGTATAAACGTCAAAATTCCTGACCATTATGGAAGTATGTGTATTTCTGTGCTTCGGGGAGCTGTAGCTCTGAAATGCCAGGATAATTTTTAGCAAATGGATGCTGATGGGTTTGAAGACAAGACCTTCAGTCTCAGTTAATTAATCAAAAAATGCAACCATTTTGGTTTCTAAGCTCCATGCAACAAAAAAGTGTGGTGGGGTGCAAAATAATTGTAAAGCTGCAAAGTCAAGTGTGAAAGTTGAGCAGAAAATAGTGAGTTAGGGACTTGGTGCACGTCAATATCGTGCTTTGTAGACCTCAGGGTGCTTCTCCTGGTGGCTACCCTCTTCAGGAACAGCCTTTTGAGATGGATGCTCTGGGACCTTAGAGATGGGAGAAGCGAGGTGGAAGGAAATGAAGCTCAAAACTGACAAAAAAAAAATCTTCTGGTTTAGTTTTTGGTTTGTTGCCTTAGACTGTATTATTGTCCTTATGTGAAGACCAAGACAGAAGGTGCCATGGTGGCATGGAGGAGGTGGGTTAGGCCAGGTTAGACCTGCAGGTTTTGACATCACCATGTGTTTTTTCTGGCATCCCTGAGGACTTGTTGCTTGGTTCTGCACCTTCCAGTGCTCAGCAGCTCTGCAAACCCAAACCTAAACTGGTTTTGGGTTTATTTGTTGGTGTTTTTTTTGTTGTTGTTGACGTTTTGTGTTTTTTTTTTTTTCTTTGTTTTGTTTTCTTTTTTTCCCCAAGTACCTAAAAATAACCACAATTCTGGTCACCTGGTAGGACTCATAGCCTATTGTAGAAGCAAGTAGGGATGTAAATTTTCATTGGTGGCATTTGCTTGCTGATAAGACTATGTTTTGGTTTGTTTTTTTAAATGTATTTCTTTTCCCCATTCTCTAAATGCCTTCCAATTTCTCAAGAAACAAGGTGTGGGTCCTTCTGGTGCCGTAGCGCAGAACTGAATTATTCTTTGTTTCACGTATGCTGAGATATGCAGCAATGCAAGTCCCACCTCGGTGAGTTTAGCGTGGACAGCTCTGCAACTGTGTATTATTTTGAGGAAAAGAAATATTTTCGTTCCTGTTACAAAGTGTGCGCGAGGGTTTGGTGTTGCAGGTGAAATTTCCGATTGGGTTAGTTGCATCAGGCACTATAATGTGCCTGAAACTGTTTGTGGTTTGTTTTTGTTTTTTTTTTTAAAAAAAACTTTATTTTTGTCCTGAAGCAGTTAATGCTGCAGCGTATGTTGATTTTGGGGCAAAAACAATACGGAGGCAGTTGCTGTGGTCTGCAGGGTGTGGCTCGGAAAGGTCTTGTTTCTGATTCCCTTTGCTGGGCTGAGCTGGGAAGGGCTAATTATAGAGACAAACTGGGGAAGGAAGAGAACGGGGTCAATTAGAGCATCCAGCACAGTTTCCTTTAAATTAGTGGTTGGGCCGGATAGATTAAAAAAAAAAAAAACAACAACAACAACAAAAAAAAAAAACCCAAAACAAACCAAAAAACAACCAACAACCCAAACCCCCCAAAAAACAATAAAGAAGAATGGAGTGAGATTTCAAATGCTCTGACGTGGAGCAAGGTCAGCAGCTACAGTAGATGTTTTTCAGTTTTGGTTTGATTTAAGTAAAGAACATGTTGAATTAGTAGTTTTATTACCTGAATTGCCAAATTGAACTGAAAAGACAGAGGAGATATTACTATTGATTTTCCTCTTTGATATGTTTTTGAATAGTATAAGAGTTTGTGGTACTTAATGAAGCAAAGAAACGCCTTGCGTGTCCCCCCCCCCCCCCCCAACCATTGAGTAAAATGGTTTTTCTGTGAAAAAGGAACTGTACAATAATTGTAAGTTGTTTGCACTCAAGACGTTATATTATAATAAAAAGACTACTTTGACCCCTACGTCTTATGTAAATATAAAATGGCTTGACTTCGGATGTGTTTTATCTGTAGCTGGAGAGCAAACTGGGGCTAAACTTTATCTTAAGGCTGTCTTATGGGTTTAAAAGTTGTTGGTTGTTTTTTTTTTTTTCCTGGATTTGTATATGAACTAACTCGGATTAGAGGACAGAGTATTTAAAAAGGTAATGCAAAAGCAGTACGAGCTCCGCAGGTGTGGAAAGCAATAAACGCCTGTGCCAACTGGAATTCATGCAAGTCAGTAAAAAATCCCAAACCTTTTATGGTGCTCTTACCAGATGATCCTTTCAGTCCCTTAGCAGTCCCTTGTCTCAGTTGTTCTCCTTTTAGGAAAAAAAGCCTTGGTTGGCAGACCCCCCCCGTTTCTGCCGTGTATTTTTGCTTCTCCTTTGCCGGACCGCCTGCCTGGCAGCATGCAATTACCGAGAATTGCTGTGCAGAAATGGAGATGGCAGAGCAGGGAGAAAATTCCGAGTTTCATCTGTGCTTTTCAATCCAGATTGGCAAGTTCTTTCTGCCGGTGGCGTGACTCATCCCGGGCTTCCTCGCTGGAGGCCACTTCTGGCAGGGCATCAAAGGAGCAGCCCGTGCTTTCAAACCAGAGCTGAACCAGGACCTTCCTTGAGTGAAGGCTGTTTTTCTGGTCTTGGGATCTCTCGTTGTGCGGAAGATGGAGAGGTGCGTCCAAATCTTAAGGGAATTTGTGATAAACTCGATTAATTTATCCTGAGGGTGAGGAAAGGTTTCTTCTTGTTGGTTTGAGCAAGACGTGCTTGTCCAGAGGGTCTTGCCCAGCTGGGGATCAATGATACAACTAACAGAACAATTTTTACACTTTTTAGTTTCTTTTCTAGAGCTGGTATGTAGGGTTTTAGTGTGTCAGTTAGGAAATTCTTGGGCTTGGAAGGGAATTTGAAGTTCTATATTTCTTCAGGGTATAGGTAGAGGTGTGCTTTGCTCAGGGCTGTGATGCCAGCAGAGACTCCTGCCCTCCTCTCCTTTGTTCTCCTGCTAAAACTAACAATATAAATGCTTCTCCCTTGTTTTTTGTTAAATCATCTTTGGAAGGGTAATTTTTTTCATAAGCGTATTTACTTGGAGCAAGGAGTGCGAGCAGTTCCACCAGGAGGAGTTTAGGATGGTGCTTCCAGCAGGGAAAGACACAGCTGGACCTAGGAGAGGACATCGATCTGCAGCATATGTCACCAGTGACTTGATGCAAGAACCTCCTTGTTGTCAGCTCTACCCTTGTTTTTAAGGATTTTTTTCAACTGAAGTGCATTGTCAATGTTTTGTAGGTTTTTTTATATTATTTTATAAATGGTTTACAGTATTATATAGTATTTTTAGGCTTATTCTACTCGTTTGTTGTATTGCCTGTGTGCCCTAGTTACAGCCCCGGGTCTCTGGCAGAAGTTGCAAACAACTGCATTATTTGAGATGGATACATAGGGTCTACCAAGGAGGGTGACAAAAAACTGTAGGTTAACGTGGGGTCTTGGCACACCTACAGCCTTGGCTGTGGGGTATTTCTGTTCTGTAGGTGTCATGTAAGGGAGAGAAAAGCTTGAGGGAATATGAAAATGATGTATAAATATTTAGAGGCTGCCTCTTTCAAACGTGTGATGAGAGAGTCTTGGAAAACCATGAAAGTGGTATTTGTTTCTTTTTTTTTTTTTTTTTTCCTTAACGGGCTGGAAATGGAGATTGGCATCCTGAGCTGGCAGAGGAGTCAACCTCTTGATAGTGATCTTAAGTTATATACGAAAAAGAGCCTTAGAGGTACAGATAAAAAAGGCAAAGTTAATTCAGTAAGGATGTGTTAGGATGCAAGAGAAGAGCAACGCGGTCGTATAAAAATAATGATTTTTGCTGCAACGTCCTGGCAGGCTGGGGCAGGGTAAGGTTGCCTTTCCCCTGGTCAGAGGGAAGCTGCTCCACCAGCTCAGATAAGTGCCCGAGAAGGGAGTTTTACCTTTTTTTTTTTTTTTTTTTTTTTCTGTCTCTGTTGGATTCAGCCCCCTCAAATTTTATTTAGACAGTGACATTTTAAATACCGTATCACTCTGGGTCCTCTGTTGCTGCCACATCGCATACACGTTTCTCTCCTTCGCCCACCTCTTGGTTATTTCATGTGCATGACAGTCTGCAGTGCAGAGCTGTTATGGTTTTTGTATCACCTCCTTATTCTGCATCTATATTGTGCAATCCCTGGAGTTTTGGAGGGCTGCTGTAACACTTGTAAGTACATTTAAGCATTTTTTCTTATGTTTTTCAGCTGGTGTTAATGCACCAGTCTGTGCATTCCCACCTCTCTTTGTTGCACAACGTTTTGTGACAATTCAGGACATTTTGAAAACCAAAGTTCCTACTTCTTTTTTTGCAAAGTCATCAAAGCTTCACATTTTTAGTTCGGATTGTTTCCTGCAGAGCACAGAGTTGATTTTTCTCATGGCTCTGATCTGTCAGCACAACTGTTGAGCAACTGAAATTTCACTGCACTGCTGAGTTCTTTTTGGCTATTCGGTTTTTAAATTAGTCCTTTTGGTGAGAACACCTGATTGCAAGGTATTGTGGTCTGCGAGGTGCTCGATATATCTTAAACTAAGTCGTCTCTATTTCAAATTAAGATTTTACATGGTCACCTTTAGGTAGTTACATGTGAAAACTGTACCGGAGTGTGGAAAGTGGTTTTCTATGCTGGAGAAGGTAATTCTTTGTTAGGTCTGTCTTCATGATTTTGATAGTCTTATTTAATTTTGCATGGGTTTAGATTTCTGATCATGCTCAGTGCTGCAAATGATCTAATTTTTTTTTTTTTCCCCTTCTACAGCATGCTTAGCCTAGTCACGATGCTATACCCAGCTTTAATTTTCTGTTTCCTATGATTCTCGGTTAACCCTCTTTTCAGGAAATTAGTGGCTTCCTGCAAACTATTTGTAGTTGCTGTTGGCCAAGAGAAGCAAGGTGATGTCTATGCAATGAAATATGATGAAGCTTTTGGGAAGATTAGTTTGGAGGTACTGGGGTGTTTGGGGTTGGGTGTGTTTTTTTTGTTTGTTTTTTTTTTTTTTTTTTTTTAAATTCACTTCAGGCGTTGTCGAGGTGAAAACCCACAGCAGCGGCACTTGCATTAATCTTATTTACTGGTGTTTGAAGAATATATGATGCTATTGTCTGTTCCTTCATACGTGAAATCTAATCTCTGTTTGAATTAGCCTTTGTAATAAGGCTCCCGCTTGATAAGAGAGTAGACAAATATTAGGACGTTGCCACCAAGAGCTTTATCCTGCACCGAGATAAAGCGGTTGAGCTTGAACGTAGGTTATTTATGCACAGAAAACAAACTTATCAGCATTCCTGAATTACCCCTGTTGCAAAGAGTGGCCGCTCCTGCCCCCGAACAAAGCCGGATTTAGCTAGCTGACTTCTTCCCTATCACAGCAATAAAATATTCTCCCATTTTTCCACACGGAAGGTATTTCTGGTGCTGCCTACGGCATGAACGCAGAAAATGCATAAAGAATCTGGTGTCTGTGGGCAGCTCCCGCGTCAGCCCAGGGCTTCCAGTGCCGCGGCTGAAATATGTGCAGCCTGTTCCTTCGGTGCCTACACAGTCCGGCGACCTGGCGAGGAGGAGGAGGATGACGGGGCAAGAAGCAGATTGTTGCCATTGCAAATAAAACCATTCCTCTGTCCTGCTCCGGAGCGGAGGGATCCCGGAGGTCGAACATCTTCTGCCGTGGAATGTAACGAGCGAGTCGAGCTGCACCGAGCCTCAGAACTTGAGCAAGACATGGTATTGGTGTCAGAAGGTGGCTGGTGGTGTAGGGTTGGTGACTGTTACTTATTTACTTCTGTTCAGGCATGGCAAGTGTAGGCACAAGGGAAAATAAAAATCATGTTAAATTAGGTACTTCTAAAGTGCCTTTATGACTTTACAGGGTGCTGGCGGTGGTGATGTGGATTTTTTGGCTTTTTTGGGGGGAAAGTGGGGAGAGAAAATTGCTTCCAGAGGTGATCCTGCAGCTGATAAGAAAGGTAGCACTAGGGTAGAGATGGCAGTCATTAGAGACAGAGGATGGTTTTTTTTCTGTCCTTATGCAAAATTCTTGTTGCAGGGGTATCCTTTGTGAAATAACACCAGGACACCCCTTGGAAAGCACCTCCTTGTTGGTTCTTGTAAACCATAGCAAGCCAGCCCATGAAATGGCCATGCTGAAGATGAAATTAAGCTGAAAAAACCTTTGAAATTTTTCATCATGTTATGGGAGATGAAGTAAACCATTCTCACTTCATCATACTTCTATGTAAACTCATTAGCTAACTTTCTCTGCTTTATATTTCTCCTAATTCATATTTTAAATGCCTTAATGCCATCATTTGGTGGCTTTGATATTCATCTGATTTATTTGTTCTTTGCGTTGGCAAATAATGGTGCTTCGATTTGCTGTGGTTGTGGTGCAGAGCGAAGGGACCTGCAAAACCTCGGGGACGTAAGGGGGTACCGAAAGAGATGGGAGTGGAATATAGCAGACTGCAGTTGACAAAATCAGTAACCAGATCAGTGTGTTGGAGTCAAGTTGCATGATATACAAAGTAGTCATCTACTAAAGTAATTTCAGTGGAGGTAATTCAAAATTCAACTTGAACAGGTCATAAAATATCCATACATTAATTTTGAAGCTTCTGTGTGTCTGGGTCTTGCTTGGTTTTCCTCTCATTCGTGCTCTTGCGGACACTTGCCAGCAGATCTCATGGGGTTTAAACTTCCTAACATCATCTGATTGGTCTTGGTCTAGTAATCTTCTGCCTGTGTCATCTACCTTAAAACTGAACCGGTGACCAGAGTCCTCAGGCATGGAGAAGACAGACAAGCTGATGCATGTGTTACTTTGGAAATTTCCCCAAACCTCTGCATCTCTTGCTTTGTAGGCCTCTCAGCTTAATGGGATTTCTGGTGGTTGGTGTGATGGGCCTCCACTTGGCTTATTTGGAGGGAGTCAACCCCTTTTCTACCTGCCTGATCCAAAGCCAGAGTCATGCTATGGACATGTTCAGGCAGAGTTTTGGCCAGTTGCTTTTACTGTTGGCACATCAAATGTAAAACAATACTTGCCATCCCTAGAAATGTTTTCAGTTGACTAGTTGACTGGCTCCATGGTAAGCCCACCTCAAGTTTGACTTTCCTCATTTCCAATCACAGAAAGCAGTGACCGGATGACCTCAGGGAAGGAGCATAGCAGAGGATGTTACCTCCTCTGCAGGAACGTGCTGTCCCCCTTGCTGTAGTTGGCTTGATCCAGTGCTTCTCATCTGCTTTAGTGAAAAAACAGCTGGTTTAACTTTTTCTAGTGAAGATGGACACTTTTTCACCCAAAAAACCCCAAAGCTGGCAAGCTAGTAAGAGTCAACCCAGAATGAGATGTCATCCATTGCATACTCACATGCAGGGCTGTGGCAAGGACCTGCTGGGATCCAGATTATTTGTTCATAAAAAAAAAATATTAGAAGCGTGTCTTCCATGGCTGCTCATTGAAGAAGCCTTTTTTTGATTTATGTTCTTGCATCTTTTGCATCTGAGATGAAAACCAGCATGGCTAAATGATGAGGTTCAGGGTAATACGAGCCAAACAGATGCACTTCAGAAAATGAAATTTCAATCTTGGGTTTACTTAGCTCATTTCCTAGTGTCATTACATTATCCGGATGATGAATGTGCTTTAGTTGTGCGATCCTACACTGAATATATTTTTAAACATTTTTTTCACGCTCCCTTCTGTTGATCTCATCACATAGCCAAGTTAATAGATTTGAGGCAGTTTGATTTCCATACCATATGTTCTCTAAGGCGTTTTGGGGGGATAATTATGCTTATATATTTTACTTTACCATATGATGCCAGTATGTACTCTGTTTTTCAGGTAACAGAGGTAGGCATGCGTGTTCTCAGAGGAGCTCTGAGGTGACTTGTGTTTTCTGAAGGTGCCATCTCCCATTGTCTTTTAGAGGAGCCAGGAAGGATGACACCTTGGATGTGAGGACAAGGAGATCATGCAGTCACTCTGGAAGTGTTTATTAGACTTATTTAACCCCCTCAGCCTGCTAGTGGGGTGTTTCCTTGAAGAGCAGCTTCTAAACCAGTATTTCTATAACGTTGGTTATTGGGGAAGGTAGGAGCTCATGCCGTAGCTCTAAGTATTACAGTGAATTTAAAGGATCGAGGCAAAGCGGGACCTTTCCTGCTTAAATCACCATAGCTAACTGTAAATGCAAATTAGCAAACTGAATTATGTACTCGGAGAAAGCCCAATCTCTTTTGGGAAGGATATGGCTTTTTTTTCCTATCTAACAAATTGTGATGGGTGCCTGAAGAATAAACTCTGCTGCAATTACAAGCTGCTGCTGAGGCTTCATTAATTTACCTAAATCGCTGGAGCAGTGTATTGAAGTTGACAAATTTAACAGCATCTGGATGGTACTAAGCACATGGAAACTTTCTTTCTTTGAACAAATATAGTAGTTTGTTTAAGGTGGTTTGTTTTAGAGGTGAACAGGTTGTCCTTAGAATAAAGGTGTGACTAAAGTTTGGAGGAAAAAATATTTGGTTGCATTATTTGGTAATTTAGGCTGGCAAATTTTCTCTTCCTTGCGGGTTTGTTTTTTTATATATGATTTTTCTATGATGAATGGAGCCTGACAGAATTGAAACAGAATGCCAGTTTGGAGTTTTTTATTGTTTAGAGAAGTTGGTATTTGCTCAGTTAAACTTTTAACTTGACAAAATATTGCAGAGAGGATGCTTATTTTCCCATAGCAGACTTATTTTTACTGCTTTGGTTGAAATTAATGTCCTTTAATATAAATGCTGAAGTTATGGTCCTAGTAGAGAAGAAATCTTGAAACGTTATGAATATACAGCTGCTAATAACTGGTGTTAGAAAGTAAATAGAGCAATTAAAGAGAGATTGGTATATAATCACTGGGACCGACTTTATTCTGTCAAATCCATTGCTGTATTTTAGGTTATTGAAGCAGGAACCTCTACCCAGTTGGTATCAGGACTGTGGCTGGGATCTAAGTGATACAGGGATAAAGGTGATAAGGGAAACTGTCAAGGAGGAATGTGAATGGGTTAGTTTATAAAATCGGGGAATCCCTTTAGTGGTAGCGGTTTGGAAGATGGAGATGCAGGAGGTACTTTCCTCATGAAAATCAAGAGAGCCTGGGGTGACAGCTGGTGGCGGAGGAATCCCAAACCAGCAGGTTATGGAGTAAAAAAAAAGTCCCCAAAGCTCTGTTTTAGAGAAATATGTTTAAAAAAAGGCAACAACAAAAAGCTCACATTCTTGTAAAAACTCTCTTTCAATCTCAGTTCTTTAAAGGTTAGGGTTAAGGATGCTTGTTTAAGTCAATTGCTGATGAGTTTCACCACAGACTTGATTGGAAAGGTTCAAGGAAAGTGGAAAATCCATGAGGCTCAATGTAAAGTTGATGAGGACAACCAAGATTACAACAAATGGGTTCCCATGTGTCTGTCAGACCCAAATACTAACAGCTGAAAAAACATCGATGCCCTTAAATGTCCATGAAACTTTAGATTACTTTCTGTCTGCAGCCAAGATATAGATAACCAGCTTCAGATTATCATCTTTAAGATGCATTTTTCTGTAGAAAGTGAGTTTTGGGCTGAGGACGAAAAGAGAGGAAACAGGTTTTCTATCCTGAAAAGCCATACAAATCTCAAGTTTCTGATCTAAATCGTGGCCTGTGATTCCTGTGCATGTGATATACATGGACTTGATATATCAGGGACAGCATTTTTTAGGGGGGACACATGAGGACGGGACTGTTACGAACAGAAAGAACTTTTCGTATCATCTTATCTCTCTCTGTCAAAAAAAAATACAGTGTGTAAATGTCAGTGACAGTAAAGAAATAAGGAGATCTATTTCGGTCCTCTCTGAACAGTGCCCGTTGATTAGCAATAACTTGGCATTCATCCAGTCAGCTGAGTCCTAAAAACCTTTCTGTGCGAGATCAATGTATCTCATAATTTCCTTTTTGGTGCATTTTTAATTTTTCCTTAGTGTATTTTTAAATTTGCAGGAGTGACACAGCTACACCTTTTTCTGACCGCGTTCGTGCTGGCAGCTAATCTTGGGAGCTCTTAGTGCGTCGGACAAGTGCGGTGTCTTCATGTGCCTGATGAGAACTGAGAGGTAGCATCTGCTCCGGGATGGACCCGTTATCGCTGCAGGGTGATGGTAGAGAGGACGGCTTGTTGTACGTCATGGCCCAGGGCAGCTGCCTGTTGAGGCCAGTGCCGCTGTCCTAACGTTTCTAATTGTGCTAGTGAAATGGAGTGCAAATAACTGCAAAAACCAATAGGTTAAATCTTCTGATTTTTTTTTTTATTATTATTTTATTTTATTGCTGGACCTTCTCTTCATCCCCGCCCCCCTCCCCTTTCATAATGACCTTGCTTTGCCTCCAGCAAGAAAATTGAACTAATTTTGTTGACTTGTCTTTTTAAATACTCGTTATTGGATTTACCTGACCTCTTTTTCTGATGTGGAGAGTTGCACTGGCCTTGTGCCAGCTGAATAATTCGTAGTAATCTGAACATGTTCGGTTAAAATCCTTTATGGTCCCCCCTTCTGCTTTAAATAAAACAATTTTCATGAAACCTCTAGGTATGATGATTTAGTTGGGCGGATGAGCATTTTGAAATAAATCCTTTAAGTATGAAAAAGATAGAAAAGATGCAGGCACAAGACTGAAAAAATTTCAGCTGAAATATTTGCAATGTTACTGAATATTAATAAAAAAATTAATAACTTGAGAAAAGTAAATGGTGTCACTTTTTTAGGTGGGATCTTGGAAGGTGTTTTTTGCATTGAGGTCTGGTGCTTTAGGGAGAGGCTTGTGATTTTACATCATATTTTAAAGTGGCAAGAAGTATGGTTTCTCTTTTATGACTGCTGTTTGATTCCTGAAAATCAGGTTCTAGTATCAGGGAAAATGCCGTATATTTTCTAGGTGATGATGTTCTTGTGAAAAACCAGTTAGATCTGGATATCGTGGAGTGCCTGTAGTTCCCATCTCAGTTGTCCTTCATGTAAGTAAAAGGTGGAAATGAAACCAGCTGTGTTATCTGAGCCTCTTCGACTATAATCAGCATTGCATTTCAGTTTCTTCAGATAACACACGTCCGACCTTGGCTGCGTCCTGTCCCCTTCCAAGGACAGGGATGCCGGGCTGGTGGTGTGTTCTCTCTTAAATACAGGTCCTGCTCTGCGTCCGCTCCAGGGTGCGAGGCTGGGGAGGGTATGCCGGGATGGAGAGATGCACAGTGGTCCTTGCTTGGTTTTGGGTGGACTCATGGTCTTAGCAAAGCCTACTGTGCGCTCGCGCTTCTCATTGCTCTGCACTGGTGTTCAATATACCTGATATAACATTAAGAGTTAGGGCACTGTTTTGGAAACTGTGGTCCGCTTGTGGAGATAATCTGTTTATAGGGGTCGGATCAAATGAAAGGTCCCCTACAGAAACAGGTCAATGCTAAGAGGACCTTGCTTGCTGTAACAAGCCCTTCTCCTAGGACATTTGGAGATAGAAAACAAGGCCTAAAAACCATTTCAAGCTTATGGGAGCTACTTGGTTGCTCTCTAATTTAAAAGTCATAATAATAAGTAAAAGCAAAAAGCTTCAAGAAACTTAGGGATTATGTTTATAATGAATTCTTCACTGCAGATTTGTTAAATGCAGGAGTGTCTTTTTCTGTTACTGATGGTATCTTTATAGTAGCAAAGCAAGTATCTAAAATACACTGCTAATATTCTTTAGAAAAGAAGAGGCTTAAAACCCATATGTACTGCAGGTTTTGGAGGGATGTCTGTATTTCATCTCCTGTGTCAAGTAGAATTGATGGTGTTCTGTACTGAGATATGGAGATCGCTGTATGTTTTGTGGGGAAGAGGCACCTCTGGTTCCCCTTGAACGTGGTAAAGAAAAATTGGAAGAGGCAGGTCGGCATGTGGTGGAAAGTAAAAGGTGATTTGGCCTGATGACTTTCTCTGGGAATCACCCTGCGATTGAAGCTAACAGTCCTTTGAATAATTAGAAGAATCATCTTAGAAATGTTCAAACCCAAAATATCCTAGGGGAGGCTTTAGATTTATAGGAGGTTTCAAAGAAAACGAATACACGCAGTGGAAGGGAGGTTTTTCTCGTATTGCATTTGGTACCCTATGTCAGGATAAGTGTGATTATCCGCTGACTGCAATTAGGGCAAACGCTGTCACCGGAGCTGCTTTGTGAGCTGCCCTGCGGTATATGCACGAACAGATGTTGAAGAAACAGCTTTGCAGACCTGGCTTAAATTTCTCCCCATGATGTTTCTACTTCGGATGTGGAATTATCTTTGAGATGTTTAATACTTTGCTGCTGCAATCTCTGTCATCTAATTTCTTAAACTGTCTGAGGATGCTTGACCTCTATGGGTGCAGACTGCCTGAGCTGTGTGCTGGAGGACCATTTGTTTTCCATTTGTTTTAATCTTTCCTTTTTGAAGATGGACCAGATCAAAATTTCTTTTTCATAGCGGTGCTCTATCCTAATGAAAAATCATACCTGCCAATGGAAAAAAAAAGTGGGAAGCTCACCCCCCACCTCTTATTCTGGATGGAAAAATAGTCCTTCTAAAGACAAGGGAGGACATGTGGAAGTACAAGGCACTCTGGACGGAAGAGAAAAAGCAAATACATTGTGCTAGTTTGGATTGAATGTGCTCGGTTTTAATTTGTGCCTGCTGAAGCATTGAAATCATTCCACTGCCAGTCTTCTGAATATTTCTATTTTTGATGCTTGATCTCCAAAGAAACCAGATCTCCAACCTCCAGACGAGATGGGTTTTTTTCAGAGAATATAATGAGATTCAGGCTGTTATCTCGATTGGCTTAATTCTTACTTTATTGGACTAATATAGTGATTTAAAAAAAAAAAATATGTTCCAGAATGTGCTTTTGAATTTTATTTGCTCAACAGCTACATTCCTCTGCTACCTTATTTTGTGTCAAGCTCTAGCTTGACCAGTTAAGGTGGAAGCTGTTACCCAAGTGCAAGAATGAAATTGTGATCCGAACTGCTATGTTGCTCTAGCTTTTGCCCAAAGCTGGGAAGATTCAAACAAAATGCAAAGTCCATGTATGTCTTTGCCCCCCGTGACATCTTATTCCTTGCCTGTAGGTGCTGCTTGTCCTGCTTCGTGTTGGGTGGCTGTATGGCATTACCCGCTTGCCAGATTTGGAAATCAGGCTGCTTTCTACCTAATACTTATCGGTGATGTACAGCTAGCAAAAGGTGTATGAACCCCCATAAACCAGCTTTAAATAACCCAGAGAATAGCAGAGCTGCCCAAAAATACGTGGTTATTACAGAAGTGTGCTGCGTCACAGCATCTGCTGTAGATCCTTGATCGTTTACTGCTTGTTTAATTTTAAAAATCTGAATTATGGCATCCCTAATGGATGCATTGATTCCCTGGCACCAGTCACCAAATGTCACTGAATTTCTGCAGGCTGTGATCAGCGTATCTGCTCCATCAAGAAAAGCAATAACTTGATAACCTTAAGGAGAAGCTGACTGTAGCTCTACCAGGGCTTGTAGTTCCCATAGACCTGTTAAAAGGTCCAGTCCCCACTGGTCAACGTTTGTCTTTTATGCATGTTGTGTTTGGATGCTCACACTGATCTCTCGCTGGCCATCGCTAGCACCGTGCCTGTGAAAACAAACGGCGTACCCTTGTAGGAAGTTTTCCTTTTGCTGCTATTTTTTTCTTTTTTTTTAAGAAAGTGATCTTTTCTATGATATTCCAATGTTTGTTTTAACTGAGCAAATAAAAAGTAGGTCTTGGTAAGAGTACCTCCCGTCTTGCAGAAGATAGCAACCTAGTTAGTTAGTTAATTAGTGTCTCACATCCAGTTTTTTTTTTCAAAATGCAGCTTGACTTCCTTCTGTATTTTTGCTCCTAGATGAGCAGTGGAGGTGGAAACTTTTTCCACATTGCCATACCGTGCCTCTGTTTATTAAAAGGATCTCTAATTCCCCAAAATAACGTCATCCCCATGGTCCATCCTGTTCTTGCCTTCTCTGTTAAAGATGTTGAGAGTGATGCCAGGATAGCATTAGTTTTCTTACTCCTTCAAATGAAATCCACAGCTTATTTTGGGTATATCATGAACAATTAAAGTAGTTGTCGATTGCAGCTCTGTGTCCTCGTGAGAGCTGCAGCTACAGAATTCAGAAACAAAAATTTGGGAAAAAAACAAGATTTGCATAAGAAGTTTTGCCCCTGTTAGCCATAAGTGGACAAAAGAACAAGCTGCGGTGTGGAGATCCGTGCTAAAAGTACTAGCTGTGCTAACAGTGGTGGAATATCTAATATATAATATAGGTGGTTTTTTAAACAAGTTGTCCCTTCAGTTTTAAAATATCAATACCAATTAGTGAAACAGCTGCCTTGAAATACTTCAATGACATGCATTATTAAATATTTGGATCGTTTCCCCCTTTGTTTTTTTGTGCTTTTCTTTTTGATATTCATGTTTTCAAAGAACTACAAAGCTTGTGTTTTCAGGTAGCTGACAATAACTATTTTTAGTGAAGCTGTCATCTATAATTCAAGGGATTATTCAGTACTTCTTGGATTGTAAGAAGGCTTTTGTTTTTGGTTTCATGTCCTGATACATTCAGAGCACTCTTCTTTGAGTTTAAAAGCCACTCTTGTGTTGCGGCACTTGCCTGACAGCTTAATTTTGAGATTGAATATATTCTTTTGTGGTTAGTTTAAATGCAGCATCCTATTTGTGCCCTTGCTTGTAAATTATCATAATCTATGGGATGAATATTTTTTATAAATATGGCCTTTAGAGGAAAAAAACAATTTTTTTTTTTTTTTTTTCATAAACCAAGTTGCTGGAAGTCTTGCTTAAAATATGACTCATTCTGTTTGGTGTTTGTTTTATTTGTTTGGGTTTTTTTTTTTTTGGTAAGGTAACTAAGCAGATCTGGCAGTACAGTTTTAATATTCTTTTCTCTTTTGTCTTTGGTGGCACATTTCTGAATGCTTTAAGATCCATTCTTTGTGCTAGCTAGGCTATCTATAGAGCGTATAGGTTGCTACCAGCTATGCATTGACTTGCAGTCTGTGGATAACGGGATCGGGTACCCAGCACCTGCATGGACTGGGGAGCAGAAGGATGCTTTCAGGTTGGTGCAACAAGCTTTTGTGTAGTTCTGCACTGAAAAGAAACGCTAATTTTGTGGGATTAAGTGCTTAGTTTAAAGAGTGGAAGCTACCTGCATGGTCTGGCTGTACAGATCAAATTTCTACAATAGTTAAGTGATGCACTAAGCTGTTTCAGACGCTGAACTTCAAGAGGAGACGGGTAACACATGGCATCATCTCCTACTTAATATGAACATAAATCTAGTCATGAGCAGCTGCTTTTTTTTTTTTTTTTTCCAGCGAGGCTGCAGTTATTGCTGCTGAGGGCTGACTTTCATTTATTGCAGCAAAGATGATTCTCTTTGGGGAAATGATTTCATCTGCAGACGGAAAACGGGAAGGAGGTGCAAGCAGAAGTGACAAACCGGAGGACAAAACTTGCCTGCAATTTGCAGTTAGTTGAAGGTCTCCTTCATTTAAAAAGAATTTTAAAAGAACAAGGATGGGCTTGTGTGGAAGCCTTGGCAATTTCTGTTTCAGAAATAAGAGTTATAGCAGAAGAAACCACATCTGGCAGACGCCAGCAGCTGCAGGGGTAGGTGCACATGGTACTATAAGAATATGGACTTCCAAAATGATTCCCCTTCAGACGCTTGAGGAAAGCTGAATTGTAGTGTCGCTTAAAGAATACGAGAGCAGAAAAATTGGAGCATTAGCTATTTCAACTCTCATTCATGAAAAGGTATGCTTTACCTAAAATGTTAAAAAATGGTATTTGGCTTCTGACCAGGCAGAGTTGCTTTTTATCATTCATTTTAGTCCTGAGGAGTATATATCCTATCAGAGGAAAGTTGGAAACATCTTTTTGGCAGAAAAGTAATCTTAGGGTTTTGAGCTGATGGGTCGCCGGGAGCAGGCAGGTAATAATTTTTGTGAAATTTCATAAGTTTGCGTTGGGACACTGGAAAATCTTATTTGAAGCGAATTGTGCCAAAAAGAGTTTTCTGTGAGAAAGCTTTAAAATCATCCTTTTCTTGCTATCAGTTGCTGTCCATAATCCTCCATAAAATGAGGAAAGAGAGAACATCAGTATCAACATTATCATATCTTCTCCTAGCACTACTGCACTTAGATTTGACTTTTTACCTAAGCTGTATTAACTTCTTCCAGACAACTTCAAAGATCTTAAGTCTACAGGAAAAACATCTGAAATGATCAAGGTATTATTTGACCCAGTATTAAAAAATAATATGACATTCAGTTATGTGAATTGTCCTTAATATTTTGGGGGGGGCTGGGGGGGGGTGACGGGGGGGGACGGGGACGACACAGCACAGGTATTGTCATTTCCAGAGGTGTAATGTTTATTTTGGTGCGTGCGTGGGCTCCTCAATAAGCAAGGCTCAGAAGTGTTGGTTTGCCTTGGGTTGTGCTTGAAGTGGGTTGAGTTTCCCGAGGAAGGAGACCTCTGCACTGAAGATCTGCTGGACAACATGGTCCTCTAACCCAATAAGATCCTTTCATAAAGATCAATATACTTATATATTGATACATATCAGTATATCAATATATATCAGTATATATATATAAGTATATATTGATATATATTGATATATCAGTGTTCAAAATAATCTTACATTATGATGAAATTGCAATGTGAGAAATTATTTCTTGATGATAGCATATAAAAATGTAACCAAAAGCTGCCATTTATTTCCCCTGTCTTTGGAAAATTTCAAATGCAGCGATACGGTGGCATTTAGGTGCCAGCGTAATATATTTGTGTAATACTTATTGCTTCTGGAAAGGCAAGTATCTTTTTGCTCAGCTATTATTTCAAGTGTGATGCTTGTTGAAGCTGTAAGTGGTACTAGAGTGCCGCGCTGCATCCTTTAACGTGCATCCTTTTTGGCACAGCAGTAGTTGGGTTTCTCCAGCTGCAGGGCTGGATTAGAGGGGAAGGGTGCCTTTATGTCCCCGGGTTTTGTTCTCTGAAGCTCTTGAGCTCTTCTAGGATAGAAATGTCTTGTCCTTAACATCAGTGTAATTCCTGGGCTCTGAAAAAGGTATTTTCTGCATCTATTTTGGGGCTGGCGAGATGCTCCTCGCTGTGAACTCCTGTAGTCATTGAGAGTGTCTCTCTGCTCTAACATTTCATATCCTTCATTTTTAACAGGTTCAAAAAGATTTTTATTGTAAACACTGATTCATTTTTTTTATTTTTTTTTAGGCTCTATATGTGAAAGTTTTGGCTGCAAACAAAAATATAAATAGCTAGGCATGTGTTTCGTGAGATAATAGGAAGATCTTGTGCCCATTTACGGTTTCTACAGCTGTCTCCCTGCTAGCTGGCTCTTCTCCATGCTTGTATTACTGTGGTATTTGACAGTGATCTATGCTTTCGGGATATCAACTCCAGATTTGTTTCCAGTTGGGTTTCCAGAGGCTGAACTGCTCTGCATACACCTGTAAGGAGCAAATCCAACCAGCAAAGCTGGAAAATCAGATATTTTGGCTGTTCATGTGAACAGAATTGCTGTATCGGTGAGGGATGCTCTGTCAGACAACGATGCTCAAGCCTGGAGTTAATCTGGTAAAACTCGAAGGTGCTGTAAAGGTGATTTTGCCACTTCTATACATGACAAATTTATCTTGCTATTTGGAACAGGGTTGCCGTGCCTCTGGCCAGTGACTACTTTAATTAGTCATTAGAAGAAGCAAAAAAACCTATGGCAATGATTCTTTCCCCTGAAAGACTCCAAACACTTGAGATACACAAAGCACTTCCTTAGTTTCTGGTTTTTTGTTAGTTCTTGCCATTCAGTTTACAGTTCTGCTTAGCCACGTACGGAATACGAGAACAGCAAGTTTCAGTTAGATGAGTGCCACCCTTGCAGCCTGAGAGAGGATTCAGCAATTTCCTTTGATTTGTTTTTTTAATATTTTTTATATTATTTTTTTTTTGGGTTTCTGGCAAAAAGGGCCAAGGGAGCAGTTGAAGGGCACAGTGCCCGACATGGGCTTCGTTACCAGTCCTTGTTTGTCAGAATGAAGCTTTTAATGATGCTCCATTGTTGCTAAGTACCCAGCATTTCTTGCATCCATGCTTACTCGGATGCAGTTTCATCAGTGAAGTTCCGGGATACAGAGAGAATTAATTTCCAAGTTCTGGCTGTTCAGCGAGTACCATGATAAAAGCTGATTATTTTAATACTTTAACACCACTGCTGCTCTTTATGTATAGGGCGCACCTTTCAGCAGAATGGTAGCACTTCCAGAAATCACAATGCGGTGCCTCACATTGAAACCTCAAGAAATAACGATGGTTCAGGCCAAGATTTTGTTTGTGCTATTTTTTGGGGTCTCCCAGCATCACGCAGAAATGCTGTGGTGGAAGCAAAGATGGAAATCGCATCTCCCATTCAGTTTTCTGAATCACAAGGCCTCACCAAGCCTTCCTTTAGTCCTGTTTTTTTTTTTAATTTTCTTTTCTTTTTTTTTTTTTTTTTTTCCCCTCTTGTCCTTGCCTATGGTAGCATCTCCAGCTGGCAAGGCTGGAATCCTGCAGATGAGGTTTTTTCACTGTGTAGCCCCGATTAATGCCTCAGACGCGGATTCAATCCCTGCACAGAAGGGGCTTTGACCTTAAGGGGAAGAGTAAGTGATCATGTTATTATTCATGACCTAATTCAGTTCCTTGTTCATCGTAACCACTTGCAACAGCTTCTAGGAATAATTTGTTTTGCAACAGTTTTTCCTGTAATTTTTTTAGTTTCTTTTTTTTTTTTTTTTGCTTCCCACTTTCATTTTGTCTCTGATAAAAGTTCTAGTAGAAGCTGATAGTTGTCCACATTATCAAGAGTGTGATGGATGGGTAGCAGCATCCTCGCCCGTCTTCTGGCTGCTGCTAGAAGGAGAGGAACCATTGAGTGGTTGTCAGACCGCAGGGGAATATCAAAATCTCAAGACATGGGGTAATTCCAGGCTCTGGGAGGGGTTGTCATCTACTGAGGTGTTGTATGTATCTGTGGGCCTCTTAAATAGCAAGAAATGTCAGATTAAAGTATGGATAAACAGAGCCCATCTCTGAAAGAGAAGTAGTATGTCCTCTGGTGCACAGCAAGAAGCTTCCAGGTGACAAACTGAAATGCGAGTCTCATCCTCTAGTATAGAAGTGAATAGACAAGAAGCTGATAGTTGCTTGAAGTGCTGGATAAAAATGAAAAAAATCATGGAATCACGGAATTTTCAGAGTTGGAAGGGACCTCTAGAGATCATCTAGTCCAACTCCCCTGCTAAAGCAGGATTGCCCAGAGCACATTACTCAGGACTGCATCCAGGCGGGTCTTGAAAATCTCCAGGGAAGGGGACTCCACCACCTCCCTGGGCAGCCTGTGCCAGTGCTCTGTCACCCGAACCGTAAAGAAGTTTTTCCGTGTATTTGAATGGAACTTCCTGTGTTCTAACTTGTGCCCATTGCCCCTCGTCCTGTCACTTGGAACCATTGAAAAGAGCCTGGCTCCATCCTCCTTCAACCCACCCTTTAGATACTTGTATGCCATAATAAGGTCTCCCCTCAGCCTTCTCTTCTCCAGGCTAAAGAGTCCCAGCTCTCTCAGCCTTTCCTCATAAGGCAGATGCTCCCATCCCTTAATCATCTTAGTTGCCCTTCGCCGGACTCGCTCCAGCAGTTCCCTGTCCCTCTTGAACTGGGGAGCCCCAAACTGGACACAGTATTCCAATTGTGGCCTCACCAGTGCAGAGTAGAGGGGGAGAATGACCTCTTTCGACCTACTGGCCACACTCTTCCCTATGCAGCCCAGGATTCCATTGGCCTTTTTGGCAACAAGGGCACATTGCTGGGCCATGGATAATTTACTGTCTACCAGGACCCCCAGATCCTTCTCCTGAGAGCTACTTCCCAGCAGGTCCACCCCTAACCTATACTGGTGCTTTCCATTCTTCCTCCCCAGGTGCAGGACCCTGCACTTGCTTTTGTTGAACCTCATTAGGTTCTTCTCTGCCCAGCTCTCCAGCCTGTCCAGGTCATGCTGGATGGCAGCACGGCCCTCTGGGGTGTCAGCCACCCCACCCAGTTTGGTATCATCAGCGAACTTGCTGAGGATACACTCTGTCTCCTCATCCAGGTCATTAATGAATATATTAAACAAGATTGGACCAAGTATTGACCCCTGGGGGACACCACTGGTTACAGGCCTCCAACTAGACTCTGTGCCGCTAATCACAACCCTCTGAGTTCTGTCCCGCAGCCAACTCTCAATCCACCTTGCTGTCACCTCATCTAGCCCATACTTCCTCAGGAAAATGCAGGAAAAAAAGAACCTGATAGGAATTTTTTCAATTTTTCAAGCCACAGGTGAGCTTAGGAACAACTTAGAAAATGCTTGTACCCTAGTTTAGGTTACACCTAATATAGGCAGCTATATGTCTTTGGGAACGATTTACATAGTTTGAGCTGTGAATTCTCAACTTCTTTTATATTCTGGGAATCCTCCTTGGTGGCTAAGTAGACATCTCTGGCTGTACGGGCACGACAGTGTGGGGTCACCTCTACTTGCAGAAATATTTCCCCCTACCATAGGCGTGGTGGTTAATGCTGGCCAAGTGTGGTTTCTCCTTTTATTATGATTCTTGCCAATAATAGCCAAAAACCAGTTTATGAATCTGACTTGGATTGGGGACGTCAAGAAGGTTTACCTACAAAATTATTTGGGTTTGCAGGAAGTGAAGTGACACCAGATGTTTAGGTTCACCCCTGTTTGCTTTGAAGTCTGAGCAAGGTGAAGTGGATTTAGCATGGGAGAAGAATTCTTGATTACAGAATTGGGACCAAATGGATAATTTTAAGGGGAGAGGAAAGAAACCATCAAAGCAGTAAAACATGTAGTTGGGATGCTACTGCCGTTGCACGCTGTTGCAGGAGATGGGTGGTTTGGTGCCTGCAGGGGTTGAGTTTTGGTTGTGTATTGGTGTACCCCATTGCACCAGGTCCAGCAGGGACCTCTGTTGCTGCTGAGCATCTGCAAGTCTGTCTCTGCTCCTGCTTTCATTTTCTGTTCTAATTTAGGTTGTCTCACTGTATTGGCACCTCACTTAGGTGCTTTGGTCCAAATAAACTACTCTGAAATGTATCCAAAAGACCTTTCTTCTGTATATGGACAATCCTGGAGTGTTGATGTGTTCCCCCCCGTATCTAAGCTTATCTCTTTTGAAGAAGGAAATTTGGATTGCGATTAAAAATGTAGCTGAAGATGTCTTTGCTCATTGCAGGAGGGTTGGACTAGATGACCTTTAAATGTCTCTTCCAACCCAAACCACTCTGTCATCACTGTAACACTTAGAAATAGCACTTTTCCTGCATTAGAGGTTTCATTCTTCTGGATGCAACTCATTTTTTAGAGATTTTGGATGCAGTTTTAATGCAAAGCAGTCTCTTTTGCACCTCCTGCCCTCCCCGCACCAATGCCTGGGTCCGTAACCCTGCATTCTAGGTAGCACTACCTCAACCACTTGCACCATGAGGTTCTTTGAGAAGGACCGATGTAGATGTTTAAGCGACGGTAATGACATTTGTAACGGTAATGACATTTGTCTCCCATCAGCAAACAGCGGGAAGAGAAACCCATGGTGTGCATGGAAGAGAAAGATGATGAAAAGGAGAGGGTTAAGCATTATATAGATGATCAAATGAACTGACATGTAAAACTGTGTGATAGTAACCAAGATGTTGAGCATCTGCATGGACTTTTCTGCCTGTCTACGTAGTTTTTCCAGCATCAGCTGTCACAGACGTGTCAGTCTGGCATCTGTTTTGTTGTCCCAGGGGTGTTATTTTGGGTATCAGCAGCACGAGGCTATTTACTGCTGCAGGAGAGGAATTTGGAGAGCTCTTGTGCTGATATATTCAGATTAAGCAGTGAAGTATGTTTAAATGGGCCGTTTCTTTATCAGATTGTTTTAAGTTAATCTATTTCAGGAATTTCTGCCCCACAAGGTATGCTTTTTGACGTACCAGTGGATGGATAAATCCAGGCTGTCTTGAGCAACCAAGCTTGTTACAATTGCCTGAGGATTGGGAACGAGGAGAAAGTTTCACTAGTTTTGTAGTCCCTTGTCTGGGTTATGGGATGTTATGATAAAACCAAGTGAACTTTGCTTCCAGAGTTGCCTCTTTAGCAGCCTCAACGCTGACACTAATCTCTATTTTTTCCAAATCGTCCAATATTTGGCAAACTCTGTCTGATTTCAGGCTTTAGCTATCACAGATTATTTATGATGGGTGCTGATGCTTCCAGTGGACGGTTTATTTTGGATTTTTGCCACATGTTGCTTACACCATCCCGGAAAATGAAAATACTGAGATTGGTCTTTCTGAATGGAAAAATAAGAACTGGCATGACTGAAAGTCTCCATTTCAGTTACCTCTCCAAAGCTAATTGGAGCGTCCTCGTTTGTTTGATATCCTTTCCAGAATAACGCTTGCTACAAAAAGGCAGCCCTCAATGCAAGAGCGCTCACTATATGCGGTCATGTATATGTTTAATTTGAGAAAGCTCCTTTGCTACCAGTGTTTATGTATATTAAACTGTGGTCAACTAGTAAAAGATTGCGTATGATGTAAAAGTAAGCCACTATTTCTAAGTTTAGTGTATGCACAAAGCCTAGTTGACTGTCGTGATTTCAGTATGCTTTTTCTATCAAGCTGCTGCTGATTATTATTGTGATTTTTCTAAGGGCCTCTGAGCTCCTTAGAAATATTAATCTGTTTTGTTATGTAGGAGGGCACGAGGCTTAATTTGTAACCTCTTGTTTGTTTGGAGATCACACTTTTTATGTTGCAAGTGGAATTATGTTATGATAGTAAAATTGAGCAAAATCAGCGTGCTGGGTCAATTTGAGTAAGAGTCTTCATTCAAACGTAGAAAAATGGAAAAGGATGTAGAAAATATTAGGCTGAAAGTATATTGGCTCAAAATGATCTAAATTCTTCCTTTCTCAGGCATGTGCAGTCCATAAATTTTGGCCAGAGTATTCATGGGAGTTTGCAATTATTTCTGGCCTCTGAGGTCTGATATATCCTCTGGGTTTCCATCTCCCGTGGGATCAGCATCCCATTACTGCCGCCCCCATCCTTGCCAAAGCCAGTATGTGAGTGAAGCAGCTGAACGATAGCTTGGTGGTGAAGTCAGGTCATTTTATAAGCGGCCACTTTCTTGGGTACAGAGACAAGCATCCCCTTTCAGTGAGATGCTAGCCTTTCTTTTCCATAAGCCTACATAAATGACTTAGATGTAGCATCATTTTTTATATTTTCTCATTTAAATTTAAACACACAGCAACGTGAAAGGCCTTTAATTAAAATAGTGCGTGGAGAAAGTATTCACAGATTGGGTTTTTTTTTATGTCCCCATTTAATTTTTTTGTGTCCAAACTCAAAAATATTGTTAATTTTAAAAATCACGTAAAAGCTAATACGACAGCCTGCTTGAACAGTTGCCATTAGGAGAGCCTTTCTCCCTGACATATGCTAATTACCTAATTACATGTATTTCATTGCAATATTTTCTCCAAAATACTTTGGAAACTGACTGTCCACAAGAGGCGTGTTTGATGTTGAGCAGAGCCAGGCTTATGTGCATCAGCGGTTGGGAGACCACAAGCAATTATCTTCATTAACGTTTCTTTGACCTAACATAATACTCCGAGACATGTTTAGCGTTATTAAAAGTAAATACTGTGGCAAGCCTCCTGTGATTTATAAGGCTCAAATTAACACCTCGTTGCTTTCTGACCTCGCTAAATCTCTTAGTTGTTAGTGGAAGCTTCTGGTGTTTGAGTGGTTTGGGGGGGGGACTTGGCTCTTCTGCATTCCCAGAGTTACTGGGGCTTTTAGCATCTCCATGGGGGTCACGCTTGGCTCGCCATTCTGCTGGGTTCAAGTTGTTTGGATGCAGAAGGCACAGATGTTTGTTATTCTACCAAGTCTGTGCAGAATAAGCATCTATAGAGAAGCGAGGGAAGCTTTTGGGCAGCTGGGGTAGAGTGGCCTGATGCTTTATAGAGGATTTCTTGAGCTTGCACGTATTTGACAGGAGGGAGGAGGTAGGAAGGGCAGGTCGGTTTGCTCAAGGTAACCAACTTAAAGTCCTGTTTGCAGTTCTCAACGTGAGTCAGCGGTCTTCGATACACTCTGATAACTTGAATAAAAATAGCCAGCCCTCTTGTCGTAAGCTTTGAAGTAAAATCTCGTTGAGGAACTAGCTAGTTTGAGTGTGGTGGGTTTTTTTTTCCCTTCTTGAAGAAAAGCTGATGCTGGAGTCATAGAGCTAGACAAAGAAAGCCCAACCCGGCACTTAGCTGACATCATCCTTGTTGCATCTGTGCCTATACTAAAGCTATAGGAGAGCAGCTGGAGCGTTTCCCGGTATATAATATATGTCCTGCTACCAAGCAATGCACCGGGAATCCCTGCCAGATGTATTTCACTGTGACATATTAATTTCTTTGCTTTGAATAGCGCGTGGCTGGGGATAATATACTTAATGAAATATTGGAGCGAGAAACAATACAACGTAAAATAATGCTTTTCATGTGAGGACCTCAGAAATGCTTGCACTAAATGAAACAAATCTCCAAATCCCAGCTTAGCATGTGTGTAAAAGATGAGGGTGGCTGTGCTTGGACTGAAGGTCTTGGATCTGTGTATGTAAGGAGCGCTAGGACAGGGCAACCATGTGAAATGCTTCCTCTGAATACAGTTCCTGACATCGAATATCTGAAGCTCAGGAGCTCCCTAAACCCAATGTGGGTTTTGACCTTGTTTAGTTGACACCATCAGGGAACTGTCATAGTCGTGAGGTCTTGCTCCTGTGGGGCACTGCTCAAGGACAAGCTCAACGTGATATGTAACGTTGGGACATGCACGACGTAAACTTTTATCTATATTAAATGTCACCTGCCATTTAATTGCCCAGGTCCTGGCTCTGAGGGTCTTCTGCATTTCTTCATAGTTACCTTTTGTCTGTATATTGGAATAACTCTTAACATCTTCACGGGGAGTTTTGAGTTTGTTAGAACCAATTGATGGAGAACTGAGGACCATTAGCTCTGGAATTGCTTTCATTTGTGACTGGTGCTGGGGTGTTGTCTTCTTGTAGTGATTCAGTTTGAGAAATTAGCTGTGCATTTGATGTTTCAGCACCAGAGATTTGTGTTCTGTGTTTTTTAAAGCAGTATGAGAGAAATAAAGTGAGATTGTACAAGTGAGTTGGCTGTAGTACTTCATATCTGATGTCAGATATGGATGTCTCTGAAAAAGGTTGACTTAGTGGGTGGAAAAATGCTGCTCTTTGAATCCCAATGGGTTGTAAATCTCCTGGACGGGAAGAGAAAGGAGTATCTACTGTTCACTGGCACCCAACCATGTGATAATGTATCTACGGCAAGGACCAAGTCCACAGGGGAAGGTGATGGTCATTTTATCTTAGATAAAATTTGAGGGTGTTGTGTACCACACACGCATGAGAAGCTGATGATTCTTCTCACAGTCTGGATTTCGGAGCAGCGGTAGTAGGTGAATTCAATCGATACAAGGTCTTCAACCTAGGAGTGGTGGAGCAAAGCATCAGGTGGACCAGCAGTGTGTGCCCTTGGATGGGCACCGTTGCAGGAGTCGCGTGTCCCTTTACAATGTGAGAGACCTTGGAGCTTGTAATCACTGAGGAATTTATTTATTTTTTTTTTTAACTTGTGACTAGGCAAATCATTGTGTTTCAAGTCGTTTTGAATGTTCTCAGGAAGACCTTTGAACTGACAAGAGGAAATGGCCTCAAGTTGCGCCAGGGCAGGTTTAGATTGGATATTAGGAAAAATTTTTTCACGGAATGAGTTGTCAAGCACCTGGAGCAGGCTGCCCAGGGAAGTAGTTGAGTCACCATCCCTGAGGGTATTTAAAAGATGTGTAGATGTGGTGCTGAGGGACATGGTTTAGTGGTGGACTTGGCAGTGCTGGGTTAACGGTGGGACTTGATGATCTTAAAGGTCTTTTCCAACTGTAAAGACTCTATGACTAAGAAAGCATTTTCCCCTTGGTTGGAATATGCCTTTAAAGTGCTATTTTAAATTAAAGTTGTGTTTGGTTTTTTTTTTTTTTTAGGTTCGCATTTTATGCAACTGTTCCAAATCTCAAAAGCTCTAGTTCTCTAACAATGTCTAGAAAATATGTAATTTATGTGTATGGGTAAGTCAGTGTTGGGAAAGTCAAGGGGTGTTTTCCAAAGTCACGGTTAGCTGAACGATGCTTTCCCTAAACTGGCATGAAGTATGCAAACATAGAAATAGATGCACTGACTCTTGAATAAGTTATTTGGTAATATTAAGCAATAAGGTTGTAGCAACTTTTGACATGAGGGAGAATGCCACTATTGATTCGGTAGGCTGTCTGGTATGTTGCTCACAAAATACTGATTTTATTCTCTGTAAAATACACTGAAAATCAGAGGATCTTGTTGCATCTTTGCTTCAGAGTCAGGGAAAAATTAGCCAAAGCTGGAGGTGCTGTGGGTAGTTCCATCTGAGTGGAGGGGAGCCTGAGGTGCGGGTAGTGTTTGTGTGTTAAATACCTTTATTGCGGCTTCGGTGTGTGAAAACCCTGTTCCCTTTTCAGATTTCAGTTGGGAATCACCATTTGCTTTCTTTAAGGTAATTGGTATCATCACTTGAGTTGCTCCATTGCATCCCATGGTGCATGTCAACCATTTTTCAAGAATCCCTGCCAAGATAAAACACCTAACTTACTTTTTTTTTTTTTTTTTTTTTAGTATTGCTAACATGATGACCTGACAAGATATAGGACGGTCCTGACTATGCAGTGCAGGTACTGATGGGAAAGGATCCAATATGAGTGTAAATGATGTTGGAGGAAGACGACGCTTTGAGGATAGCGAGTACACGCTGCACATATACCCGGGGAGCATTGCAGAAGGGACTATCTACTGCCCCATCACTGCCAGGAAAACTTCCACAGCCGCTGAGGTGATTGATTCGCTCATTAATAAACTGCAGCTCGAGAAAACAAAATGTTACGTCCTTGCCGAAGTGAAGGAGTTTGGTGGGGAGGAATGGATCCTCAACCCTACGGACTGCCCGGTCCAGCGCATGATGCTGTGGCCTCGCATGGCCCTGGAGAACCGCATCAGCGGCGAGGATTATCGCTTCCTCCTGCGGGAGAAGAACCTGGATGGGTCCATTCACTACGGGAGCCTCCAGTCCTGGCTGCGGGTGACGGAGGAGCGTCGCAGGATGGTGGAGCGTGGCTTCCTTCCCCAGCCACAGCAGAAGGACTACGATGACTTGTGCAGCCTGCCGGACTTGAACGAGAAAACTCTCCTGGAAAATCTCAGAAACCGCTTCAAGCAAGAAAAAATCTACACTTATGTAGGCAGCATCCTCATCGTTATTAATCCGTTCAAGTTTCTACCTATTTATAACCCCAAGTATGTCAAGATGTACGATAACCATCAGCTGGGAAAGCTGGAACCCCATATTTACGCTGTGGCAGACGTGGCTTACCACGCCATGCTTCAGCGGAGGAAGAACCAGTGCATCGTGATTTCAGGAGAGAGCGGGTCAGGAAAGACACAGAGCACCAACTTTCTGATTCATCACCTCACCGCCCTCAGCCAGAAGGGATTTGCCAGTGGAGTAGAACAGATTATTCTTGGAGCTGGACCAGTGCTTGAGGTAAGATGAAAACGATAGTAGCGTGGAAACCTTCTAACGGTGCAAAAAAAACCCCAAACCAACTCAAGTAGTTGGGGTTTTATTATGACACTAGTCTGGGGTTATCTGCTAAATGCTGGTAATAAAGTTACAACAATATTAGCAGTAAGAGAAAGTGTGTTTCTGCCTATAGAATCCTACCTGCTTCCAAAAATAGGAAAAATAAAATTACAGCAAATGGCTTTCTGGCAAATTTATTAATGCTTTGTTTTCGCTCAAGTGTTTCTTACTACCGGTATATCTTGGTGATTTTTCAGTTTGAAAAGGGAAATGAAAAAGCTTTTCTTGAATTATCAGTAGCCTTTCTTTATAGTCCATTGGAAAGAGAATTCGTTGCACGTAGTATATTGATAATGTTGTATTTATGCAGTTTCTGTGTGCTCAACTACATTGAGCTGGGGAAGAGATCAAAGGTAAATGTCATGGTCAAAATTTTATTTTCTAATCATGAGTACTTGATTTGGCTGGTGCGATTAGATACTTTATGAGGACTTTTCCTGTGTATGAAAGGAGATTAGATGAACTGCACCATTAACTTCACAGATAGGAAACTCTACAGAGGAATACAAGCATTCATTAATTAATTTGCCTTGAGTTTTCCCTGTAACTCTTTGAAATGGTTTTCCTTAGAACTGCCAGTTTTGCTTGTTCAAGAGTTTTGTTGTTACAGCGTATCTGCACGTGGGTGACGTGCGCATCGGCTTCAGCCGTGCCGTGCTCTCCTGGGAAGTTGTGGTACAGAGAGGCGGCTTGATGGCTGAGTTTCCTTCTCTTAAAATAAAAAGTGCCTTTGACTAAAGGATAGTAAAACTCGTGGATTTGGGGGAGTTTGTTTTCTATTTTGAAAGGGTTTTTTAACAGTTGTAGACGAAGGTATTTACTCTCTGTGTCTGTATTCCATTAATGAGTCTGAGCACTTGGGGCAGCTTCACCTACCAGCAGAAGCCTGGGAATCAGAGGAAGGACTAGCGCTTGTGGCTGTCTCCACTAAGGATAAGTGAACAGCTTCACTTTGCAAAGCCAACAAGTTTTTTTTCTGTTTTCACGTCTGGTAGAACGGGTTGAACTAATTTAATCTGGAGTTAGCAAATGATTAATGTCATTTGGGATGGGCTTTGCCCTGAAAAGCACCAAAGTTGTATAACAAACTGAAGGTAAAGAAATTAAAAAGGCTTTTTTTTTTTTTTTTTTTTTTTTTTTTGACAATCTGCATGAAACTGTGTGCTATTTCTTTTAAAGCACAGGGGCGAGTGGACTCCTGATTCTTGCACTCGCCAGTTTCTCCTGTTGTTGTGCAAGAGATTACGGAGCTGTTTCTTGCTGACGTTGATGAGAAAATATTAGGCCAGGATCTGGTAGTCTGCAATTAATGGTTGCTACTGTGGTGACCTAATTAGGTGACCACAGTAACTGAAGAAAACGACTGTGAAAAATATTGCATTCCACCTCCAATCCTGTTATTTATTTGAAACATTTGCACGCCTGTTTGGCTTTTGGTATGCTTTTTAATGTTTCTTGTTGGACCCAAGGTCCATGTTGTAGTTCTCTGAAGTAGTGTCAGAGAGAGCATCGCTGTCTAGGTTACAATTCCAGAGGTGGAGAAGGGAGATCTCTGTGAAAGAGAAGGTAGAAGGAAGTTTGGGGATTTTTTTTTTTTTTCTTCTCCTTTTTTCAGGAATTGATAAAACAGTCCAGTTGCAAAACTGCTGGAGCATCACTCAGTCCACTGATGCAGTCCCTTAAATAAATGAACTGTTCCACCTACTTGAAAGATATATTTTTTTTCTTTTTCACCCAAAACCAGACTTACAGTCACTGTTTGTAGTCAAACGAGCTATGTCCAGAGGCAAGAAACAGAGGTTGCCCATGATCTGCACGTTTCTTTGCTTTTCTCTCTCTGCTTGCTGTTGTTTTATGCTATCGAAGAGGGAGAGAGGGTGCAAGCAATTTCAGGATGGTGCAATCTGAAGGTCCCTGGCTAGCAGGATCTCTGTTGTTACCCTTGTATTTCAGGATCTGAAGTTTAAGTCTACTTGCTTGGCTCTTGGATGGAGGGCAGCAGCGCTAACGGTTTATGGTAATGCCGCTTTGGTGATGGCCACTTACTTGTTCCCAGGGACTGTTGTGTGTGTTGGGATTAGTTACAGGGGAGGGATGCGCTAAGCCTCTTTGCTTTCCTTTCGCAAGATCTGCAGCTGTTTTTAAGGAAGGGGGAAAAAAAAAAAGAAAATAATAAATCTGAATCATCTCTGTTATTCCTTTTGCTTTTGGAACAGAAGTTTGCATTCCTTCGCTCTGGCAGCTGGACGGCTGCTGCTGTGCTTCTCGAGCTGCCTCCAGGTCTCTCGGAGAAAGTGAGGGTAATCCAGAATTTCTTCTGCTCTGCCAGCGCCAGTCCCAAATAGTCACAAATCACGCAGGCTTAAAGATAAAATGTGCATACTTCTGCTTTTCCTTCCCTTCCTAACATTTCCCTTAAAAAGGGATCTTTGGAGGAGATCTGTTGTAAAGGGTTGCCACCCGTTTGCTGATTTGAGCTTTTGATTGAAATACACTTTTCACTTCTCTGTAAGTTTAGATTAAAAACTTGCGTATTTTATTTTTCCTCTTTTTCTTCATTCTTCTCCCCTCTTCCAGACACCTTCTTGGATCCCCTTGTTTTCTCTCTGCGTATTTAAAATGAAGCGGTGTTCAGCTCAGGCTTGTCTTTTAGGAGGCAGCGGCATAACTCCTCATGCTGCGAATTCTGATTTAAGGAACGGAGCACAGCAAATAAAAGTTTACTCGGGCTCGTTAATCTCTTTTTCTTTCCCTGCTTGCAAAGCATCTCTGGTAGCACGAGTGTTTGCACCAAACCACCTGTTCCTGGGAATGCCTTTGCAGTCGTGCTCACACGGCAGGAGCGGAAGTCGGGCAAAATTAAGCCTTTTTTTTTTGTTTGCTGCAGCTTTGCTGTTTTCCTAATTTACCTTTTTTGAATAGCCTCAGGCTATTGTTTGGGACTTTTTTCTTGCACAAGATTCCTGTGAGCCTTGTCCAAATTGCACTTTTGGGGACGGCTGTCAAGGCAAGCTGTTACTGCCATCTAAACATGGTAGGATCATCCAGCAGTTGTATGTAGCAGCACCTGCAGTTAGAGGTGTGCACTGAGACCAAACGTGTCTTTTTAGAGTGTGTTTGACATAAGTCCTATGGATTTTCTTTTTCCTTACAAGGGATTTAATAGGCAAGCTTGTTTTGTAGCGCTGCTCCTTGGAGTGGTTGCAGTATGGCTGGTTTTTGGTGATAAATGATATTATAAAATATTTACATATTGGTATATTACTTGTGATAAATGATATTACTTAAATACGATACTTATTTTTCTAATAACAAGGTTCTAATTGGTTTTAAAAGGTGATTTTCTTTATTTTTTTTTCTGTATTTTCCCCCATTTTCTTATAAAGCACATTTTTCCCTGTAGTAGATTGTTTTTTCAGCAGAGTATCCGTAGAGCTGACCAAAGTTTTGCTCTCTGGCTCTTTAGTTTCAAGACTGATCGTCTCAAATTCAGTTATTTTATGTAGCTATCAGAGGATGAGTTGCACGTGCTGCAATTCAGTTCTGTTTCTGATATCCTTCATGCAATACTTCAGATGGAAACTTAGTTATCCTTGGCTTGATGCTCCGTCAAGTACCCAAGGTGTGTAACTTTGCTTCTGTCTAAGTAGTTTTCTTTTCATTTAGATGCCAACCCCGATATTATTTAAGAGGGCATCAAGAAGGTGTGCCGATCAGGCAAACAATTTACTCCAACAATTGCACTTTTTTTGGAGGGGGGAATAGGAGGAGGCAATTTATGCAGAGTATGAAGTGTTTCTACTTCATTTCTAATTCTGGAAGCCACAATTAAAAAACCCCAAAACATCTTTATCGCAGGTCTTCCAATTTAGGGTAGTGAGACACTGGAAGAGATTCCCCAGAGAAGTTGTGGGTGCCCCATCGTTGGAAGTGTTCAGGGTCAGGTTGGACAGGTTGAACAACCTGGTCTAGTGGAAGGTGTCCCTGCCCATGGCGGGGCGGTTGGACTAGATAATCTTTGAAGGTCCCTTCCAACCGAAACCATTCTGTGATTCAATTAGCGGTCTACCCGGAGAGCTGTGGTTTGGCCATGGGGCTATTTTACCCCATGGGTAGGTAACTTACTCATCTGAACGTAGGACAGTGATTTAAGACCCTGTTTTCTCTTTAATTAGATTATCTAGAAACATCCAGATGAACTTTATATTGGAAGCCCAGCTTGTTTTCATAGACTTTAGCCTTTAGAGGTGGGATGTTGCGGTGCTGCTCCCCATCCCTCCCTGGGATCATCGTCCTGCACCGGTGCAACGATGCCGCATGTGAGCATCCTCCTCCATTTGGTGCAAAGCGAAACATAAACCATGCTTCATCTTGCCTGGGGAGGTTTGAATACAAGTTAATTTATTACATCATGTAATATATTTTTTTTTTTCCCCATTTCTTAGCAAAAATGCAGAAGTAGCAAGTTTCTCCCTGGTTTAGGTATGCCCAAAGGTCCCCAGACAGGTATTGGACGAGCCTAGGTCTAACAGAGCCTGCACCAGATCCTTTTATCATCCATAACTTTCCCAACATCTCGTTTGTCACAAGAACTACTGTGATGGCAGCTACAAAAACCAGACGTGTTTTCTAAGCAGCTGTTTACATGCATCTTCAAACGTCCCAGTGGGGATTTCTCAATTGCTTTAAAAAAAAAAAAACAATAATAAAAATAGCAAAACGAAATGTTTCTGTGACAGGCTGAGGAACGCTGCTGGTGGCAGAGGGTAGCTGTTGCTGTCCTTCACAGCTGATGCGCATCTGCAGCATCTCTGCTGGAAAAAAAAAAAAGAGTTGATTGCTTGAATTGCTTTTGAAAAAGAGCAGCTAGCCTTTTGTAGTGGTGGCAATGCTATTTGCATTCCCAATAGGTGGTGGTTTGCATAGAAACCTTAGGAACAGCAGCTGGAATTGCTTTTTAATTTCTGGAGCATTATTACACAATATGCGCGTGTTGGTTGTACGGGGAAGTTATAGCTTCAGTCTTCAGGTCTGGAAGTCTAAAAGCTGTTATTTTTCTTTTTTTTTTTTTTTTTCATCTTGATTGTTAGAGGAAAATGTAAGCAGCTATGAAAAGATATTGAATTTTTTTTTTTAGGACTTTGCCTTGGTGTACAGCCTTCTTCCCTGCTCTTACTGAGCTGAATTCAGCTCTCGCAGCAGCAGCTGAAGAGCTGGCCACTGTTAGGTGCGAGTGAAAATGATACCACGCTGCCAAAATTTCAGTAGATGCTGCTGAATGTTTCCAGAGTTAAACAAAGAGCTATTGAGCTGAGTTAAAAAAACCCAATTAACTAGAAGAATCGGGCATATTCTGGACTTTCAGTATATTTGAATGGCATCGGACAACGTGGAGATGCTAAAGCTAAATGTGCGTGTGTCCTCCACTGCTGCTTCCAGGCAATTTGGCCGGATGTGGGTAAGACCTGTAGTAATCCCAGGTAGGACCCAGCTCTGCTGGCAGATTCTACCCTGTTATCTCTTGCAGTGCGTCGCCAGGATAAGGCGATGCTGCTTTTATACAGCAAATTACGGTGCAGTTATTTCCCTGCGAGAAAAGGCATTATCAAATCCAACATATTCATATTTTTACTTGGTACGGTACTAATGGGAGGTAAACTTTTGAGTATATTTCCCCCCCCCCCCCTTTTTTTTTTTTCTAGTCCTACTTATAACATTATTAATGGGAGGTAAAATTTGAGTATATTCACTTTTTTTTCCCCCTACTTGGAACAGTATTAATGGGAGGTAACCAAATTTTGTTAAAATGGACTTTTAAAAAAAAACCCCAACAGATTATCTGATCTAGTTCATGAAGTTCAGTTTCCAATGCACTGATTTTTATGTAATTAGGTTGTGTCATGTGGCTCTAGAGGTTTTATAACTGAAAAATGGATTTATATGAAGGGGAGAGGGAAGATCATTTTTAACCTATGATATATGCGATTATTATTGATCTGCATGTGATCTGCGGTTGGGGTAGGTGTTTAATGCAGCAGCCAGGATTTTTTTTTTTGCCTTGCGTTCTTCCCTCCCCAGTGCACGGAAAGGTTAGAGAGGGAGCAGCGCACAGAGATTATACAGATGATGCCTAATGTGGGAAGAATTTGTGCAGGCCTCCGCCGGCAGCAGTGACACAAAGGAGTCATACAGCAAGGCTCATGCACCAAATGCTTTTCACCAGCGCTCTCAAAATGCTGTTATTCTTTAGCCGGGGATATTTTACAGTTTCAGGCTCTGTATCAAATAGCGTCTTGTTCATCCATTTCTCTGATGCTGAATTATTCGGTCTTTTTACTTTAGAGGATTCCTGCGATATCCACGTTGGCTGTATTGGTGGCTGAGTTTAATTTTTTTGTTTGTTTGTTTTGTGTTGTAATTTGCTATCTTCAGCAAACGTTTTGTCACCACCAAATCCAGTTTATTATGCTTAAATGACAGAAATTGTTATTTCTCACCTGAGATGACGGCAGGAAAATGGATGAGTTGTTAAAGCAGGTTTATGAGAAGCTGCCTTTTTCTCCACCCTTAAGAATTAGCAGCTATTTTGTTTCTGGGAGGGAAATGCTAAATAAACCCCTGCCTTTGCTGGGTGGAGTGCCTGCCTTACAGGGGGCGTTTTATTGGACCTACGTGTCCAAGCATCTCATCTTTTCCCTCCCTCCCCTTCTTCTTACCCCCTCGCCATCTCTTTTGGGGGATGTTGTTTTGGTTTGCCATTCGTTCTCATTCATACCCTTCCATTTTTATCCTTTGCTTTCACTGATCTTTCAGGGTTTCACTTTTTCCTCTATTGGTCTATATCTAGGTATCTAGAACTAGATTTTATAGATATCTAGATATTTTTGTATCTAGAGATCTAGATTTTTTTTTAGGTAGCTGGATCTTCAGCTAGCCAGACTTTATGGATCCTAGATATCAGGATATATGGTTATCTATATTTTATAGATATTTCTCTATAAAGATAGCTATATATCTATACAATATAATCCTGGGGCTGACCCAAGCAAGCACCATGTATTCATGTTTTCAAGCAACCATAGCAAACCCAGGTGATGCTGAACCTTATACAGTATTAGAGAACAGCTGACTTTATTAATACCATATATATTTTTTTTTTAATTTACTGGCTTATTGCGCCAGTGTATCTATTATTTGGTTTTGGATTAAGTCTTTTTTTTTTAACCTGAATTTTATGAAGCGTGAGGGAAGGACCTTTTTTGGAAAGCTTTTAATTTCATTTATTCACTAGATATATTTGTCAAATAGTATAAAGATGATGTAGCACCCTGCTAAATAACGCTTTTCATCTAAAATCGCGCTGCTGCTGCGCAGTGAGGCTTCCACGAGGACTAAATGCTGATAACCAAGGCACAGGCTTTTGGTCCCTCATGTGCGTAGTTAATATGGCACTGCAATGGTTTTTTAGAACCATTTACTGAGACCCTTTTGACTTTCTTTGGGGCTGGGGAGCCCATATCGGATTTTACACGCTCGGCTTGGGCTCCGGGTGGATACCAGAGAGGTGGTGTGCTGCAGCTTGGTCACCCTTGGTGGGGCACAGAAGCACCTGAGAACAAGGAGCCTTTGTAGGACGGGGGCTACACCCAGCTCTGGTGGTAGCAGTTGACAAATTTTGGCTTTTTAACGGTTTTTGCTGTCGCAGTGGCTTTTCCAGGCACAAAACACGAGTGCTCTCCACTAAACATCTCTGGTGAGAGCATTTGGTTTTGCTGCCTGAGGAGCAATGCCCTTTCGTCTGCTCAATGACAAGGTGATGGTGTCTTATGGAGCTCTGGGAGTTCGAACAAATTGTTTCCTGAGGTGACAAATAAATTTTTCTAAGTCTGTCCTTAGTGTCTTCAAACGTGAGAGGTGTTCCCTTGCTATTTATAGCACAGAGATTGCTATTTATAGCACAGAAATTGTTATTGTCACTTATTTTATACAGTGGAGAGACAGGAAATGTGATTAGGGTGGGGTTTTTTCTTTTTAATGTCTCCAGTGACTGTTGACGTATATAAACCTAAAGGAAGGGGGTTACTTATAGAGTCTGTGCATGTGGCTGGCGCTTGCTCCTGCCTCGTTATTACTTTCTTTTCCTGTATGAGTCTGCAAGCGTCATCTTCATAAGGGTCCTGAAGCACCTAGCTGTGGGAATTAAAGATACCTATACATGCATGCTCTATACACCTGAATATATACACTATGCATACATTAACAAGGGGTTCAGCTGTATGGGGAGCCGTTGTGTGGAGGGAAGCAGCCTGTGCCAAGCCCAAGTGTGCACCTCTGGGGTCCCATCTGGTCCTGAACTTCAGTTGCCTACGACCGGGATTTAGTTTGAATCTCAGCAGTTTTGGAGCGTAGAAACTGAAGTGGATTTAGTGGGGGGGGTCAAGAGGTTCCCTTTGAAGACCTCCTGAGCCAACTACAGCACTGTGGCAATGCAATGTATACGCCTTATTTCCCCGTATGCTTCCTGTAGGAAGAGAGAAGTCAACGTGGTCATTGATGACTGCAAGTGCAGCATGAGCATCAGTGCGAATGGTGATTGTCGTTTAGGATCGTATCAACAAAAATGTCTAAACCCAAGAATTGCTGGGATGAGCGGTGTTGACCGTCTCCTCTACAGCTTAGAGAAGATTGCTTTTTCTTCGTCGTCTCAATGTCTGCCAGATATAAAGAAGCTTAATCAAGTGCCTCCTGCTTGGCCCAAAGAGCTTTGACAAATTCAGCTGAAATCAATTAAACAGGGAAGGAAACAGAGTGAAGTATAGGCAGGTAGCCGCTCCAGAGCGATGATCAATTTGTTCAGCCTCTAAGGTTAAATATTATATAGAGGTTAGGTTAAAGCTCGGTGGAGTGCATGGCAGAGGGTGATGGAACAATCATACCTCAAAACCTTCTTGCACAAGTCTCGCTTAAACTCATGGCAGCAATTTGGGGTAGGCAAATAAAATCATTGTTTCCTGTGTTTGCAGAAAGGATCTGCCTTAACTGCAGCAGCTGATTGCAACTCGCTTTTATTCGCTTAATTAAGATGGATGAGGGATAAACGTCGTGCCAGACAGTTGAGCCTCTGGCTTTGTCATGGTGATTGGGGATTTGGACTTTTACGGGCAAAGACTGAGATAGAGAAGATGAAAGGACAAGGTGAATCTTAAGACTTACTGTTGAGTTTAAAACAGTGAAGCCATTTTGCAGATTGCTTATTTTAGGACATATAAAGCATTAAAAAAATAATTAAGTCCTCCTTACATCAGTGAGCAACAAGTTAACGAAGCTTTCCATCATTGGGATGGTTGGTGCCTCATGTGCATTACTGCTCTCTCCCGTGAAGCTTCGCGATGTAGGTATGCACCACCTCTGTTTTTGTAGGGAAGAGCCGTGGAGAGTGAGGTGTTGCTCCTTCATCCCACAAGGATGGCTGCAGTCAGCGACATGAAGGCTTCACCTCGTCCTTCATCCCATCCCTGGGAGGATATTAAGCAGGGCAAGGTGATGCTTCCCTGCCAGTCCCACCACTTTGTCCTCTGTAGCTCGGGGATCTCCTAAACTGGTGTTGATCTCTGTCTAATAAATCTGGATGTTTTTTGGGGGGGTCAGCTTGACTACGTGAAGCTTGTGGTGACTACCATAAATTATCTTTGTTCTGGTCCACACCATAGGAGCAGAGCAGCAGCACGCCGCTTGCTTTTTGGCGTACACCTGGCTGGTTCTACCGCTTGCTGCTAACCCTGTAAGGATTTTTATAAAAATGCATTTTATGGCTATGTGAAAGCTAAAGTTTTTGATAGGTCTTAACGACACGATTGATAAAGTGAACAGTGTCTGTTATATAGCTGCTGTCTGCTGATGCTTGTCAGTGACAGAAAAGCCATCTGGATGCGAAATAAATAATTTAAACTTCCTTGTTGTAAATGCAGAGCATTTTGAAAATTAGATATTTCCATTTTCAAAAGTCCTAGCCCATAGGTAAAGCCAGGATAGAGGAAAAGGTGGTACAATATTGCTTAAGAATCGGAATATTTCAAAATTTAGCACAGCACAAGTTGGCTCTCATGAAAAATGTTATTTATAGTAATAAAAGCAAATTGTCTCGCTTATTTCCATTATAAAAGGAAACCATATGATCCACTATAGGAGAAGTAGGGATCTGAGTAATTGTGATTATTTCTGATTTTAAACATTACTAGATATATATAATACATTTGCATTCACCAAGATAGTTAATTTAATGTAGACCAGTTCATGCTGTTATGGGCAGACTGGTAGCAGGGTATAATGTAGTGGTTTCCAAGCAGTTCCTATGAAAATACTTAAAGAAATGCTAATGCCACATGCTAAGAAAATATGAAATTTGAGGGGAAAAACAAGAAATAATTTTTACAATTTTTAAAAGAACTTTTCAGAGTAAGAAATGCTTTTTAAAACTGCCCCCTCCCCTCATTACCACTTCCAGGAAAGTGAGGTTTTGAAGAAGGAGAGCACAGGTCTCAGAAAAAGGGGTATGTGTACCAAAAAATGCCAGGGGTGAGGCTGACTTGTTTAATTAAAAAAAAAAAAAGGGGGGGGGGGGGGGGGGGGGGAGAAAAAGTCAGCAATTTTTGGCCATAATGCAATTAAAAATTTTTTTTTTTTTTTTGCCAGTGTTTTCCAGATGTGTAATATCCTCATGTTTGATAGGAGGGAATAAGAACAGAGAAACAGGATTCCTATGCAGCGACTTTGTGGTAGGGATCAAAGATTTACTGATTGTCCCAAAATAGGCAGATTTACTTATGGTTTTTAATCGGCAGACAAATCTTGGGCAAGGAGCTGTGTGAGGGATGCCAAAGGAGAATGAAAGCATGTGGATAAAAATGCTCACGTCCAAGATAGGGCAAAATGTTAAAACTTTAATCTGCTTTATCATCGCGGAAATTGGAAATTTTTTTGGAGAAGTGGCAGGTTTGGGGAGCAAAGGTTTGGCATGGCGGGTCTGGGTGGGAGCCCTATCCCAAATAATTGATGCTTGTGCTTTCCAAAGCAGAGAAGATCTAATCTCTCTGGACTTCAGCTAAGCAGCTGATGTGCTTGGAGAAGAAACAAAAAAGAAAAAAAATAAAGGGGGGGGGGGGAACCAACTCAAAAAACCCAACAGAACAAGCAGATTTTAATAATGTGCAATCTTTTTTTTGAAGAATGACTGCTTTCTTTAATTCGGTATAGCTTAAATACAGGCTAGTAGGCGTAAGGGCAGCGTTGAGTCTCTCCTATGGGAAAGTGTGGGGTTTGCTTTGGGGTTTTCTTCTTACAGCTTACAAATGTCATTGTGAAATTGAATTATCTTTTAATTAAGGAAATCCAGAAGATTGTCCCGAAGAGCAGAAAATTCCGTATTTTCTTGTTTGCGAAATGTAGGTGGAGTGGGTCGCATCTGACGGAGCCGGGGAAGATTTGGGGTTGCCTCCTTAAAACAACCTTCTCTACAAAGCTTATATCCCCTTCTTCATCGAAAATACACTTTGCAAGCTTTAGAAATACACTTCTGTGGTTTAATTTAAGGCTCTGAAAAATGTGAAGTTGGAAGTATTGCAGTTTATTTCTTTATTGCCTAGGCTACAGCTGCAGGAACGGCGATGCTCAGAGGAATGTATTTGAATTATCAGGCTGAACTCTGCATTTCTGGGCCAGAGTTTTCTTGGTATTTGGAGGCCTCTGGGATAGAGGTAACCTTGCCAGCAGTTCATAAATTTGAGCCAGGCTTTTTTACCTTAGTCAGGAAATTCATGTTGGAGCTTTATTTAAGCTGGGATTCACGGTGATCTAATCCCAGCATGCTGCCAAACCCAACCTGCAACTTCTATTTTTTTGGCGTTTCACTGCTCTTTTTCGTTTTAGCCTTTGTGTTTCAAATCACTCTCTATTGCGTGTGTTTTTTGGTTTGTTTTTTTTTTTTTTCCCCCTGGAGCTGTTAATCAGAAGTGGATGAATGCACTCAATCACCCTGCAAAAAGCCTCGCTGCTAATTGCAGGCGCGGCGATGGCGGCAGCAAGCAGAGGAGCGGCCGTAACCGCAGGCACCGCTCTGCCGCCTGCGCAGGGCAGAGCTGACCCGCTACCCAGCAGGATGCGCTTTCCAGGAAAAATTATAATGAGTAAATATTTTTAATTTTTCCAAACAGCAGCTAGAGGAAAGCATGTAGTGGTATTTTGCAAGTATTGGGAGATTGTGTGTGTGTGTATGTACACGCACACAAATCTGCATTGCAGGTGTCATATAGAAGTCCAAAGTAATATATATCTCTAACATAAGATCTACAGTAATCGTAATAATATAATATAACAGCATGTGGTGGTATTTTGCGAGTATTGGGAGATTATGTGTGTGTGGACATACATGTATGTGCATAAGCACACGCAAATCTGCATTGCAGGTATCATATAGAAGTCCAAAATAATATATATAATAATATCTGCACTAACAATATATACAATATAATAGTCATATAATAATATATAAAACCACCATTTTGCATTGCAGGTATCATGTAGAAGTCCAAAATAATTAATCAAGTAAAACCCCATTTTGTTCTCTGGGTCATAGCTTGGTGTGAAGCTCAGCATCCTCCTCGTAAAAAGCACTATTTAAACTTAATTCTCAAGCTTGCCATAATACGAGTAAAACTTTTTTGCTATGGAAAAGCACATCCGTGGTGGATACTTAAAATATTTTGGAGAGTAGTTAGCAATGGAAATCTGTCCAATGTTTTAATTATTATGTCTGTTGATGAAAAGGTAAGGTGTGTTATTTATTGCTTGTTGGGTACGAGTGGGCCCATCGAATAACTGGAGATGCTACTCCAGTACATAGGGGTATGTAATTGGGAGTTGAAAAGGATGTCAAAGCTAACTTAAAATTATACATATTAGGTCAGTTTTAAAGGAATTTAAGTGAATCTTCCAAAATAGCAGCTGGTCAGGATGGTGGTCTGTGATTCCCAGCCTGGTCCTCGGAGCAGTGCTGTCAGCGTATAGGTTGTCCATATGCAACCTTGCACTGGGCAGTGGGTGTTATGTGGCAATTAGAGCACAACAAGGCTCATTTTTCCCCCTTGCTTTGCTTTTTCTGCAAACGGAGGCAAACAATAACCCGCTCCTGCGTTTTCTCTTAATTGCCACCGTGCGTGTGCTTTAAATCAGGCTCCTCCATTGCCAGAAGTTTTAGATTAACATTAAATGGGGGGGGGGGGGATAATTCTGTGGAGAGAGCAAAGATTTTCAAAGACCTTTCCTTGCTTGTGAAGTACGCCTAAAAATTCAACAAGGTAGGTCATCTGCCATTCCAGTTGTCCATGCATATGGTCAGTCACTTCTTAAATCACTTGCGATTTACTCTGAGTCCGGCTTTTTGCATCATGCTGCTGCTTGAAATGATAAATAACTCCAGTCCTGCTCTTCCCCTTGTGCTGCAAATCACCTAAACGAGGATGCACGTTTAATTTTGCCAGCCATACACAATTCCTAAATTGCCTTGTGTGCCTGTACACAAACTCCTTTTCTTTATTAATTTTTCCTCAGTATAACAAGTGGGTGTCTAAGAGGCGGTAAGCCTGGATTAATCCTGGGCTTGGGCTGCTTCAGGGGGGATTACAAACCATAATATTGGCATTAACGCTGCGAGAGGGGAGCGAAGCTTTCCAAAGTGCTTACGCAGCACAAAGAAACTTTCGACTCGCGTGCTTCTTTCTACTTTGGGCTGCAAAGGAGAAAACTGTGGTTTCTAGAATTACATCACAATTATAATATTTGTAATAATAGAGATGCAATATAAATAGCCTCATGGCAGAAGGGAAATATATGGGTAATGAATGGGTGCGACCTGCCTGTTGCTGCCTTGGTTTTTCGTTGTGGCTCATGCAGCCCTTCCCTCTATATAACATCTGGTTTCCATCTGCTACAGGAAAGCCAAATAACTTCAATAAAACTGGGAGAAAACATAATGCTTTAAAAAAAAAACAAAACAACCCAACATATTGATGTTTGTCTGGTTTTCAAGTGGGGTTATTAATTAAATTTATCAGCCTGGGTTATTGACAGAGAGGATGCTGGCTTGGAGGAGTAAATGCGTCATCTGACGGAGGATGCAATTACAGTTTAATGAGGTTGGAGCACCACGGTTTTCCTTACAAGGGTCTGAAAGGATAAATAACGTGAGTAGAGGTTACTCTGAATTCGGGTCCATCCCCCAGCTGAGGTCTCGGCAGAAGCACGGAGGTGGTGATGCTGACAGCCTTGTTTCAGTGGGACCGGCCGCCTTTGCTCGAGGGTTAAACTCGCAGCAATATCTGCATCTTGTTAGCCTGTAGCAAAGATGCATTTCCTAAATTGTGGAAGATATATTGATATAAAATAAATCCATAATATATATGAGATCTATTAAAATAAGTATAATATATACAAGATATATTAATATAAAAATATAATCTATTATATACGAATACTATATACACATGAGATACATAAAGATATAATAAAAATATATTATTTTCTTTGTATCTGCACCTCAAAGCCTGATTAAGGTTGTCATTTGGGCTAATTTTAAAGTTTAGAGTTAGCATGGGTCAGCGTCTGCTTCATCTCCATCACATTAACAGTTCCCCCTTGACTAAGTTTTTAAATGGTACTTTATTGATCATCAGGCTTTTAAAGAAGTCCATAAGCTCTTAGTGAGCGCTCGGCGGCATGCAAATGGAATATTTGTCTTGCTATGGCCAGTATTGACCCGAGCAGTCAGGTACTCGAGGAATATTTAATAAATTTTTTTTCAATTTAGGCCGCAGAACTCTTGCGGTTCATTAGATCGGCTGCTCCTGCCCTCGCTGGCGTTTTGTTGCTGTGAAAGCTTCGTTAAGATATAATTATGAGTAAGCAAAATATTTCTGGCTTTCTGTATTAATCGCGTCTGTTCAGCATGAGAACTGTAGCTAGGAGAAGCAGCTTTTTGAATAACTAGGTTGTCTTACCTGCTAGCTTATTAAGGCATGAAAGATCTGTGGCAGCAAATATTGAAGTCTGTAGAAGCCAGAAGTTTGCATTTTGACTTTAATGGTTGTAACTTTTAAATTGCTTTATGGCTATCACATCGAAAGATCTTAAGTGCTAATTTTTTTCCAAAGAGTTTAATTAACTTTCTAGCTTTCAACTGCAAGTTCAAAAACTAAAATAGGTTTGAACTTAGTATTAAGTAAGAAGTAAAATAGGTTTGGACTTACTATTAAGTTTTATGCTTTGAGAAAAACCACTGTATTTCTATTTATTTGACTTGATTCAAACCACATTTCATTTGTCTTTATCCCAGACTGCCAGATCCACACTTCATTTTGCTTAGGAGCAAGGACAAGGATGCGTGATTGGGATAGGGCACTTGCAATTGCTGAAAGCGTTTTCAGATTAATTACAGAGGTATTTTATATTGATCTTTGATGCACCTGTTTTCTAAAGTGGCACTGGAGGAATTGCAGATGTAGTAATAATCCCTAAATCTCTTAGACCATATATTTTTAGGCTGGCTCGGGATCTTGATCTGGTTGGGAATAGGGTTCCCCATATATTGATGCCACGCGTCCCAGGGAGCATCAGACTATAGATGGAAAACTCTTAAGGCGGTGTTGATGCTCAGCATTGCTTATCTTCAAACTTTGACTTTGGAGCTCCTTAGCCCTAATTCCATCCTTTTGTTTTCCCATTTTTGTACAGTCCCTGATAGCGTGGGATTTTTTTTTTTCCATGCCTTGTTTCAATTTCCACCTGGGTTTTAGTTATTATAGTGATTTTTAGACTAGACAGCTGACGAATTTTCAGTAGCTCCCATCTGCCTGGATGTCATCCAAAGGGAGAGACGGGGAAGAAACAGCAGAAAAAAGGAGAGATGACCAGGGTAATGGCCTCGCGTATCGGATGCCGGAGGCTGGGTGACCAAAGCCTTCCTGCTGAAATACGGCCAGCACGAGGTAGGACAATTGTCCTGCTGTTCTCTTCGGGAGTTATAAACAAGAGGATGAGGCTCAGCAAGAGAAAGAAAGGTTTCTTTCTGTATTTTTCCTTTTTGTCTGTTTTTTAGCTTCTTTTTCCATCCCTCCTCCTGAACTGCAGGCAGAGCTATTTAGAGAAGAAATGCTGTTTTCACATGAGTTTAATTTTTTAATGTAGTATTTTCCTTGCTGATTAAAGTCCATATAGAAACACATTTAAAACCCTCTCTTTAAAGATGCAAACAAACCCCTTCTTAGCTACCACTAATGGTATTTTTGTTTGGGATTTTATAAAGCTGCTGCAGAAGCAGCATCCCCATCTTTCTTGTTCAGGATAAATAGACGCGCTTCAGCAATTTCTGCTACATCCTGCATGCATCTTTTGATGCAAAAAGGAAACAGAACAATAAGCAGCTCAAAAAAAAGTAAGAAATTCACATCATCCCAAGTGGAAACAGAGTGGCTGAGCTGCTTTAACCCTGCTTTCAGGATAACATATTCTGCATTATTTAAGGGAGATATCCTTCAACTCTCCCCCTGTAAAAACTTTCCAACCTGCTCCAAGCAATGCATGCCTGAGACATTTCGACTCTACAGTGACTCTGCTGCGACCGCTTGAGTTGTCGTCTCCTTGGTGTTCTCATCAGGTTCAGGTTTAGGTGGTATATTCTGAGAATAAACAGATACCTCTCTGTCGGCAGTAACTTTGTAGGTCAATGTAAGGAGTAAAGGTTTTGGAAGTGGATAATATGTGATGAAGAAAGTGAGATCTGGATCTAAGATACCCTCCAGCCTTTTTTTCCCCGCTAAGACCGATACCTCCACATACACACGTTCTACCAAGTTTGATTAAAATCATATAAACCGTCATGTCTGTAGTTCTGCCTTAACTGAAGGGAGATCCAAGATGTCAAAACTGTGTGTTTTGTTATGCTTTTTGTCTTGTGCTCTTAACTGAGAGCACAAAAATTATGTCTTGGATCTGACATCGTGAAGTCACGTTCACCCTCTGGAAGCTCTACCATGTGAGGGTGCTATGGGCGGTAGCGGGAGAGCTGGGGTTGTGCCTTTGGGCATTAATCATCTCCTCAGCCCTGCAGGGAGGGATGCTCCAGCGGTCCTTCCCCGCTCCGGCAGCAAGTGCAGGAGTGCCGTCAGTTCCCTTCCTTGCACGCGGTGGTTCTTGGTTTGTTTTTACAAACCAAGTGTAAGTAGTAATGGCTCTCTCTTTATTCTGGTGGGTTACTGTGCGTTAGGTCACCACCTGCTTCCAAATAATAGATGAAAATGTGTTTTAAATTATATATTGCTGCTCAGCACAGGGAGTGCTTGGTTTTGTCCTTTGCTTTTTGCATCCCTGTCGTCTTCTTGTTAAAGATCCTTTCCTTCCATTGGGTTCAGCTCATGAGTGTCTTGCTAAATTCAGAAAAGATACTCTGAATTTGTACGTGAGCTTTGCAGTTTGTCTCAGCCTGGCAGAAGACTTGTGTACTTGAAAGCTTGTTGGGTTTTGCAGCTATTCCAGTTAGTCTGGTTAAAGATACTGTTACATCTGTCTTCAAAATTTGTCTTGCCTCTGTCTTTATCCCATCACAGCTACTACAATGCCAGCATCAGGCTGTGAATTTCATTTATTTACTCTATGTTCAGTTATAGAGGAGTTACCGAAAGGCTTAAACACTCTGTAGTGATTCTTCCAAGCTTGAAAGAAGAAATGCTGGTCTAGACATTACTGTTGCAGAGCTTGCAGGTTTCTACAAGGGGAGTTGTACACCGCTCGTTTAATTACACGGCGATGGAGAGGGAGCACGTCAGGTGAATATCTGCGGAGTGGGAAGCCAACGGAGAGGGTTTGTCAGGCTGCATGGTGGTAGTTAAAGAGAAAAGGTGTTAAAAAAGAAAAATTAGGCGTACAGTACCTGTCTACTGGAAACCACCGGTTCAGGAAAACAGAAGAGAGAGAATTCCATGAGCATGTACTCTAACGAAGCTATCTTTGGAACAGGCATTGCTTATTTGCATGAAATTAATTGGAAAACAAAGTCTAGCATTACTTTTTGCTCCAAGCAATGCCCCTGTGAATTTTGTGAGTGCATCTTCTGTATTTTTCCTGCTATCGGCTATACGGAGTGTCGTAGCGTGGCTTGTTTGTGCATGACTCCCCGTGCAGCAGACAGAGGCACATTGCTCATTTATTCTGAGCAGGGCACCATCTGTCCATCCATCACACCCCTTTTTTTCTGAGCATCTGGTAATTTAAATGTGGTACTGCACATACACCTTATTGTTGTGTTTGCTATACTCTTCTATAAAGCAAAAAGGTTAAAAAAGTTGGTGTTCCCCAAAACATTGTGTACAAAGACTAAAGAGCTCACAAAGTTAAATGCTATTGAATGCCTTTGGAGACTTAATTTGCGCTTTTTAGGCATCCTCGGCGACACAGCATCCTCTTCCCTCCTCCCTGCTGCGCGGAGCTCTGGGGATCTGTCCTGGTTCGAGGTAAAACAGAACCAATTTTGTTCAGTAACTTCGCTTCTTAGCTGGGCCTCTTCTAACAACTGAAATTAACTGCATATTGTGCAGACAGTGTTCACTCTCTCAGAGTGATAAGGCCAATTGTTTATAGCTGATGCCCAGGCATGGTATGCAGAAAGGCTCCTGCTTACACTTATTGCCATAACAGCCAAGGCCAACCAACTTTGTTATTTGCCACGTTGGAGGGTCGGAAGCGGAAAAGCATAGTGGGGTCCCACCTGCAGGGAGGAGCGGACAGGACAGGTGACCCAAAACTGACCAACAGGGTATTCCATCCCATCTGCCTCATGCTCAGGATAAAAGCTGAGGGACCAAAGGGTCAGGGGCTCTTCCTTCAATGGCCGACGTCTGAGGAGGACTCTCTCTGCCTGTGATCCCAATCCTGACTCCAGATCTGGAATCCAGTTCCCGTCCGCCACTGAGTCCAGCCTGGGACTGCCCCAGTGCCAGCCGGTGACGTGATTGTCATCTCGGGAGCTTGATACGGTTTTGTATATATTTTTCATTATTTCTTTTTATTTTATTATTAATATTTCATTAAAGTAGTTTAGTTTCTTCTAAACTCTTAAGTCTCTTTTTCCTCCTCTGCCTCTCTCTTTGTAGAGGGGTAGAGGGGAGCATCTGTCGGTCCCGTCTGGGGTCCCTCGGGTCCCCAGTGGTGGATTTGGCCTAAACCACGACAGGATCGATTCATTTATGCAGTAAAATGAGCTCACACCTGGGAGGACCATGGCTTTGTTTGCTGTGGAATTTGGAAGACATATCACAACTGATGGTGGGAGATCCCCAAAAGAGGTTCAATGGCTCTTGGATGCTGCTCTAAAAATTGGGAGAGCGTTCCTTCCTCTGGTTTGCTCCATTTGGGGTCAAATCTCCAATGTGTGTGGTTGGGCATGCTTTTTGCTCCTTGATGTCTGAGTACTTGAACTCTTGCAGCAATATTGGATGTTTGCAGCTACCATAAAAATTAATACTTGAAGTGTTGTTAAAAATCCTGCCCATTAATGGTGGACGTGGCCTCCGGCTACATTTCTTAATACATACATGAAAAAAAATTGAATAGAGTGACGATACGTGAGTCCCTACTTCATGGTGTCTCTTACTTGGCTAAGGTGGATGGTGAAGAGCTGCCGCTTACCTTCACATGGGGAGGAGCAGCCAGGTCCCTGCATCCTCGGCATGCGGGCCAGCACATCCATGCTTGCGCACCAAAGGTGGGCTTGGGTTAATGCCTGCCCTTTCCAAGAAGCAGGGGAACACGCTCCCAACACACTGTCCCAACCGTCTTGGTGTTTTGGAAAGCTGGGCTAGTAAAATGTGGACAGCAGAGATATATCTGTGTTGGTTTTGCACAGTGTTTTCTGCTGTGTGGACGGTAGGACTACAAAATCTCACCGTGTTTCTCTTAGTTTTATTAATTCAGGGGTTTCTTTTTGTTGGAATTTAAACAAAAAGCACCAACCCAAAGACTATTCTCAGAAATACCAGCGTTGGCAGTATTGAAGGATACTGTGCAAAGCTAAACAGGTGATTTTGGCGGGGGGGGGGCTTTGAAGTGAAAGCTCATTCTCTGCTTGGAGACTTCTTGCGTGACAAACTGAATTACAACGCCGTGCCCGTCTCGTGCCATGGGGCATCGGCTGCTTTGCGCTCGCTTCGCAGCTGTTCCTTTCTCCGCAGAGAGCGGATGGTACGGTGTCGTATTTACCTCCAGCTTAGTAACCTCTTTCAGTTTATACAAAACCTCTCCTTCGCGACCTCAAAAATACCCACATTTAATACCTTTGGAAAGGTGACAAGTGGTACCTCTTAAATTGTCCTATTTGGCTTTACCTAATGGCTGAAATTACACATTTAAGCAGTTGCATCCTCTCTGAAGACAAGTGCCTGTTAGGAATACATCGATTTTGAGACTTCTTTTGCTTCCTAAAAATAATCAGTGCCAGCCATTGTTTTTCCTGGCAGTTGTCAAATATTCCGGTCAGTGATAAGATAATTACTTTTTTCAATGCTACTCATCAGTCCGATGAGATAATTTTTTTTTTTTTTTTTTTTCCAGTGCTGCCCATTGGTCTGGCTCCTGCAGGTGTTGTGATCCATCCCCAGTACTTAGTAATAAGCATTTTTAAGCTCCGATTTCGCTGTTTGAGCTGTGCTAAAAAGGGGAAAAGGTATTTTTATGGATTGATCAAATGTCTGAAGCTGCGTATGGCTACTGAAGGGTCACAAGCGCTGGAAAACATCAGCCCGGCAGAGTTGTTGTGGTGTAAGCGAGTAATCTTAACTGCGTACGATGCACGGAAATGTGATACTGCAGCTTAATAGCGCTTGAAATTTTGGAATTGCATCAAGAGTTGCAGATTATTTATATAATCCTTCAGAAAAGCAGGGAAGGGCTGGAGACGTGTATACTCACGTTTAACCTTGCCCTTACTCGTGCGATATTTTACATAGCACAAAACGAATGTGGTTTTTGTTGTGTTGATTTAATGGCAGAGCTCTGATAGTAGTATTTTTTCTTTTTTTTTTTTTTTTTTTTTTTTTGGAGAGCAGGGTGTGTATTATTTTTTGTCTGTAACTAGCAGAAAGTAGCTGAGGTCTAAGAGGAAGGATAACACAGTCAGAAGCCAAGCTGGGTCTCGTATTACAGTGGTATGTTTTTGTTGCTGCTAACGTGTTTTTGTTTTTCTTCATTACACATATTTCTCTTGGGAAAAGCAGGAAAAAATATGTGTGTAAAATATACATGAGAGCTCCCTGCCTCTGCTAAGAGGTTCCAGATGGCAGGCATTACGGTAGGGACACTTTCTCCTACCTTTTGGTTTGTGGCATTGAATTTGGTGACAAACTGCAAGAAAACTTGTATCTGGCCCAGAGCAGGGAATGCTTCAATTTTTTTAGCGTTTTTTGGGGTTATCCAAGTATGCAGTGGGAAGTTGAAACTGTTTCTAAACATTTATGGCCCTGTGTAGAATCATTATATTAAAAAAAAAAAAAAAAAAGGGGGGCGGGGGGTTTGAAGGGACTTGGAGAGGCCTCCTCTAGGGTCTGGAAGATGCCCAAGGGTTGTACACCAGACCAGTTGCCTCTCCCTAATTTAAAGGCTGATGGTTGTTGAGGAGGGGATGGAAGCTGGTGGAGATGCCTCTCCAACAGACTAGACTCTTGTTGATGGGCAATGTTTCGCATCAATGCTAGGCAGCGGCTCTTGGCTCTGGATGAGGTTGGTGTTGTGTTGGAGATGCTCCTCTTCAAGAAGACCTCCCCAAACTTTGATGGCTTGTTTCCAGACCTACTCTCAGGCTGAAGGTCCACAGCTCCACCACCCAAAGCAAGCAGTGTTGCAGCAAGAACTACAGCCTGGGCTCGGGTGAGCCGTTGGCGACACCAACCTGTCATCACCAGCTCTTAGAATAAGTGAGTCACAGCTTCAGCGAGCACTTCTGAGTGCTACTAGAGCCGTCAAAAAGTGACGATGGAGATAAGAGCTTGCGTATGGCGAAACATATTGTCCTACAATGTTATCCTAACGTAGTCTCCTGCATGGATGTTTTTGCATAATGAAATTACGTCTTAAAAAATAGTGCTTGGTTTGGGTTGTTCTGTGTTGTTCCATTTGAAACATCCCTGCTTCCAAGATAACGTGTTTCTGGCTAAAATGACCCCGAACCATGTTGCTTTTGGAAGTATGTGAAGCCATGGTGAGGACCGCCTTTCTACACCTGTAGATGCTCGATGCACTAAAAAGCTAGGGGAATTGCTACAAAGGCAGGAATTTAGCCCCGTCTTCTGCAGAGAACTGAAACATGTGGATGCTTGTCTGGTTTTGGAAATGGAGAAGTCATATTTTCTTCAGTGGTGGCTTCACAGTAGGTGAGAGATGAGTGGTCCACAGCTTCAGAGACTCAAAAGCCTCAACTTTGATAAAAAGGGCAATCCTGGTGCCGCGTATGTTGTCTTTTCCTTGGCTCAAGGGATGTGAGCTGCTGTATTATTTGCAATAAGACTTTTTAAAGGAAACTAGCTGTGGTCCTGATGTGCTGTGGGGTTGTTTCTAGCAATTACTGAGAAGTTTTAATTGCGGCATCGGGTGTTTGTGGTGCATCACCGTACTTAATCTAGCTCTGTAAAAATGGGTTACGCAAGGTGGGGAAATGGTGGTATGACTTGATGTTGTAATAGATAATCTATTTGATAGGTTCCCTTTAAATATATATTAAGGGGCTTTTATCTGCCAATATTCTATTAGTGCTGTTTTGTTTCTGCTGTAGTGCTCGTTAATGGTACTTGTATTGCCTACTGGAGAAGCATAAAGTCTCCTCCTTAAGCCATGATTTGTTTTCAACTGGTCATTTTATTGCTCCGTGATTGTTTTATATCTGTATTGGTATGAAAAAAATCATTTGAAGCACTGATTAAGGAGACTTTGCTCGGTCCTGGGACCTGTCAGATGCTTGCTCTCTGCATCTGATGTAGTAGAGTTTGTTCTTTGGCTGCAGAATATAAACTTTGGGAGTTGTAAGCGTCCCCTGGGTTGGAGAGACCACGATAAAAACACCAAGGTATCCCGCTTCATTTTGGGATATTTCTGTAATCCCAAAGTTGAATCCAGGCTGAAGATACTTTTTTTTTTTTTTTCCACCAAAGCATTTGTTGGCCGATGTGGGCGAGCTTGCTGGAAAACACGTGTGTTTGGCTGCTCTTCCCAGGGCCGTCCACCCTACGCATGAAAAAATAAATGTATGAGCAGAAGACCAGGGATGTGAGCCAGGCTTTATGGATCTGGCAGCCTCTGTCTCCAGGATCCATCCATACCAGCGCTTGCCAATGACTGTCTGCCAGCTTAGCCAGGTTTTTTTTACTGTTACGGCACTTGCATAGGAAAACTGTCCCCATTCGGGAAGGGGACTTAAGTAGGAGGCTTTGGTTTGGGTTTGGAGTTTTATTTTGTTGCATCGTGGTTACGTGGGTAATTCCTTTTTTTTTTTCCAGAGTGTTGCTTAAAAGGAAGAAGCTGAAATGGGCTGATCCTGTGCTTAAGTATGGGAAAAGGAGGAGTATTCTGCCAAGGTTGAAGCGTTTGCCAGGATTGCAGATGCTAAATCCTATTTCTTACATAGCTGATAGAGCATCTGCATCAGCAGAGCTTTAAATCTCCCAAACAAGTGTGTGTTGTAATGACTTTTATAGTACTTTATCTAGGGTATCTTACCCTATAAGTGTATTTAGTGGTGCTCTGATTACATATACAGGCACTTCTTTTATTCGGTTAAATTGACCCCCAAACCTTCTCCAAATTGGCGCTCTCCCATTAAAAGTCATTTTCTCCCATATTTGAATTAGGCAGTGTGAACTCTAAGTGCACAAAGACAAGCTGTCTTAACTGACCTTATATTTTAAGCCTAATTACTGCCAAAGATTCGTTGGTTAATTGCTCTGACCCAGGATGGCAACTTGATTCAGCAGAGGCTGGGGGATTGCTGTCCTTCAATATTCTCAGTTTTGCTGTGGTTTAGTGCAAATGTTCTACAGTGATGGGGCATTTTAGTTGGCACAAACTATCTGTAAACAAACAAAAAAAATATTAAAATGTTGTTTCATAGCCTGTATCATGAGAGTAGTGTTTCCTATGTAAGTTAAATTATAAGATATCTGTTAATATGGTAGAACTCGCTTGGCTGCCATTCATTAATTGTAATTATGATGCGATGTATTTATGGGCTTTATGTCGAAAGAATACTGCTGAGTTTAATTCTGCATCTTGAAGGGTGCACCACCATTGACAATGGGACAAAGAGTGTTTTAGCCTTCATGAATGCAACAAATAGTACATTTGTTTGGAGTGAGGAGACCCATTAAATATGGTTTTGGACCTTCGGGCAGTCTTTGCAAGCCTGTCTGTATGGACCTGTCCTCCGTAGGGTCCATATGGACGGGAGGGAGAGGAAGGGTCTCATCAGCACTTCCCAGGTGTCATTATCCTTTGGACTCTCTCCGTCTGAAGTATTCGCAGGTTATGTATTTGAAAGGTTCTTTGAAGAATGAAAAACAAGGAGAGGACAGGGTTGCATCTTTTCGTTGCTGTGCCAGCTTAAAAAATTGCTTTACTAATTTTAGGGGAAGAAACAGAACCATGTTGGTTTTGAGAAGCCTGTAAACAAAAAATCATGCTGGTAGGAGACACTACAGAAAGCAAACACCACCAAAGAGATGTTCCGCTGTGCTTTGCTATCAAAGACTAGTATGGGATTGGATTTTGTTCTAGGCAATGTGTTGGGATGTGACTGTCACGTCCCTGCTCTCTCCACACCAGAATAATGAGGAAGATGGCTGGATACTTGAAAACTGAAGAATAATTGAGGTAGGCAGGGACCTCCAAAGGACATCTAGTCCATCCGTGCTCAAAGCAGGCCAAGTGGGCTCAGGGTCTTGTCCTAGAGCAGTTGCTCTTCCTTGCTGTGATGGGAAGTTGGTTTTCCACCATGGATCAAACCACCAGCAACTTTGAACAGCCGGCTGCCACAGGGCTTGCGGAGGTTGGAGCTCTTTTCATGTCTTCTTTTAAAATGTACTTGTATTGCAAGGAAGGAAAACATAGATCTGGTATTAGTTTTTTAGCTTTTCTTTATTGTTTTTCCTTCTTGTACAGCAGCAGCTGGAACTTTGCAAATATTTTCTTTTAAAAATACTGAGTTGTTTTATTTCACGCAGCCTTCAGCGTGCTGTAGGTATTGCCAACCAGGAGATGCCATGGGGGAATGCATTGAGGGGCAATACCTCAAAATGTGTTGTGAATCGGTCTAAGTTGTTTATAAATCCTGATATGTACGAGAGACAGGGAGATTTTAGATATACATATGTTGTGTATGTGGTCTTTTCAAACTCTTATTTGCCATTCAAAGTCTTCAGCTGCTGTCAACAGCCGGGAGAACTTTTTGTCTAAAAAATTGGAGAAAAACATTGTTTGTAATAGGGGGGAAAAAAGGTTTTTTATGTGTTTATGTAGTCTCATTAGACCTTGTGCTTAAGCTGCTTTGTCAACTTTGTGGTTTGAAATGGAAAATTGGGTGCAGCGTGCTTCAGTGGCCCGGTGAAGAAAAGAATAACGAAAGAGAGATCTTTAAAAGATTTTAAAGGTCGATGTTTGGCAGTTCAGGGTTGCAGGTGAGAGCTCTGCTCAAGCATTTGCAGCATGAACACTATAAATACTTCGTGGTTTGTGCTTTCTACTATGAAAGCATCGATGGTTTCATTAGGCAGTGCGGAACACCTAGCCACAACCGAGAGAATTAAAGAACCAGGTGTCAGCGCTTGAACTCGTATTTAATTGCTGTAAACTACATATTCGGTATTATTGCCTGGCCACGCAGAACAACATCTTGAAGGATTCACATAGATGCTATTTTACTTTGCAAGAATTCAGATTGTAGCTCGTACTTGTTGGCTTTGGTCCTTATTTAAGTGCTTATTTAGGTGCCGTAGTCTCTGCTGCACAGAGGTGGCTTTTAGGGCTCCGTACGGAAACTGAAAGTTGGGGGAGATACGTCAAAGTGGTATCGTTTTAGCAGTGCAATTCAGGTTGATAGGTTTTATTGGGCGATGAGCTGCAGATTTAAAAGAAGTATTTCCCAGGGCAGAAGCAATAATGAGAAGGGATTTAGTAAGGCTCTAGTTTAAGTAGTCTAGATGCATTTTATGTTCTGGCCATAATTCAATATATTTCTGTTAAAAAGCAATATAACAGGACAAGAAGAGTGCTGGGAGCTTGGTTGCTGGTTGAATGAAAACAAGTAAAAATTATCTTTATCATCCAGCTGTTTATGTTTCAAGATGCAGAAAGGAATTCGTAACTGCAGAGAATAACTTAAAAAAGCCAGTGAATGCCTTGGTCACATAAAAAAAGACATTAACTAACAAAATATCAATATGCTTTTTTTTTTTTTTTCCTGTGTCCTTTTTTCTTTTGGAATAAAGGTATTTGTGAATTATTATTTTTTCAAGCATAGTGTATAGAATATTGTGAGAAATAGCTTTCATATCTGGAAATAACTTACAGGTGATGTTTAAAGCCACCACTCCTTGTGGAAGCATATGCTGAGCTTCGCCTAGCGGAAGCTATAGGTGAAGCGGGCAGTCTCCGTGCATTGGGGCTTGGGCTCTTTGGGCATCGTGTGGACTCTGTAGCCTTTGTGTCCTTTACCAGCACCTATAGATGCAAAGATTTTTAATTCACAGATATTCTGTTTAGCTGCAGTTGAGACCAGCGTTTCATTTCCCTGGCTGCTAAATTGCTGGCTGATGCTTTGAGTTTCCACCTTGCTTATACAGTTACAAGTCATTCATACTTTATGAATACACTTGATTCATGAATTCCAAAATTCACAGTTAAACCAGGGAATACGAGTGTTCCAGCAGTCTCTTGTCTGGTGTTAACCTATTTCTTGTCCCTAGCATAAATGAGCATGCCTAAATCTTGCTCCCAGTCCCTTCAGTGCCCCACGATGGAATATAACTATTAATATAACCATTCCATGATGGAATAGCCTGTACTGAGACTTAAACAGTTGGATTGCTTTTCTTCTGACATAGTCATGGTACAGCTTTCTAGAAAAAAGAAATTTACATTTCTAGTAGATGACCAACCATTTAAAAACTCTTGTCTATTAATACATTTTTCTTTCTATATAGAAAAAAGAAAATTATTTACTGATTTTTCTCGCTAACGGTAAGTGCTAGAGGCTCATTTGAGAAGGGCCAGGGTGAGGACCTTAAATACACCAGCGAAGTTATTCCATAGGGGAATGACATTCAATTAGGATTATCTATATAACAACATCTTACTGCTGTTGCCACATGAGCACAAGTCACTGCAGTGTTTTTGTAGCTGCAGGGGTTTGGAAAATAACCTTATTTTAGGAAAGACATTAAAATAACCCTTATTCCAGCTATAATTTGTAATTAATCCAGATTCCATTAATATTCAGTCCAAAATTAACAGACCACGAGCCTCTGAATCAGGCAAGGAGGAACATGAAGTATTTGGCCACGAAACTGTTAATTATTATTTTTTTCCCTGCCGTTCCACGATAAGCATCTCTTTGTGCAGGAGGGTGGTAGGAGGCAGGAGGAATGGAGCTGCTCGTTTCTCTGTTGAATCACCAGCGCCGGGTCCAGGGGGATGCTCGGCTCCTACAGAGGAACGTATTGAATTTTGTTTCCTTCAAAATGTTGAGCCCTGGCCAGTAAAAGCTTTGGTCTCCCCGAGAATTTTAGGAATGCTATTACGGAGTTTTGTCCGTTGAGCTGCTCAAGAGCTTCGAATCAATGAGTTAGTAAAGGGAAATAATGCAAACAGATGATAATTTGTTTGAGGGAAGTAGTTATAACTCATTTTGTGTTTTCTGAGGCTGAGCTATTCTATTACGCCCTGGCTGCAGAAGGACACGGTGTCCAGTTCAAGTATATATAGATTATGCATGCATAAATTGAATTAATAGCACTGTTTTTTGTAGCCTAATAGTTCTTTTAAAGTAACACGGTGAGTAAACCAAACAAAAATGTATGAAGTTGTCTCAAGTTAAACACCAGGCGTTTCTTTAGCTACTTGTTGGCCCTTGACCAGCGTGCCTTTGCCGTAGAGTCAGCCTGAAGTTTTAACAAGACGTGGTCCGAAGAGCTTTCTCATTTACATCAGCAATAAAGAAAAATGCATGAAAGAGGGATATTATGGGTTATGATTTCTGGAGGCGTTTGGGTTATAAAATATAACATGGTCTGGTATGTTAATCCTGAAAAAAGCTCATCAAAAAAAGAGGACTCTCGCAGCTGCCCACTCCTATATTTGAAAGTTTTTCTCCTGACTCTAAATGTTCCTTGTTACAGAATAAAAAAAGATTTATTTCTGGGTGAGGCTCTTCCCAAAGAAATCCCAATAAATAGACCTTATTTCTCTCCGTGAGCTACTACTTAAGGTATAAGCACAGGGAATCAAACCAGAAGATCCTTTTAATATAGTTTTTTTTTGCTTAAATTGTTTATTAAATTACGTGAAAAGGTGATTAAAATAGGGCTGCTGTCTGTTTAGTCTGAGTTCATATTGCTGCTGGCTCATTTCTTCTCAAGCGAACAGCACTAATAAGGTATATAGAAAATTTATCTTCTTGCCTTCACGTGATGTATTAGATTGAGGTTGATCCTATTGCAGGGAATTATTCATAACGTAATTAGGATTATTTAAAACAAATATCTAAATATATGGCGATGCGCTAGCTTGTGTTGAATGTCGATGTATTGTGCCTCGAAGCTTCTGGCTGTGTCTCTGCTCCTGAAATACCTGGAGCAGGATGGGTCGATCCTTTGGAAATATTAAATAGCATCCTGTCTTTTAATGCCAAAATGGCTATTTCTGGGGAGAGGATGCCTGGATTTTTATCGCCAGGAGAGTTTTGGGAGCTTCAATGGTCACCCGGAGGTGTGGGCAACTTTGATGCCCTCCTGAGGGTGGGATAGAGGAGGGACGCTGAGTGTGGGGACAATTTTGGGAGAGGAATAAGCAGAAAACAAGTGTGAGCAGCTCTGTCGGGGGCTGTTCCTTAGCTGTGTGTCTGAAATCATCTCCCAAGTATAATCTGCTTGCTTGGCAGGTTTCAGCTATCCCAGAATTTGTTTGTCAACTAAAGCGAATTCATATGCAACAGCTTGAGTTTAAACAAATCCCTGTATTCAAATACAGGGGGGGAAAAATCGCGTTGTTATTCTGTTAGCAAACCTCCTTTGGTTCCTAAATCATTAAATCTAACCCGATTGCTAAATAAATCTGCCTGGGAAGATAAAAGTAGACTTGAGAGTGCGTATCATGCAGACACTGAAGGCGCCGAATGCCTTTTCGCCAAGGTCTCATTTAATTTGGCCTTTATTTTTTGCTTTTAGTTGCAAAGTTAAATCTGAAAAGGTCATTTGAAAAGCTTCAGATTATAGATGTAAAGCCTTTTTAATCTTTTCTAATGAATAGCTGAGTTAGGGAATAAATCTATTGGGAGCTCAGAGCTGAGCTCTGATATTAAGCCTCAGCAAAAAATGTATTTGTAATTGTAATTCCATGTCCATAGACAAACAACACTTAGAAATTATCTTGTGTATAACTATCTTAAATAAGTTTGGCTTAGAAGAAAAGGTGAATGATTATCACAACTGGTTTAATAAATAAAACATTCATTGGACCTGGCAGTTTGACAGAGTCTGTCACCGTGAGCTGGATTATTATTGAAGTGATTTAGGCACGATTGAAAATAGCAGTTTTCAGTGAAGCTGAGCTGCGGTTCGTAGAGGTTTCCAACAGCTCTTCTGTACAGAGATTTCTTCTAAATGGCAATAAATGACACTCTGTATTAGGTGCCTCAGTAAGGCAGGCTTTTGATAAAAGCTTTGCATAATAAAGACTTAAAAGCATCTTGATTTTTGGAAAAACAACAGCAGCGAATCAAAATGACGGTGTCTGAAGTGCTGAAAATACTGTGGGTTATGCTGGTGCTATATATGACATTGTCTAGCATCTGAGTAGCCTTCAAAGCATTTTTTCTCCTAATTCCATATTTAATTAAAAAGCAGCTTCCTCTAGCTCATTAAAATTTAGAGTCTTGTTGGAGCAGTGTACTTTTATATTTATTTAAATGAATAAAGCACAGCCTTAATATAGACTATAATAACTTCAAATATTAAATCTTTCTTGTACAGCTAACACTTTATTTTTAAACAGTGTTTATCTGCCCTTCATGAATACCAAATTGAAAATGAATACGGCCCCCAGAAGCCCATCATATTATTTTGTAGACCATTCAACAAACTTTCACCATATGCTTTTTATTAATTATACAATGATAGCAAAATCCCCAAAGTTAAGTTGTTAGTGACGTGCATATAAATCAGGTAAGGCAGTGGCTTTTCCAACGTAATGATGGCATCTCTCTCTTTTCACAGGCTTTTGGAAATGCAAAAACGGCACATAACAACAACTCGAGTCGCTTCGGCAAATTTATTCAAGTGAATTATCAGGAGACGGGCACCGTGCGAGGGTAAGTGGGAATCCGGTTGGAGATGCTGTACGTACTCTTAACCGCACAAGGAACCTAAACGGGCTGTTGCAGGGGGTACGCGAACAAGAAGGTTAATTTTTGTGGCCAGGGGGGGATTTAATCTCCAGCTGCCTGATGGGTGTTACAGAGGCGATGGAGCCAGACTCTTCTTGATCGCTGTCTTAATTCCCCATATGCTTCTGTCTCTACCCTGAAGTCTCTCTCCAACCCAACCCTTGACCAGTTAGTGATACTTTTTTCTTCCCCCCCCAGGCCATTGCAGGGAGATTCTTGTCTCCATCATGGTTCTCCGCAGTTTATTTCAGCATCTCTCCTGATCCCCAGGGCTGGTGGGACGTACAGCTGTGACTCAAACCTTCCTGCTCCTGGGGAGGGCTGCGGCAGAAGTGCTGCATGGTTGGAAGCCTGGGGATGAAACCTTCTTGGTGGGCTTTCACTTTGGCTTTAGACAATTTACACGGCATCAAGTCATCACAAAGTGACTCAAGCTAGCTCTAAATGAGCAGGGCTTCGTTAACTCCACTTTTTGCCCAGGTTAATTAACTCAGTTGGAAAAACGAAGAGTAGAAGCGGCATTCCAGGGGTTGGATAATTTATGCAGCTAGCTAAGAGATCTCTTGCTGGGACTTCGTTGTTATTTTAGAGAATTGCTTTTAAGGTTCTTTTTCTTTCTTATTTTCCAGCAGAACAGTATCACACAAATAGCTTCCATTAATTTTTCAAATGAGCTTGGGTACTCTGTGTACCTTCCCGCTGTTTTTTCATCCTACGTCAAATCTGATTTTCTTTTTTTTTTTAAATCTTCTTTAATTCTGGTGAACAGTTCTCTTAAAAGGATAAGCCTCACTTTTTTAGTTTTAAATACCTACTGAAATACAGGATAACAAGAATCCAACAAATGCCTTAATGTATTGTCTTGGCATGCTATGTCAGCTCTGTGGCAGTGGCTTCTACTTATACTTGGCAAATAGGTGCGAGTAATATCGTATTCATATACTCTAGTTCATAAGATAAGAGAAATATTCTCTCTTCTTGAAAAAAAAAAAAATCACTTTCTTGGCTTTTGGTTGCATGGTGAAATTTGACTGTGCTCTGCTATAAGCTTGCAGTGCTGCCCCAATGAAAATTAAGAAATTGTTTAAAATAAAACCACCTGGGAGCTGTTCCTGGCATACAAGACCACGTTTTTTCTTTTCCATAGTCTTACAAAGAAGATCACAAGTATTTTTATTTTTTTTTTAAAACTTAGCATAGATTTGAAGCACTGCCCGACTCAGCTATCGCCCTGTATTCTGCATATCATTTGCTTTGTTAATGTAACAGTAATTTGCAGCCCCGAATGAGAATTTTGCTCTGTTCGGAGACTGAAAATAGCAGTTGGATATTTGCTTACAAACCCTGTGAATATAATGACTCAGAACTTGAAGCGAATTTAAACTGAAGAGATGTAATAGCCAAGAGATTTAGTAGCAGCCAACCCCGCCCCATGAAATGAAGTCTTTGAAGACGTCTTTTAAAATTGATGGAGCATGGGCAATGGCTACAGTTAAGTGCGTTCCCATAAGGCTTTATGAATTTATTATGTCCTGGTCGATGATAAGCGAGTTCTGGAGGAAGGTTTTTGCAACCTGTTCAGTCCTCGTAAGAGGATCAAAAGCCTCAACGTCTGACACGCTCCATAAAATTGCAGGAGAGCCAGCTAGGAGACATTTTAATTAAAAGCGACAGTGCACTGGTATGATGGTAGATCTGTGCAGTGGCGCGAGGCTGTATCTCAGATACCATGAGTTGGCGCTTTGAGACATGCTGGGCTTGGGTGTTTTGCATGTTGGTATTTGTATATGAAATTCAGTCTCAGATTTCAGATGATGTTACCGAGGATGCGAAGTACAGGCTCCGTAGCATGCTTAAATGAGTATTTCGCATGAAATCATACTCTTGGAACTCCTTTTCTTTACTCTTAAAGATAGATTTGCCATCATTGACAGCAGTAAATAAAAAGAAAACATTTGGAGACATCTACTTTTTTGTACTTAAATTGGTTTTCCTTGTCACTATCTGATTACAAGAAGGGATGTATGTTCTTCATGGGATGTATTTTCATTGGGACTTTTGCACTAAGCAAGGAGTATTTTACCAAAACAGCATTTTAGTTGCCTCTAAAAAAAAAAATAAAAAAAGTTTAAAAATTTGCCTTGATTTAATAAGTGGTTTAGGTCAGATGACCTCTAGAAGAACTTTACCTAAATTATTTTATGAGAGTGATTTTTTTTTTTTTTTTTTTTTTTTTTTTGGAGGGGTGGTGTGTGTGTGTGGAGGGGGTGTCTATAATAAGAGCAGAAATCACAGGGTAAGGGCTGAAGTGTCAGGGGCGGTGGACGTGATGCAGGTTGTCGTACGGCAGCTCCCCAGGAGTGGGGTCTGGGACACTGCTACCTTTTTCCTCGTCTGTTCACTGAGCCCGCAGTGAATTTGCGGTGTGGCTTGGGAAGGAAAAATTGGTTTCAGGTTAGAAAAGGGATAAAAAAAAAAAAATAATAATCTGACAGCGAGGAACATCCATAGATTATTCTCTGCTTCCTCACAGGGAATAAACAAGAATAAACCTTTTTGGTGCACGTCATACAGAGGAATAATACTGCTTTGCTGTTTCTTTCTTTATTCCTCCTATCCAGCAAGATCATCCCATTGGGGGTTGGATATGCCCTTTCCAGTAGCGTCTCCTAAGAGATGCTGTAAGAGTTGTCTCAAAACCTCTGCAGCACACCCGAATTATTTTTATTTTAATTTTTAGTGAAAGGAGGGGACAATTACTGACACGCAAGTAATAAATAGGTCTGTCTTCCCCAGCTGGAGACTCTGGTGGAGAAGCGAGTGTAGAGGCACCTCCTTGCCCAAGGTTCATTGCGTTTCCTGATTCATACATGGCTGCTAATGTTGGTGCCACGTCACTGGGCGTCTGTAGCTGGCAAAGCACAGCTACATCATCAAAATTGCCAATTATAACTCCGGTTTCTAAATCCCTATCATTACCGGTTAGTATTGTTTGGAAGAAAAAACCTGTCGAAGCTTGTTTTAGCTCTACAAGCTTGAAAAAAGCATTTAATATGTAAATTAAACATGTTTATTATGGAGGCTCTTAGGATAAAATGTAAACTCCATTAAGGAGCTTTTGCAATTGTTTATTTTTGACTGTAGCCACAAGTTAATAACCCGAGTTTTTGTTGAGAAGTGGCTCCTCTGGAAGAGGGAATGGTGATTTGGAGACTGATTCTGCAACTGAATCTGATCTTGCAAACTTTTGCACCCAGCTATATTTCTTGTATGCACAAATCTTGGTCTGCAAGCAATTTTATGTTGCTGGCTTTGGATTAAATAAGTATCTGAGATTCTTCGTTGCTGTCAAAATTTCCCCCTGCGCTCCCTGCCCATAGGCTAACGCATCTGAGATCGTGTTTTTCATATCCAAGTTAGTGTTGGCTGTGTATCAAACCAAAAAAACCTCAAAAGCCAAACATAATATTGAGCTTGTTCTGCCTAGGAAGAAATTTATATAACTAAGTGAAACAAGGCTGAAACTTTTTTTTGTGCGTACTAAGCCTGAAAAGTCCCGGTAAAGCTGTGTTCGTTTCAGTTGAATCTTGGGTCAATGAATAACACTTTTATTTTTTCCTTCCAGAGCTTATGTTGAAAAGTACCTCCTGGAGAAATCAAGACTAGTTTATCAGGAGCACAATGAACGGTAGGTGCCTATATTTTGCTTACAGGGTTGGGTTTGATTTCTACGTGTGCCCATAGCGCGGCACAGATAGCTTAAACCCCTGTTCGAGCTGGCACGGGGGAAACAGGATTTTCATGCTCCTAACGCTGGGCTTCAAAGAGAAATGATGCGTTTTATATTTCGCTGTTTGGGGAGGAATGTACTACCCAGGGAAAATAAACTCCATTATTTTATTGACAGCCCTTGACTTACATTTTCCATTGTCTTTATGATTCACGTCGTATGGATTATTATATACCATTTGTTTTCTCATGCAACTTGTCAGCTATTTAGTATCTAATTTGGGGGGCGGTAGGATGGTATTTTCGTTCTGTTTTACAGTTCTTAACACATTGAAGCCATCAGAAGGGCCTCTAGAAAAAGCTAAAATTATAGTGACACAAACTTAAGCAAATTGTTCTTTCCTAATTGCAACGTATTATTTGCGACATACTCTTCTCGGTAATTGTTACTCTGATTTTTTTAAAGAAATTTGCTGCTCGTTGTCTTTCAACTCTCAGCACTTCTGTCTGTGTTTCCCTTTTGAGACAGACGTTGGGCGAGAAGGTTTCCCAAATTCACATGGGCTGATCCCAAAGTTAAATAGCTCATACAGCCTCAACAAATGTACTCTTGGGTGTTACGAGATGATTAAACTTGATTCCTCCTGGAAAACATCCAACATAAAAGCAAAGGTTTAATTTTAGAAATACTGCTGCGCTCTTAGCGTTAATCTGTGTTAGAGTTGTCTTGAAGCTGAACAGATGAGTGTTACTTGGGGTGGTTTTAGTATTAGCAATATTCAAGTATTTTGAGTATTTGAGTAGCTGTAAAAATTGCAGATTTTTCTGTTCTGCCTCCCAGAACTGCAACTGCAAAATCATTACCTTTTTAATGGTAATAAAGTATTAAAAACAATAATGATTTCTGCATTGCAAGGAAAGCTGTTGTTTTGATTCTAATAAATATGTAGGCATTGCACGTGTTTCTGGAGGAAAATGTGACAATGTCGGTTAGGAATTCTTTAAGTATATTCCAGAGCAGTGAATGTCCTTGGATGGAAAAGAGGGATTTTGTTCTCCATTACTTAATTTAATCTTTTACATCACTGCAAAGTGGGTACAGATCATTTCTAAGCAGTGTTCAGCTCTGAGTTTGGAAGCTGGAAAATCAGGTTATGAGGTTTACATGCGCTTCTCTGCTTAATGCTGCTGCTTGTTTTGAAGTCTAACATCTCTTTTTTTTTTTTTTTTTTTTTTTTTTTTTCTTTCTTCATTTGTCACCAGGAACTACCATGTATTTTATTACCTCCTGGCGGGAGCGAGCGAGGAGGAGAGATTGGCGTTTCATCTGAAGCAGCCGGAGGAATATCATTACCTCAACCAGGTGGGAATAAATACTATGCAGGAATACAGTACATGGTCTTGCCTTTTCTATTGCTGGTATTTAATGCTAATAAAGAAAATGTGTGGAGTAGTAAAGATGCGTTGTATTAATGCTCTGTAGGCAGCATTCCATCACTGGAAATAATTCTGCATTGGCAATCTGAACATGTGATAGTATGAAAAAAAATAATTAAAAGAAAAAAAAAAAAATCAGTGTTTTCCATTTTTTGTCCCCTGCTTGGGATATGTTAAATATACTGCGGGTTTAATTGTCGAAGGGAGAAACAGTAATAATTTCCCTGTTATCTGTGTGAATGTTATTTACTCATTAACATCTGTCTGCTGAGTAGAAGAAAAGGGGAAAATGTGTGATCCTAGTAGCTCTTCAGGATATAACGTCTTGCATGAGGTAGTTCTAATTCTTTAGCTTCGTGGCTGGCTGTTAGCATGATCCTTTGAATTTAACAATATAATAAGCTTAATTTAAAAAAAACACAGCAACCGTTGGAAATGTGTGAATTAAAAGTGAGTGAGGTATTACCGATGGCCAAATAAACTCATACTTCTGATTTACTTCAGGTGTTTAAGATGCAGTTGTCTACTGATGTAGGAATATGTGGAAGAGTAGTTAGGTTATACATTGATTTTAATTAATTACAATTTTCTTGGAGCTGAAACATGATTAGCAATAAAGAGTCATTTAACCCTCAAGCTGGAGAGAAACTTGTACTCGCAGTGCAAGCCGAATAGCCTTTAGTCTTTCTAGAAATACAATTTAACTCCAGAATACGTCTCGATTACCCAGTGCTTTTTAAAGATCTTTTTAAAGCAGGCTATCAAAGCCAAAATCTATAGTAATATTAACGACTCCCACCCACTCTTAGCAAGATCAGGAAATTCGCACAAATGAGTAACATAAAGAGCTGAAGGCTTTTTGCTTACTGTCTTTGTGCTTCAGGTGTTAGTTGGAGAACATGGTGTGATCTTCACAACCATCTGCGCTGCCGTTTTGCAGCGGGAAAGTGCCAAGATCGTTTGGATCGAATGTTTTGTCAGATTCACGGGTTTTGTTGGGCAATCCGGTAGTTTTACGTTAGTCGAAAACATTGCTTTTAATTACAGTCCTTCTTTTTTTTTAATAGCAGTTTAAGGGTGTTAATATTTAAAGTAGAACTATAAACCCAAAGCTATGTAGTGTGTAGAACTAGTAGGAATGCGCTAATTTAGGTTGAAGCGTTTATTTTTGTCTAAATTAGGATGTTGGGCAGGTAGGCTGGAGGAGGATGCTGAGGCAGGTCCAGTGGAAGCAGACTCTAGATTTGCCTGCACACAGTGTGTGGACAATAGTGACAGCCTGAATTTTTAGGGGTTTTATTATAATAATTTTTTTATTATTTTTCATAATTGGGATTAGTGTTAGAGAGACCATTTAACACTGACAACTATGGGGAAAATGGCTCCTTTAGATGTGTTTGGGGCATCGTTTCACATTAAAGCTTTCTGGCAGTGCAGTAGCAGCTTTCCCCGTGACCTATAGGCAAAGGGGAAAAAGGAAAATAAGGAGGAAAAAAGGAAAAAGAGGTAGTGGAGGAATGGGAAAAGAAACTTTGGAAACATAAAAGAGGAAACTTATAAAATTACCCTTGAGCATTTATAGTGGCTTCTTAAAAGTGTCCTAGAGAAATCCCTGCCTTTTTAAAAGGAAAAAGAATGACCTCAGAAATGAACCTAAGTGTTTAACTAAAAAGTAAATCTTAAAATTGAAAAGCTATAAAATATTGAACCAGACCCCATAAGTCGAGGACTGATTCAGTCCTTGAGTCAAATGCTATTTTCATTCTCCCAGGTTCCTCAGCTCACGTTGCGTTATGCAAAAAAAACCGTGCGTTTTACATTGCAGATGAGAAATAATCTGTTCAGATATTTCACCAAAACATGCTGCTATTTTGTTGATCTGTAAATGCAGGGAGCCGGTTTGAAAAAAATAGAATTTAATCTTTTTTGAAAGAAAATTTGCTTAAACTGTCGCCTGAGTTTGGATGACTTCTCCCTATCTCATACCAATGGCAGGTATACCTACCATTGCACAATAACTTGCTTAATATTTTCTGTGCTGGTTATTCACGTTTATCCATTTTGAAATTAGTGATTTGCAGGATTAGATCCTTATTTTAAGTTCATCAGGAGCTCTGGTGCTGCGTGTCTCTCCCTCATGGGACTGGTCACTGACACGTGCTTTGACTTCTCTCGACTCTGTCTCTGTCTGATTGGAAAAAGATACAAATTGCTAAAAAGCTTTCAAGTGCTGCTTTCTAATCGGTCAGAGAATTGCACTTTTGCAGCACTTATGTGTCTAGAGCAGAGGTTGAGAGTAGAAACTAAAAATCTGGTCTTCAGTGTGATTTTTCCATCGATAGCTCTTCAGCTCTAGGTAAACCAAAGGTTTCTCTAACTGTGGAGAAAAAGATCTTAAAATCCATTAAGCTTATTGCATGAGTCCTGAAAACTCTGTGAGGAGGAATCGGAGCCCCATGAATGCAAAAGCATTACGAATCTTACCTTAAAACCCCATGAAAATAAGGAATGACTGTGCAGAATAACAACATTTCTTTTACTTGGAAAGTCGACGTTGCCGCCCTGGTTAAAGAGCAGGTAGTGGGAGTTATTTTTGGTCTGAACACTGCTTAACCCGGTCTGCCTTGCTTTCAGATGACAAAGAAACCCCTCAGACAGAGCTGGGATGATTATTGCTATGACTCTGAGCCGGTCAGTACAAGTACCCGCGTCTTCTGTGTTGCTGGTGCAGGGCTGCTGCTCACTTGAATTTGTTAGGTGCACCGAGACCTGAGCAGAAAACGGAAGTCAAATTAAGTTTAACCTATTAATTACCCTCTGCCTTCCTCTGCCCTGCAGTGGTGTCGCTTGTGTCTTAGCTCATGACGATACAGATGTATTTTCCCTTGCCCTTTTTTGGTTCCTTCCATCTGGAAAGCTTCTTCAACAGTTGGATGTGGTCATCTAGTTTTAGCAAACGAAGTGGGGGGGGGGGGGTGTTCCTTCTTCATATAACATATGATGATTTATGGAAATTGTGATATGGCAGCGATGTGAAAATTGAAATTCCTTTCCGATAAAACAGCGAATCAGCCTCTTGAAGCCCTAGGAGGTGCATCGGTTCGTGATGGTTGTAGCAGTTTATCTGCTCTCTAGCTTCCAGGGGAAAAAAAAAAGACAAAATCAAAACCATCCCCCGCAAAACATCTGCGAAAAAATAAAATCCTGATATTTGGAATGCAAAACCAATTTCTTCTCCTAAAATAGTTCTGCTGACAAGATCATCCTTTCCAAATGGATTGACCCAAAAAAGGGAACCATGAAGCTTCTCCCCCTTCCCCAGTTTCTCCTGTGCAACCGAATTGGAGGTGGTGGCTCCAGTTGGCAATGTGCTTTTGGGTGTCTGTGTGTGTCCCGTGATGGTCTGTTGGTTTTGTCTTGCACGGGGAAGCATGTTTCAGATCAGCTGCATGTTGTTCCTGCTAATTTTGTCGTGTCCTTAATGGTTGCCGAACTCTAGCTGATGCATCTGGAAGAGTAAGAGGTAATCTGTAAAGGAGTTGGGTTTCACTCGGGCTAAGTAAGTGTCTTAACAGCAGGATTTCAGCAGCAAAATCCTTAGGAGAGGAGGAGGGAAGGGGAGTCTAACCCCTCAAGGCTTCAAAATGTTGAATGTTGTATTGACATCTTTAATACATCAGTGTCCTTAATACGTGACTATCCTTAGAGGTCCTACAAGAGCAAAGAGTGAAGAGCAGATGCTTTTCTATAGACCTTAGTACACTGTACTATGTTGCAAAGATCTTGAGTGCTTAAGGAATGGGTTAGGACAATTTACTGGGGGAATTACCATTACAACAAACCCCAGATTTGCCACCTTTTCCCGGAGGGGCCAGTAAGCCGGCCCTGCCAGCTCAGGAGCTTGGGACTTACCATGTTACAGCAAAACCGCGTGCCGTTACAATTTGGCTTTTTATCTGGTATTTTATTTCGCTCAGGATTGTTTTCTGTGATGTTTGTGGTAAATCACATCCTTGCTTCAGTTGATGACTAACTCTTAAACACACCCTGGATCTCTCCCCGTAACCACGGACTCAACCCGCTGCAGACGTCCGGTTTATAAAGAAACCTTGTCTATTATATCTTCGTTAAACTTTCCATGGAAATCCATGGATTGCTTCAATGTGACGATAGTAAGCAGGGAACTCACTTTTGCTGGGAAACTAATTGCCCCAGCAGAATATTAATGACGAATGTGGTCTTTGGGCATGGGCTCTGTAATGCTTGTCTGCCCTAATATCGAGGAAATTCCTTTTTTTATATAATTATCATCCATTAGGAAACAGTACAGAACTAAAACACTACAGAGAGCATCTGCTTTCAAGTCGATAATTTGCAAAAGCCTTTCTATGTGGATTAATGAGTTTGGCAATTGTTATGTAAATCAGTAATTAAATTGCCTTTGGCATAGATTGTGCTACTTCTGAGTTGTCTATGGTATTGCGCTGTTGACTCGTGACTTAATTTTGGATGAATGATGCCACAAAATGAAATTGTCTCCTGGAATGTGGACCGCCACTAAAAGCAACACTTGGTATCTTTTTTTAAAAAGTTTTAAAAAAGATTTATTTGCAGAATTTTTGGGTTATATTATTGTCGTGCAGATTCCAGGTCCCACCGTAGTGGGTGTGAAAACTTCTCCAGGTTCTCCTCATCATATATGTAGTGGCCGAGGAAGCCAATTGGCCAAGGTTTGAGTTTAGGAGGGACAACTTCTTATCCTGATATTTTATGGTGTAAATAATTGCATTGCCGATGCCTGCTGATCTTACTGATATGTAGCATAGATGTCTTTGTTGCATTCCTTTGGATAATATGTATGGACCTTATACGTCTCTTAAAGGGTCATTTTCAATCACCTATTAATAAAAGGTGAAAGTGTCATTTTTCTAATGAGTATTTCCTAAGAACGTGCAGACATGTTATTTTCTTGTTAAATTTATAACCTTATGTTCATTGATGCTGCACATGGTTTTAAATGGTCTTACTGTTCAACATCTCTAAATTCACTTTGTCTGTGCGGTATTAAGTTGTTGTCCCTGAGGAGCATTGATAAAGTTTCAATTTTCTTGTCCCGTTAAACTTTTCTAGCTTTTAGTCGAGGGGATAGGGCAGTTGTGTGTGAGTAGTCTCCTATGTTGAAATAAGTATCTTCAATAAGAATTTCCCCCTATAATCAGTAGTTATCACTGTAATGATGCTACGGGGTGGGATGGAGAACATCTCGCTGATACAGTTGTGAGGCTTTAAATGGGGCTATGTGCTGTAAGACACAAATCTGATACTATAGAATTAATCATAAAGACAGAATATATAGAATGAAGATATTTTATGTACTCTATAAGTGAGTACAAGTGTCTTTTCAAGTGAGAGTCGTCATACTGTGACTACTGGTACCTGTTGAATGGTGTTCACTGTAGTGTTCACGTAGCCCTGTTTAGTGCAGACTTTCAGAATTATTTGTGCAAATGTTTGTGCGCACTTGCTCATGTGGAAAATATGATTTACAGACAAATGACCAAAAGAAACTATGTGGATACAGCTGCTTAAATAATTGTCACTGCGGCTATAATTTTTAATTAACATACCTGGATTAACTTGTAGAATGTCTCTATTTAAGCGTTAGCAAAATACTCTGAGGTTTAAGATAACACTATGTTGTATGACGCACAGTAAACTAATTTTGATTCAGAGACTGGGAATTTTTGTAGGCAGCAATGGCAAAAAGTATTAAATATGGGCTATGAAAGGAGAGAGAATAATCAATAATGTATGGAGTGGCCCAAGGTGAGTCAAGGCAGACGGAACTTGGCATTAGGAGTTTATATACTCATTTAAGGAGCGTTAATTTAGCTATGTTCCCTAAATATTGGTGCAGGACAACATTAGTTTGGTCCACAGTGTCATGGGATTTCCCTGAAAGTATCAATGACTGCTATCAGGTTGGGAATTATCTGAAAAACTAAACTGTTCAGATACATTAGCCTCCAAGAAATATAATATGTAGTGGATTTCAAATTCCCTCAATGCTTGCATTTTTAGAAACTTCTTGGTAGTTAGAATAAAGTTAGCGAAAAATAGACTTAAAGCTTTCCCTTTCCAATGCAGGACTTAATTCACTGGTATTTTACATGAAATCATGTGAATTCTATTTTACAACCGAATTCTTCCTCTTTAGTTATAGGAACTCCTAATGGACCAGGACTTAATGTGGAATAAACTGCCTGTAAAGATGTAACATACTTCATCTCATTAATTCACATCCTTTTTTATGCTAGTTGTCCCACATTGACGAACTCTCACTGTACTGTTAGAATGGTGCTAATCGCCTCTTGCGTTGGAGGTTAAGCCTGGGAAATAAGGATGTATCTGCAGAAAAAAATAGCCAAAAACGTTATTTTGGAAAAGGTATACCAATGTAGTCCTCCCTGAGGTCCAGGCTATTCAAACCAAGGCAATTGTGATGATGTAGTCTCCTGTGAAATACTGTCTCACCACGCTAGATTAAAAAATCAGTACAGATAAAAATGTTTGTGTATACAATAAAAATTATTGTATTGAAATTTGCAGTCTGGTTAGCTTTTCCATAAAGTCCTTGTAGAAGCAGATTCTCGTAAACAGCTTGATTTTAAAAAAATAAAAAAGAATATTAAAAAAATAAGAAAACTTTTAATGGTGTGTAATAATGATTATAATACTTAATAATGATATATATATATAAAATAATGATTCTAATACTTAAGAAGAAAAATTCTGCCTTGCCACTGGAGTTAATCCTGGTCTTTTATTGTATTGCTTACATGTTTCTTGCTGTATCTGTGATGGTGCTGTGAGTCCCTCTGCCTGGGCTGGATGTCAGGGGTAATTAACCACAGTTACTCCCCATAATGTCAGTAGGGCCTCCTGAATATCTCATTTCCCAGTGCCAGATTGGAAATGTTCTAGTTGCTGATAAAAGGCATGGAGATCACGAAATGATATTTATGAAGTGTTGACTCGGACATCTGGACCTGTTCTGATCTTAATTTCTTTCAATGCTTAATCTTTCTGTTTGAATCCAACAGGACTGCTTTTCTGTGGAAGGGGAGGACTTGAAGCATGACTTTGAGCGGTTACAACTAGCCATGGAGATGGTGGGGTTTCTTCCCAAGACTCGCAGACAGTGAGTTTTATTTTCCCTGTTGATAACTTGGAGATTATATTAACTAATATAACCTCCATAATCAGTGTGATAATTCACCTGACTTGAGCTAACATAACTATTGTGCTCTACATAACACATCAGGCTGGTGAGAAGGAATAATTGTTGAGACACTGGAAGAGGTTGCCCAGAGAAGTTGTGGATGCTCCCTGTCTTTGGAAGTGTTCAGGGTCAGGTTGGACAAAGCTTTGAGCAACCTGATCTGGTGAAAGATGTCCCTGCCCATGGCAGGGGCGGGTTGGACCTAAATGATCTTTGAAGGTCCATTCCAACTCAACCCAAATCAAAATTTAAAGCTATGAACAAAATATGCCCATTGTTACTGTAGTTAACGATTCTCTTTATGCAAATAGAGCGTTGGCATGAAGTTGGCACCTGGAAGTATTTTTCAGCTGTTCATGAATAGTCATGCCTTACTCTGCATGTTATGAATGTAGATCCTGATTTAATCAGAAATTCTGATTATTAGTCATCACCCTTAATCCTTTGCATGCAATTGCCGGTTCTGGAGACTTATTTCGAACTGGCCTTCGTTCACTAATTCATTGGAAGTGCTGGTTGAAAAACTGGACGACTTAGTTGGGTTGCGGTATCGCCTTCCTCTGACTGCAAGGAATTACTTGCTTGACTTGAGGGACATCTCCAACTGAAACCACAAAATAATTCTTCTGGTGTTGATCATTGGCTTGAAAGTCTTGAGTAGGTTTGAATGAATTTGACAAATACGTTACTTAAAGATAGTAACAGGCATAGAAAAAAGTTTATTTAAAAAATGATCTCAAAGTGAATGTGGTTTTGACATTGTAAGTACTGCTGAAAAGCACGTCAGTAGCTGGAACACAATGAGAAATCTTGTGCTTTTTCGAGTCAAAATGTTCAAACAGTAATTTACTGAACATGGTTCCTTTCTGTCTGAAATCCTGGAGGTTTACGTGGGAACAGAGAATTACTTCTTTGTACTAACGGCACTCGGAAGCCTATTGGGGAAATGACATTTAAGATGCTAATGTATAACTTTTTTTTTTTTTTTCAATTGGGTGGATTGCCATTTTTCTTGCTTTTTAACATGTATCTGAGCCACCAGTTAGAAGTCCTCCGCTGTGAGACATTGTCCTGCCTTCCGCTTCAACAAGAAATTTTCACCCAGCTGAGAATCTCTTTCAATACGCTTCTGCTTTAGCCCTAACTTGTAACAAATCAATTATGAAATTCAGACTGCTTTTTCTCTATCCGTTCCATACACATGGATAAACCCGAGTATACGTACTTCTAGTGTAAATATAAGTCAGCATGGTTCCTTCTCTTTCAAGAATCAGATTCCAGCGACAAGGTTTTTTCTAGAGCCTGTTTGGGGTGCAGTAAGGGAATTTAATTGAGGGAGTACAGCAATCAGTAAGTGTCAGGACTGAGCGGAGTTGGATGTCATGGCAGATTCATGCTTTTGATTTACTGTGCAATAATTTTTCTTGGCGCACAAGTTCTTGTATTTCTCCTAGTGAATTTTGCTTGTCAAAAAATATAGTGGATTCTTGGCTATACGAGCAAATTTATTCTGCTTGGCTTTGTACAATGAACACGAATAAGTAACCACCTTCAGCTGAGCATAAAAAGGAAAGACATTTTAAGTATTACTATACTTTTATAAGTGATTGTTTATAGCAACACATGGGGTTTCACCTTTGTGGAAACGGTTACGGAAAAGGAAAGTTAATAACTGCATCCCTGTCATTCACGATAAGGAATCAGTAATCCCTACTTTAGAGATAAGGAGGGACAGCTCGGGGAGGTGAAGGTGTGTCATCCAGACAGGCTGGTGGCATGGCTAGGAATCAAATTTGATTTCATTCATTTTTAATTCCCCAGAGAGTGTAGAAATAGGAACAAAGTTTATTGCTGAAGTCAACCATGAGCTGAGAGTCCAAGAGCTACTTTTTTTTTTTTTTTAGAGGATTATTTTTTTCAACTAAATTTATCCAGCCTTTTTTTTTAATTGGATAACATCTTTTCTCTGTCTCAATTTGCTTATATATTATAAAATAATGCTTTTTTGTATAGGATTTCTACTTGGGACTAGGTCTGAGAAGGTGACAAATACACGTGCTAGGGGACTAAGAAAGATCACCTGCATGGCTGAGTCTCCTCCTTAATTTAGTCAATTGCGTGATCGGTATTTAATCTGGGTACCTAGATTATTCAAGGATTTCTTTTTTTTTTTCTTATGATATGGGGTGTCATTTTGTAACTGTGGTTTTGATGTGTTATGTAATTTTCAGGAAAGCTGTACCAATGCAAGTTTGGTACTTGACTAACAAAATATTTTTCACGTGAGGTGAATTGGATGCTTCATTTGAGCATCATTTTTGAGGAAACATTTGGAGGTTTGGGACATAAACAGTTTTGGATTGAAAATTAGAGGAATGAGTCAAATATGCACTTGTCTGTTTGGGGATGTGGATTGCTTTTTCATTAGCTTTAAGAAGAAACAATCGAGTGAAAACGACTTCTTTCTATTTTCTTTAGAATTTTCTCTCTCTTGTCGGCGATACTACACCTGGGTAACATCCGTTACAAGAAGAAGACTTACCGGGATGACTCCATTGATATTTGTAACCCTGAAATACTACCTATTGTGTCGGACCTGCTGGAGGTAAGCCCTCGCTTTCCATCCTGTAATGTTCACACCTAATGAGCCACCTCTGTTTTATAATAGAATTTATTTCCAGTTTCACTGAAGGGTAAGTTGTTCATGTTTGGCATTGAAAAGTTATAAAGATTTTTTTTTATGAGTTTTTTAATGGTAGGGGTTGTTTCCCTAATCTTCAGCTTTGGGTTTAATTGGCTGAAAATACCATTTCAGTGATTAAAATTTGAAATATTGCAAACCAGTTCTAGGTGGAATGAAAGCCTGCCATGCCACACAGTAGTTTTGTCAACTGCCAGCCATCAGCTCCCTCACCAAAATTCCCCAACGGTCCTGATATCTGTTCCAGTATTTGTATAAGAAACTGGAGCAACTGTAAGACCATCAGCCCACTCTTCTGGTTCAGGTGGTGGCTGTAGCAGATGCTGAGCTCGCTCACCATATTTTGCTGTCTGTTTTTACCCTGCCAGCATCTACAAGGGCTGTATTAAAGATGCTGGAGGGTGCATCTCATCCTTCCAGTACCTATTTATGGACCTATTATCCATGCATTTATCTAGTTCTTTTGTGAATCTCTTGATGCTATCTGCTGTTTAAGACCCTTTACCGAAAGCACTTTGTACTCTGTGAATCACCGTTGTGCCAGTATCATTTGGGAAGTGTTTCTGGGTCTCAGCCTGGATGTCCCAGGGCTGTATATAACACTATAAATCAGTGCAAAAGCACTAAGTAAGTTCTTAAAAGAGCTGCTGAGCCTGAGCAGGTTATGAAGCTGTGGCATTTCTTGTTTGTGAGAAAAGTCTTCATTTCAATGAGCCAACTTGTCCTACGCTTGCCTTACACGTTCAAGAGCTGCCTTTAAAACCTCTTGATGTGGATAGGTAGCCAGAAGCTCTCCTTGCTGTCTCACTTTTCTTGAAATGCTCTAAACCTCTTGTAATTCCAAAGGATATTGAAATGTTATACTTGTAGTTGGTTAAAACAATCTTTATCCCTTTGTACTTGCTAGATGGTGTGGAAGTGTTTTTTTTTTTTTGCTAATTTTATGACAGCATCAGAAGATAACTTGTCATTTTGTGTACACGTGATGCTCTTCCCATTCTTTTCCTTAAATAACGGTTGTGGGATCCCACTGCCTAAAGAACTTGGGAACTGGTGCTCTCAGATTTTCATAGCACTTCATTAATGCTTTGAATTTAGGGAGGGGAAAGCTTCTGTAAAATATGGGTATAAGCAGCTGGACAGTCTTTGCATCTTGGCCTGGGAGATTACAGAAATAAACAGAAGGAAAATATGAGCTCGGAGAAGAATGTTGTTGATCTTACCCTATTAAAAATGGCCATAGCAAGAGCGCCAAGTCATTTAAGAAGTAATTGGTTTTTAAAAGAGCTTTGAATAAGAGAGTGACTTGGAGAACTGAAAAAGTTCCAGGCTTTGGGTCTTTGCCTTGGCTTTCTTCTGCAAACAAACTCTCCTGCAACATCTGTATGCTGTAAGGGATCGGGGTTTTTTTTGCTCGTGTACATGTGAAATGATGCATCAGTTGAGCCCTATAGATCCAACAGTGTCTTAGTGCCGTGGTCTGGTTACAGCACAGAGCATGGATACCACGCTCACTTGCAAATAGTGTCAGCAGTATGTAAAAAAAGATAATATATTTATATATAGAACTTCACTATTTTGAAAAAGCACTAGAATCTGGTGTAGCTGAGCAAAGTGATAGATTTCTGTTCATCTTGGTAATTCTTTTGCAAGGTAAATGACCGTATACACCGTAAAATGCTTGTTAATTAGATCAGGACAATGCATATCTCTGGTATGATCTTGTGAAATACATCACTGGGTTTGGGTAAGTGCTGTTGCTTGTCATTAAAGTTGCATTTCTATGGTAATTTATCCATGGAATTGGAGACACTGGTTGCAGACCCACTCCCCAGTCAGCTGTAATAAAGCCAAAAATCTCATTTTGAGAAGAGGCTTGGTTTCTCTTTCTGAAATGCTGAACCTTTGCAGACCTGAATAGGTCTTTTGTCATTCTTACTCAGTTTTGACCAAAAGGATGACGAAAAGGTTCAAACAGATGAAACATCATCACAGAGAGCATCCATTCCACTTCATTCATTAGTTAGCTACTTACAACTTTCCAAATTGTGTAGTGAATTCTTCTTAGCAAGAGACGAAAAATGTTGGCTGAAACATTTGACACTTTGTATTTTGTCTCATTTGGGTAATTATTTTTATTACTTTTTTCTTGGTGTGGTCACTGAACTGTTATACCCTTTTGCTTTTCACACCATTGCTGCTGCAAATATGAATTGGCTTGAAAAAGGTATTAATCCCCTCTCTAGAACTTGGCATTACTCGCTAAGGCTGAAAAACCATTGCAGAATAAAAAGAATATTAGTTGACAAATAGTTTGACTTTTTTTTCATACAGCCACCGGGTGCTTGGCAGGACGGTCTTGAGCATAGCAAAATGATGCAAGAAACCAGCTCTGCTGTGATCCGATCCTTGTGGGCAAAGATTTGGGGGGTGTTTTGGTTTGTTTGTTGGTTTTTTTTTTTCTGTAAATGACTCACTGGATTTGTTCAGTCAAGGATTTGCAATGGAAAAGAGAAGAAAAAAAAAATCCAACTGGACTTGGTGGAAAGGCTCTGAGTAGCAGGAGCTGAATTGGCCATCCCTGAGACCAGCCAAGAAGAGGGGATGCAGAGGTCCTCCTGCACAGCACCGATGGGGCAGTAGCCTTCATGGGGAGGAAAGGAACCAACAGCCTGGCCGAAATGAAAAATTTAGGCAAAGCTAAGGTGTTTCCCCCTCTGAAGGAAAGTCTGGCCCAAATTCTCGTGAGCTTAACTGGTTTATGTTGGAGCCTCTGAGCCTCTAAGGACAACTGGGGGAATTTCCCTGCTGCAGCAATTAATGCAACAACCCTGAACAACTATCCTTCCTCTGTATGATGAGATTCGTGTTCCTATAAAATGAAGCTAATATGTAGATTTTTTGAAGGAATCTGGGAGGAAATGATGATCTGCGATGGATTTGATTCTTCTTAGATACTGACAAGTCTGTCCAATGTGGTTTTGGTTTATTAAAACGTTCAGACTAGCATTTGTTGAAAAAGCAAACTGCGATATAGGATTTTGGCCAGACTCTGCGGATCATTGTTTCATCTACAGGAAGACCCTGATTCCTTTTTTTTTTCTTTTTTTTTTTTTTTTACTTTTTCAAGAATAGACATAGCGTGTGGATTATGTGGAGGCTTTTGGCAGGTTTTTCATGGCCTTTGTTTAAACTTTGCTGAAATACCATGCCGTAGCTTGATGTCAAGGCTGCCTGATGGATCGAGCAGACATGGAGTCCTGTGCGAGCGCTGCAAATATCACAGGTCCTCTGCAGAAATCATAGAGGATTGTGTAAAACTGGGGAAAACTTTTGTGTTTCTGGGGAAAAGCTTGGAAAGGCTCATTTGTGGGCTTATTACCAAAAGCAATCTTTCAGAAACAGTGTGGTGTCTTCACTTTAAGAGAGACTATTTATTTTTTTTCCATTAGAAGAGCAGGAACATTTTAATTGTGTACATTTACTAATACTGGAAATTATTTCTGTGGATGGAGCATTGCGCAAGGAAGGCAAATCCTGTCTTTACTCAATGGAGCAGTTTTATATTCAGTTTTTAGGATTAGACAATAATAAAGGCAAATGTAAGTTATCAAGTGACTTAAATGAGTTTTGCCAGCTCTCTTTTTGCATGGATGATGTTCACTTTGGGACCTAATGTCTACCTCCAAGGGAGATTTATGTGCTCAAGTTCTTTTTCTACTAAAAAATGGTCTTCAGCGTCCCAGAGGGATCCCACAGACATTGCACTCCTCGTGTGATAAACATCTTGGAAAGTAATTGGGGAGCAAAAGGGAGGTGAGGATTACGAGGCAGCCAGTGCTTGCCTTCTCCTCTGGATCCATTTTCCGACAAAGTTTTGGGGAGCTTAGAATGGTTTGGGTTGGAAGGGACCTCCAAAGATCATCTAGTCCAACCCCCTGCAATGAGCAGGGACACGTTCATCGGATGTGAAGCTCCAAGCCAGAACTTGAGTCAGATAACTTTCTGGTTGTTTGAAAGAAAGTCTGAATAAAAGGTTCAGCTCTTTTTCAAGAAGAACTGATAGAAATCTGAATTTATTTTCTGTTACTCCACACTAGGCAGCTTTTGAACGAGCACTCAACTCTGTAATCCCTTTCTCAAATATGGGAGGAGAGACAAAAAAGCGATGTTTTCTTGCTCTCAAGTTGGAAATGGTTCATTTTTCTTCAGCTGCTATAACATAATACCCCAACATTACTGGAGAAGCAATCTCCGCCTGCCTTGGCTCCAACCCAGCCCTTGCGGGAGCCCGCCGGCTGTCTGCTCCCTGCCGTGCTCCGCTGATGTTTATAGCCGTGGCGGCATTGCTGGTCATCCTTCACTGGTTTTTAGAGCTCTAGTCGTCCAGCCCTCTCAGTCTCGGTTCGACTTGCATGCGGCAGTGAAGTCTTAAATCTGTATTTTGTCCCTGTAATTAAGATATAAACTCCTATGGGCCGTGTAGCTTTTTTAAGAGAGAGAGAGAGAGAGCAGGACTTGCCCTTTAGCACCAGAAAGCAAAAAATATCCGTGAAATGTAACAGAAGTGTAACTCTCAGGTCACAAACTAAAGAAATAAATTATGTTTTTCTCTTTGCTAATCTGCCAGGATGGTTTTTGTCTCTATTTTAGTGTATCATGTTTACTGGAGGAGGAAGTATAGGATGTACGTGATGGGGAAGCTGCAAGTATCTCCATGCACCAGGTGTCTTTAGTCATCAGCGTGCGCAGAGTTTATCTTTGGAAAGCTCCTATGGCTCCTCGTTGGCATCAGGAGTCAGCTACCTTCAAGCTGTGACCTTAAATGAAAATTAGGATAATTTGGCTGTACCCATGGTGTTGGCTCTCAAAAGTGACGAAGCAATCAAGATCAAGCTCCGCTGGGTGGTAATTGCAGGCAGAGACCCAGGGAGATGCAGGGATTACGTTCCCATCCTTGCCAAGTATGTTTTTATATGAAAAGACGATTCGGTGCGATCCCTCTGGGTCAGCCCGCAGCAAGTCTGGAGATGAAGGAAGCACGCCTGCAGGTCTCACCCATCAGGAGAGCAGAGGGAGAAGGAAACTGGGGTGAACGTTAGATGGGGATGGCGAGGGACAGTGCGGGTAGTTGTTTAAACCGTTTAAAATCCCCGTGTTTGCTGACAAATCTGGGACTTGGAAACATTTAGGCTGTTGAGGAAAATTACATTGGACTGTTTTGATTAGTAACCATCTGATACCCCTCTGCCTTGTTGCCTTTGATAATTAAAAAAAGCCAGCGTGCTGGCTGTGGGTTCGCAGCATCCCTCCTTCGTATGGGATAACGGATGGTGTAAAACTCACTTTGATTCCAAGCTGTGCGACCGAGGGAGGGCAGCCGATGGTCCCGCAGCCACACGCTGCTGGAAAAGCATCCGCGTTTTGCCTGCAGAGCTGAAATTTTTAAAGAAATGCTGTTTTGCTGAATGTAGAGGAATAAAAACCAAATGTGAAGACTTGTTGTGGATTTCTAGGTGAACCAGAAGATTCTTTTTTTTCCCACTTGGTTTTGAAAGGCCAAATCAGATGATAACTGATGGCTCTACAGTATTACTGAGGATAAATGAAATGAACCTCAAGGTGTTGACATTCAGTTTCCAATGACATGGGACTTGCTGGTAGGTGAAGGTCACACACAGGTGACGATGTTTTCTGCTTTCCATGCCACAGCAGCAAGTTCTTGTTAGTGGGTGTTGCAAGGAAAGTCACTTGTATAAAAACGCACTGGAGTTTATCAGGGAGTCTCCTGTGACAGTATTTTTGGTAGAAAGAAGTAATTTTCTGTACAGAACGGCATCGTTTTTGCGATGGTTTGCGAGATTTCTTAGGTTCAGCTGGCTTGTTCACATTGCTCTTCATGCTAATTATTGGGTTAAAGCAGTAAGTCAAAGTACATAAACTACTACGTTCCCATCATCAAATCATAAATGGTTTACCTGGGATAAAAATATGGCCTTGGATGGTTTCAGAAACATGGAATTGGTGCCTCTAGTCTTAGAGGTGTTCTCAGCAGGTCTGGTGTCTACAAGACGTCCTTCAGTTAGGAGAGACAGCTTGTATAGGCTTCGCTGTGGCTCCTCAAGCAACATCATTTCCGTATCAGTCCATAGCTACTAACTCCGGGCTCGAAGATTGTCACCCAGACTACCAGTTTCATTTTCTGACACTGAAATTTAGCAAAGAGCAATCAACAACTCTAAGTATTTAGATCTAACTTATACATAAGCGTATCACCATCTGTTCTGGTAGAGAGGACACACTTCTGAATTTCTCCAGAGCATATAAAAATAAGAGGGACTCAAATCTGGTCCGAAAGGAGGCTTTCTCCCAGCAATTTGTGGCAAGTACCGCTTAATTTGTCAGCACCATTTACCTTTTTGCTGAAGTGTCTGTGTTTACTCAACAGAGTTGTGTGGTTTGGGTTTTTTTTTTTTGGGTTTTTTTTTTTTTTTTTTTCTGCAAACGGGTTTCTGTTATGGCTGATTAGAGATTATCACCTGCCTGGGAGCTGGCATCCTCAGGGACTAAATATCAGGTGCGAATAGCAGAGTAAATATCAGGTGCTTTTCAAAAGATTCCTTCCTCCTTCTAACTCCTCCCCACCCTGAAAAACACCATAAAAAAAAAAAACACAACCTGCTTGGATATCTCTTAAACCGATGACACTGTTTTGCTTGTGTGTAGAGTAATTTGTATGATATCATTTTGACGACACTAGAAAGTTGACTTATTTTGCCAACAAAAAGTGTGGGAGGGAGGAGCTGCACTGGGAACGAAGGATACCAGTGGGAAATTGCTAGAAATGCAGTGGCTGAATGCGGAAAATCAGGTTCCCTTGAATACTGTGGTGTCTGATTTCTGACGCTGGATTTATGTGCTGAGTTGTCTCCTCCCAGTGTCTATCTTATTCTTAGGCATTGAACATTAACTCTGCAAGGGGTGGAAAAAGTGTTTTAATTTTTTTAAAATTAAATGTATAAATTTTAAATTAATGAAAATGTTTATAATTTTTAAATTTTTTAGACAATGCAATTTAAAAAAAGATATTCTCTAGAATAATCATTAACGTCAAGATTTTTATTTTAGGTGAAGGAAGAGATGCTGTTTGAGGCCCTGGTTACCAGAAAGACAGTGACAGTCGGCGAGAAGCTGATCTTACCGTACAAACTAGCAGAGGTCTGTACATGATGCTTATTATTAAAAGGGCAACTCTGGGGATGATTTTCAGTGCTTTGAGACGTACACTCAGCTCTGGGAGAGTTTCTTTTAGTTTTTATTTATGTAGAAATAATGTGGGAGAAGCTGATGTGTATGAATGTAGAAAATGATTGACTCTACCTGCTATGCTGTTCCTGGAAAGCAGGTTTGCACATTATTCTGTGACAGTCTTTAGCTGGTTTAACACCTTACAGTTGTGTAAGTGTTGTCTAAAGCAGAATGGTGTGTTGCTGAGTGTTTATGATACAAGTAATAGTCTTCATACATTGTTCCTTAAGCTGTAGCACAGCTTCATCCCACAGCAGACTGGTGACCTAAGACCTCCAGGAAATTTTTGGTGGGGTCCTACGTCAGTCATGGTTCCTGTAGGGGGTGGAGCTGAAGATGCTCTGTAGAAGATTCCTGTTATCTTTTCGTCAGACCTCTCACAACCTGGGTCCTCGTGTCATGCTTTGGAGCGGTCACACCTCCATCAGCTTCTCTCAAATTTGAGTGTAGCCTGTGCCACCGCTACCCACGGGGATGACACTGCGTGAAATGTGTAACTTCTCTTTTATGGTCTGTCTCAGGATACAATGTCAGCAAACACGTTTTTTCTAAATATGTGGTTTCCAGGAATTTTGAATTATATTCTGTGGCCGGTAAACAGAAATACCTCCGGTTTTCTTCTTATATTCTCCGAAGTATATAAGCTCTATTCTGCTGCAATACTTGTTTTGGCTGTTTCTACATCTAGTGTTCTTGTAACCCCCCCCTTAACCCCAGTTTGCGCACACCACGCTTGGTCCCTCCATTCCTCCTTGTTGTCATATGGTTATATGAGAATTTGCAACATCTTGGATAATGTCTCTGAGAGCAGTCTGTTATGTCGCAAATAGATAAGCGAATGATGAGCTGTCACTAGGGTCAGCTGTAGATATTAGCTGTAGATATTTTGATTCCTTTTTTTCCGGAGGGGGGAGGGAGGGAAATATCTTTTCTCCCCTTTTAAGCTCAGTAGCTGTTACTGAGCTTTAATCTTAAAAAGTTAAGTGTTGCCTATGTGCAAGGCTTGTCTCCCCTAATAAAGGGCACACAAATGCTCTTATTGCAGCTTTGTGATGGATGTATAATGAATGTGGTCTTTGTACTTTTTTCCTGTGTCTTGGGCACAGACTTAAGAAATTGCTAGAAAAGTTTAAAACGTAACTATAACCACCCTTCTGCTGGAGGTTACTTCTCAACAGCTGTGATGATGGAACAACCTGCACCAATGCACTTTCAACCACCCGTCTGCAAAACTTGGCAGGTTGGATAGAAACTGTTTCTTGTGATGTTTTACCCTGGGCCACCAGGCTTTGTACTGAAACACCTTGAAACAGTCTTACCTAGATGTTCCTGCTGTTGAGATCAAAGAGCCCCTCTTGCTACCTAAAATGGCTGAGCATGACTTTCTCAAGTGCTTTCCAAAATGTTTTTGGTGATGTCTCTGCTCATAAATCTCAGGTATTCACTCATAAAGGTTTGTCACCAATATTTAGTACAAGAAATGAAAGATCAGGGTGTGGTGATTGCGGTGACTATGGGTGAAGACAAAGGAGCACAAGGCTCTGATGGGAAAGGTTGATGTAATCTCCATGACGACATCATTTTGTAAGAAGCCGTGAATTGTGTTAAGATAGGCACCACCCATGCTTTTTATTCGCTGTCTTACAACATTAGCATCCTGACCACCAAATTTTATCCGACAGTGACCTCTCTCTGGTAGCAGGTTCACTACTGACTCATTTGTGCTCAACATACTAGAGCAGAATTTGAGATGCTTTAACTGGAACCTCACCATGATAAGAGGTCTTCTCCCGGTCTTTCCATGGCTCGGGGCATGGGAGAGGTGACTTAGATTCAGATCCATCTGAATCGGGAAGGAAGAGTAGGATTCATTTTACATTTTGGGACTTTACAAAGAATACTGATGTCTGCTAATCACACTCATGACTAATTGGACTGTTGGCACTGTTGGGAACCAGTAGGCTGGTTGTGCTTCTTGTGTGTTTTACAAAAGAACATTATAGTTGGCTCAAATGGATGGAATGATTGAGGTTTTGAGGATTTTCAGACATGACTGGCCCACCGTGACTCCTATAACTCATAGGCAGCTGCCCTTCCTGATAAGTGTAGCAGCCACTTTATTTTTCAGATGCTCAAATGCTTGATATTTTTTGCATTGCTCGTTGATGCACTGAAAGGTTCAGTGGAATTTGTCTGGAAAATACTGTACTGCAGTGGCTCTCAAAAAAGGATTGTAAAAATGTCATTTTGGCATCTGCTTGCTTTTTTACACCATCCAGAAGAGCGGCTTGGATCTACCAAGTGCCTTCCAAGGCTTTGAACGATTTTATGTAGGCAGCCTGCACAGTGTAGCAGTTATTAAAAGAAGAACAAAAACTCAGCAAAAGAAGGAATTCTAAGAAATTTTATTTAGTTCTGAAACCTGTTGTCTAAACTGTGAGTGGAAATAGTAAATTATTGGGCTCCGTGGGTGAAGTGGGAGTAAGTAGCATTGGGCTTCTACCTCCAACATCACCGATGAGATCACTCAGGGTGGCAGGGTAGTTTGTTGTTGAGGAGGTCGTGTGTCTCCCGATGGAGCCACTGGCACTGTAGATGGGGCACCTATAGACCTGGGTTTCTTGGTTGTCTTCTACCTCTTCATGAATTTTCGGTTATTAGCAAGGAGTTAGACATATGAAGCTTTAATTTGAAATAAACATTCTTAGGTAAAAATCCTCGAGATCTTAGGATACGGATGAGTTCTTGAGCTTTGATGAGGTTCCTACATGCATGTACTCCATACTAGAGAGACAGATATCCTATTGAGTACGGGTGGTTGGACTTGCCCGTAGGGGTTCCGGCTTTGTTTCACTTTCTGTGCTCTGCACAGGGGCTGGCGGCTGCTGATCCCTTTCATCTAACAGTGTTGGAATATATGTGGATGACAACTTGATGTAGACTTACTTTCCATGAAACGGCTAATGCTAATGTGATCATTCTATGATCACAGCCTGGCTGCTGTGAGACCTGTAACCTCAGGGTCCTGCTGTGACAATTGTCACCCCCCCCTTAATAGTCTTGAATGGGCAGAGGAGACGCGGGTGGCCTGGAGTAATCCTTTCCTTCAGAGGTTTGTTAGCAACAGAGCTGACATTGGATTTTATTCTACCAAGTCAAACCTTTTCTCTTCCCTTTTCCCGAGCCGTAGCCCCACAAGCGCACGGAGAGGATGCCTTTGTTGGATTTGCAGTGATGCCGCATTCCTCTCTGTCTGCATGCTTCCGGGCTGTGCTGTTATTGTACGCTGATTAGAAACACTGCCCTGTGGTTTGGGGCTTTTTTTTTTTTTTTTTTTTTTTTTTTTCCTGAAACTGTGGTTTGAGCACTTGGCAACTCCTCGTTTGAAACCTTCTCCTTCATCATAGTTATAAATTTGTATCAGGCTCTCTTCCTGGGTTTCTTCTGTTCATCTTTGAAGTAATTTATGTAAAACTAGATATTTTATCATGGCACATTTTGATGCTTGGGTAAAAGGTATTGCAAAATGACCTTGAATAGTATTTGTGGTGACAACTTGCAGCCGGACTTCCCAGCAACCTGAAGCCTACGGTGTTGAAGATGACAGCCGCAATGGGAGACCATCTCCTCTGCATTTATTCATATTGTACTGCTTATGACTTTCCTTGTTGGCTTTGCCCCCATGGGTTGCGTTGGGCTTGGCCCCCATGGGTTACGCGCCATTTTTTACTTTAGGCAGAAACATTGGCTTTTTCAATGCTGTTTCTTTTAATAAGTCAAAACTTCTTGAGTCTTGCCTGTGTACAACTGTTCTGCTGGATCACCTTGGAGGATCAAAATCAGGTTGACGAGTTTAAACACTATATTGAAGTCCAACAAGAAGGTAGGACTCCAACAAAGCAAAAACACTGCCTCCTGTGTACCAGCAGTTGCCAGTGCTGTTGTCTTCAGTTGAGCAAGTTCTTCCCAACACATACAGATTTTGTTTTACTCTGTTTTTCACGGGAGGATACAAATTGTGTGATAGCAGCACCTGCTCAAGCAGAGCTGTAGCCAGCAGATAAACTGTTGTAAACTGAGCTCCCATTTCAAGCTGTGATCTGTTGTTTCTTGGTTCGTAGTCAGTGCCTGTCCTCAGGGTATCACAAGGGTTATGGAATGACCTTGTGGTTCTTCAGGAAGACCCTGCAAAGCGTAATATGCCATCAGGTTTTTCTGATCGTTCAGTAAATCGTGATGTATCGTTAAGAGACTGCGTCTGACCTTGGTATTAACATTTGGGTACAGTGTCCCTGGAGCTACTGGTATTTCTGAAATTAAGGAGAGACCTGATTTTGAAGGTAAAAATCAACACCGCTTTGTATTTGCAACCCGTCCTTGCTGTGGCACCAATGGCAAACGTGAGCTTGATTGTAGACCCCGGGCATCTGCAGCCCTGTGGGGAGAGCTGCCTGTCCGCTCTCGGTCTGCATCTCCAGCGCTTGGTGAAATTTAAACGAACAAGGACACCACATCCATAAATAATGCTTATATTTTCCTCTGGCAGCTGCCTCTTATCTTCAGAGCCACGCTGGCTTGTCTGCCGCAGAGCTGCCTCCTGGAACTATTCATTTTTCCTTTTATAGTAGCTGGATGGTATTTTAATGCAGTGTTTGAAATGACTGCGTAATTTGGTCGAGCGCTAAGGTTCAGAAGCTTTATGCTGTAGATAAACTTAGAAAAAAAGGCTGCACAGACACGAAGGGCTGCAGTCGTGTTCAGAGGTTTTGGTTCGTTGTCCAAAACAGCTGCTAAGGGCTTTATCAGGAGTGAGATGGTGAAGTAAGAGAGCTATCAGCAGTTAATAGATTTCCAGAGAAATCACGGTGTGTCCGTGCAGGGTGAGGGCAGTATTTGGTAACAGCGAGCTGGCCAAGCCCGCTTCATTCAGATATCACATTCAGGCCACAATTCGGGTATCCAAAATAAAAAATAATAAAAAAAAAAAAAGACAACACACTGAATATTAAGAGACTTAACCAATGTTTGGTAGGAAACATGCAGCAGCAGAGCATTTAAATCTTTGTGGAGAACTTGGGTTTTGTTAAAAATCTTTCCCTGGTTCCTGCCTGTAATCTGAGCATCATTTAAGGCTTAATCTGTGCAAGGAACTGCCCTCCTGGGCCACGTCTGTCTTCCTGCTTCTATCTAAATAATTCAAAGAATTCAGGTTGGTTTTTTTTCCATCTCAGCCTACTGCAAGGCTCCAAGGCCAGTAGTTTATGCCTTGACTAATACAGTCATATACCTCTCTCAAATCTGTTCAGCATCTTGACTGGTGGTTCTCACTCCCCCTTTCCATCATGCCAGAGACGAACCCCGTGTCTGAGCTCCTCAACCATCCCCACCTTGTTTCCATCCTCTTTGTTCTGCTTATCAGGCTGGCGTCTGTCACCCGCTTCTCTGGTTTTCACCAGTCTCTGCATTTTTTCCATGTTCTTCATCAGATGAGGAAAAACTTGTTATCCGAGTAAATACATCCGCTACTGAATCCTCTTTTACATCCCTCCAGAAAACAGATGTTTTTTCCATGATGCTTTCAATTCATTTAGTTCTGTTGGTATTTCTTAAGCTAATGACTTTGCAAAAAGACTTTGTATTAACAGATCTTTATAATTTTCAGCCATTTGTGACCAAGGGCGTTTTATCCCTAAGGGTTAGTTAATGAATTAATTCACACTTTCAGATGAAGTCTGATGTGAAATTGCCCAACAGAAGGGAAATAAAAGATGTGAGACAACTTATTGGGCAACAAGTGACCCGATTCTTCCCTTCCTTTAATTTTGGAAAGCTGTTAGGAGCTGTTTGTTTGATGTGATGAGTGCCACCGTAAATATGTCTCGTATTTAAGTTAATGTGTTTTCATAATTGTAAGTGGAAAATGGCTTTCTTAAAAACCAGAGGAACTGAAAGGGACTCATTTGTGTGGCCAGGGAGGTCCCTGCATGCAGATGTAGAGCACAACAAAAATGGTGTGTTACTTCCTGCCCCTCTGGGACTCTATCTATCTACTATCGTGGTAGCAAGAGCTGGGATGCAAACAGTTTAAGTCCCTCTGCACTGCCCTAAGCGTCCTTAGTTCCTTAGTCTGCTAAAACTCTACGTAATGCCAAGATATTTTGAAAAAATTTGCAAGCTTTTATAGGATATAATGTGTCATCATATCTTTACTTAAATGGCTATATGCTGTTTAAGAAATGAATGTTACGTGCAGGTGGTTACGTGACCATGGAAGGACACCATCAAACTGTGGTGTGGTGGTGTGCAGAGCACCCAAGTTGCAATTGAATATGTGAAATGCTTTTTATTCTGCGTAAATATGTGCAGCTATAGGTCTGTGTGGAGTCAGCTAATGATTAGTTAGAAAAGCGCTTGTGCAATGCGGGTCAGATTTGCTAAGAAAAATATTCACTCTCCTGAAAATCTGCTACTCGCAGAAAAAAGCAGAGGGTAATGAGCATCAAACCCATGTTTTTAGTGTGATGGTAAAGCAGGAGAAGACAGCTCAGGTCTTCTGTCTGCCTTTGCCGAGGGCTGTGCAGCCTTGCTCCGTCCGTTCATCATCTCAGATGTTTGTCATCCCTGGGTCTGTGGTGGCTCAGTTAGCTAACCTGGAGAAGGTCCTTGGAGTGGAAGGAGAGGTGGGTTGTGTCCTTTTGCTAGAAGTCTAGTAAACAGCGGTGTCGGGCTGTGGGGAGAAAGGGGGAGAGGAGGGAACCTTTGCCCTGGAGCGGTGGGACAGGCACATCTCTCCTTTCTCGGGACACGAAGCCATTAGATTTTTTTTATTTTTTTTTTTCATGTCATAATGTATCACTTCACCCTCACCTTCTTTACCTGGGATGAATTTCTTGCTGATGAATACAAGACACTCCACATACTTGTGAATAACCAGCACAAGATGGTTATTTCAGACAATAAACTGCACTGAGTTAGTGGCTTAAGTTTAGGGAGAATGTTCAATTTTCAGCATGGTAACAGTTAATTGGCAGAAACACAAGATAGAGAAGCTTTGCGGAACAGACCTTAATGAGGGGAAAAAAGTATTTCATTACAGCAAAGAGCTGAGTGATGTGATGTTTCATTAGCTTACGTACTAGTAGTGGTACTGTCTAATGCCTTTTTCAGGCCATTATAAAGAGAAAAGGAATGGAGTTCCAGGGCCAAATGGCATAACATTACCTAAAATGTTTAAAAAAAAAAAAAAAAAAAAAAAAAAAACCAAAGGAAAAGATCAGTTGCACCTAATCATGAACTTTTAACTGACTGAAAATATTGGAGGAGAAAAAATGGGAAGCAGACAAAATAATTAATAGCATGAAGAAAGTGGAATGAAAATTTTGAGTCCTGAAGTATGAGGACAGGGACACTTAATGGAATAGAAAGTAGCAAAACTGCTGGAAGCACCTGCTTATGCCAAACCCCATTAGCTCAGGAGACTCATTGTCACCACAGGTTATTAGCATCAGGAGCTTAGCACGATTCCTTTGAAGTCCTGGTAACGTTGATGAGTGTGTTCAGAATTAACAGAAAAATATTAATGGGATAAAACTGAAACCCCACAAAGGTTTTAAGAGCCAAGCAAGCGTCTCCGCTTCAGGACATGAGGGCAACCTGTCAGTGTAGAACTTCAAAAGAAACTTTTTGGAGGGTTAGGTTTCTCTTTTTTCCCTTCAAAATGCAAGGAACAGCTGTGCTTGGTGACAGAATATGGATTAGATGAGGCTCATGGTTTCATAGGACTGGTGTCCTGCATGTATTTCTTCATGGGATGCAGCATCCTTTCGTTATTAGGAAGACAGAGTCCATCAACACTGGGTTGGGGTTTTTTTAACCTGTTTTGATGATATTTTTTTTTTTATACATATATATATATTTTTTTTTTTTTACATTATATGATTAAATGCCCTAACATTTCCATGAAGCAGTGTGTGGGATTTGATGCTGAGATCTGGCTGAACGGAGCTCACGTCTACAAGAATCTTCCAAACATGCAGAACCTCATGGTCAACGACGTACATCTGAACATCCTGGCAACCCACGTCATGGTTACTCTTCTGCGCCGCCATGGAAATCCTTGTGTGTTAGCTGTTTTCATACTAGTTATTTGGCACTAATGTCTGGGAAAACAAAAGAAGACTCTCAGACATCAATATTTCTGAGCAGAGTCCAAAATAAGGACTTTAAGAAGGGAAATGCTGGCTTTCCATGCACTGCTCTGCCTGTAATCAACCTCCTCTCTCCAACTGCCCTTTCTTTCATCAAATCCATTCTTGACTCTTTAGAAGCTTTGTTTAATTACATCTGATTACTGAAAAGACGCTTTAATTTCACACCTTTTGTTACATAGATTTAGGCTAAACTCCTATGGAAAGTTGTATAAGAAGGGAAGCGAACCATTCCTGGAAGTCAGCTCTTCCCACACAGGTTGTAATTTTGGTACAGTTGCTTGGAATGTGGGATTTTTCTATATAATCTCAATCTGAATAAATTTAGATTGTTTTCTTCTCAGTCTAAGGCTGTTTATGAACACTTGACGTAGGAGGAGGTGTAGAAGCTCCGTGGCTGGACAGGGTCTGTTGTACAGACTTTGCCTCTACAGCTGTAGCAGCCGAGGTGTGACAAGAAATCATTTCTCCTTGAGGAAGCTTGCCAAAAAAAAAAAAAAAAAAAGCCCGTAGTGGAGGTGATGATACACTGGCAGAACAAGTTTTTCTACGATACTGTCTTCTGCTTGGGAAGGGCCAACAGACCGGCAGGATTTGGCTTAGGAAAACTCCAGTAGCAAGTGATAGGATGAGAGGAAACGGCTTCAAGTTGCACCAGGGGAGGTTTAGGTCGGATACTAGGAAAAATTTCTTCACTGAAAGGGTTGTCAAGCATTGGAACAGGCTGCCCAGGGAAGTGGTGGAGTCGCCATCCCTGGAGGTATTTTATAGACGGCTAGACGTGGTGCTGAGGGACATGGTTTAGTGGTGGTTTTGGCAGTGTTAGGTTGATGGTTGGACTTGGTGATCTTAAAGATCCCTTCCAACCCAGACGATTCTGTGATTCTAAGTGCTATTTTTGGTGATGCATTGGGCTTCGTGGTAGGAATGCTGGTACTTTGTGCCTGTGAAGCGGTGAGCATATTTCCCTAAACATAGCCTACAGGTTCCTTCTCAGGTCAGGACACACATCACACATCTACTTCTTGTGCCACTAAGTAACCTATTGATTTAGTTATGTGCTGGTTTCCCTGTGAAAACGTGGTCTGAATGGGATCTCAGCTTCGGCTTTTGATAGACTCTGGATGAACATAGGTGCAGGAAAACACCCTTTTCTTTGAAATAAGTGTTTGAAGACCTTTGCCATCAGTGGAATCTTCAAATTTGGCTGCCTGGTGACTGGTCTTCTGCGGCACTTTATGGTGGGCTCATGATTGCACTGTGTGAGCACCTTTCAGTAGGGGTGCTCCATGCCATCCTTTCCTACACAGGGAGAAGCAAGAACTGCGGACTCGTTTTCTGGAAGAGTTTTATTTCAGAAAGAGAGAGGATATTTTTTTTTTTTTTTTCTTCTTTTGATTTGTTACAGATGACGTTTGCTAACCACACTGTTCAAATCAGAAGGCTGAAGGCTTTGACTGAAATCTTTTTAGGAAAATGACACTTGTAACCGCATGACTCCACAGTTGAGACTTTGAGAAAATCGCTAGAGAGATTTTTTTGTTGGTTTAACTTGGTTTTGACTGCAACATGGTCACATTTTCTGAAAGGCATGACCACAGCATATTGCAGATATTTAGCTACGATATGGCAATATTACAGACGGGGACTTGCAAAACAGCTCTAAAAATAAATAACAGGCACACTCTACACTGATGGGGATGATGGGTCTCCCATCTGTCCTCTTCCAAGTCCTGCCTACCACCAGCTGAGATACAATAGTTGGGTCCTCGACACCCACAGAAGACGTTGTTCTTGTTTCAGATTTTCCACTTCATTTTCCCTATTAACATCCGTCTAATGAGGGGAGGATGAGTAAGGAAGTGGGAAGGTTGTAGGAGCGTGCTGGCAGTTCTTGCGTTATTCCTCGGGAGTCGTGTTAGCACAGGAACGGCATGAGCCATTTCAGTGGGAACATACGCGAGATAGGGAGCGGCGTTAGGATGAACACATTAACCCATGATGTGAAGAGTGGGATGGCATTATAAAATGTTTTTAATGATAGTTTTTTTAATAATTAATGGTTTCTTATTTCCTAGAGTAGCAGGTAAGCTAGTAGCTCTGAAGGGCTTTCTTGACCTGATGATATATTGACGCGGGAAGATTGTCTTACTGGACAAATCCATTGATTTGGCTGTGGTTGGGATTTTTTTGGGAAGATCGTTGGCAAAAATACCTCTGAGTGGTACAGACTGACAGGTTGGGGATGGAACTTTGTCCGAGGAAGGTAATCATGAAGGTTCTGGGAAAGTCTGGGAAGAGAAAGGAGAGCACAAGGAGCATTAAAAAAGGATCATGGGTATGTAAAGACAGAAATTAGTACCCAAAAAAATCTCTCTGAATCTGAAAACTTTCTAAAAAATCTTTATAGCCTGTTTAGTGAAAAAGATTCTTATTTTAGTGTTGTATTGGAGAACGATTGGGTATTGTATTGTAATGACATTCCAGTCTATTTTTTCTCATTGTAAAATCCACCCATAAGTTCTGGAAAACATCATTGACACTTGCATCTCTTGGATAAAATCCATTGGCAGGAAGGACACCCCGCTGCCTCCCGGCTCTGGGGTGATAGTGGAAGGTTTCTGCTGGGACGTGGCGGCCAGCTGGGAGGGCAGGAGCCAGCAGTTGTGGTAGTGCAAAGCTTAGTGGGGATTTTTTTGGGGTGGTTTTTTTTTGTTGTTTGTTTTTTTTTTTTTTTTGCAGGTACATTTGTAGAAATAAAACATAAAACGAGCTTTTACAGGAAAGTTTATAGCATTTTTAAATGATTTTTTTTTTTTTTAATTAGACTCCTCTTGCATTTTTCTCTCCTCTTCTTCCAATGATGCTTTTAAAGATATTTTTCCTCCTCCTTAATCAAACATAAAAATCATAAAAAACCCCACAACCTTTTGCAGGCTGGAGTCAGCGTGATGCCTTAATGATTCAAGTTCTCTTAGGAAAAGCAAACAGGAGAATGACAGGATTTTAATACGATGCTAAGATAAAATACGAGTATGGAAAATTACATCATACTTATCCAGCCCCAGTATGATATAATAGCCGTTGATGCCAAGATAGGGATTAAGCTAGAGTCTGATATCCTGCAAGAGTACTTTCCTCTGGGTGTAAAGCCTCTGTTAAAAAAAAAAAAAAAAAAAAAAAAAAAGCTAAGCCTGCTTGTCTCGGCCCATGTCCCGTGACCCAAAGGGGAACCACAAAAGCTGCTTAATCTATCTCCCGCCGCAGGACACGGCTGTGAATGGAAACCAGACGCACGATGTATTCGGTCATAAATAGAAAGCGAGCAGAACAGCAGGAAACCATAATTCTCCGTGCACACACACGTGTGACTCGGGGACCCACCGAATAGGCTGAACCTGATGTGAGATAAGAGCAAAACACTGAAACCTGCGTTTGGACAAAAAGAGGGATTTAGACCTTGCCGAATTCCAGCAACTTAAAGGTTTTCATCGGATTTTTTTGTTTGTTTGTTTCAAATCCAGAAATGTTCTTCCAACTTAGGTGGTGAGCTGTAGAGAGGACATGATGCGCTGGCAGGTTTTGCATGCGGCGCTACTATACTTCATCATCATCCTCCTCGTTTTCTGCTCCTCTAGTTTAGCTCTGCTTCACAGCTACATGTTTCTCCCGTCCTTAGATGTTACTCCGTCTCAGATCCGGAGTGGCAGACCCGAAAGCCATCCCTCAGTTGTTGTTCTGTCTGTACAACTGCAAACCCAAGCTGAAGCCACCTTGCATATGGGGTTTTTTCAGCCCCCATGGAGCAGTAACAGTGTCAGAGAGAAAAATTGGATTTTAGTAGTATTTTAGTAGATGCAGTAGCTGCTTCTCTGACACTAGCACTCTTATTAGTAGCCCTATTCAAATGAAATTATATTTTGAGTCTGTTTTGTTTAATCAGGTAATTCGTGATTGCTGAAGAGATCATCATCACCGAGATGCCTACGTGTGCTGTTTTCAATTGACTGCAGGTCCGAGACTTACTGAGAACGGAGGATTGGCTTCTGTTCCTGTTCATTAGACCCCTGTATAAGATACAAATCAAGTGTATTGGGAGAGCTTGAATTGCTCTTGGTTTTGCTTGTTCTAATCTCAGATAAATCCTATCCCTACTAGTGGTATAGCTCTTCATGCTGGCTAAGCGTTACTAACATTTATTTTTTTAAAAAAAAAAGAGATGTGTGGATTTTTTTAGAATAGAAACTGATTTATTTCATCATTTACTCATGCATGCAGCGTAATTCTGTTGAATAGGTACTCTGAGTCAAATAAAAAAACAAATACACTTTTGTCCTGATTTTTTTTCCCCTATTTGAAAATTATATATATCACTCAAACCTGCAGAAATGCTTGAAGGAGGGAGGCATCATCAGAAATGTTAGGTAAATACCATGGGCAAAATTCAGTAGGTACTAAAATGTGGGTTTTTTTCCCTCTGAGTCATCTTGGAATAAGACATTTGTGTTACAGTAAGTACGAATGTAATTATGAAGCCAAATTTCACCTTAGAGAATAGATGGGGGAAAAATGGGAATGGCTGATAAGGATTTTAAAACAGACATCAAATGATAACAAAAATTAAATCCTGTGTATGATAATAGCTCACTAAATTATTTTTTTGGTTGGATATCAACAGGTTCCTGGGATTTAGTGCCAAATCCTTGCAAACAGAAATGCCAATTGATTCATTGGGTAATGCACTGAAAAATTATTCCACATATTCAAAGAAAAACAAACAAACAAAGCCCTCATAGAGCCACTAAAAATATGTGTACAGATTTGATTTTTGGAGGGATTTCCTGAAGAGGAAGAATCCTCGTGCTGCTTTTTTATTTTTTTTCCCCTGAACATTTCATTGGAAGCACCTTTCATCCTTGTATAGAAATTATAGGAAGTCTATCAAAGGGCCTAAGGGAGAAGGGGATATTTCCTTTCTTCCTGTGTTCATATCTTATTTCCTGAAGAGAAGAGGAATCTCTGTTTCAGTTATACACAAGCAGCAAACGTATTTTGTGGTGTCTGGCTTTACTTAAAGAACTTTACTCCCGTCTTTGTGTTTTACATCATCTTGCAAGCTTTGCACTCAGAAAGAAACGTTTCTTGCCATCCTGGAATTAGTCTAATGGGTTTTTGTACGTATTTGTTGATACGGGTCTGAAAGGAGAGCGTACACTGCTTATTTTTTTCCTAGAGGGGAGGAAACACCCGCAGACCCGTGTGTCCATGTACGTGTTACGGAAGAGCTGTTGGGTCACTAGGAGAGGAAAAATCTATAGGTAGTTTCTACGGCTGTATCGAGGTTGTTCCTATTTTAACGAATTAATTTTTGGAGCCTATTGCAAGTTCTTATTGGGAAGTTTGCAAGGAGAGTTGCTTGTCAAGATTTTTTTGGGGAATGGATGGGAGTTTTGTATTTGTAGGGAACACAGGTGCTGGCAATGGGTTTATCCTGGAGAAGGTGTCACTGACCTCGCTCCCACATCTACGTTGTCCCCTGGTGAAAAATTGGAAAGGATTTAACAGGATTACATTGACTGAAAATTGGTGAAGGTGTGATAACGTCGTGTTGACCAACCGAGTCGTTCAGCATGTCTTTATGGGTGTTTCATAGATTTGCATAATGCGGAAGAAATAGGATAAGGGTTGCACGCTGTCACAGTTAATAAACTCTGTGGGTTTTTAATCCTCGTTAGGGCTTTAATTCGGTTTGGTGCTTATGCTTACTCTCCAGTTCTACTTTTTAAGTCCACTTCTCATTAACTGAGTCTGTGCTTAGGAACTGGGGTCCAAAAACCCAGCTCTGGGCACATGCACCCTTCGTAAGCTGCTTTTTTTACAATAGTGACTCAAAATAGATTGCTGCTCTCCAGTACGTGTGCGTTAAGGGGCATTTTTTCTGTGCAAAATGGTCTTTGGGTTTTTCTGCCTCACTTTTCTGTAGAGGAGCATGTGGTGCCTCCTACACTCAGGAGATAGTAGTGATGGAGTGATGCTCAGCATCCCTCCTGAGCAAACTCAGTGGCTGTTAAAATATAATATTAATTGCTTTTTTGATGAACTGGGCATAAGAGCTGCCAGTACCGAAAAAATCCATCACCCGGCCTTTCTGTTCTGGTTGTCCAGTCTATCTTGTCCTTTGCATTAGCCTTGAGGGAAGATGGGCAGATCTCTCCATGAGCTAAGATGTTTAAAGTCTTTAGAGGTCTGGAGTTGGCTCTTAAATACCACTCGGGAATCATTCCATACCCGGAATTGATCAGTGCATCAATATAATGCTCTTCTAAGTGATAACAAAAGGGATGAGCTTTGCATTGCTTTGCTTCTGCCGCCTTCTCGTTTTCTGAGTCTCCGCGTGGAGTGATGCACTGCACAGAAAAGGTTATTTATTTTGCGCAGGCTTTTTTTAAACAAAATGTTAGTGGAAGTGTTTATGCTGGTTACAAGAGCCCTTCATGCTGTGTTTTTGTTTGGGTCAAAAATGTTTAAAGTTGAATGTCAGAGGCCGGTTGCCGTTCCAGATACGGTCTATGGCTGGTTTGCTTTGGATGGAGCAATTTGAGATAGGGTCTGGCTTTTGCGTTTCAGTATCTCTCTGGATCTCTCTGGAGCTACTGGGGTCCACACGCCAGAAAATGCTCAGCTATGGAAGTGTTTGATTAAACCCACGTAGCTTCCAGCAGCATCTTGATCCTTCAGCAGGATCTGTTTGGCTTCTGCTACCTGGGATGTGCAATCCCTGGGATATTGGGGCAATTCATTATTATTGTGCAGGATAAACCGGTGCTTTTTGCCTTGCAAAGCCCTTCAGCATTTGTTTCCACTCATCCTTTATTCTCCAGGCTTTATTTATTTCCCTTGGTCTGAAAAACTTATAAATAATTGAGGTTTTGTTGTTAGAATCAAACTATTGATTGCTCTTGCTCAAATATTGGGTTGGTCAACAATATAAACGCTGAATCCGATAAGGATTGCAGGTGGCACACTGGAGAACTTTTTATCCCAGTAGATTGTGCGAAAATGTCTGTAAAAGGTTAACTGGGTGTCTGCCGGGAGGGCAGGTCACCACCGTGGCCTTCAGGGTCTGGAGTGGCACTGGAGGGGGAGAAGCCAGAGTCAGCAGAACGAAGACCAAGGGCTCTGGCCACTGGTTTGTGGGCATCTCTTCACCTTTATTGGTTTTACAAGGAGCCGATGTCCAAAAGCAGGGCAGAGCTTGGCATCTCGTCTCTGCTGGGCTGTGCCGTTAAGATGAAATCAAGAGCTATGTTTGGTAAGGGTATCTTGAATTAAGCTGTCACTGAGGACCAAACCCATCCATGCGTATAAATAAAAAGTGGATTGAGCTCAGCTCAGTTGTCGTGGGCCACCTTGATGGCAGCCTGCATTCGATTCAAGATGTATTTCGGGATAGAAGATTCCCCACTAGATTACACGTTGTTAGGTACTTATATCTTAAATACTGATGTTGCCCCTACAACAACCACCTGTGCTTTCCTTCGAAGAGCCGACCTGGAGGTTTCTCCTGGGTTTGGCTCCAGGATCAAGTCCAGAGTCTAGAAGATTTGTGACACTGCAGTGCCAACGTGGACTTTGCACGAATCCAAGCCTGAGTTTTACTATTTCTGGCAGCCCTGCAGCTCCGAGGAGGCCCAGGGAGACATACAGGGGAACGACCTGAGGTTTGAAAAGAAGTTGGAAGTAAGAAGAGTTTTGGGGTTTTTTTTCTAATGAGTTTTTCAGTCGGTACATCCAGTGCCTGAGCTTTACAGCAAAGGGGCCCGTCTGCTTGTGAAGCGCTACATTCGTGGCAGTCCATGTTTATTTTTTTTTCAGTATTTAAAGCCATAAAATTCAACTGGCAGTTTGTAGCATAAAAGTGCTCCCTTACATTTATTTAATTTTTTTTTTTAAAGTTAAGTCGTGGCAGGGTGAGTAAAAAGTTGCTGGTTTAGGAAGTGAAAAGGGTGCTTTAATCTTGGTTATCTATGGATAAGCTGTTGTGGTTTCTGAATATGTAGCAAAGTGAAAGAAACCATCATTCTGGCATTTATTAAAAATATGATATATTTTTTTCTTGAGAGCCGTACTGGCTCCGGCCATCCAACCCCCTGCACAGGCTTTAACAGCAACAAACAGAAGCAGTGCAAAAAAAAAACCACGTATATTAAAATACCACCCTTTTACATCATCACATACAGCTTTTTTCTGGTTTTTGCTCTTTGTGAGTCATTGTTTCTGTGGGAGAAGGTAGTATGGGGCTGTGTAATTGCTGTGTAATGTGAAGACGGTATTGTTATAGCAAAGAAGCCTGTCAAAATTTCATAGATAATAATTTTTTAAAATATTGATTCCTGGAATTTGATTGCAATCAATAAAATAAAATTTTAATTTTTTTTTTAAACAGGCACACAAATTAGAGTGTCAGTGCCTCTTTCTTTTTTTTTTTTTTTTAACTTGATTCCCTACTTTTTCCATTTATAAGTTTGGGGGGCATTCTAACCCTTTTGCTTTCCCTGGATTATCCTGCGTACAGGCAAGTATTTTGAATAATGCTGGCAGAAAAAGACCTTCACTCAGAGTTTCAAATCTCAGCTGGGTGCAGAATAGCAGGAGTAAGGAATCCTGACCCTGGGGTGGGGAGCGGTGGCGATGCTGCAGGAACAGCGGCAGACAGAAGATGTGCTCATATGTGTTTAAAGAGTTTGTAATCTTAAGAATTAAGAATCTACTGAACTTATACAACTGTGTTTTACGGAGGCTTTTAATTTGAGCAAGTTTGGTTTTCTTAGATTATATCTTTTGCCGTCTCTAAAACACAGGCTGTCGCTGCTGAAACTGTAAGTCCTTGCTCCAAAACACTTCAAAGAGAGATTTTAATTCGTAAGTCTGTCTTCCCTTTGTTCCTTTTGGCAGAAGATGTTTTCAAAAGTATAGCTATTTTTAAGGTAGCCCAAATCCGATGGCCATCGTGAAAACTTTCAGGCTGATTAATTTGGCAATGCAATCGTATGAAGAACCCCAAATATCTTACATCAGGATCTTAGCAAAAGTTGGCCAACCCCAGCAAGTGGCATTACTACCACAGAATAAATAAAATATTTGTCCTTGCTAGCCTGATACGCAGGAAACCTATTGATTAAAACCTTGTCTTCAGCTTATTTCCTGAATCGGCGAGTCAAAATGCGTTTGATCTATTTTGTTTTCAAATCAGCAATATTTTTGCGTGCGTGCAAGATGTTGTGCTAGCTTTGATCCCCGAGAGATTTGTTTTGGCATTGCAGGAGCTATTTTTATTTTGCTTTGTGAGCGAAATAAAAAGGGTTTGATGAGTGCCACGGTGTTCCAGATCTGCCTAAATGTCACATAAGACCTGCAGAAGAGCCAAGAAGCTGTAGGTGACATATGTAACACGTGCTGTATATTTCAGAGAATATTCGCCTTTAATATATGTAGGATAATAAATACAGGAATTCATAAATGCCCCAATAAATACAGAAATAAATATTTAAACGCTCGCTTTAAATGCTTTGCTGCATAGGAGTGGATGTAAGCGCATAGTACAATCCTGTCTTGAATAACAAGGTGGATGGCTGAAATCAAAAATGAAAGTGGAAAACTTGTTTTCGAAGTTGACTATTTCAACAATTTGGGGGGAAACATGAAATCATACTCTTGAAATTGCAGCAGCTCCTTAATTTGAAATGAAGTAATGTTCCCTGATGGTCCTCAGATGAGGTAGTTTGATATCTCTTTTGGATAGTGAGGGGCTTTATCTATAAGGTAACGTCATCCAGGAACTATTCTCAAGAAGAAATACTCCATTGAAATGAAGAAAAAAACCCAACCAACTAAACTCTTGAGTCATATAAAATAGATTAATGTCCCTGCTGGTATTTTATAAATGGATGTTGCATGAAGGCAAAGTGCTGTCTTCAACTCTTTGAGCCAATTAAAAATATCTCATTTTAGAAAGGTGCTGCTGGTTTGGGTACTACAGCTTTGTTCCCAGTGCTGGTGGACATCACTCCCCACAAGCAGGTCTGTCATGGTATGGGGATCTGAGCTTGGAGAGTGGGTTTTGGGGTGGCCCCATAGCCTGCAGGAGCATCTTGAGTGTTGGAAACCAGATTTCTTTGCTCTGTGGTGGAAATTCTGCCAGGAGGAGACCGTGCATATGATGAGGCGACACAAGCATCCCAGTTTTGGCCCCCGCTGCGTTTCATCATCTGGGAGAGCGTGCGGAGCAAAGTGCTGCTCACACCACCACAATTCCTCTGTGACGACGTGTCTGTCCAGGAGTTTTCTGGATTTGTCTCTGACGGAGAGAAGAAATTGGCTTATGAGGAGCCAACAAATTTGCAAATGAGATCCATGTGTACGTGTGCTCCACCCCCCCTATATTCCCTATACATTGCTTTGCCAGGAGTTTCCTACCAGCTCTTATGATACAGCCATCACTTCTAAAAATAACTGTTGAAGAATGTGAGATCTGGGCCGTTGATCACGTTTTTGGGTCCCAAGCGTAGCGAGGGGAGCAGCTCTTCATGGCCTTCCCAGCTTGCCATGTAGCAAAGCCCATCTTGGGAAGAAGCGAGTGATGGCTTATAGCCTGCCCTGCGCATCCCTGGAGGAAACTGGGCAATGCTGAGGTGCTGCAGGTTTAACAATATCCTCACCTGTTGTAGGAAAAAAGAGGCAAATTCAGCGGTAAAGTCCTGCACATCCCTTAGAGCCTCTAATAAAAGGGGGAAAGAAAAGTATTGCAATATAAACTCAGACGTGACTGCATAGAGGAAACGATGCCATTTTTCGTTGGCTTTAAATAGAGATGGTTTTTGTTTTTAATTGCACATCTTCGTGTTGGAGCAGTTTAATTGGGCTGGTTTATGCTAGGACGAAGCATTACGGCAGTGAGAAATGTTCCTGGGTCTTGGCCTTCGTTTTTCCCCAGAGAGTGATTTTTCTGGTGTGACAGAGGCGCTGATTGTTTTCCAGCCTTATCCGATTAAATAAGCTGAGATGGAGCATGGGGTCAGAGAATTGGTCTTGAAATTTTCTATTCATCACTGAAATATTCCCCCATATTTCAGGAAAATGTAAAAAATATAAACAACAGCAAAAAAAACCCAAAACAAAACAAAAACAAACAAAAAAGCACAACAACCAAACCAACCCGTGCTGCTTGTAACAAAAACAGCAAAAAAAAAAAAAAAAATCCTTCCCAAAACCTTTTCTTCAGTAAAGGGAAGAAAAAACAGTTGCTGGAAACTAGACCTGTTTGTATTTCTAAATGCCGGCCGCTTTCCAACACTTATTGGATAACTCAGACCTTTCAACAGCTCACACTCAGTCTTTAAAAGCGCTATTTTGGTCTGTGCTACAACAAATCCTTTCGGTCCCGTTGCTCATACATTTTCATCGTACGCTTGTTTTCGGTTTGTAGCAATGATTTTTTGGGGGGGGCGAGCAATTCCTTCTTAATTGTTGCAATATTTAGTAATTATCCTTGCAACGTGGCTCATCTGACAGCGGTTTATTGCCGCTGAGCAATGGTTAACAGCGTATGGAGGCTTATGTACACTGTGGGCTCGTGAGCGTCCTTGGGCTGGGGTGGTTGGGATCACGGCAGGAGTCACGGACCGCGTTACTGCCTTCTCCTCTTCCAACTCGCGAGGGAGAGAAAGCAAAGCCACCTACGGGATTAATGGCTCGTTAAGAGCGAAACGTTGGCAGAACAGCATGTAATCACGCGAAAAGTTGCTATTACAAAAAATCCAAAGGAAAAAGAGGTGGGAACAAGCTCATGGAAGATAAATGATGCTACGTGAGCTTTGTTCTTTTGCTCTGGGTCGGTGAAATAAGGCCACTTGGATGATGTACCTTGATGGGAGGGTTGGTGAGAAGGATTTCAAGGCAATGTGTGACAAGCCACCGATTTGTTATAGTTGAAGGTTTTATTGAAATAGTTATGCGTGAACATTTTGTTCTCTTGTTTATTCTTGTACAGTGGCTAAAATGAACCGAAATTTAACGGTCACGGCTGGTATCGTAAGATTTTAAGTGATTAGTGTGTACCAGGGCACTGCAATACAACTCAAGGTATTAATTTAAACCAAGGAAGAATCCCAAGCAGCAAGAACAAAGATAGCACTTAAATATGAATTACTGCTTTATGGTTATGTATGTAGGTACCTGTCCCAAAGCACGCATGTTTGGGAAAATGCAGCCCAGGTACCCTCCTGCGATCTTGGTTTTCATCGCTTTTGATCAAACAAAATCTCTTTGCGTTGTGGCCGAGAGCACCGTGGTGGGGGTGGCGCTTCAGAGCTATTATTCCCCTTTCTAGGAGAGCAGTGAATCTGCCTGCCGTGATTTGTAGCTCCTGCTGGCAGTACCTGGAAAACTTCAAGTTTTCAGTAACATTCACAGATTTACTATAGGAGTCTTAGCCTCCCTCTTTGCGAGCCTTGTGCTGGTACCAGGCGCTGCCTGCCCCAGCGTGGGCTTTCACATCGCTTGCTACCGTTGCTGTGCAATACCACCCTCCTCTTTCCTTCTTCCTGAATAAACTCTGCAAGGAACTTGCTGAAGTTAAATACAATTTTTATATATATAGAGAAAGATATTTATTTTTTTTCCTTTTGCTGCCAGTGATGAGATTTATGGTGTGATCTTGCGCATCATCTGCTTGAATGAACCAAAGGAAACCAAGCCAAAGTCAGGGGGCACATCTCATGGCCCCTGCCGGCGTCAGGACTGTTGGCGTATGCAGCATAAATTAAAATAGTAGACAAAAGCTTTGGCAAGGGAGAAATATGAATGTTGGACACAGGAATTCGGGAAGCAAAACCCATTTTAGTGCAGAGCAGGAATTGTTTCCAACCACCTTTTTTTGTTTTCTCTTTCAGGCTGTGACCGTGCGAAACTCCATGGCTAAATCGTTGTACAGCGCCCTGTTCGACTGGATAGTGTTCAGGATTAACCACGCGCTCCTCAACTCAAAGGACATGGAGGAAAGCACCAAGGTAACGTCTTGCCAGCTCGTTTGGCTACGCTCTTGTCTTTTTAAAATAGGTAACTATGGGATAAAACATTACCCAAGCTCCTAATAGCACATTGCTTAACAAAAAGTTAAGTTTTCCTCGGTTAATATTTTAGACTGACTACGTCGTTATTTTAAGTGGCGTTTGCTGAGCTGGGAAGGGTGAAGCACCTCGAATAATATATCCTCAAAGCGGCTGGGGAAGTGGTTTGGTTGTAGCCACAAAAGCCACCCCCTCCAGGTTCAATGCCAAATAATTTTCTTCCTTGTGCGTAAAACTGTAGGGCCGTGTATAATTGAGAGGAAAAAGGGGAGATCTTGCTAATGCGAGGTGTTTTGATGAAGTTGCTCAATAAAAATATTATTAAAAAATAATTTTAAAAGGTGCACAAGCTGTGGTGTCGGTAGGTACTGAGATAGCACATCTATAACAACCAGGAAAGTGAGATTAAGGAGGAAAAAAAGGTCACAATGGTAAGAGTGAAGTCGGCGCAGTGCCGAACTGCTTTCCCAAAGAATTTATGGAAGGGTTGACATGACGTTTCCTGCGATAGCAGGGCTGGATGCCACGACCCAGGACATCCTCTCCAAAACCTCTCATGTATTCATACACGCTCATTGCGGCGGGGAGATGCTGACTCCAAAAAGTATGGGTGTACGGATACATCCACGCACACACGTGCTTGCCGCTCGCCAGCCACCCTTGGCTTGGAAATTTTGGGCATGGGCCAGCAGTGCGTGTTGGTTTTTTGGGGAGGTTTGTACACCCGAGCTGAAGCCACAGCTGCCAAAAGGAGAATTGTTTGCTAAGCACTAACATTACGTTTGAATTAGGCGGTAGGACCAAAGTGGCAGAGGCTTGCAGTGTAGCTGGTCCTTTATTTAACTCCGTAGAAATGCTTGCGGAGTGTAATTATAGACTGGAAATAAATACATGCGTATAAAATTTAGTAATACGCTTTTCTGACAAGAAAGGTTGTTAAAGTGGGTAATGTCCAGTGTGTCTTCTGGCTGCACGTGCTTTCTCTCCCTCTGTTTAATATTTTACCAGAAATTGTTGTGTTCTTTCCTGATTTTTTTTTTTTTTTTTTCCCAAGTCATCAAAAATTTTGTCTGGGCTGTCAGAAAAAAAAAAACAAACCCAAAACAAAACAAAAAACCAACAACCAAACAACAACAGTGTATATGGTGAAGCAGAAAAGGTGGATTCGTTTTGACAAGGACATGCATCTCAAGCCCTAATTAATATTAATTTTTTTTAATGATCCAATGATTTAAAAAAATATTATCTGTTCTGTAATATTTAAATACAAAATCAGACTAGGACACTGTTGCTTGCTTAGTCAGCATGTCTGTAATAGCAGGACACAACGGTAGGTGTTTATGGGCCATTAAACTTTGGTTCCTGACCTCAAATCTCAGCAGGTAAGAGCCAGAATAGCCCAAATTCGTACTGTTTCCAGCATTTCCAGGTTGTGGTTTTGGTGTTGGTTTTTTTTTTGTTTTTTGGTTTTTTTTTTTTTTTCCCCCAAAATTGCACAGTGTAGCAATAAGATCCAGGTTGGGCAGCGAGCACCGGGAGTGGCATTGCCCTTGCGCCAGAGCAGATCCGCCTTCGCTGGCAAATGCCCAGGACCCGGAGCTGCAGGAACGTGCAGGCTCATACTGGCAGTGAGATCCAGCAAGGCGGTCCTGGGCTGTATGCGGGCCAGGTTTTCTGAAACAGGAAGGGAGTGCACAAAATACCAAGAAATATGCAGTTCTAGAGACCGGAGTGTGATTAGGTTTATCTTCAGAGTCCTCTATGAACATTGATTGATTTTTGCAGATCTCCCAGAAATCACGAAAATGATTCCTGCCTGGTTTACGGGTGGAGAGGTTAAAGAAGAGAGTTTGTGTGTTGTGCAGAGCTGCAGAGAGCAGCTTCGTTAAACATTGACCAGCCAATTTTCTCTTGAGTTGTTCTACAGCGTCACCTTCTCGCCCTTTTTTTTAGCCCCTGACCTGGGGTCTTTCCAGCACAGAGGGAGGAGAGGCACCTGCCTGGACCAGGCAGGGCTGGGAATAGCTGTTCCTTTGCCCTCAAGGAATAACGCCGCCGCCAACAAGCGGCCGACGGCATCCCGGGCTCTGCAGCTGCCGCTGAGACACCAACCAGCAATTACCACCCTTCTCTGCCCTGGAGGAACCGAGCTGATGCTGATTAATTTGTTTTTTTCCTACCACTTCACAATCCTCTTGAAATCCTTTTCAGCTTGTGCTTGGAGAAACCCCAAATGAGGATATAGGTTCTTCTTAACCCTCCCATATGTGGTCTTGAGGTTGGGCAACACCAACAAATAACTGGAAGGTAGACTGGGAACAGGGACATCTCCGGACCCTGGGATTAGGTTCTCGCTGCAAGGCAAGATCTCATCATTTGGATGACATCTACTTGGCATCTATCACTTCCCTCAAAAATATCTCCTAAACACACTGAGTCTTCTTATAAAAGAAAAACAGTCTTGCACCTCACCACGAAAGGTTCCTGACTCCTGAGTTTGCAGTGGGTGAGCAATATGCGACTCACCCTGCAGCGACTGTCCTGGCTTAATCCCAGCCCACACTTGCCACCAATATTCCTCTGATTTTTAAGATATATTTTGAAATAATCCCGCAGGTGGTGAAGGTTCAGAAGGTTGTCAGATGATGGATTTTTGGCAGAGGGCTTGCTTATATGACAGTCATGTCATATAAGCCTCAAAACCGTCTGAATTCAGAGTGCATATGGGAGGAGAAGGGCGTCTGAAGTTGATGAGAAAAATGAATATGAAAGCGTGTCTCTTAGAATCATAGAATTGTCTAGGTTGGAAGAGACCCTTGGGATCATCGAGTCCAACCATCTGCCCTATTCTACAAAGTTCTCCCCTACACCATATCCCCCAACACCACATCTAAATGTTTTTTGGTGGGGTACGGCCCCAGTTTCAGATCTGACCTTGGGGGATGAAACCAGGCTTGGGTCTAGTGGGAAGTGTCCCTGCCCATGGCGGAGGGGTGGAAGTCAATGATCTTCAAGGTCCCTTCCAACCCAAACCATTCCGTGAGTCTACAATGGTGTCTGTCCAGCTGATGAGCTCCCACTCGAGTTTCACGCGGCGGAAAGCAGCAGCCGGTGCTTGGGTACCCAAAGGCTTCTTTTATGTTTTTCCTTCTCCTTGTTTCTTAACGTTTTTCAACTCAAACCAAAGGTGTTGGAAAGGGCGGCCCTGCAGGCAAAGAAATCATTCCTTCCTGCAAGATGGGCTGTGGCACCATGGGGCCATCTCACCTGAAAGGAGGAAATGTACACTCTTTAGGAGTGTACATTTGGATTTCGGTGGTCATGCATGGCTGCCCTATAAAAACTCTCGAGAGCTGGTATAACCTTCACAAAAGTTGGCTTGACCAAAGCTACCGTTCACCTGGTTGTGGTAGCTTGCGGCTTTGATGTGAAGGCTGGAGGTTGCAGAAGAAGGCATTGCACAACCTTGTGGACCAAAACTCATGCTCAATCAAAGCAGTGGTGGACATAATGCTCCTCGGTGCAGGCTGCATTTGCCGAGGAGGCTATTTATAGCTAGCTAAGTGTATTTAATTGCTGGTGGACCATGTGGTTTGGTGGTAGGTGGGAAGAAGACCTAGATCCTAACAAAGACCATGCCCCAAGAGGACTTGGGATAATGGGAATGGAGACAATTTTCATATCCCAATATGTGTGTTTATTTGGTGTCAGCAGTAAGGAGAAGATCAAAAGATGAAGCTGGGTAGAAAAAATAAACACCCGGCAGTTGTTCTTCCACTGTTTTTCAAGTAAGTATTTGGAAGATGTAAATCAGACCTTTGATATCCAAATTTAGTTAAATGTACAGTGAATTATTTTGGGAAAACACAGTGGGATTTGGCTTATCTTGCTTGCTGACAGGATTCGTAGCATATTATTTCAGAAGAGAGTTGTGAATAAGTTATTTGATGCCGCTTGTTTTATGCTCATAGCGATGCTGCTGTGTATCGGTTTCGCTCCGACTCTGTTTTCCTTGGTCTTCTCTCTGTCATTTTTAGCTTCTTTTATGTTCTCGTGATCCCCTACAAACTGTCTGAAATTTGACCTTTATTAATGAGGTCAGAGACTTTTCTTCCTCTTGAGAACGAGATTACTAAACCTCAGAGTCTTATTTAATTCCCCTTCCATAAATAAAGTTAAGAATTGTTAGAAGTCCGTCTCGTTGCTTAAAATGATGATGTAGCGTAGATCGTGGTGGACCGAAAGGCATTTCTTCCAAGTATTTTTTTTTTTTAAGCTTTTCCCATTTGGTTCTTGTGAAGCATCTTCATTTCTACCTAAATAACCCTGCTGCTGTTTTCAGATGAGGTGATGCATATGTGGTGGTGATGGTGAATGCGAATTCATGACCATGAAGAAAATCCACTTCAATTAATGGCCATGAAGAAAATTCGTGGCTGAATTAATGTAGAATTCATGGCCGGGAAGAAAACTCATTTAAAATTAATCAGCTAGTTAATTCTTGGCTATCTGACCTCAAACAGAGGAAAAAATGCTGAACGTGCAATGGGTTTAATGCATATCTCTCTTCATTAGTTTTAGGTCCCGACTTCCAAATCTGTGGCAAATCACTGCTTCCCACTTTATATAATAGGTCATCGTGTATATTGTGGTGATCTAGATTGGAGTAGTCCTTTTAGATTTAGTTGTGATGGGGTTTTGTTTGGTTTTTTTACAGTATTGGCTTAGTAATATTATTTTTAAAAAAATTAAAAATAAATCAAACAGATAAAAATAAAAAAATTATAATAAAAAAGATTTTTCTCTAGAATTGGAAGCAAACCTGTTTGTGATTGCCAAAATATACCTCCCCAGTGGAATGACATCACCAACCTGCATTTGGGGTGACATAAATCAGCTCCGACTATTGCTATTTACTGGTGGTTTGGGAATTGGAGGGCACGTGAATGGAGCTTCGAGGCCGCCACTTGCCAAAAGCCCTTAAAACTTGTGCTCGGTGTTTAAATGTCACGACTGTGACAGTTTTAGAAAAGCATGAGGTCACTTTTTATCATCTCAACCAGAAAGTGATTCCTAACCCAGGGTTCGCCCAAATTTTAAAAATCCTTGTAGTTGTACGCTTTTAATTATAGGACTTTTGCTGTAGACTTGATAGACGAAGTAATACAGTCGTCTGCTGCAGGCTTGTCCGTGCTGCCTGCTTGTTAATTTTCAAGGTTAGTTTTGATAAAGGAACAACATTAACATATAAACTAGACTTTGTTAATTGACGTCTAAATTATCGTACATCTTTGCATGACTTCCTTATGGCACTCGTTCAAAGCGTGAATTAGAAACTGTAGAATTAGAAGATTTGTAAATGTAAAATTCCTTTGATTATTTTCATTAAATATTGAACTGCAAACTTAATCTTAAGCCCAGCCAAATTACATGCTTTTGTCAGGCAGTTTCACAAAAGAATTTCATTTGCACATTCCTCAATGAAATAAGTTTTTTCACCTCGCTGTAAGAAATAACTCTGTACTGGTAGATTTGGGCTGCTTTATAATGGAAAACCTTTTGCATAGGTACCATGAGATTCATTTTGTTTTGGCCAGAAAGCAGAAAAATAGCCATGAACTCCCAATTTCTCACTTTTAAAAGTTTTACCAACTTATATGCACTGACCTCTTTCCTTCGGGAGCTCTGTGATGCTGCCTCCTGCAACAGAGGGCAAACAGCCTGACTCACCGCAGAGCTCTGCCCTAATTTCTCTGACGTGAAACTCTGCAAAAAAAAAAAAAAAAAAAAAAAAATCAACCCACAAAAAACACAAACAAACAAGCAAAAACCCAAAACAAACAACAAAACAAAACAAAACCCCACATCTTAAAATTTGTGTTCTGGAGGTGTTTGGGAGTTATCCACATAGTGATGGGAGAAAAATGCTGATTTTCCCCATGGAACAAACGCAACAGAATTAATTAACTATCCTCATCCTGTACGCGCGGTTTGATTCCTGCAGTGATTTTGTTAAAGGTAGATTATTTTTTTTTTTCAAGTTCTGTGCATTTTACCTGTCAGAGCTTGTTTAATTTTGGGTGTCAACAAAAACTTACAAAAAGACACCTTCAAAATATATTTTTAATAGGATTACTTTATAAATGAAATAGCCATTTTATTCTAAATATAATTGTTCTGTTGTGCTTTATAAATGTATTTACACACACGTTAAAATATATTTTGTGGCAGTTTCAACCCAATAAATGAACCAGCGTTGAAAAAAAGAGGAAGGTTTCTTTTATGCTCAGCTATTTCATATTAAATTCTATTTGTGAAAGCTTGAAAACCCCATTTAAAGTGTTTGCTCGTGGCAGGGGCTTAACTACGTCCACAGCACATCAGCACGACACTTGTGAGAGCTGGTGTCAGTAATTCTGTAAGGATTCTGGAAATGTGAGCATTTTATCATCCAAGTCTTGTTTTTATGTAGTGCCGTAGAGACATTTGTCTTGGGTAATTTTAAGGAGCCCTTGTGGATTATAGGGAGAAGCTTGCACGGCGGTGGGGTGGTTGGGTTGGGATTTGCTTACGCAAGGGCGATGTGAACAGAGCGTCGGTGTTGTAGATGAGAAAATGTCACTTTGTCGGGTTTCCATCATCACTTTTTCCATGTATGATATAGATAAAATAGGAGCTGCTAATTATACAAAGAGTTCTATTTAACAAAAAAAAAAAAAAAAAGCAGAAGATTTCTACTTGTTAAACTGTTGTTTAACGAATATATCTGTGAACAAAAGGGTTGCCACGTTTGTTGGGACAAGCAGGAGAAGGATGCTTGACCCTCGGGAAGCAGTGAGTGAGAGCGAATCCCTCTGCCAGGCTCAGTCCTTGGTCCAGTGACTTCCCATTTTCCATCTTCTGGTCAAACGGCTCTTTCTCATGGGCGTTTCGCCAAGTGATGCAAACTTCTGGGAAGCTGGCCAAGGACCTTCAGTAGTCATCCTTGTCGTGGCATGGGTGGGGGTGCGGAGGTAGAGTCTGGCCCTGGAATAGGGAGAAGAGCCTGAATGAAGGATAAAGTAGCCAAAAACCTCTTGGGAAAATGGGTTAGAGTCTTATTGTTGTGCTTTTATGCTTTTTATTGTGTTCACTTGTTCTGGTAGCCGACGTCCATGTCATACAAAGCTTCGACTCACAAGCCGGGTGGCCGCTCTGCCCACAGCAGCTCTGTCTGTTCCAACCGTAGGTGGTTCCCTGGTCAGGAGTCGAGCACAGAAGGAATATTTTCCTCCCACATTACGTGGTCGGTTGAAAACGGACAAACTGAAGTGCGGAGAGACTTGTGGATCGTCTGGTTTACATTTCTGGCAGCGGAGTTAGGCTAGTTGCAGGAAATCCAGACTGCAGATAAGACTAATAAAATTAAAACCAGGGTGCCTGACAGCTCTCAGGTTCTTCTGAGGTGGAGGCATTTCTCCTCCCTGCTTGAGATTTAGTTTATTTGACCAGTGCTGGTGCTTTTACCTTGCTTAATGTTTGTATTTAATTAATTGTAACATATGAACAGAGCCCACGTATACCTGAGATGGCTTTGGTTAGACCCCAGAGTGTGGTTCACTAACAAACTTCTGGTGGACCTCTCTGTGAACGTCTGTCAGGCTCTTCACTCCTTCTCTGATGACAACAGGCTTGCTAGGTGGACAGAGCCTGAGTTTTATCTGTAAGTAATTATTAATTACTTGTTTTAACAGAACAGTCATATACAGCTTTGAAGGTTGCAGCAGAATTCATACCTACTTAAGCTTGTTTTTCACCCTGGCTTCCTGGGTCAGTGAGGTTTATCTGCTGTCACATCCCCATGTCCTCTTCCCACGGGTTCGCCACATCCATCTGACAGGCAGAGGGCTCAAGTTTTATGAAAACCAGTACCTACACAAAGGAGAAAGGTCCACACTTCTACTCCCATTAAGGGAAGGAAGGATAGTCTGAGCTGGGGAGTGATGGGTTGTACTTGCTTGCGGGCCAACGTACGTGTGGCCAGGGGTCCACTGCTGCCCCTTGCCTGGCTGGTATGGGGGGAGAGGGTTTGGTTTGGGAGGAGGGGAGGGGGACCAGGAGGTTGCAAGGCAAGCCACGAATTCATAGCAGCGTTGGCCTCATTTTGGCAGCATAGAAAACCTTGGTGCATCCACATCTTGATGAGCGTCTCAAGAGGTCGTTGTAGGTGAGAGGAGAGACCAAAAAGGCTTTGGCTCTTCAATTTGGAGAAAAGGCTGGGGTGGGATACGGTTGAGGTTTACAAAATCATCAAAGTGGTGGGAAAAAATGCAATTTAAAACTGTTACTCACTGAATCCTGCAATTTATGTTACGGGGTACGGATTTAGTAAAAGAAAACACTTCTCTATTGTGAGCTTCTAGAATTTGACCTGAGAGGCTGTGAGGGATCATGGTGTCAATGTGTTAAAAAAAAAATGTATGGGTACCTCCTTACACACCTGTTGCCCACAAACTAAAGGGAGAATCATAGAATCATAGAATTAGTGAGGTTGGATGGGACCTTTAAGATCATCAAGTCCAACCGTTAACCTACCCTGATAAAAACACCACCACTTCTAAACCATGTCCCTAAGCACCTCATCTACCCTTTTCTTAAACACCTCCAGGGATGGTGAATCCACCACCTCTCTGGGCAGCTTATTCCAATGTTTAATAACCCTTTCAGTGAAAAAATGCTTCCTAATATCCAATCTAAACCTGCCCTGACATAACTTGAGCCTCTCCATTTCCCTCATCCCAAAACTGTGGGCGCTGGTAGAAAATGGTGATGGACCACGGAAGAGTCATGCTGAGATACCCAGGATGGGATGTCCTGCTGCCATGGTTGGAGATGCTGGGCTGGGAGGAGCATTAGACTAGTCCTGTAGATCATTTCTTGTGTCCTGGTGGCAGGGGCTGGGATGGCTGTGCTGGAGCATGGGGCCCTGGGACAGCATCCATGGGAAACGAGGCTTGGTTCCCTTCCCTGCCCAGAGGCCTTCATTCAAGGCAGGCAGTAGCCGAGTCTTCAAAGGGCACAGAAGGTGAGGAAGGCCAGGTTGGATGGAGCTTTGAGCAACCAGCTCTAGTGGGAGGTGTCCCTGCCCAGGGCAGGGGGATTGGAACTCAATGAACTTAAAGGTCCCTTCCAACCTAAACCATTCTATGATTCCTATTTTCGCCTTACCTTTACATCCCCTTCAGCAAGGCGAGAGCAACTCAACATTTCCAAAAGCGAGTCCGTCTGGGTCATGTTGCTTCTCAGTAGGAGAGGTTTGTCTGATCCATTTGATACGCAAGGTGGATATTTTATGTTTGATACTTTTTTCCTTCAGACCAGACTTATTTTCCTTCATTGCAATGGATTATTTCTGTGCAAGCCCCTGCCGTGCAGGTGTTTCTTCGGAAGGCTTGCAGCTGGAGCGCGTTTGCGTAGACACCCTGTATTCACCTTGTAGACATGTTTCTGTGGACTGTTTTCCCGGTGTAAGCCTTTTTTTTCCCCAACCCTATCCCCGTTTTTCACCTCAAAAAATAAATACTCTCGTATGTCCAATAGAATAACTTGGAACTGGGTTCAGGTTTCTTCAAAGATGGCATTTTGTTTATAAATTAAAAAAAAACCAACCAAACAAAAAAATCCCCAACTCTAAAAGGACTTTTCTTTTAGAAAAAGGCCATCTGTCCAGATATCTGAAGTTATGTGTTGTTTCTCTGATGTAGGTGATGTCTTCCAGATGGCATAATATCAACAATTCCAGTAAAAATTAAAAGTCCTGCTATTAAGTATATTTAATTCTGTTTGTATGCTTTTGATTATGCGCTGCAGACGAATAATCCGTTTACCTTATATCATTTTATTCTAATTTGCATTCTTATTTTTCTTGCAGACTTTATCCATTGGAGTACTTGACATTTTCGGGTTTGAAGACTATGAAAATAATAGTTTTGAACAATTCTGCATTAACTTTGCCAACGAGCGCTTGCAGCACTACTTTAACCAACACATCTTTAAACTTGAACAGGTAGGTCTGGAAATACTTAGTCTCTGATGCCGGTGAGTGTTGACGTGAGTTTGTGGCACCAATAAAGTTCTTAAATTGTCCCTTTAATTCTTGCTTGTTAAGGAGTGTACATTGAATTATTCAAATTTAACTTCTAATTTACCGTATGACTTACTGTAAAATAATATCCAGCCAGAGATTTGCTGGTTTTAAATAAACATTTTGGGATACAAGTATCCTCAAACATCCTGAAGACCTTAACTGTTGCTCTTATGTCTCCGTGATATATGCTCAGAGGGCTCATCCTTGAGCAATTTCTTTCTTGCCTTTGCCTGGACTTGCTGCTATGTCATTTAATATGACATAAAAGTTATTTTTCAGCATCTGTTGAAAATGCCACGCCAGTCTTCTGGTGTTTTTTTTTTTTGCTTTCCACTGTTAATTTGTGGGGAGGGAGGGAAAATGTCACTCTCATATGTGTTCTGCAAGGTCAAACCTGAGATCCTTACGACCTCCAGTAGCCATGGCAGATTAGGAAAGGCTGAACTTTAAGCTTTGCTTTAGGATTGTTAAGACTGGGTGTTGCTTTCCAGCCTCAAATTAATGTGCTGCAAGAGAGATAACAAAAATACAGGCCATAATTTAGCAGGTAACATATATGACAAGATGGCGTAGTCATTAGGATGGGAGGAGGCTTTTCCAAACATTATTTTTTATCTAACAACAAGCAGGACAAGAAAACTACTAAAGTACCTGTTGTTTTATGGATGCACAATGTATAATTGGGCTGTATAATACAGTAAATATGTTGTTGACCTACAAAATGCCTTTTTTTCATGCCAGTCTGCATGCCTTCCCTTCAGGTGGAATTCTTTGGGTGAGGTCAAGGGAAATCCTCCTTATCGTTAGTTTCAGTAGAGCTAGTATTTGATGAGCTGCGCTCTGCGACCTGAGTCCAGCTGAGATCAAAGAATTAAACCAGCCCATCCCAGAAACCCTGACAGTTTCATTTTGGGCCTCTACAGTGTTATAAGAGATCTGAAAAGTCAGAAAGAGGAGTCTCCTTGAACACCAGGATGGTCAAAAATAAGCAATGTTGGTTATTAATATAATAAATGGTAATTAATTTAAGCAAAAAAAGATCCCCCTGAGTGGATCATTTGGGGGATGATTGCTCTAGAGTTTGATGCTTCTCTGTTAACCCTTTTTGTTGTTGTTGTTTGGTCAAGGAGGTGGTGAGGTGGAGCAGAGCTGCTCAAACCCATTTTATTTCAGTTTTTTAACTGGTCTTTGCTGATGCCCCTGACTCAATAGATGTTTTAAGAAGTTAAGGGGAAAACCTGTCTGGATTTCTAGGAACAGGTCTATTTTACCATTAGCCACCATAAAGGGACAAACTAAAAGACTGTTGCAAAGCCAACATAGCTATTTTTTTACGGTAACACTTTTGAGAAGGGACTTGAAGAGGGAAGACCCTTCTTGAAAGCTGGAGAGAGACGATACCTTAGTGAGGTGGGATTTCAGGGCACTCGCGTTTCGGCAGCCTCCGCCAGCTTCGCAGGAGTGAGTTGAGATGCCGTCATCCATAGGAGAATTCCTGTGCTTGGGCCGGGATTTCTTAGCAGGTCAGGGCTCCTCCCCGAGCCCAGGGTATATACAGAGCTCCTGATTGCAGCAATCTGTAATTCTCCTTGGACCGGCTTATAACCGCTGACCTAATTAGCTTTCTCCCTATAAACCTGTCAAGCACATGAAGTCATTAAATTCAGTATTTGCTGTATGGGTGAGAGGAGAGGTTGCGGAGGCACCTGATTGCAAGGGGCTGGTTCCAATTCTTAACGCTGGAGCACGTCATCCGTCTAGGGCTGGAGCACTGCAAGCTCTGCCGGTGGAAAATACGGTCATCTCTGTATGGTTTGCTTTCTATAAATATAAATAAGCTGCACAGCTGCGTGAGCGCTAAGGTTTGGATGACTTATTCATACAGTTTAATCATTTACTCTTGCTCTCCTTGGGAGTTGTATACTGTGTGTAGAGGAGTGGATTTGGTGGAAAGAAAACTGGTGATACAAATTTTAGACTTTAGACTGATCATTAGGAAAGATTTTTTCACAGAAAGAGTGGTCGGGCATTGGAATAGAGTGCCCAGGGAGGTGGTTGAGTCACCATCCCTGGATGTGTTTAAGAGACGTTTAGATGTGGTGTTGGGGGATATGGTGTAGCGGAGAACTTTGTAGAGTAGGGCAGATGGTTGGACTCGATGATCCCAAGGGTTTCTTCCAACCTAGGCAATTCTATGATTCTATGATTCTAAGTTCAGATCTTGGGACTTCAGAACATCCTTCCTGTCTAGCTGGCCCAAAGATTAAACTGCATTTTAAGGAGAGTTGCCAGTCTACAGATGAAGATTGGGTAGTTCATATAGTGTTTCAAGATGGCAAAATTAGTTATATTGCCTTGAGCTGTGAATTTATCTGAGATATTTGTGGCTTTACAAGGGTTTATTTGATGTCTTGATGGCTGAAAAACAAGTGGGGTTATTGGTACCTCAAGGACCTGGGTACCTGAAGAGAAGGGGTCCTCCTCTGTGTCTGGACATAGCCTGCTTGTATCTCCAAAGCTTGCAGGAGGCCGAAGCCAGATTGCTGAGATATCTGGGCATTTCTACTAGTAATCGCCAAGGCTTTTTCTTAAAATCATAGTAGAACTTGTGTGCAAGAACTGTGTTTAGCCATGATGTAATTGTTGCTGTGGCATACTGCTGGTGTTATGGAAACCAAAACACCTACCACAAAGTTGTCTAGCAGAAGCGTGGGATTATTTTAACCTTTATTCCCCCCCCCCCCCCCCGGTGAAATCTAATACAATGCACATTACGAATCTTTTTTTAAGCCTTCTGTCTGAAGACAATGCTATTTCCAGCGGTGTGCAAACAACGGACCTCGGGCAGTCTGACTTCAGCCTGATGCCTCCTATAAATACAGCTGCTGTCGTGCTGCGTACCGAGAGTCTGCAAAGGTCTCCGCAGTACCAACCTCCTTCCTCTCCTTGAGCCCAACCATGAGAATAACCATAAGGCATCTCTGCCTGCTTTCTATAGAAAATAAAAGAAGGCAAAAAATGGGAAATGGTAGAGTTCTGCCTTGGATAAAGACAGTTATGGATGTTTCCCTACCACTTTTTTTTTTTTAAAACCAACTGTTCTGGATTGCTAAGGAAAATGTAGTGATGACTTGTGATGCATGGGATATGCTTTAGCAGATGATGGAAAAGTACAAGAGATACAAACCCTAACTGGGTGGTAAAGCCCAGGCTCATAAATCCCAGTCTATATAGGCAAACTCTTGGGTTCGGACCAGTAACACTCTGTTTATTAATCTAGAAAGACTGATATTGCAGGAATCCTGAAATATAGTCTGCACCATCAGGTAATAAGGGTGGTTCTCCCCTCCCCGTGTATCTCACAGGTCTGTGAGGTGGAGGTTGGATGAGGAGCTGTAGCTGGTGGCTGCAGCCGCTGCCTGATGCAGTGCTTGCTCTGGGCATCGGGAGGATGGGATGTCCTTCACCAAGCTCCGTGCAAAGTGCAGACGTGCTTAGCTCTTCCATGCAGCATGGTCTCATCCCTTCCTCGGGCTGGTGAATTCAGGTGAGATATCCCCGTAGCTCTCAGACTCATTAGGTTCTATTGGAGCATCACACCTTGGTGGCAGTTCTCTGTTCCCCGGTTCTGCTCCATCCCCATGTCCTCCTCAAGTGGCCTCCTCTGCAGAGAAGATAAGCCCAGAGCTGTCACAAGGTTCAGAGAACACTCAGGTGCTTCTGGGAGAGGAAAATAGCATTTCTGCATTGTAGCCTGGGTTTTGTTGTTGGTTTCATGGGGTTTTTTTTTGCAATTTAGGGTATTTCATGAAATAATTGCTGTGTATGACGATGTAGTTTGGAGGTCACCGCTAACATGATACCCATACTATGAGTTTCCTCTGAGTTTCCAGATCTTTGGCAGTCTTAGGGCCAGGAATACAAGTTTATGTATCCCATTCTCCAAACCTTGTCACCTTTGACCTCACCGATCTTCCTCCATCCCTGCTCAGGCTCGTCTGAGCTTCGGCTTTTTGGTTACCCCCACCCCACCCTCCTTTCCCTATTTTCAGCTGATGCTTTGCAAAGGTTGCGAAGGCATCCCCTAGCTTTCCATGCCACTGTTAAAAGTTCTTTTCTACCCTATTTTCTACCTTTTGTCTACCTGCCAAACCTCAATTTCCAGAACATCCTTTTATTGTTCAAAAAAATTGATGAACAACTGAGGTTGAGACTGGAAAAAAAAAAAAAAAACAACCAAACCATTATTTGGAGTGTGATCAACTGGCATGAGCTCAGGTGTTGAGCGAAGTCTATTTTCTTGTGAGCCTGATGTCCCAGCCAGCAAACCTCAGCCTCCTCACATAGAAAAACTTCATTTCATAAAGATAATGCGTCCTATGAAATGTTTGCTCAGCCATCTAAAGCTCCGTAAATATTTATGGAGGCATATAGGTTTTATTGTCCCTGTGTAATAGGTGGAACAATCTCACAGTCCGGACTAAATAATGAATAACAATCTGTTCATTGCAGAGGGAGTGAATGAAGGAGAAAAAAAAAAAAAAAGCATCAGTTTGTCACAGGACACGGTGATAGGTGGTTTATTTAGTCTGTGAAATGGCTGTGATATCTGCAATATTTTAAAGCATCTTGGATATGCCGAGTCTCTCCCACCATGCTGCTCCATCTCCCAGCAGCCACGCGTGTCGTGTAGAGAAAATCAAATACAAAAAATAAATTAACTACAAATAATTAAATTAACAATCAATTATGAAAAAGGCTCTTTCTCCTACTGCCTAGAGCTCTTTTTCCCTTCCCTCCAGTGAGGTTTTTTTTTTGCATTTCATCCCTCTGGTTAGGCACGAATGTATTTTATCTTTGTCCCCATTGAAGACGAAAGCCAGCCACCAGAAGACAACCGTTGAGGACTGGGAGGCTTGGTTCAAGTTTCTGTTTTCATTGGAGATGGGAGAGCGGGTGCTCTCTGAAAAACGCTGCCCTCAGCTGTGTGCCACATGACAGGTGGAGAAATAACGAGCTGCACAAGTTATTGTTTTATTATTTGGCTACACACTATTGTATGTAACTTTTTTTTAAAAAAAAAAAAGGTTGTTTAGGGTACACTACCCATATTTTTTTAAAAAATGGATACACACTACCTTTAAGATAGGAAGATTTCAGATTACAGGATTGAAACAAAACACGACTCCAGTTGTCATCAGTCTCCCAAAGCATCGGCTTGGGTCATTCCGTTCCTTGGGGAATGGGTCCGGAGGTGCTCCGTTTGCCACCTCATTGCACCTGAGTTTCTCCAGATTAAGAATGTTCACAATATACATAAAATATAATATATTATATTATGTATATCTACTATAAAATCATAGAATAGTTTGAGTTGGAAGGGACCTTAAAGATCATTTAGTTCCAACCCTCCTGCCATATACAAAATACAACCCCTTAAAAGTAGTATTCTTAAATCTGCGTAGCGGCATCCTAGGCAGGTAAATTAGAAAATGTGGTTAAAATATCATAAGAAAATATTCTAGAAAGCTCTTCTGGTGTGATGTGCTGGTGTAAAAGACTCGGAGGTTGTCTGCATCTTTTCTACGTTAGAATTAGGTATCCATAAGAAACAGGTTTGGGTTACCTTGTTTTGGTTTTTTGAAGTTTGATTCCCTGACCTTTAACTTAAGCCCAGTGCAGAGAAGTACTGTGTCTGTGAAGCCCAGCTTTTGTGAAAATGTCATAATTGTGGTTGACAGCATAAAACTCTTGCAATAAATGCACCGACAGCTCCTATTTGCAAGTTGGGTAATGTGTAAATTTGACGTTCAAGCTCATATTTTGCCTAGGAGAAAGAGAGAAAAGCAGAATTGATTTGGGAGATGGACAATAGAAGGTCCAAGCTGCTTTGTTTTGTTTTTTTTTTTTTATTAAAACCAAACGTGATTGTGCTAGAGAAGAATTATTCAGGCAAAAAGCTGGAGAGATGAACGAGCAGGTTCAACGTGTGGTTGTCACCACTTCATACTGCATGTGGCTTTTGGTCCGCGCGTTTGATATAGTCCTTTCCTTAACAAAGTTAAGGAGGTGGTTGGAGGTGGTTTGTGCTGCAGATGATCTGAAGAGGGTTTGGTGTTCCTGCATGTGTTGGAAATGTGGCTGTCAGGGAGGAGGAGTGCGATGGTCATGGTTTCTTCTGCTTGTCACCTGCATGGGACAGTCTTGCAGTAGTGACTTAGGAACATGCGCTGCTTTAGAAATTAAGTGTCTTCTAGTGAGCAAAAGCAAAGGTTACATTGATAAAGAGTGCAGTCCCCGTGTCTTGGCCTTTGCTAATGGTTTTTGTGAGCTAGGCAAGCTAAGGGGAATGTCATCGGGCATCCCTTACAGCATCCTGCAGCATCCGAGCGCGTTCCCGGGCTCTGCTTGCAGCAGTGCCAGATCTTCCCCAAACCGCCTCAGTTCCCCCGCTCCAATCCTTTCTTCCATCCCTCATCCCACACTCCTTGCTGGAGCTCTCCCATTTGCAGATGCCTCACTCTAGGTGCCATTAGCCCCCTCCCAAGTCACCCTCATCTTTTGAACCCTTTTTTCCTCTTCTCTGAGCTGGTTCCTTGACTTTTTCAGGTTAGATGATGTTTTCTGGTGATCGTGGCTCCTACTCAAATATATTAGCTAAATATATGTGTGTTTGAACTCTGCCAGGGGACAGTCCTGTCCCCCAAACCCAGCCGGGGCCCTGTACCTCGGCATCAGGTTTGTCCTGTGAAAGCTGAAGACTGACTTTCCTCTGGGACCTGCTCCTGAGATGCAATCCAATGTATGTATATTTATTTATTTTCAAATTATATGCATGTAGTAATATTATGTACATTATGAAACCCCCCTCTCTCCCAAAAAAATAGAAATTAAAAAAGGATGAGGTGAAGATGAAATAAACACTAATTTTTATTTATTAATGGTACAAAAAGTATTTTCTTCCCACCCCCTGATGCACACCTTGCTTTGGAGAGCACTAGGCGTGCTCTAGGGTGATCTAGGATGCTTCTATACTGGTTTCCTAGGGCCAGGCACTGGGTCACAGTCCAGAACTACAGCCATGGGGAAATTTGTGCACATTCCCTATACCTTTGAGCTAAATTGCAGAATCCCAGACTGGTGAGGGTTGGAAGAGCCCTCTGGAGCTCCCCCAGTCCCACCCCCCGCCAGAGCAGGGGCACCTACAGCAGTTGCACAGGACACGTCCAGGTGGGTTTGGAATGGCTCCAGAGTGGGAGACTTCCCCCCCCCCTCTCTGGACAGTTGTGCCAGTGCTCTGCCACCCCCACAGGAGAGAAATCCCTCCTCACGTTTAGATGGAACTTCCTATGCTCAAGTTTGTGCCCGTTACCTCTTGTCCTGTCACTGGGCACCACTGAAAAAAGACTGTTCCCATCCCCCGGCACCCTCCCTTTAAGTATTGATAAGCATTGATAAGATCCCCCCTCAGTCTTCTCTTCTCCAGACTGGAAAGCCCCAAGTCCCTCAGCCTTTCCTCATAAGAGAGATGCTCCAGTCCCCTCATCATCTTTGTAGCCCTTTGCTGGACCCTCTCCAGCAGTTCCTTGTCCTTCTTGAACCGGGGAACCCAGAACTGGACACAGTGCTCCAGATGCGGCCTCCCCAGGGCAGAGCAGAGGGGGAGGATGACCTCCCTCAACCTGCTGGCCACACTCTTCTTGGTACACCCAAGACGTAAGGCAACGATGTAATGAAATCTTTGGTTATTTCATCAAAAAAAGCACTAGCAATACTTGTGAGCAACAGCTTTTCTTTATAAATAAAAGACCTCAATGCGTAGTGGTAGATTTTCATAGGATAGTGTTGTCCAATGTGAGCTCCCTTCTTCTTAAGCAAGATGAGCAAGAAACCTCTAAAAACCTCAGAAATACTCCAACCGATCTGAAAAAAAAAAAAGTCATATTGAGGCAGAACTGGATGGTTCATCCTGACCGCGGCTCTTCCACTGGTTATGTGTGAAATTCCTTCCCAGACAGTTAGTTTAGCATGGTGACAAGATTTTATAGGGATAGCTAAGACAACTATATATATTTGTGTGTCTATATATATGTCGTAGGGAGTACTGTGAGCCCATTGTAAGTGTGAATGAATGAGAGAGGAATCGGGAGCACATGTATTTGTTGGCAGAAGGTTGGAGTGGGGACTGGAAGGGGAAGATGACGTTTAGCCTGGAGGACCAGTCTGGTGTTCACCACGACCACCATGGAGGTCCCCTTCACGTTTGCTAAGCCTGATACATCTTGCAAGGACTGCATTGAGAAATAGATAGATATATATATGTGTGTGTATATATATTTCTTTTCCTCTTTGATTTAGATAGCAAGAATTTAATCAGCCAGCAGATCACGCAGCTTCTTTAGACTCACGCTTCTCCTGGCTGTTGTAAAGGCAGGTTGGGAAGGGATACTCCTGCAAAGGGAGCGCACGGGATCGTGGCAAGGTGTATTTTGCCAGCTGAATAGTGCAAAACCAATTTTTGAGAGCAAAATATAATTTATGACTGAAACCTCCAGTTGCCACTGAAGCATAGGGAGCTGATTTGAGCTCAGGGGTGGATGCTGCAGAGCTAGTGTAGCACGTACGGCCACATACGTGAAACCCTGGGCTGAATTTAGTGTTTTAAAACACCTTCTCTGATGATGGACAGTCCAAATTACAATAAATTACAATCTCGGGCTGCGCACATACAGCAGACGGGAGGTTGTCAGTGGGCGAAAGATCAGCCTCAAAATAAAGCCAAATCCACTTGCTGTTTGCTGAGGAGCTGCTGAAATGGTCATCTTGAAGAAGACTGTCTCAAGGAGCCCCTTTGCTTCAAAGCTGTCTACCAGTGCTTCCTAAGTGGTTTGCAACTTAAAACGGGCAGCAGAAGACACGCGGGGGCAGGCTGCTTATCCGAAACCCTGCACACCCAGACGTTATCATTAAAATGGAGTGGTTTATAACCCTGTTTATAGATTGTGTATTTATAAAGCATGTAGATACGTATGTATATATACTGCATCTGTGGGTGCATTATTAAAAATATATATTATGTTTCTTTCTCTCTATATATATACGATTGCACGTATAAATTCCTTTTCTACTTAAATTGAGAACAAACATCAAAATCCTTGTTCGTAAAGGGAAGCGTCAGCCTTAGCATCCTCGACTGGTGGGATGTCGGGAACTCGAGGCATTTGCATCGTCTGTGGCACGTAAGCGCCGGCATCAAACCAGACGGTGGTCTCGTTCATGCGGGAACTCTCTAATAAGGTTTTCCCATCTAGAGGATTTGCATATCGAGCTCGTTTTAGTTATCAAATTGCACCGGGATGTTTCTGCTGAGTGCTGGGGCTGGCTTACGATGCCCATCTACATTTGCTGAACGAGCGATTAATCCTCCCCGGGAAGGATTAATTCCTGGATGGACGGATCCTGTGTGGATGGAGAGATTCCCCCACGCCTTGCTGCAATTTCCAACCTTGGAAAAGCTTTCCCAAGCTCCCCAAGATTGATTTTAGGATATATACGTATATAGATGTATCCAGAAAAGAGCTTTTATGAGGTTTAGCTCCTTTAGTTTCTCATATGTTTCTCAACAATGACCTATTTTAATGTAATTTTTAAAACATTAAATATTATGTTCTTTCCTGGAAGGTTTTCAATATAGTTTGCGAAATACAGCTTCCTTTCTAAATTTTGAACTGAGCTTTTTGAGATGTTATTCCTGTCGTCTTGTCCATCAGCATCTGCAAGGTTGATGGTACCTTGTTACCGGGTAGGCTAATCGAGAGAGAAACCATTTATATGCTTGGGTTTAGTGGCTCTATGCTTATATTTGCAAAGGTTTATATTTTTATGGGTGTCAAATTGACTTGTACTATTTTTTTAAGGATTTTTTGAGATTATTTTAAGCTGGGGAAGTCAGCTAGGAATGGAGAGAGGCATGGAAGGGGATTTAATTCCTAGTTTCTCACTTTGCAAATGCCGCCTGAAGCTGAAGCAGACTGTGTTAGAGCCAAGAAGACAGGAATTTCTCACCCTTCTGTTTAGTCGTGAATTTTTAGGCAAAATATGTACATTTAGACATCCAAAATTTATTTGCCTATCGATCACAACAGTGTGTATGTCTCTGGATTATGTGAGTTTTTATGATGGGAACACAGTGGGAAGTCTTCCCCACATGGACCTACCTGGAAAAAGGGATTCTTCTGTTGATTTCCCGCTTTATTTGGGGAATTTTCATTGTGTAAACAAGGTTTCCCTGTACCTCGGTAATGAAAGCCTCGGGCAGATCAACTCCTGGAGCTTATCTAGTTCCGTCTGGGAGGGGGTGAATAAGCTAATGGGGTTTTCCTCTGCTCTTGTAATTTCACTCCAGCATTTCTGAAGCAGGGATTGCCGTGCTTCCGGGAAGAGGAAATGCCATAATTCCCTTGCACACGGTTCCATGCAAATAATTAATCATTTTGAATTCCATTTCCTTCTTAATATCCTTTAACTCCAAGTCGGACTTGATAAAAGCTAGAAAAGCACTGCATGCTACGTTTTACCCCTCCTTTTTACCATCAGCCTTGCCCCATCCCCAGGGAAGAGGAGAGAGCATCATCCCTGTCGTCGGGTTTTAAATATTATTTTGGGGGGGGGGCTGCTTCTCAATTTTCACTGTGTCTCCTGGCAATATCCCTACGGTATAAGACGTCCGCCTCCTGGGCGCTGCAGTGCTGGGATATTTTCATGGCTCTCGGCTTGCAGGCTGTGTGGCCGGCTGCCCGACACCCTCCAGACCTCTTTAGATCGTGACACATTTTTGACCTTTGATATCCTGTGACAGGGCAACAAATGCCATACGTTGTGGAAAAACACGCGCCGTTATATTCAGGCCTGATTTTTCACTGCCTTTTGATTTGAATTTAGTAATTCCTTGGTTTTGTGCTTTAGGACAGATGGGAAGCTTATTACAGTTTTTATTGTGGTTTTTTGTCAGATCTCCTTTGTTTCGTTTCTTCTCTGGGTTGCTATGCTTCTCTTCTCAAGTTTTTCAAGCTCCTGATCACTCCCTCCAACCACCTCTTAATTTTACCATATGATTTTGGGGAGCAATAGCCCCCGGTGAGCACGACACTCAAGCGTGAGCTTAAAAATCATATTTAATGCTTTCTCTTCCAATTATGCTTTTTAGCATTTTGGTTTACGTACTGTTGACCGTGGCTGGGTATGGAGTTACTCATAACAGAACACGTGCGGATGTGTAGGGATGTTTTCCAGCACCTCCAAGATGCCGTTGGGCTCATGGGTATTTTCTCCCACTCAGGATATAGAAACCTTTAATTCTGCTGTGGATCAGAGCGTGTTTCTGTTTGGCTTAGCATCGAAATAAAGTCCTGATAAGAGAACAGATCCAACGCTCCTGTAAAGATAACAGGACTTGTTTCTTTACACGTTCAACTATAAAATTACAGATGTTTTCTGTTCCTAGCAGTAGGGTTTCCATCAAGCCTTGCGTCCCAGTTGGGAAGGTTTTCCTGATGCTCAGCACGTGTATTTTAATCTTGAATTCATTATTCTGCGTGGCATAAGCAGTGTTTGTACTCTGGGGTCGGTTGTAGGCAGGCAGGGTTTCTCTTTAATAGTGCTTAGCTGTCTTCACGAGAGTTCCTTTAATTTTCACATATAAAACTGTCGGAAATTCTGCCACGTTCTGTTTATTTGGTACCCCCAAATCTTACACGCTGATACGTCTCGGGTAATGTTGTGTGATAGTCAGTAAAGATTTATACTCTCATTCTGAGTATATGCATTTCAAAGTCTGGGCCCACATTTTGTGGCCCTTTTTTATGGCCTTTAGGATCTTTTATGTTATGTTTGAACATCACAAATTGTGTTGGTGCATTCAGGTCTATCTGAACATTTTAAGCTTTAAAAAAAACATCCCTTGCAAACAAGAAAAACTCAAACTAATACTGCCTTTTCTTATGAGCCACCTCCCTGCTTAGCCACATCTTTCTAAATACTGAATGCAATAATGAAGTACATATATATGGGTTGGTTTTTCTTCCCCTAAAGAGAAGCGAGATGAGGTCACCAATCCCCTTCTCTCCTGAGCTTCGGCTGAGTCAGAGAGGCCAAATCCGTACTACGCAGTTTTGCTGACCTGGCTGCTGCAGCGAGCGCGCGCCGATGCAGCTACGGCAACACAGCCCTGCTCTGATTTGGGTGACAGCATTGGAGAAGTGATTTGGCTCACACCGGCAGAACAAGTCTGTTCGGCGACATGCAGTGCCAACGTTGACGTCCTGCCAACGTCATTGTGGTCGGGGCAGCAGAATTGCTCCTAAATGCACAATTGGGAAGCGTTAATTTACTCGTGGTAGCTATACAAGACCCCTGGAGAGCAATCGGTAGCATCTCACCCAATAATTAAATGAAAATATGGAGCTGCTGGAGTCTACAAAAAACCCTGAATGTCTTTTTCTGGTTCTTTGCTCAATTCCTTTTGCCAAGTTTGGGAGCTCAGTTGCTCTCCTCTCCGGTGAACTTGCATCGCTCCACCTTCCAGCAGACCAGGTTTCAGCTACCCAGGGATGGGAGGAGTAAATCTGTACATTTTTGTTAGGAGTAAGGGTGCCAAAACATAGGACTCGATGGACTTTACTGCGCTAGAAACTTTTGCAGATAGTGGCAATGTCAACAGTTTAGTTCTTGATGTAAAAGTGGTGGTCTTGAAATAGGACATTTGAATTTGCCCCTAAACATAGCATAGTTTTAAGTCAAGGTATAAATTTAAGCTGATTTTTAATTAACCTCCAGTTTGAGAGTTTTGTTGTTTGAATGGGCTGTCTTTTGTATTGTCTTCATCTTGACCTAAGGTTTGTTAAATGAAAACCTGATGTTGTTTGGATCTAATTCCTTAATATTCAAGTGCTCTGCAAGGACCGCGCACGTGTCAAAGGATGGCAGAAACTTTATTGTCGTAAAAGCAAAGAAATATTTGGAGGTAGCTTTTAAGGATATCTCCTGAATTCTGCAGAACGATAAATATAGAAAACCTTTAGAAGATTAATAACTGAAACTTAATTGAGTAAGTTTAACGTATATGTATGGACAGCAATGATTTTACCTTAACGCTGCTGCTTTTCTGTGCCCCATTTGCACGGTGTTCTGCAGACCAGCAAAAACTGAAGGAATTACATCGGTCAATCACAAAGCTGTAGTTATTTCTCCTGGGCTGTGATTCTTTCTAAAGACAACCAAACCGATAACTGGAAAAATGCTAGGAAAAAACAAATAAGGGGAATTTTTTTCCACTTAAGCTTTGGAGCAATTGTTCTGGCATAGCTTCTGCTGCTGCGTATGCTCCGGTCTTGAAATGAGAGCATGGATCTGAGTTATTGTGGAAAAGATTATTATTTGAGGACTTTAATCCCTCGTCGTGTTTGGCCAACGCAGCCAGAGTTTGCATTGGGGATGGAAGGGAGGGAGCAGCAGATGGACAGATGTGAGGAACAACTGCACAGCCTGGGAGTGAGTGTTTCTGACCCAGCCCAGAGGAAAAAGAAGTACAGAGGAGGGAAAATTAGCCAAAATCTTGCAGCTGAAGTAACCGAGGCCAGGAGGTACATGATGACCGACCTCAGGTCATGCACCGTCTGTTGCAGAGCTGAAGATGAGCCTAAAGAAGTAGAGATCTTGAACTCTGTGGTCTTTTATGGTCATTTGCTGGAATATATTTGGGGAAAAACAAAAACGCATCTGCCATTGCTAATTAGTTATTTTGCACCAGTCTTCAGAGGAGTCGAAAATTTTTGGTGTGGTTGTAGGAGTTTCACATTTGGATGTCTATAGGGCTTTTAGAGCAGAGTGATGATGTGTGCCCGGTTTAGAGGTATGCAAACCTAAAACTCTAGATAATTGGGGTTTTTTGGGGGGCGAAAAAAATACATGTGTAAAGCCCCCGTATGAGTAGTTCAAAAAAGGGTCACAATAAATAGGTAAGCCAAGTAACGTGCACCAGCCACCCATCACCACTAAAATACGACTCTTTTGTCATCATGGCAAGGTTTATTGCTCTCTGGGTGCTCAGGACCAGACCTGAGCAGGCGAAGCTGGGACTAATGGACCCTGCATCCGATTAAGTGGCTGTCAGAAGCAGGCGGTTGATAAATGATGCTGACTCCCATTACCGCTGCACGCATCGCCGTCTCTCTCTTCTAAATCGCTCAGGAGAAGCTTATGGTCGCTCAAGAAATATGCAATCTTCTACAGTCGGCTGGATTGCCATATAGAAGCTTTTTTCTTGACTTGCACTAAAAATACAGCAAATCTTAGACAAATACACGCTTTTTAAATGCCTATAGTTTAGCAGAGGGCTGTCAATACTATTCTGCATGCCTGCTATGTCCTGGTTGTTCTATGGGAACCTGAAAAAAAAAGAAAAAATAAAAGAAAAAATAAAATTCATAATGCGGAGTTGTTCCTTATGTTCATGAATTTTTTTCTCCCAATGGGATGGGTTCTGTTTTGAACCTGAAAGGCTTTAGAGCTGTTAAAAACTACTTTTGTGTATCCACACATAAGCATACGGTGCGTATGGTTGCTGTCAAGGTACATGGTGTCTCAAATACTGAATTCAGGACCTCATAATTTTTTAGCAAAAAATTCCTTGTGAGAAGTCTCAAAGCACTCTGGGCTCTTTCATTCTAAAAATAATATATGTAGAGTTCATGTTAATTTTGGATGGGGATACTTTGGAGAGTTGGAAGAACGTACTTTTTTTTAAAAAAAGTTATTTGCTCATATTAAAAGTAAAAGCAGAAGTAGCAGTAAAAATGAATTGGATTGTTTCAAAGGTACAATATATTAGTGCAATTTTGAGGATTTTTCTCCCTTTTTTCTTCAATTCTGCCATCAAAATGTCTTACAATAGAGAAGGAAAAACGCAGCTTGGATCGGTGGGATTTTTTCCAACGTATGGAGTAAAGTGCACGTCCAATATCACTGTTTCGAGAGTGAGTCACAAGTCTTAAAAGCATATGATGAAAATGATGATTTTTGTGGACAGAACGGCTTGACTTTCTTCCAAAGACCCTAGACCAATTTCTACAGAAGATTTCTCGAAGTTATCCAGTTGAAAATCTATCTCAGAGGAGATAGCCTTTCTCAAAGAGCAAGGCTTGGAGTTATTTTGGTGGAAAATAAATAGCTTTTTTTTCAGCAGCGTGAATTTGGGGACAGATCCTCAGTTTTCCTGTAAAGGGCTGTGGCCCTGCTGGTCTTGGAGCGGTGATTTCTGCTAGCTGGAGGTCTCTTCGTTAACACTTATAGCACCAGCCATTAATAGTGTGAGATGTAGAAGAGTAGAGCCCAGTGGAATAGGCTGCCCAGGGGAGTGGTGGAATCGCCATCCCTGGAGGTATTTAAAAAACGGGTAGATGTGGTGCTGAGGGTCATGGTTTAGTGGTGGTTTGGGCAGTGTTAGGTTGATGGTTGGGCTCGATGATCTTAAAGCTCCCTCCCAACCTAGACGACTCTGATTCTAAGCAGGAAAGGGAGTTATATTCCTTTTTTTGCATAATTAAATGAATACATTGTATCACCATTTTCTTCTAGCAACCAAATATTAGTTGATGCAAATACGTCGTATAACGCTTTAACAGCGTGCTGGGAAAAGGAGAGGGAGAAGCAATGATGCGTAGCACGCTGTGCGTCTCTGGTAGGCATGGTCTGCCATATAGCTAACCTATGTCTGAGCAAAACTTCGGGGCACCTGACATTGTCAAATGTCATGAGGTTCCCTGTGGTTTAGGTTGCTCAAGTGGTTCTTTATCATTTTCTTTCGCATCGAAACGAATATTGGTGGCATATTAGCAGAAGAGGTGTTCGTTTTGGTGCATCAATTCCCATGAAAACCTTTGAATTTCACCTTTTTTTTCCCCAGCTTGCACCTAATTTTGTTATATCTGTGGTGGTTTTTTAGGAGGAATATAGAGCAGAAGGAATTAGCTGGCACAACATTGACTACATAGACAACTCCAGCTGCATCAACCTGATCAGTAAGAAGCCGACGGGCCTGCTCCATCTGCTGGATGAGGAAAGCAAGTGAGTAGGAAACTGTTGGTTTTGCTAATGATATTTGTTTTTTCACTTAGAAAATGTTTATCCTTAAGTCTTACCTCTTGTGATTCTTCGCAGAAAGATGCTAATAGCTCTCCGGGCAGATTTATCTTGTCTCTCTCGTTTCATTTCCGAGGTGGTAACGCAAACAGTGGAGAATCAGCAAGCTGAGCAAAAAGCCTTAACAAATAATAAGTAAAATTCTGTTTCAAGAATTTCTTCCATTAAAGGCAAGGGCAAAGGTTTCCTTGGCTTCTCTCCTCATTTCTCTCCCTGTCTGTTGTGGTGTAACAATGTGAAGATGCTTGAAGCTGAGCTGAGTGGAGAATCCAAGCACATGAGTTAAAGCAGGTTGTATGAGTGCTGAGACTGAGATATAAGGTGGATTTACCAATTTACTCTTAAAAATTAAGCCAGCGTGAACTGAGGGCAGAGGCTGCAGGGCTTCATGCGCATCAGGGACGTGGCTGAGGTTTGTACCCTTGCTTATTTATGTCCATCCCACTCGTCTTGGTAGAAGTTATCAGATGAGCTTGTGGCTTCTGGGTCTGCAAACTTCTGAGCGTAAGTGACCTCATGCTGGTCATGGAGGCACATGCTATTTTTATCCATGTGAAGGGCAGGGAAAATCCAGGTGGATTTGCTCATGTCACCTCAGATCCATGTGGTTCCGGTCCAGGGCGTGAGCTTTCCTCCCACCATTTGCTTGCAGGTTTCTCCTCCGTTTCTTGTCTTGTTGACCAGACACACTGCAGCAGTAATGCTGTCCCAGTGATACCACACTAGGCTAAACAGCTTAAATTAGGTAAAGTTGTGAAATATATCCCCAAGTTGCAGATTTACATAAAGTTTGAGGATGGAGGATTGGCTTGGTCTTACCAAGAGGCTCTGCGTGAGCTCTTTATCCTTTTTCTTCCTCTCCCCTATGTCAGGATCAGTCAAGTAACTGCTGAAATGGAAGTGAGATTTGTAGGCAAAACAGCTCAATATTTCTTAAATGTGTGAACGCCCTATGGGAGAAGTCTAAGCCTCAAAACCGATGACAGAACCTTGGGGTTTCACATAAACGCAGCTACTCTGAATGATTTCCATGCAATGGGCATGCAATGCAGTATACCACAATAAAAATACACCTATTCGTGCTTTCGTAACTGATTTCAGACCAGTACTAAATCATTTAAGAGTTCTTCAAACAACAGATACACCTTGTACTTGTGTATAACCACACGACAGCATACAAAACAGTGCTTGCTTAGTTATCTTCAGGCACGGAAGTGGGAGCTCCGAATACCTCTATTTTCCTATTTGCGGTCAAGAAAAAAGTGCAAAAGCTTTTTCATTGAGTTTACGGCTATCTGCTTTTTTTATTCTTTCCACTCAGTTTTCCTCAAGCAACAAACCAGACGCTGCTGGACAAGTTTAAGCGTCAACACGAAGGGAACTCCTACATTGAATTTCCAGCGGTCATGGAGCCGGCTTTCATCATCAAACACTACGCGGGCAAAGTGAAGTACGGAGTGAAGGTCTGTCACCCAGCTGTTCCCCAGCAGTTGTTTTCATTTAAATCATCTAGCTGTGATGAGGAAGGAGAACCCAAAGGCTCCACAGAGATGTTTTGGAGAGGACTTGGCTAGAGAAGAGACACGAGAGTCGGGAGAGAAGTGTTGGGTGAAAAGCTTGGCTGAAATGACAAGGTGGTGGGGATTGTGTCTTCCTGTTCTCCTCCACATTGCAAGCTCTGCGTGTTGGCATTTGGGGGAAGAATTTAGGAACGTGCATTGAGGTTAATGCTACATCCCGGCGATGGGTTCAAATAGGGCATTTGCTAGCCTTTCTGGGCTTGATTTGTTTAGAAAACGCAATGTTCTTTGCATCGTTAGTCATTCTTTAATACAGGTTGCATGAGCATAGGTCTCAGCATCTCACTGTTGGAGGTACTTCTTAAAATCCCATGCAAACAATGTCAAAGGTGACGTGACTTATATTCATGCCAGGCGTTAGCAGAAGCAATTCTGGTGGTCAGGTGAGCCTGTATGAGAAACAACCTCAGGATTTACGACTGCAAATCTGTAATGGTGTTTCTGATGCAGTAAATGCACATGACAAACTTCAGCATCAATTTTGAGATGCTTCAGAGAGCACTGCTTTGGGATAAAACATTTATTTTCTGGACATAAAGAGGTGTCTAATACGGGGGCAGGAAAAAACAAGATAGACACAGGATTGAATAGTTGTGCTGTCCCAGGGATAGCCTGGCAGATCTCACCCGGCGTATCATGTAGATATTGTTTATTTTCCTCTTTTCTCCCCCTCCTTTTTCTCCTTCCCTAGGATTTCCGTGAGAAAAACACAGATCACATGCGCCCGGACATTGTAGCTCTCTTGCGAAGCAGCAAAAACGCCTTTATCTGCGGGATGATCGGGATTGACCCGGTGGCCGTGTTCCGCTGGGCAGTCCTACGGGCCTTTTTCAGGGCGATGGTTGCTTTCAGGGAGGCTGGAAAACGATACGTGGAGAAGAAAACTGGTATGTGTGCCGGTCTCCTAATGCTAGTGCCTGTTTTTCACCAGCAGCATAGATCTAATATATTACAGTATTTTAAGTAGCCTGACTTATATAGGAGCTGTTAATCTATTAAAAAACTCATTAAAATAGTATATACATTTTTGCTATGCAAAACTTAGGTTTAAAGGTACATTTGGATTTTACCACACTGTAAGAAAAGAATTTTGCTTTACTGGTGCTTTAACATTTCCTTTTTGTAGGATGCGTGAATAGGGAATCCTGAATAATTTGAATAGAAACGTAAAATTTATTTGGCAAGAAAGGCAAATTATTTTTGCTGGGAATTCTTGAACTGTTAGTTACATGGGGGGGGGGGGGGGAGGGAAATAATAATTCTCTATAATTTTCCAAGCTGTTCACCCTTTAAGCTGCAAGAGAGCGTGTCTCTTGTCTAGCAAAATTCATTGCTTCGCGGTCATCCGGAACCACCTCATGCCGAACGCGGGGGCATTAAGTTAAAGGAAAGTAATGGTGCATCATCATGCTGTGGCACGCAATACCTGGCTGTGCTTTTAGACCATTTCTCTGCATAAAGCAATTTCGGAAAGACGGGTACAAGCTATTACTATTAATTTCTGGGCACAAGAGGGCTTGAAATTCATGATGAAATTAGAGCCTCAGCAGGGAAAATGTCAGCTGAGTTAAAATTAAGCACGGAGCCGCCCCATGAATTATTTTTTTTTTAGTTGGAGAGGTGTGCATCACGGAGAGCTAAGGAGCTTGGGTTGAGGAATATAGATATGGAATCCATACAAGTGGAAAGAATAATTTTCTTGTTCGGGGCGAATCTGAAGGAGGCAAAAATCAGCTTTCAGCTCTTGAGGCTCTTCCTCTCGAACTGTTCAGATGTGACGTAAGAGATGTTTCTCATGAAGCTGGGTCTGTCTGGCACATCAAGGCAGCATCTACGGACAGCGGCGTTTCAAAACGCTGGGAGGTCGATGGCAGAGACATTTGGCATTGGGAGAAATATCACTCAAAAGAGTTCGCTTTGGAAATCCCTATTTGCATTTTCTTAGCATCACCTTTTTTATCTCGCGTAAAGCCCAGGCTGAACTAAAGCGAGCTGGTCAAGGAGATAAAAAATACACATTCAGTTTTGGGAAGTAAGAGCTAATTTCAAGCCCTGCTTCGCTTTCTGTGTCTGGCAATCGGTTGTGCCTGCTGTGCTCGTCTCCTCCCTAGCCAGCTCTCCGCTTTTCAGTCTTGAATTTGTGGCATTAACTTGCTTATATCTCTATATATACATATATCAATATATAGGTGTAGAACAGAGTCCAGGAGGTTTTCAGACAATTCTGGGAGACTCACTTCTTGCACCGCCTTCTTTTTTCATACCAAAACTAACACAGTAGTGGCTGAGTTTCTAAACTTTTTCTGGCACATGTTGCTGCTGTTTTTTCTATCCGGTATCCTTTGCCCTGATGTCAAATGGTGTTGTGCCTTGTAACCTTTGGGTTTTCAGGCAAAAAGAAAGAAAAAACTTCCTGACAATCCCCAGATAAGTCATACCCTTAATTTCTATGTGCATCTTCAGCCTAAATTGGGAAAAAGTCATGAGAAAGTCACCATTATATAGGCAGAACTAGTTGGAGGAGATTACTTAAGTCTAATTCCTGTACTGAGGTACGCCTTACCTGTTGGGAAAGCTTGCCCTACAAGCGATGCCGGAGCTGGGACCACTCATGTTCAGCTGCCTCTGAACTCTTTGGAGAGGTATCCATCATCTCCTAGCATGACTTCTGGCCAGGTAGTGGTAGTGCTTAGCAAGGTGAGATCCAGAGCAATGTTTTCATAGAATGGTAGAATAGTTTGGGTTGGAAGGGACCTTCAAAGGTCATCTAATCCACCCTTCCTGCAGGGACATCTTCAACTAGATCAGGTTGCTCAGAACCCCGTCCAACCTGACCTTTTAATCATGCTTTTGTTGGTGAGGCCTTGTGCCCACCTCCTGGTCAGTTGTCTTACATTCCACCCATCTTGCCAAAGCACCGCAAAGCAGATGGCTGTAGAAGAGGTGGACCTGAGCAGAAGGCTTGGCCGGTGTCTGGATGGTGGGGCGGGCTGGTGTGGCACGACACACCAGATGCTGGTGGTTGCTCCTGCTCCCCAAAATGGTGCACAAAAGCCTGAAACTGATGATTTGCATCTATGGCAGAAGGTATTTGTGCGTTATTAAAGAATCACTGAAATTACTCCATCTTAATAGACAAAAGCAGACAACCAAAGACAGCATATGTTTTAGGTTTACTTTGGGTTTTTACCAAACTTTGCTCACTTTAATTAGCCTGATCCGAATGCCTTACTGCCCACAGACGTGGAGCTTTTAACAAAATGATGGTAGATTAGCTGAGAATAACTTCACACATGTACATTCATCCAAGTGTGCACGCTTAATATTTGTATATAATTTTTAGAAGGCGTGCTGCCCCGTTCTTGGTTTCTGAGGTCCCATCTGCTGCTGCTGCCATCCATCAGGCAGGTGTAATTAACGAGTAGGAAAATATCTGAGGCATGCTTTTTTTTTATTATTATTTAAGGCTCTTTGCACTCTTTTGTCTTAACCCCAAATGCATCTCCCTTGCTTTTACCTGTCTGAAGGCCTGTCCGATTCACGCTTGCAATACCCAGCGGGGATTTTAATGAAAAATCTCCAGCTTATGTATAAGCAGCTCTGCCAAAATTTGATGTGCTTTCTTTTTGCATCATCCTTTCGGTTATCTTCTCTGTGTCAGCAGTGCCAACCTGTGCTGCAGATGCTTCTGTAAAGATAATCAGCACTTTTTCCTGCTGGTTTTAGGGACTCTCCTTTTTTTTTTTTTTTTTTTTTTTTTTTTTTTGTGCTCCTCATATCCTCCTAGTGCAGCTTTTAGTGACTGTGCCGTTGTCCTCGTTAACCTGGAGGTGAAGAGCAGCAAAGCGGTGTCACAGTGAATTTTGTTGGGTACCTTTCGCTTCTGCCTGACAAATACCTCTTACGGTGCTGCCAATCCTCCTCGGATGAAACACTCCAGGATCCAGTGAGATGCAATTAGCTGAAGGGTGGACTTTTTCAATAATTTGCTTTTTTTAAAAATTATTATTGAGTTGATCAGAGAGGATTGAGATAGTCCAAAAAGAACTACACGTTTGAACTAGATTTGTTAATGAACTTTGATTAAAGGAACACTATCAAGCTTTTTAGGAAATAAATTTGTCTGGTTGTCATTTTTTTGCTACATCATCGATATGAATTTATTACGCAAAAACCTCTAACTCTTTGTTAACGAAAACTTGGCAGAGAACTGATGATGTTCATATAAACCACCCTGTGAAGGCTCGCAGCTTTCTCATCTTGGTTTTGCTGGACACGAACCTAAATCCTCGCTCTGATGAAGGGTTCGTGGTCCTGGGGTTGTGCCGTCCCTCGATGGGCTCTGCATTTGCATTTGGCCAACAAGGGTCGCTCGTTGGCTGACCTACACGATAACCCCTTCCCCAAAATAATTGTGTTGACTTCTGCACATTTATTCCTGAAGCTGGGCACCAAAAAACCAACCGCCCCGAAAGAATAATTAAAAAAACCCAACTGTGTTTGCCATATAAAGGTGATAGCAACCCCAAAATTGGTCTTTGAGGTCTCGCCCACACAAAGTGGTGTTAATGCCAGGAAGATGCCCTTGACAGTGTTCCTCTGGAAAGTTCAGATCAGTCCTTTCTGATGATTTAATTCTAATGATTGGTATGAAATGCTTCCGTACGTGCTGACACAAGGTAACTCCTCGGTGACCTCATCACGCCTCAACGGGACCACAACGTATCCCTTGACTTGGCCACTTAAGCGATGACAGAGAGGTGCTGCCTGTTGGCACAGTGTCACCTGTGGAACCCCTCCTCCACCCTGTGGTCAGAGCTGGGCCATCAAATGTCCTCTCGGGATGGTCTCTTCTGACTTTTGACCTCAAACCCATCCTACCTAACTCCAGACTCTGTGTCCTCTGGTCTTGAGGAATATGGAACCCTCGTTTAATACAAATAATTTCTGGTTTTCCTTTTAGTTATCAATATCTGAGCAAAACACGGCACTGGGATGCGAGATGAGAGTTCGAGGTGGCCGTGTCTGAGCATCTGCTCAGGGAATTGCAGATAACGCCTGGCAGAGGCACAGAAAGGATTTTAAAAAGCAGTTAATAAAAGTAAAGATTTATCCAATGATCTGGTTTTGCCCAAATAATCTTAGAGTGTTTCTAAAGTGATTATGCTCTGGCTAATAAGGATTGGAAGTGGGGCTGGGACACAGTCCAGCCCATCGCTCTTGTGCCACGGCGCCGTGTCAGGAGGAAACCGAGGTTAAATTGTGTCGAGCGCAAAAAACGCGCGACCCTCGAGCTCTTGCGTCCTTCGGGCTTGTTCTTTACCCTCTCCTGATTTCTGCTTATATAATCTTTCTCTTCTCTCCATTTTTTTTTTTGTTGTTTTTATTTTGCTTCCCAAGGGCATGATGATGCAGTGCCATGTGCGGTTTTGAAAAGTGTGGATAGTTTTAGCTTTCTTCATCACCCAGTCCATCAGAGGAGCTTAGAGATCCTGCAGAGATGCAAGGAGGAGAAGTACAGTAAGGCTCCACCACCTGCCCTTCCCTCTGATATGACACTCACACGCCAAGAAATGGAAACCAGGTGCATTCAGCATAGAAAGGGTAAAAAAAAAAACCAACAAAAAAAAAACCACCCGAGGAGCCTTCCAGGATCAAACCGGCTGCCTTACAGCAATTTTGAGCCTATCGGGAAATTATTAGGCAGAGTTTGAAGAGTAAAATTAAATGCAAACCCACGTCTCTTGAGAGACGGCATCATTTTGTTGGCGGTTTCCCCGTTTACTCGCTGACGTTAAGTCGGGATGCTGATGCTATGGGTATTTTTGGTGTGTTTTATTGTTGTTATCACATGTATGATAATAAGTTCAGAGCACCACAGTCCAGTAGGAATAGTCCTGATAGAAGGCACGCGGCTGATACAGCTGGAATTTGACTTTATTTAGATTTCATTGGACTTGAAAAATAACTTAGCTTGTGCAAATGTTGCCTCCGAGAGTTTGTACTTAAAACTGACGCATTTGGCAATGTTATTATACAGAATGAGTTGAGTAAACATGCACTTGGTCTCCATTTCTTCCTCCTCACTCCTCTGTCACATAATAAACTCATCCTGCATGACAACACGGACACTTCTGCTACTATATTTTATAGAGTTGGTGCTCGTATCTTTAGATGTATCATTTTTCTGCCATTATTCTCTGTCTTCATGTTGCGCATTAAAGCTTACAGAAATAGAGCGCTGCTATATGCAGTCTCCAAAGGCAAATGCTAACTTAAACATCGGGCAACTTAGGCGTCAATGCAAACCATCCAGGTTTTTTTCTGCAGAGCCGAGCACGGTAAGTACGGTAATTGCATGTTAAGTCTTCACAAATATGCTTTTCCTGCTAGAAACCTTATGTCGGGATTTCCGTGCTTCCTGCAGCACGTAGCATCAGGGGAGCAGAGGTGTTTTAATTCTTAATTTAGACTTTAATTTTTGATTTAGGGGACGTTGGGTTTTCCTACAAGTTCCCACCATTGCTACAAGGAAATATAAAGCAGTCAGAAAAACACAGCAATAGATTTTCTTAAGTAGTGCTGTGCTAAGCGACCTTACTCGTACTACTAAGGAACTATTGAAAAGGAAGGTGATTGTCAGTAGAGTCATTTCAATTGCAATTAGTTAATTAATTAGATTTTTTAAATTTGTAAGTTAGCTCAGCGAGTTGGGAAGTTTATTTTTTTTAAAGGTTTAATTTGTGGTTGCTTAGGTGTGAAGAGGGAAATTCATACAACTCAAGAGACACTCAGAGCTGGAATTTAACGTGAAGCGGTGAAGTTGAGCTCAGAGTTGAGCTCAACGTGTTGAAACCTCACTTAGCACAGACTAGTCCGCTCGGTTCGGTCTCGCTTAGGATCAAACCAACACGTGGATCCGAGAGTGACATTGCTGTGGTTTGTGAATTGGCTGAGAGCATCCGACCTGACAAACGAGTCGGTCATGTTCTGTGTTCGGAACTCATTCGCATCTTCCCACGGGCTGTGCTGCTGCAAGCTGCTTCCCCAGGCTTCGTTTCTGTGGCAGGATAAACCGGGCGGCTTTGGAGCCTGTATAATTTTTGGGTCCTGAATTTAGTGGGCTTGTGGGCCCCGGAGGCGAGGATGCTTGGGCTGAGGATAGCCCCGGAGTCGGCTTTTCCCACAAGTCAGATGAGGTTACATCCATGTCATCCTTGAGAGAGGGGCCAAATAGGTCATCTCCTTGTCTTGAATTGTGCAATTAGTTCCAGCTATGCACAAAGAGAGAAAACGAATTGATTTGATGAATATATTGAAATTCCCTTTCGGTCACTCGGTATACAGCTTGTGTAGCCAACTGATTGCCCTTCCCTTCCCACCTCAGCTGCTTCGCTGGTGTCTTTGAGTCTATCGATTAATTTGTGGTCTTCCACCAGAGCAAGGCAGTGGGTTTAGACATCTCTGAATTCAAGACCAAAGCTCTGCTGGTTGCCGTTCGTGAGCAGGGAGTAGACTGGGATTACCCAAAGCTCTTCTCAGTGAGGGCAAAGACGTGTTAGGCAAATCAGTCTGTCTTTCTGAAACACTACAGCTGAAGAAAAGGGAATGTGCTTGAAAAACCAGAACAATTTTATTCATGAAATGTAAAATAGATCAGCCTGCACCTGACCTGGGCGAAGGGAATGAGTGGGTTCCACTCATACCACTGTTCCTAGCATGCACTGTATTAATATATACAATTTAATAGCCTGTATTTACTATACAGAATTTTCAAAGCAACACGTGATTAATCAGGTTAAATCTAAAACCTTTTTGCCTTTCAGTTTTTAAAAAACCCTCTCTATTTCCCAGAAAAGGGACTACATCAATATGACAACTTTTATTTGGCTTTGGCGTGTATGTATTTCTTATGTTAAGATCCAAATGATGGCACAATGTATAAAAGTTTTTTTTTTCTTTTTTCTTTTTTTTTTTTTTTTTGGTATGTCTAAAGCACTCTTTAACCCAGCTTGTGCACCATAAATTTTACTAATCAAAAAAAAGTCGCTTAAGGTGCTAAGCTGGCAGAATTACAATGCTGTTTTAATGCAGCTGTTATCTGGAAGACTGAAATAGAAATTCCCTTTTCCTGAGCAGTGCAAGGTGCAGATGCAGTAATATTTCGATACAACCTCATTTTCATAACATCAGCCCAATTTGTTGGGTTAGATGGGGCTTTCGGCTTTTTCTTTCAGGGATTTCTTTGGCAGGGAGTGCAGGGAAATGAAGGAGAACGAATTTGCTCCAAAAAGAAGGGCATGGACTAAAAAAAAAAAATCTTAGGAATACCACTGAAAGGTCATTTTTCATGACATGTTTTAGGTTATAGAAGCCTTCTCTGCCTTAATGGGGAAGTATTCAGGCATGTATATTATATAAAAAATAGATGGCAGCTAGACATTAGGTGCTTTTTTAGTGTAAAATGAGCTCCAAAAAATACTAATGCAGTATTCTGAGTGGATTCCTGATTATTCTTATTTATTTCCCTCTTTACAATTGGGTTTCTGTGTTCTAAACAAGCAATTTTGGCACAGAAACATCAATCTTGAAAGAGACAAAAGAGCAAGAAAGGGCAAGAAAGAAATGTGACAAAAAACGGCTTAAATGGCAAAAACAGGGATTAAAAAGAGAGTTTTGAACTGTAGGCGTAGCCAGGCACTCAGGTAGATTATCTGGCTTGCTTTCCAAAAATCTCCAGAGTTGGAGATTGCGAAACCTTCTCAGCAAGAGGGATTTGGTCCTGTCTTGGAGCACAGTCAGCCTCAAAGACAACCTGTGGCAGCACATTCCCGAATTTTCTTTTGCTCAGGTTTCTAGGATATTTGGACACCTTTAGATAGAATAACTTAACCATGTGGACCATCAGCCTTTTCAGGCGTCTCCTGCCCAATGTTCAGGCTTCAAGACGAGCTGTTACACTATCTCAACAGGTAAGAGAAGACAGTAGATGTCCCATTAAAGGGATGTCGCCTGTTGAGGTTTGGTAGGAATTCACCTTCTCCTTAGAAATTTCAGGCTCTGAGGAACAGCAGATCAGCAGGACGGGCTCTGGTCTCTGCATATTTGCTTTGCATTCAACTTCAGAGTAAAAAGATCCTCAGGACACCTTTTAGCTGAGCATCTGGGCTGTTACTAAATAGGAAAATGATAAATGTGGGGAGCGGGGGATATGCTATTGCTTCTTCCTATTCTGTTACAAACCATAGTTTAAACTTCTTTCTTTTTAGAGAATGTTTTTTTGCAATATTTTTTTTCCACTGCAGAAATCTCAGGGTAAAGCAATATACTATTTTTTCCCACGTTCAGGTGAGCACTGCGATGTTTCCAATCTCACTGCAGCGATTTCAAGACAGTTAAAAAAATTGCTTGGCTGTTTTCATGTCAAATTCGAGCTTATCAAGTCTTTAAATATCTGTGGTTTACTGACTTGAAAGGTGTTTTGTTGTCTACAAAAATTGTCTTCTGTCTTCCTAAATGCTTGGTTACAAAACATTTCCACTTTGGGGAAGATAACATCTTCAAATATCTGTTTCTGTAACCCTGCATGATAACTTCCTTGGCTTTTTATTCAATATAAATTACTCTAAAACTACCTCTATCAAAGGATATAGGATCGATAGCCAACAAAGCCTCCCCATTTTTCCAAGCACACTGCTTCTGTCCGGGTGTTCTGCCCATGCAAGCAAATGGGTTGTCCCGTGCCCGGCTGAGAGCTTAGTAATATTTTGGACACGGGCGGCTGGTCCCCCCCCATCCCAGCAACCTCTTCCTTATCACCGTTTGCTTACTGGCTGGGACAACATGTCCCTAACACAACGTGCATGTGTGGGAGGGGAATTAGTAGGCTTGAGCAAACAGCGTTACTCATACGGGTGATGAGTCTGCGGCGGAGAGGTAGAACTTCGTAGACGATGGGTATGTCGGCATCCTTGGCACCCCTGTATGCTCAGCATGTGCCATGACACGTACATGCTCCTCCTCGCTATAGTCAATGCTAAGCTATGGCTGTGCTAATTGCCTTTTGGTGAAGAGCCAGGTAGAAATGTCTTTTGGTTTTTTTTTTTTTTTTCCCCCATGTGCTGCTTTAGGTATCACTCGGAAGAGCCCGCGGACACCGCTCTCAGATCTCCAAGGGGTCAATACCATCAACGAGAGGACGCAGCGGTAAGTCTCTTGTTTTTACATTGGCAGGGCAAGGAAATCTGGCATGAGAGAGCACTGTCTGTTGTTATAAATGACTGTATTAATGTTTCTCCCGGCTTGCTTATTCATTTTGCCTTCTCTTCGTTCTTTCTCTGCTATGTGATCATATCGAAATATCTTTACCTGACTTAACGGCAGGCGGGGAAAGCAACTTTCCTCCATCAAAGGGCGGCAATTGTAGGTGGTGTGGCGTACAAGGTGGTAAGAAGCTTGCAAAAAAAATTAATGAATGTGCTGATATCAAGGAAATAAAAATTTACCAAGTATTTTTCTGGAATGAAAAACCCAATTATGTGTTTGAGTGCAGAACTGCACAAAAGCCATGTGTTAGCGGCTCTAGGCAGTGCCAAGTGTGGAGGACCTGGGAAGTTATGGGGCTTGAGATGGTACCGTGTCAAATGTTCACTTTTTTTTGAGGGAAAGAAGCATGTTAACTTCAAAAAGGTTAAATTTTTACAGGTTTTATATACAGTTTTATATTTTTAATCCTTTCTTGAAGGTTCTGTCCATTCAACTACTTAATGAGACCTTTTTGTTTGAGAGTCGGTTCTGCAGATCTATGCCTCTTCTGCAAAAGGTTTCCCAAATCCATTTCAGAATTAAGTTGCTTGTGGAGCAAAATGTCTTTTTTTCCCAGGGAAATCTGGGTGCTGATCCTCCTCCTTTTCTCCAGCTGCTCTTGTGCTATCCCTCTGCAGACACCTCATTGTCCAAATACCATCTCTAAAGGGGTGTAGTGCCTTTCTGCTTTGCTCTGAGCAGACGTGTGTGTGCTGGGGAAAGATATGATCAAAGCACACTCGGCTCCTAAAATGATTGCTTGGAGCTGCAGACATCCAGGTGTAACTTCATAGCTGATCTGAGTTTCACAAGAAATCCAAAACAAGTCAAGAGAAATTTGAGACTGTCTCCTGAAACACGTCCATCAAATCCTCTGTGATGGCTCTTGCATCTCAGTGGGCTTCCCTTCCACACAAAATAAAATATCCTCCAAATATATTATTAAACCTCATTTTTTTTACTGGCTTTAATGCCAAATGGCCAAAACAGAAATTAGACACACGTTATTCCTTTTTTTTCTAGGGGAACAAAAGTGACTTTTATCGTCTGGCTTTGTTCACCACATGCCCTCTGAGTGCCATCAAGACTAGAATATCCCTCTTGCCCTGAAATTCTTCCTTTTGAGAGTGGTGGTAGCACCCTGCTGAAGGAGAACTGAATATTCTTATAGCATTACAAGTTGGCTTATTTTCAGCGGTCGGAAAGGATGTGATTTCCATAAAATTGTTGGATTGAATGCATAAATTTGTGCCGCATCTTGGGTTTGGACAGAAATCCAGCTTGCGTGAGCGATCTCACCCTGTCGTGGGAAGGTGATGCAACCGTGGTTGTCCTTACATCTGTCTCTCCCACCCCTCCTTTTCTCTCTCCTCATGCTGTAGCTGCTACAGCTCTAATCTGTCGGTTTACGATGATAGTAGGTACATGGTAGCGTTTGAGGCAGAGCAGGTTGGTGTCTCCAGAGGTGACGTTCACTGTTTCTAGCATCTCTGGTTGCGCAGGTTTCCCTAAATGTGATGTAACGTGAAACTTTGTCCCTGTGGAGATCTTCACATGTAGATAAGAGTTCTGCAGTTTCTCTAGAGGCCTTCAAATCTGAATGTTGGCACATGAAGAACATCTGTGAAGTGGGATGGGGCTTTTTTTCCACCGTACGGCTCCAGCTTTGGAGGCATGTTGGTGCGGCAGCTTGGGCTGCTGGTATTTTCATAGCCCAAAACATCTTGATTATCCCAGTGAGGGGCTGCTGTAAAGGCAGGGAAACTCCTCCTGTCCCAAGCAACGAGGGGGATGTATTTATTTACTGTGGAGTTCAGCCTGTGGTCAGCTCTATTTATTTGGCTTAACCCAAGCCAGCATAGCAGACAAGTTGCCTTGGCAGACAGGATCACAGGCAGCAGCTACTGTCTTTTCTTTCCATCATCCTCAGCAGTTGCATCCTAACAACAGCGTCAGGACAGACAGTTTATTCCCTTTACTGATATATTTGCAGAAAGCAAATTTTGAAGCTGCCCTTACTCCGGTGTTCTTCCTGGTGTGGTGCCTCAGCAGCACGGTCCGTGATCTTTGCTTCTCTTGGGCGTCATCAATGATGGGTCCCCAAATGTCTTCTGTGCCCCTCCCTTCTGAAAGCACAAACCGGGTCTCTCATAAGATCTCCATCGTGCGCTTTTGGAGTAGGCAGGTGATTTTGTTACCTTTCATTGCAGATGATTTTGATCTGAAGAGTCATATCACACTTGATAAATGTTGGCATTTCAGTTAAATTGCGCTTGTCGAGCAAGTAGGGGTAAATACAGGGGTGAAGGTAACATGTACAGAAGAGAGATTTACTTTAACAGCTTCCCAGCAGATAGACTGGCAAGTGATTTACGGAGCTAAATTAAACAGGAATTTGCTTTCAAAGCCATCTCATGATCATGCGGTCGCTGATAAGTCTGCGTTGTACATCCAACCCACAGGATAGCCCGGGGCTTACTTCTAAAAGCAAATTTGAGGCATGACATCACGCAGGAAGTCATTGTTGGAGGCTTTAGCGAGCCAAGCGCTCTCCTCTGATCTCAGAAGAAAGCGGATGGGTGGTTTGCACATGCTGGGGGCGGGGGGAACCAGGCTTCAGCAGAGCGTTGGGAAGCCAGCGTGCCTTGCAAGTGCCTTCACCGGTCATCGAGTAATGAAAGCCATGCCATCGCTAACCAAAACCGCTCGGGCTGTCTGTCTTCCTGCTGGTTTATGTTCATTGATGAAACTTGTTTTATGTGCAGTGATGTCTAAGCGGCGTGCGGGAGAGCAGGTGTTGATCAGTCTGGCTTGAAACAGTTGGTAGAGCTTGGTGAGATAATTGACCTCCCAAATACCAAACTAGCTGTGTTGGTCACCATATGCATGTATCCATCCTAAAGTGTCCGTAATAAACAGAGCTGTTGTTTTATCTCTCTCTCTTTTTTTTTTTTTTTTTTTTTTTTAAAACCACATGGGAATTTCTAGGGTTTTCTGTTCTCTAGTCCTGCTCTAGTCCATATATCCACAGCTGGTCTCAAGCCTGAGAGTGCATTGAGGTCAGTCAGGATTAATGATGGGTTGTAGATCCTGAAAGTGGCCGTTGAGGTTTAGTGGTACCCATCAAGCAATGATTTTTTTTTTTTTTTTTTTTCCTGCAAATAGGAGGTTTTTGATGGACGGGGCCTTAGCTGTAAAGAGAAAAGATGGACAGGAGAGATCACCTGGATATTGAAACTTCTCGCTGGCCTTCCTTGAAAGGAATAGGCTGCTTAAAAAAAAGCAGGTCCTGGAGCGCTCAGCCAGGGGTTTACTTTGCTGTGATTCATCCTTTCTTTTAATAGTGGTGCATGTCAAAATGCTGATTTAATGGGGCTAGGAAGGAATTTGAAAAGCGCTGCGGCAAGGCAGCAAGGCGACTTGTACTCCAGCGTCACGTTCCTCCAAGGATCTGGCTCCAGGCTTTGAGCTGCCTGAATGAGCAACTTTACATGCTTTATTTTTTAATTTCCATGTGGCACTTGGTATTTGCCTTCCTCCAAATCAAGATTTTAAGGCAAAGGGCTGCTTTGTTGCTAGACCTCAGAAGCGACCGGTGCTGGAGGCCTCATTTAAACCACCGTGTCCTTCAGCATCCTCATGACCAGAAGACTGGTGCTGCATTGAGTGTCCTCCTATTTCTTTTCCTCCTCTCTGAGATGCGTGGGGGGATGTTGCAGACCCCAAATCCTTCCTTAGATCACCTTTATTTCATATGATGGTTTCTGTAAGGCCGATAGAGAATTTAAAATTTAAAAAAAAAAAACAAACCAAACCAAAACAAAACAAAACCACCCAAAACCCACCACCAAACTAAAAGTGCTGCAGTTGGGTGCAGCCCAGGAGAGGCTTTGCGTATTTCCAGAAACCATCGCAAAGCTCCTCAAACTCTGGAAATTATTTATCCTGACGGGAAGTTTTGTCAAGTGCCCATTTCTCGTCCTCCAAAAGAGGATTTTGGTTCCTCTCACCCTTCCCTCCAGTCCTTCTGCAGCCAGGTGAGCATTTCTGGAGACCAAAACAGCTCTGCTCCACAGCAGAGAGGATCAAATTGGGCGAGTGATTTGTGATTGGTAAGTGAATGATTCTGAGCTGACCCATCAGTCCAGCTGGGGCTGACGTCCTTCGTTTGTGGCAAATAATTAGTTTATTGCAAATGATATTTGCTTTTTCTTTTCCCGATGAAACGATTGCATGAATTAGAGGAGACAGTCGGCACCAGCATCGTCTGAAGTTGTGACTATTAATGATGGCAAGGCTGATAGCAGAGGCTATAGTCTCACATCATTTGGACCACTGGGGTAGCTACAGACCCAAGCCTTCCGACTGGGAGAACTGGGAGCTGTTGTTCTCCTGCTGATAATTTGATCCTTTTATGAGTATTTGATTTTTGAAAGGTGCTTAGTTAGCTGATCACTTCATGTGGTGTCTGGCATCGGGAACTCATCCCATGGGAGCGAATGAACGGTGAAATGAATAAATCGGTGACTCTCACTTTCTACGGATGGATTATTTTGTGATCTTATTTTGTCGCAGAACCAGTTTGGTTTTTCTTATATCTTCCTAACACTGTGCGGTGTTTGGTGTTACAGCGATGCCTACGCGGTTGGCTGGAACGGCCGGATGGGGATGCGGCACAGCAGGCTCGCCAGCCCCAGCACCTTCCTAGACAAAGACGGAATATTCGTCAACGCGACCAACAGCAAGCTGCTGGAGAGGGCCCACGGCATCCTCATGTCAGTATAAAAGGAAGGGATTTTGGCTTCACTCCTGGAGCATAACGAGCAGCATGGGTAGTTAGAGGAATGTAAATAGCCAGAATAAAAAATAATCAGGGTTTCAAGTACACTTGGAGACATTTCATAGTTGGGTCAAAGCGACCCCAGTGTGTTTTACACGTCTGATTTATTTAACTCTTATCATTCATTTGTAATGACAGATGCAGGGAAGAGAGAAAAGGAATGAATCTGCTGGTCAAACCAGTCTCAAGATATGTCAGTGATGTAATGCAGTCACATTTTTTAACGTGATATCAAAGTTTCCATTACAAATTAGGTGGGGAAATGATGTCGATGATTCACACTGCAGCCTCATCAGAAGGTTCAGAGAACATCGCTGGGGTGGCAGGAGTCAGCGTAGGGTATGAGAACGCAGGAGGGTGGTCAGCTGTTTTGCGACACCGCTCCCTCGCTCTACCAAAATTACCAGCATCCCCATCATTTCCAGTGGAACAATTCCCTTTAATTGGATACCTTCCTCTCAGATCCGTGCCACTAAATTTGTAAAACTCGTTTGCAGCATGCAGAAGCAGCCTAATTTCAGTGCAGGTTATAGGAGGCAGCTGCTAAAGGGGTTTTGGAAGGGCTTGTTTCATAAACTCCTCCATTCTGCAATTGCACGCGTGGATTAACCTGAGCCATTTATTATCTCCCCAGGCGAAATAAGAACTTCAAAGCCAAACCCAATCTCCCAAAGGTGAGCAAGAAGCAGCATTTTTACCTTGCTGGTCCGTAAGTTAAGACTGCAGGTACAGTGATGAGGTGGTGATGGGCGTGAGGAAGACCACTTGTGCCTACATCAAGACCTCGGTCAACTCAGCTCTGTTCAGGACTTTTTAATTTATATAAAAGCAAAGGATTTCAGCCCTTATTTGTGCTGGGAGAGTGCTGTATGAGCACTTGCATTCTCCTTTCTTGGACCTTCTCTGGCTCCTTTTTTCCAACTCCTGGGAAGGAGTACATACGTGCCGGTGAAATTTGATAATTAAATCTCTAAACTAAAATGAGCGGGTAGGTTATGCAAGTGGGCTGGTACCCCAGAGCAGAGCTGCGTTTCAAGCCATCCCTCGGTGTTTCCTGTTGAGATTAAGTAGGGTGGTCACCCTATGGAAGCCCTCCAGGGGGTATAAAGAGGGATATAGCAGATAGCATGGCGATAAGATCTAATTATTCTTATGTTTATCTCTCTTCTACAGCACATGCTGGACGTGAAGTCCCTCAAGCACCTAACCAACCTGACGCTGCACGACCGCATTACCAAATCTCTCCTCCATCTCCATAAGAAGAAAAAACCGCCCAGCATCAGCGCCCAGTTCCAGGTAATTCTTTGCCTGTGATACAGAGAGGTGAATTAAAAGCAAATACTTGCTCCACGTCCCCAGGGTGCCTGGGAGGACACTGCCAGGCACAGTCCTGTCCCATCCTCACCACCGTTTAGGACACGAATTCAGCTGAGGACGTGGCCTGGCTAAGCTGGGAGACACCTTGCAGCTATCTGAAGGGCGTAAATGGAGAGAAACAAGAGTGATGGTGGATGTTGTGGGTGATGATGCGGTGGAGCAAGATGGGATGTGAGGATGAGCTGCAGAGCAGAGATTTTGGTGCATCCCTGTCCTCTGGTACCTCGCTTCCCAAGCCGTCGCATCATGGCGCTTTCTCTGACAAATCCAGAAACCACAAAATTCCAAAATGACATTTTTACAGTCTTTTTACTTGCGTTTGGCATCTGCGATTCAATCTGTTTTCAAGTCAGCCAGAATGTGAATTTTAATAGGGCCGGAAAGGTCAAAATATTGCTGCATTACCTCCAGGCGGGCAGAGGAGGGATCGATACAGCATTTGTTGTGTTGCCGGCGCTGTGCGCCAGCCAGCCATCCCTAGGAATAGCTACAGCACAAATAATCCTCCAATATGCGCATCAGGGCTTGGAAACTGCTATGAGACACATGCACAAGCAGGTGGTAATATTAGAAAGCAGCTTTTGAGTTAAAAATCAGTTTCTAAGCAAGTCTGGCTTGGTTTGGACTTCTAATTTTATTGTATTTTTTTGAGATGTGGGTCATCTTTAGAGAGTCTCTAGGCATAGATCTGGGTAAGATTAAGTAATTGAGTATATAAATGCACACACATGTATATAAAACTCTCTATATATGGTTTGTAGAATGCACATCTGTAGATGTATATATTAAGCTTAGTCTAGTCTAATAGTATGGTGATTAAAATACACAGAGTTTAATTCATACAATACCACAGGGGGTTGAAACGGGGATGTCTTGGGGTGAAATTCCTTCCCGAAACCTATTCCTTCTTCAAACAAAACTCTGCAAAGCCTCAGGGCGTGTGATGGAGTTTTTTATATATATTTTTACAGCGTGTACAAATAAAAGACCACTAAATGCTGTGAAGATTTCCCCCCTACCCCTCTGCAGCAAAGCAGATCATTCAAACACCCTTTCCTTACGCTTTCTGATTTGACAGCGTAGGAGCTGTATCTACAATGCATCCTTTTTTTTTATATATATAAATGAATAAGACTATATTTAAGTCGGAGGCAGCTCTGGTATGTCTGCCTGCTTCTCCTCTTAGACAAACGCTGGGCGCTCCAGTCCTAATTTCATTTAACACTTGTAAGAGAGAAGCATTTTCTCGAGACAGCAGCCTGGTGCAAGCCAGCGAGATCTCTCTTTCTTTTTTTTTTACCAAGAGCAGGCTAATGAAATTGCGGTGCGTGGAATTGGGTCACAGGCAGGAAACACAAATGTTTCCTATCTCGGGGTTTGGCGGTGGGTTGGTTTGGGGTTTTTTTTGCTGATAAATGCTGCCTGAACGCCGGGTTTGCAGCTGCTCCGTCTCCTATTGATTTTAACCGTGCCTATCCTTACGGTAATCTGTAGGTGAAATAGCTCTATTAGAGGATGCTGTAAGAGCAGCGATGGCTTTCACAGTTGAAAACTAGGCTGCCAGTACCTAAACTGCAGCACAGTGGTTTATAGCCTCCCCTTTTATCCTGCTTGCTGGTGGTACCCGAGAGAGAAGGCTGCTGCCCCGTCTCGCACAGGATGATGCTGGAATGGTTCATCGCGCCCTGAAAGACCGAATACAGGTGGCGAAAGAGTGGGTGGCTGGAAAGTTTTGCAGGCAGAGGGTTAAAGGAGCAGGGTACGCGGTTAATCTGGGGACCTCGCCTGTCCTTTACGGATTCCCGATGGCCAGGGCTTACGCCAGATGGCAGAGGGTGCCTGCACCATCTGCCGCATGCAGGATGCGGCTGGCTGCTGATGAAATGGAAAGACCCCCTCCTATGGGGCCGGCAGTCGCTGTACAATCCAATTTTCACAATTTCAAGTGTCGGGAGCACTTTGCTTGCCGGGCTTTCAGCAGGCCTTTTTGGGAAGGGGGTTGCAATCCTGTGTGTCCCCCTTCCCTCCCACTGTCCCGGTGCAAGGCACAGTGGGATGCTGCAGCATCCTTGCTGATCTATATCTCCTAATACATGCAATTATTATTTAAAAAAAAAAAAAAAAAAAAAGAGTGATTTCAGCCTACTTTTAAGAAACCCTGGAGCGTACCAGCAGAGGTCTGCCGCGTCATGGCATTCCCACTGCTCCCTGAGACGGGAACGATGGGGACATTTGCATGCAGTTAATATACGCGTAGCGCAGCTGCATCGCACGTGCGTGGGATCCATCCCTCCCTCCTCCCCAGATCCTGGATGTAGATACGTTTTCCCAAACATGAAAGGCTTCCCGTAAAGATGTCTTTAAAATGATCAGAAGGAGAAGAAAAGGCTTCCTGCAAACAGCTAATTAGGCAAAATGCTTCTTTCTAGTGTCATGCTGGTTTATTAACACGTATATGCAAAAATTTATAACTTCACTTATTCTTAATATGCAACAGAACATCTTTTACGCAACTGAGTTTTAAACGCTGTAAAAATCAGGAGTAATGAACTCCGGGACATGTTACTAATACCATGTCAGTAGTGTGCTCGGCAATTAGAGAAATTCAAAATATTTATAGGGCACGGCAATAAAAGTGCAGTCGAGGAGGCCGGCCAGCCGCAGACTGACTCAGCATGCTCTGACTGTCAGTGTGCTTTTATTCAAAGAGTTTGCACTTCGTTGCAAAAGAGTCAAAGATTTGAAAGGTGGGGGAATAACTCAGCATGACGTCCCGCTGGAGCAGTTGGGTGTAGCTACGATGCCAATATAAATTCATTTTTATGGGCTAGATTTTTAATAATGTTGCAGAAATAAGGGGAAATATAGAAGGGGAACCTGGAAGACCCTCGATTCTCAGTGATCACAACTGTGCATTTCAGCAGAGGGATACGGCCGGAAATATGCCAGCATTGAAGCTATTCTCCTCTAAAAACAACCTATGAAGTGTTCAGGGTTCACAGGCTTCAAAAATCATTGCAAATTCCAGGTGGCAAATCATTACAAATTCCAGATCTTCCCTTTGCAAAACTGTCATTAAGAAAATTCATTTTTAGTCTGGCAACAAATTTTTGACAATTAAAAATCAGGAATAAATGCTGCGTGGAGTCACTTTTGATAAAGCAAAATTTTATTTGTATTTAAAAAACATCAGTGATTGTTCGGTGGAAGGTGTAAATCCCGGTCTTGGAGCTCCCGCTCACGTCTAGAAGAGGCTTGTTGGTGTGGAGCAGAGTGTGACTTTGGGCTCCCAGTGGCTGATGTGAAAAGGTCCAACCAGGGATCTCAAAATACAATGCAGCATTGTATTTCTCTCTAGCTAATTTGTTGGGTGCAAAGACAACACCAGCCAACTTGCTTGGGCTGCGATGCTCATTTTGGGGAACGGTTTTCCATCTGCCTGGTTCACTCATCATTTACTCCAATATTTTTGTTAAGTGCTTGGATTTTCATTATTCATCATGGTCTCTTCTCCATTTCCCAACTGAAGATGTCTTCTCTGTTGCAGGCGTCGCTCAACAAGCTGATGGAGACCCTTGGCCAAGCAGAACCTTATTTTGTCAAGTGCATTCGATCGAATGCCGAAAAGGTAAATCCCATCCCATGAGCTGCTAAAAATCATCTTGGAAATATTTTTGAAATTTTTACAGGGGGTTGAAAAGAAAAGAAAGTCCCGGATCGAGTTGGATTTGGAGGATATTTGTAGATGAGCAGTGGGAAGCATGGATGGTATCTCGTGGGTGTTGGTCTTGATAAACTGCACTGGCTCTTCTTGCAATTGTAAAAACACGTGTATGAAAAATATATGGTTTTAATTTATATGAGAAATATATCAGTTTTAATAAATGAATTTGAGTCCTTTGAAGCTCCTGCCACCCATAATAGAGATTTACAGAGCCGTGAATTCACGTGTGCTATTACTGAGCCCAAAAGCTTCTTCAAAATGAAGTTTTCATAGGTGAAAGCAGATACTTTCAGAATAAGCCACATTATTCAAACTGACTCAGTGATGCATCATATTTTTGGGATTTGGCTTTAAGGATTGATTTGTCTTATGGGCTGAGGACCCTCAGTTTAAAATGAAGGTTGCAGTAGTGATGCTTTTTTGTGGATTAATCCTTCAGAGTGAAGCTTTATGCCTAGGAGATTATTTAGTTGCTCAATCTTACCCATTAGCTGTGACCCTGGGAGGGGGTTTTGTTCAGTTTAGGCGCTCCAAAACCCCTTTTTTTATAGCTTTATATATCTAGCTATTTGAAAGTCACCATCTGATGGCAACAGGATTCGACCCTGGTGGGATTAGTACAGTTCCTGGGGACCTGCCTTCCCTCCGTCCCCTAGCATTGTTGTCAACGTACACGTCATGCAGATGTGCTACATTTGCTGAATCCATTTACCCATCCTCATGCTTAAAAGCTTCAGTTAAAGGAAATATTTGCTTATCGTTGGCCTCATTTTCCTCTTCCAGCTGCCCCTGCGGTTCAACGACAGCCTGGTACTCAGGCAGCTGCGGTACACAGGGATGCTGGAGACCGTTCGCATTCGCCAGTCAGGATACAGCTGCAAATACTCCTTCCAGGTTGGGAAAAACGTTTTCAGTCTTTCGCCACCTTTAGCATCATTATAGTTGCCTGAATGTTGCTAGCTCGTTTTTTTGAACAAAGTAATGAATTTATAGCTTGTTGCAGTGGCTGACGTCTGGCATGGAGTGGTCCTCTGCTACGCTGCTCATTTCTAGCAAGTTGGTCTAGACCTAGGTGAAATTTATGAGCCCCTCTGCAGATAGCATCATGGTTTTTGAACAAAAGCAGTATTTTTTTTTTTTTGTAACATGGCCTTTCTTTTTGCAAAAAAAGGTATCCAATTTGCACACGCTCTTCTGTGCATGTTTTGAAATCACCTGGGAATGGTGTTCGCCCCATCATGACTGGGCTGGCTGTGTCCCATTGGGAGGGTGATTGGCATCCTCTAAACAGCCCAGGAGTTATCCGGCTTTTCCTGTTTTCTTCTTTTGTGTGTTTTTGCCAGGTTTTGCACACATGTCAGTCCTTTCATGCTCTGCTGGTGCTGATTTGTTTCCTGCTGGCAGCTGCTTTGGGCCAGATGTCGTGTCCTGCGCAGCAGCTGTTTAGAAAAGGAAAACCGTTTGAGTTGTTTTTTTTTTTTTCTGTGATCATGGATCCCAACCTTACTTGGGAGGATCTCTCTTCTCGTACGTCCTCCACTCTTTGAGTCCTCACAGCAGTAACTGATGGAGCATCTCGGAGATGTTTTGCAGATGCTGGTAACCCCCTTCTGTAGCAACCCTTGCTGAGGATTTGGAACATTTTTGGCTCAAGATGACCCTGTGGGTTCTGCAGAACCTCTCCTCCCACGCTGAAAGATGTTTGAATGTTGCCGAGTCCCTGCTTTGATGTGTTTCCTATCAAACCACAAATGGCAGAGGAAACTTGGTGTTCCCCGGTCCGTAAAATGCTATCTGTCCTTCTGCTCACCCAATAGAACCTGTTTTATGTGGCCAGTGGAGCAAATCCATTATTTATTGAAGAAAGGGACACAGCAGGACCCGTCTAACCAGATCGTGGTGTTTGGTTTTTTTCTCTTCTCAGGATTTTGTCAACCATTTCCATGTCCTTCTGCCACAAGGAATCAGCCCGTCTAAGCACAATATCCATGATTTCTTCCGGAAAATAAAACTCGATCCAGACAATTACCAAGTTGGAAGAACAATGGTAAACATTTATCTGCAGCTCAGACTTTAGGATACAGATAGAACATTTGCTTGCGTTTCTGTAATGATAAACTAACATCTTTATATATGTTTTTAATTCATGAAACTGTTTTTCTTCTGTTTGCCAGAAGCCAATGGCTTAAATGAAGCTTTGAATGCAAAATAGTAAGGAATATTGTCTTGTGTTAAACCATGTCACGGGTCTGGTTGTAATGAGGCGGCCTTCAAAATCTTATGTTTGTGTGTAGACATAGCTTGATAAAACAGCTCTCATTTTGCCTCCCCGGAAGGGAAAGCAGAGGCTCTGTAATTCAGACCTTGGATAGTCGCAGGCTGTAGATGAAACTGCAGAAACCTGTTTGGGGTGGCTTAACTAAAATCAGCAGCTGAACTTTATTCTGGGCACCCAGGACACAGAAACCAGCAGCATTATATCATTTTGGGGACATGGTTTAGAAGTGGTTTTGTCAGGGTAGGCTAATGGTTGGACTTGATGATCTTAAAGGTCCCTTCCAACCTCAGCAATTCTATGATTCTATGATTTGTCTTGTGGTGGCGGGAGGTTTCCATGCTAGTTTTTTTTGGGGTGTTTTTGTTTTTTGGCCAGGTTTTCGTGAAGGAGCGGGAGCGGCAGCTTCTGCAGGACCTGCTCCATCAGGAGGTGCTGCGCCGGATCACTCTGCTGCAGCGCTGGTTCCGCAGCATGCTCTGCAGGAGGCAGTTCTTGAGCTTAAGGCAAGCTGCAGTCATCATACAGGTAGGTGATTTCATTGCAAATTACAATCCACGAGTCCTGCAGATACAGCTGATGGGTAAACTCAGGTCCCCTCTCCGAGGAAGGAGCTTACAATCAAAATTTGACTCTTAGTGCCATAAGTTGGGAATGGGGGGGATACAGAGCTGGAGAGGCTGCATGAAGGCAGGTTCTCTCCCATCCCCACACAAGACCTGTTACAAGGAACTACCTGCTGTGTTTGCAGAGATTTTGGCGTAGTTACCAGAGCCGAAAGCAAGGCAAACCATCCCCGGACCCTCTTGTCCTCGGCAAAGCCGCCGTTGTTCTCCAGACCCACTGGCGCGGCTTCGTGGAGAGGCGGAGGTTCCTGCAGATGCAGTTCGCAGCCCATCTCATCCAGAGCTGCTGGCGGGAGTACGCCAAGCGGCGGCACAACGCGGCCACCAGCATCCAGGCAGCCTGGCGAGGACACCGCGCGAAGCAGTCGTACACAGCCAGCAGAAGCAAAGTCGTCTGCTTGCAGGCGGCGTGCAGAGGATATTTAGCACGACAAAGGTAACGCCATTGGCCTCGCTTAAAAAGAAAACATTTTCTGATGATGCTTACTGGGGAGGGAGGTGGTTGATGTAAATTCAGGCAGTGTTTGGACTACAGTGGCTTACAGAGGGTGGCGTCCCTTCGTAGGATCCCTGACCCTGTCCCGACCTGCCCTGATCCTTCGTTTGTCCATGCTTTCTAACAAAGGAGTTTATTTAGCTGCACATCCTACTCCTAGAATAACCAGAGCCTATTTCAGGTTGGAGCACGTAGGCAGTGGAAAGCCGAGGCCATAAATACTCACGAGGCTTTTTTTCCCCCCTTGGCAGCAGCACCAGTTTAAGTAGCCTATTTTTAACTCGGATTGCCTCACCGATCTAGTTGCTGTGCTGTCTGGCAGGGACAGGAGATACTGGAGCCAGCTGCTGCAAAGGGGAGAGGGCTTCCAACCATGCCTTGGCTTGCTGGCCACAGGGCAGGTCTTGGTTCGTTCTCCGGAGGTGCTGCCTACAAGGTGTGGAGCACCTTGACATAGGGTGGAAGATTTGGGAGCTGCAAAGAGCTCTTGGCACAGGGCGCGAGTCCCTGCTAGCTGTACCGGAGGCAGCCCGGGCAGGATGGTGAAGATGGAGAAGCCAAGGGGGTGCGATGGGTTACGCTCTTCTGGCTCTGTCAGCTTACAAACAAGCTAGACCGGGGATGGAGGCTGGAGCTGCTGCCGTCAGCACGAGAGGAGCTTTCAGGTGCGTTGGGGCAGTTCTGGAGTAGGAGAGATGGCATAAGAGGAGACAGTTGAAAACTGAACGTGCACTCGCATTGTCTTGCACCAGATGTGCAAGGAGGGTTGCTTGAGATGCCAACAGTGGTGAGGTGATGATGGTGGTGGTGATGACCTGCCACCAGTGCAGTACCTTGAAGGGACACGAGTGGGCATGCAGGAACAATATGCTGGTTTTCTGCTTTCTTGCAGGTTTCGAGCTTTGAAAGAGCAACGATTAAAAGAGATGCAGCTGGAGAATGGCCTGTCAGTTAGAGAAGAGGATGGACTGGAGGCAGATGATGCTTTGGAAATTAAGGGCTCTGACCCATCTAAGTGGGAGGATGGCTCATTTGAAGAGCGAGTGAGAGCTGTAGAGGAACATAAATTGCTGATGGAGAATAATCGGGTGAATCACATGGACCCACTGGATACTTCTGCGAATTTATTGTACAAAAGGCACGAGAGAGCCAGTAGCCAGAGCGGGATGGACACTGAAGAGGAGGTTGTTGTGAGAGAGAGACCCAAGTCGCTGGAGGATCTCAACCAGAAAAAAGTGGTTCGTGCAAAAAGAGAAAGCCGGAGGATGCGTGAACTGGAACAGGCAAAATTTAGCTTGGAGCTGCTCAAGGTCCGGTCCACTGGTGGGCTGTCACCTTCAGAAGAGCGGCGGTGGTCCACCGAGATTGTATCTGAGGCACTTCATTCCCCTCAGGGAACCCCAGAGAGCGAAAGCTCTCAAGGGAGCTTTGAGATGTTAAGCTGTGAAGATACCCCAAGTAAACTCGTTTCCTTAGTTTTAGATGAGCAAGATGCACAGTCGTTTTCCACTGACTCTGTGCCTAGCAGTCCCCAGGCTCATCTGCAGGAGAAGTCTTTCTGTGCAGCAGATGTGAACAGCAATTTACCCAGTTGCAGAAGGATTCCTTCAGACTTGGAGCTACCTGATAACCTCACCGTGAAGGAGCGTGTGGTCTGTGACCCCCAGAATGTTATATGCAAGGCGCATCCAAGAGAAACTTTCCTTTCCAGCAACCTACCTACTTTCTACGTTCCACCACAAGACAATGTGAAGGTGAAGCTGATGGAGAATAACCTGAGGAACAAAGTAGTGGAAAGAGAGGAGAGGACAGTCACATTCTCTGAGGTCAGGAAGGACTCTGAGCCAGACCAGGGCAGAGCTGTGGGAGGGGAGGAAGATAAGTCCTCTAGCAAGAGAGAGGAACGTGGTACAGTGACTGCAACACAGGCTCATTCTCCAGACTCTGTCATCCAGAGACTGGAAAAGCTCAACGTGGAGAAGGAGGAACGGCAAAAGCAGCTTCAGCTGCAAAATGAGAGGGAGATGATGGAGCAGATCCGTCAGCAGAAGGAAATTCTGGAGAGACAACGCAAAGCCTTTGAGCAGCAAGGGAGAGTGGAGGCTTTGCAGAGGGCTGAGCAGAGCAGAATGAAAGACCCATCCCTCAAACCAACTAAAAAAACAGACAGCCGGCCTCAGTCGGTCCTCATCCTGCACCCTCAGAGCAGAGGGGAGCATGGCCCTACCACAGGTGTGACTCCAACCTCCTCAGTGGACATCAAAGGTCTCACCGTTGGGACCAGAGGCAGCTCTCCAGCCCACAGTGCCCCCAAAGACAGACCTGTCAGCATGTTCATGGAGCGAAGAGACGGGCAATCGGGATCAGCGCTGGAACCCCGGTGCCATTCCAGACCAGCTCTGGACCCCAGGGACCTCCCGGGCAGCCATTTCTCGAGGACAGAGCGCCTCCGGCAACCCCGAATGCCCAACCAGGCCACCGAGGAGACAAGGGCAAGCACTATGTTCTTCACACCAAAAGACAATCCCTTCGGCCTCCAGTGAGTAAAAAGACAGTGGGCTTTCTCCGTAGGCTTTTTGAGAACAAATTCTATACAATTCTCTGTATAGAGACCATTCTATACAAATGGTCCAAAACGTTTCTGGAGACTGTATAAAAACCCTAGTGAAATGAACATGGGTTTCTTGATCTTCTAGAAAATTGTGGGCAGAGATCAGAGGAAAAGGAAAAAGAGCTGGAAATGTGATTTCTTGGTCTCTTATCTGATGGGCATTGTGTAAGCCAGGGGAGATAATCATGGGCAATAGGTGAAGTGAACTAATAGAGAGTCGACACTGTTTTCATTTACCCTAGCTGAACAGGGATAGGAGTTTATTTCTTAAGGTAAAAGACAAAGTAAAAATTCTTAGGATTTGGGGGTGATCAGAAGGCAGAAAATGTCAGGATTTTTCTTGCTTGCTGTAGAATTAAGACAGCCAGCGAAGTCGTTCAGACTGTCTTACTATTGCAGGTTAAAAACCAGCAACTCTCCAGAGGGAGTTTGGGATGTGAACATACTTTTGACAGCCTGTATATGTATTACACGTGTATGTATGTATAATTACACTGCCTAGCAGTTATTCAGCTCCGTCTCATTGTTTAAATGATTGGCTACTCTGTCACAGGGTCTGGAGACCACAGCAAGATGTCGGGACAACGTTTGCTCCCACTCTATCATGTTGCTTAAGCTGCCTTGTCTAATTTTGGAGAGATTTTGGCCATTTAGCCCTCCCTCCCCCTCCCCCCAAATCCTTCTGCACGCTTTCCAAGGCGACCAGTGAATGTTTCCTGTTGATAACTTGAGGTACCTCCAAGTGTAGTGGTCCTGTGGTTTATGTGCCGTTGTGACGGGAGGGGATTCCTGTTTCATTTTTGCAGGTTCTTTAAGTCCGGACACACGTGATGGGGAAAAGGAGCAGTCAGTAAAAAAATAGCCCCCGGTAGAGCCAGCAGCATCCTTCGTGTGTGAGCATCGTGAGGGGTTTTATTCGGAAGTGATGGTAGTAAGAGTAAGCCGAGCAAAAAGCAACTAAGTTAGATGCAAAGCGATGATGCTCTCCTTCCAAAGCAGTTCATATGAAAATCTGCAGGAGGTCCTATAGAATTGGTTTGGAAGTGGGTATTTGAGAATAGTCTTCCCCCCAGAAAAATTTCATTCCATTTCTTTTCCTGGTTCATGCACAGAACAAGCAACGGGAAAAAAAAAATTTAAAATTCCTGTAATTTACTTTTTATTCTGTGACGGAACGATCACATTTGAGAATCTCAAAGTGAAAAGGTACCATCCGTAACCACCGTGATGGGTAGAGTTGGCAGGCAGAACTTCGTATCTTCTTGTCATTTGGTCTTGAGTACTCGGGCACTTGTACGCTCCTGCGAGCCGAGCTGGCGCTGCGGGAAGACTCTTAGGAGAAGATTAAATATCTCTGTTCTGTTGTGTTTCAGCGGAGAAGCAAATCATCAATGCCTTCCCAAGGGTGAACAAGCTAGGAAGCCGTTTAAGATGCCGGGGTCTGGCAGAGGAGAGGTAAGTTGTGACTTGCTTATTTTCTCTTTTATTGAACAGGGCGGGGGGAAAACCCACCTTATTCTGCCAGTTTGCCCTTGGAAGCTTCAAAGAAGTGAACTCTAAAGCACAAGGGCTGCTAGACATAGGGAAGGGGGGGATATCATGGTACAGCAGTCTTCACACCTTCTCTTAAAAATAAAAAGCTCTCATAATGTTAAGTCATAGCAGCTCTGGATAAAAAGGATCTCACAGTCCTGATGGCAAACGCTGTCCAACACAGTCTTGTCTTGGTTTGGTTTAACGTACGTTTGAGTATCATCCATCATTGTCCATTTTCACCGTGCTATCTTAGTTTTTGTTTTTCCTGGTCCTGTTTTTTTTTTTTTTGCACTAGATATGATATTGCACCCCTGCGTGGGGGGCAGTGTCACTCAGAGATGTCTTAAGGCTGTACTTGAGCTACACTAGGATGCCAAACATCAGTAGAATCTCCTTTTTATTTAAAAAAAAAACCTTTTTTGTTTTGTTTTGTTTTATCATTTGGTCAAGCAGGTTCCCAGACCGACCCATAAAAAGAAAGCCCGCATGGCGCGGACGCGCTCCGATTTCTTGACTAGAGGTACTTTTGCTGATGGGGAGGGGGATACGGAGGAAGATGATTACGATGGCAATTTTGAGTTCCTTCTCTCCTCTGACCAACCTCCTCATCCCGAGGCGGTGCCTGCAGCCCGGCTGGGGCAGGCCTGTTACAGTGACTCCGAAATGGTAATTTTTTCCAACGTGGTGGGGGAAATGAAAGAAGGGAGCGAGCGGAGCTGCGGGAGCCTTTCTTTGCTAACCTTAGCTGCACTGATCCCTCCACTGCTGCTTCTCCCACTTCCAAGGATGCTGTAGACGGGTAAACTCAGTGAACACAGCAGAAACAGATGCGAAATGGGGAAATCATTTGTCTTTCTTGGCTATGGGGATGTTTTCTGGCTTGATTTGATATCAGCTACAGTTTCCATAGCTTTCCTGGAGCATTGGAACTTGTATTGCACCTATTTTTTTCTTTGGTTTTATAACCTCAATAGCAAAGTCCCCCTAGGATCCTTTTGCTCTAAAAACAATCTACGCACATCCGTAGAAAATATCAAAGCAAATTATTGTCCAAAAAGCAACAGGCAATGAAGAAAACGATACAAATCTTGCACCTCCTATTACTTTTGATTTTGTATCTGTAACCGCAATATCGGATGATTATTCAGTCCTCAGTTATTGGAGCAACGCTGGCAGATGGCATCTTAGAGAAAGCAAAAACATGTATAATTGGGCAATAAAAATACAGTGAGAGTGAAATAATGTTTTGGGTTTTTTAAAAAAAAAAAAAACAAACCCACCGACTTTAGTGGTTTTTTCAAGCACAGTAACTGGTGTCCCTTGGCAGGTCCACGGGCTGCAGAGCATTTGCATCTCAGGCTTAATCTCCCACCGGGATAAGCTGCTTTCAGAAAATCACAAACTCAGAGGTTTCAGGAGTGGAAGAGGCTAAAGGCTTCCAACCCACTCATGTTTTTTTCCAAACGTGGTGGAGATGTTCCCATAGAAGTGTGGATAAATACCAGGAATCATCTCCTGCCTTAAGAGCTCAGGTGGAGCGTTGTGTAGAGCTGCCTTGCTCCTCTGCTCCCGCAGAGGGTGTGGAGATGAGTACAAAACCAAACAAAAGCACGAAAACTGAAGTCAGCGGTATTTTTGTGCTACGGCATTGCCGTGGGTCCGGCAAACATTTCATACGATCCTAAAATCAGCTTTTCCAGGAAAGCCAGATGGCCAAGGAGAGGTTTTTGTGACTTTTCTGTTAGCAGCTTTTATTATAAAGGGTAAATTTTTTCCCAGGATAATTTCCTCCCAGGAAGGGGCAGAGATTTACAAATTCCCTGAATTTTTAAGGTTGCTCTTGATAAATTTCCAGGGGTTTTGAGCCAGGAATACTCTAAACCTAATTGAAAGGCGCAGCTCTATGAACTGTGCTCACTTGGCTGCATCTTCACGCATCTCCCTGCTTATAGATCAGGAAAGGGAGAATTTTATGTAGTAAAATGTAGTATTTTACATAGCCTGGCGAAAGGCCTGAGCAAGGGGCTGTGCCGTACCTGGAGTGCCGTGCTGTGTTCCTGGAGACTACCCTCTTACAAAGCGTTAGGACTTATTTAGCCGTAGAAACCTTTCCCGCTGGGATGCGAGAGGCGCTTGGCAAGCTCCATCCTTGGGAAGGGACTTGGCTCATCCCACTCTTTAGAAATGCTCCTTGGGACTCTGCTCACCTGGTTTAACAGCTCTCACCGCATGCAAGTAGTAGTAGGTGCCAACTGTCTCTCATCTCTCCCGTATCCCTCTTCTCCTTTGCTCTCCATCACTAGCTCTAACTGGTGGTCAGCACTTGTGTGGTTGAGTTCTGCTTTCTAGCAAACGCTACCCGCGATGTCGTGTGCTCAGCGATACCCTACATCTATGTGTCCTGACGCGTACAGTGTGTCCATCTGTATTCTGTGTTGCAGGTTTGGGACCAGCCCTTTGGCTTGTGGCTTTTCTGGGTCAGGTTCGCCACAAATAGCAAAATTTAGGGACTGCTTCTTCATATTTATTAGCAGAGCCTGGTTTGGTGTTGCAGCATATGATAGAGCAATACTGGTGCGTGTTGGTTTGGGTACAAACTCAAATAGGTTCATGTCTGTGTAGACACATTCGTTGTGTCTTGTGATGTTCACATGAAGACAAGTCAGGCAGCCGTCACACGTGGGCTGGTGTCTGTGCTAGTGAATAGCTTATTCATACAGCTCCTGCCCCCAGCCACCACTTTCTAAAAATGCCTCTTTTAATGTGCTGCTCAGTGGCCGAGGGCTGCTGGATCGATGAAAGAGAGATCACGTGTGACCTTGCAAAGTTGAGCATGTGATGGCTCACCAGCTGCACTGGCATGAACCTGCCTGTTTTGCCCATTGGTTTCTTGACCATCAAGTCAAGGATTGCGTATCACCAGCTGGTAAGTAGAGGCCCACCAGAAACTGATGCTTCTGACCTAAGTCTGGGGTATCCCAGAGCAGCAAAGACCAAGAACATCTTTGGCCGGAGCTGAAACCCAAGATGCACCAGTATATAAGGTGGCTGCTGAAGGTACAGTTGACTCCAAAGTGCCTTTAAGGCTAAAGGGCTTCCAGACAAGACCAAGCCTTCAAAGGTTGCTTGAGTTTTTTGGCTAGTGAATAGCCGAGGATTAACCTGCCTTGCGGTGAGACAAATGGGAGGAATAGCTCCTGGCTGTGGTCAGCGCATATGAATATCACTTCTGTTTTGCACCTAAGCCTGGAGAGCTTTCCTGCAGTAGATAAATGGAAAGCCTTGGTTAGAGAAACCACACCAGATATATCTTCTGAATAAATTCTCCTTTAGCAGAGGCTCTTAGAGAGAGGGACCTGGATAATGAAGCAGTCATTTTGCTCCAACCTCCATACTAAAGCCATGAATTGACAAACGTCAGTCCAAGTATCTGTCACCAGCTGATCCCAAGCACGCCTGAATAGCCAGCAATGAAAGAAGATCTCTTGTCCTAAGCCATTCAGAGGGAGCATTGCGCTTTAGGAAGCTCTTCAGTGCAGCACGTAGCGCTGCTGCCTGCTGGGACAAGTCATCTGGCTTGGCCACAGTTACCTCTTGCTAGCGCAGGCGGGTGAAATCCAAGTTGTTCTTTCAGTGGAAAAATATTTGATCCCCCTTCATCCAGGGGAAAACTCCAGACCCCCTGGCTGCTGCCATTTGCCCGCATGTGATTCTTTGTGGTGTTCCCTGGCCAGGGATTTTCCAGCGCAGAGGCTTGTCTTGGCATCTGAGAAGGTTTCCCATCCAGCCAAGGACCTTTTCCATCACAGCCTCTTTGAGGAGTCCCTCAAACAGAAGGATCTCACTCCAAAAAATGCCTTGTAGTCCTTACTTTTCAAAACCTGGAGAGATTGCTGTCATAGCAGAAGAAAAGCTGAATGACAGCAGGTCAAGAATTGGGGCAGAGCGAAAGAGAGGTGGTGGTAGTAATGGTAGAAAACCCTTTGTCCAGTTTTGTCTACCAAGTGCCTTACAGATGTGTTTGACTCAGGCTTCTGCGTGAGCCAGGGGTTTCACTTGCTTTGCTCTGCTCCAGAAGCTGTACACTAGATCTGCTTGTGAAGTAGATATGATATATATTTTAAAAAGAAAGTGTACGTGGTGTCCTGTAGAGCAACCCCTACTCTGCTCGGGCGATCCCCTTAGCCTGCCTGCCACGGTCAGCACTTACTGATGTGCTTGAAATGGCTTTGAAATAGAAAAAAGGGAGTAAATGCCTCCACAAAATATTTTCAAAAAAGAAAAACAAACCACTGAAAGTGATTAAAAAGTTGTAATTACTCAAGAACAGAACTATATCATGGGGGCAAATATTTTCATAGGTCGTTTTTAAACGCAAGTAGTAAGTTTGGGCTGGATGGAAATAATTTTTATGGGGTTTGAGGGTGTTTTTTTTCCCCAGTATCCATCCGCAATTTATGTGTGATCATCACCTAACTGTAAGAGCGACAGGAACAAGAAACCCTTTGACAGTTTAGGCAGTTTCTTGCTTTCCCAGTGGCAGTTTCGCTGTATGTGCTGCCATCTCCTGGCTGGTAGAGAGGTTAGTCCAGGGGTGAAAAATTAGGTGTTCAAAGAGAGTAAATGTGGTAAATGTGATTCTCCTGCAGCCCATATTTTCTATAATTTTATTAGAGATGTTTTTAATAGAAGAAAAGGAAATGCTTAAAACCACAGTGTGTTCAGTTGAGACACTTATGGGAAAGCTACAGCAGATATTTGACCATCTTCTTCCATATCCTTAGATGCAACCTGATTCCCTGCTTTCCTTGTGCCGAAAGTGTCTCCTCCAGGAGTCAAACTGTGAAATCACAGCTGCAATTGGAGAAAAAAAAAAAAAGAACAAAAAATGCTATTTTTTTTTTAAATGTGACGATACTGTTTCTGGGCTATTTAATGGAATCCCGTTAAGTTGAATTATTGCAAATTCATTTCACACTTAAAAATTATCCCAGGGCATTTTAAATGGTTGTGAAAGAGGAGATCCTTTGTATTAAGGCTGCAAAATCTCTTTATTTCTAAAGGTTTCATTATGACGTGTCCTTGGCACAAAGATTTTGGTCACCTTTTCTGTAAAGTCTTCAACAAGAGTTGGAGGAGGAAGCTCTGCGGTGACAAGATCCAATGTGGCTGAAGGTTCCTTTGGTGCTAGGAACACCACAAATTACTTTGTCGTGGCTGACATGGCTCTGCTGGGTTGGAGAGTTGGGCTGCCCAGACCAAGCTGGTGGAGCAGTTGTGTAGGCTGAGTGATGAGGACCTGTCGCTTGGTGCACACTGATTTGCATCATTGGTTGCTCAAGGAGAAAGAAGGTTGAACCTCATGTAGAGTTGGAGCAAGGGAAATCCCTTTCTTTTTTAGAATTTGTTAAAATATTTCGCTAGTTGTAGCTAGCTTGACAGGACTGTAGGGTTTCACTTGTAGGCAGATAGAAATAAAGATGTAACAGATGAAATGTCTAGCTTTTGTTAGGAAAAAAAAATCAGCCGGCATCCCAAGAGCTGTCTCATTTTTAAACGTGTCGTGCTTGGAATCGTTACAGACGGTGCAGCGACTTGCCTCTGGGGAAGGCCAAACAAAACTGCACAAAACCATGTCTCAGGGGGAGATCGGGAAGCTGGCGGCCACTCAGAAGAGCCTGGCTCCGGATGGGAGGTAGGAAACATGGTGGGAGATGGGAGACAAGTCCCTCCTCTATCGTTCTTGCTCTCCATCACCTTGCTGAACCACCCTGGCTCCTTTGGAGCTCCACCAGCCAAAGCAAGCACACAAGTTACTTGTCCCACCTTTCCTAGAAGGCTGTGGACATGCTCAATTAGAAGAGGTGTGTTGCTCATATCATGATAAAGTTTTAATGACATGGGCCAGACGTCCCATTCCAAACCACCCAACTGTATGTGTGAAACTTGAGTTTCTTGCCTTTCCTGAGGACACATAGCCTGGTTTCTCCCGTAGAAGTTGCGTGGATTTAACGCCTCCTCAAACACTACGAAGGTCTGGGAGATTTGGGTTAGTTTGGGGTAGAAGTACATTTTCCTAGTTAAGGTGGTTCCTCTTTCCACGACTTATTTCCAGGCCTCAGCGAGCCAAGATGAGGTTCTGGGTGAAGGGAAAGCAGGGGGAGAAGAAGACCACACGGGAGAAGCTTGCTACCCAGTCTGAGCTGCTAGAGCTGTATGCAGAAGAAGAAGCCCCCGGCAGGGAGGTGATTTCTGGCTTGCAGCTTGGTGAAGGTAAGTGGTGGGGCGGCATGGTGCCCGTGTTGTAAGGAGCAGAGAAATTGCGTTCGGTCTCACGGCAGAGGGAAAAGCTAATGTAAATCTGGCTTTACGCTACAACCCAGCGTAGCTCAATATGTAGGGGCTTGGGTAAAGGTATCGAACCATGGAAGGCTGGCTTATCTGTAGGGTTAGGGCATCAGTAAATGGGAGTATTGTGTACGATGGTGTGGTCTAGCTGCTGTGGGAAAACAAGTTGGGAAGCTGCGCAAATCGAACGTCCGTGCTGGTTCACATCTCTTGCATTCATGGACGGCGTCAACCCAAAATGGTGGCAAGTAGGTTAGAGGGTGGGATCCAAAATGGGTCTCAAGGAATTCTGTGTTGCTAATCCTCCTGGCAGCCGTCTGGACATGGACAGCTGTTTCCCTGCTTGACGGAGGAAATAACCAAAGGAGAAATGACATTTAATCTTCCAATGAGTACCACACAGTGCTTTTCTCCTCCGCAGGTTTATTCCGATGCTCATCTCCTTGTTTTAGTGGCAGAATTATTTTTCATCTACTCTTCAATCTCTTTTCTCCTTTTAAATTATCACCTGTAGAGTTGGGTCCTCACCACCTGACCCCGCCACGGAGTCCCGAGCTGTCCGGTATCTACCGGCGGGAGTTTAAGGAGAACAAGGAGCCCTCTCCCAAAGTGAAACGCAAGCGCAGCGTCAAGATCAGCAACGTGGCTCTGGAGCCCGTGCAGTGGCAGAACGACTCGCTGCAGATCATAACCAGCGCTAGCGACTTGAAGAGCATGGATGAGTTTCTCCTGAAAAAGGTAACTCCTGTCCTCGCTGCTCCAGTTAAATCATCAGAGAGCTTGAAGAGGAGACAGAGACAACAAAGCCAAAATTATCCTGGGGGCAGCAGTAGCAATACTAATAATTAACCTACAGGTGCACAGCACGCACCAGGGCAGGCTTGGGAGAAAAGGTGGGCACACTGTGCATACACCACGTGGTCATCACAGCAGCTTCAGTGCTTCCGTTGCTTTGAGCTGCCCCCGGTGGCATCAGAAATGAGTGACCTAGGAGGGCAGGAGCTGAAGGCTGTGGGGAAATGCTCGTGTTTCTAGTTTGCATGCAGGAGAAACGGCCTTGTAATCATTATTAACATTGTCTGCCTGTGGTGGAGCAGCTGCTCGTTAGTGCTGCTTCATCTCACGCAGTGCTCGGCCCAGCCGAAGTGGTGTGGGTGCATAAACCCCTTTGGTTTCCCAGATGAATGAACTGGATAACGAGGACAGCAAGAAGGACACACTGGTAGACGTCGTGTTCAAGAAAGCACTGAAGGAATTCCGACAAAATATCTTCAGCTTTTACTCCTCGGCACTGGCAGTAAGTGACTGGCTGACAGCTGAGAACTTCCACCTCCAGGAGAAATGAGATGCTCTGGGTCTCCTGGTGGTGGAGATGTGGCTGAGCTTTCCATTCCTGGTCTGCTCATCCCAAAGGATGGATGCTCTTCCTTTGTATTCAGTCCCATGCGCTGTAAATTCGAACTAACTCTTCCTCATTAGCCAGCTCTCAAAATACATTGAGTGGAGATTTCTGATCTTTTCGTTACAGCTCGCTCCCCATCAAATGAGAGATGACAGTAAGTCAATAAACTCCTATTTGCCACCCAAAGTGCTTGGAAACCTTTGTGTTATGTTTACAAGTGGTAGAGACATCTAAGCAATGCGGAGCTCTGCTCTTCTGCTGCTTCTGAATCTGAGCAATGATTGCTATGGCTTATGATCACAGTGATCAAAAAAAGCTATTTTATTGCCCAGATTGTATGAAAAGTTCCCTCTAAGACTTGAGCTGGCACTTAACGTCCTCCTGCTTTGCACACTGAGAAGCCATCCTCCCAAAGGTCACGAAACAACTCTCTATTAGATGATCCTTTTTTCCTTCTTTTAATCATATTTGGACTTTCCCTGAGCAGTTGGAAGCCAGTCAGGCTGAAATAATTGTCTGGAGCAGAATAGGCAATGTGGGATGTATAAAAATTGCTTTTCTTTTTGCTTGTTTCCTTAAAAGATGGATGATGGGAAAAGCATCCGCTATAAGGACCTCTACGCCTTATTCGAGCAGATTCTGGAGAAGACCATGAGGCTTGAACAGAGGGACTGGAGTGAGTCTCCAGTTAAAGTCTGGGTCAATACCTTCAAAGTCTTCCTGGATGAATATATGATAGAGTACAAACCACTGGACTACACCGCCGTGAAGGTAATCGGCACTTTTCTTAAACCCCTTGAAGATTTGGGAATTGTCTATCCGTGGGGTAACGCTCTCTGTAGACACATGGGAGCCTCTGTTGTCTTCACCTCTGCTTTAAGCTGAGGTGGACAACATAAGCCGGCATGCAAGGCATGATTCATTGGTTGTGTTTCACAAACCCCAGTTCACGTCTGGACTGAGCGGAACCTTGGTCAGTGCCAACGCCAACATGTAGATGTCTCCAGGGCAAAGCTGCAACCATCTGTGGATGGTTGGAAAGGCAGATTCTGGTGCTTCTTTTTTAGGTTGGGGGGGGGGGGGGGGTGTCAATCTTTAAAGGAAAGTGAAAAAGATACAAGGTTTCCTAGTCCCGAGTGACCACATACTTCACCATCGGTTGGGTTGCAGAAGAAGGGGACATAGGCAGTGGCTGTCCTCAGGGTCGACAGTTTTTAGGGCAGTCAGAGCTTGCAGTGAGCCTTTCACAAACCCAGCCTCCTCGCTTTCTGCTTCATATTGTCTGTGAGGCCAACCACAGGGTCTCAGGTTGGGTTTGGGAGATGGTGATTATTGTATAAGTAGCCCATCTTCTGGCTCTTCTGCTCCAAGTCCTCCCCAGGCTCCTCTCCAGGCAGGTTTTCTTCGGAGAGGCTCCAGTTACCATGCTGTGCCACGTTCTCCTTGAGTGTCTTGCATGAGATGGGAGAGCTTTAGGTCATTGATGCTGGACTTGGAGCTAGAGGAGCAGCTAATCTCAACTCTGAGATGAATATGGGGACAGTTGTCCTGGCAGTTTCTGAATACGGGGTGATCCGTAGCAGAGTTTTCTGTGGTGACTCTGCTGGGGCTGCAGGTGCACTGGAGGATGAGGCTGCAAAGCAGTGGGCAATATTAGATAAGAGCCCTCTGTACGCCTTACCTGGGGAAATTGCCCGTAAATATGCTTAAATCTCTTTCTCATACCAGGTGCCAAAAACGGAACGAAAAAAGAGAAGAAAAAAGGAAACTGATGTGGTGAGTCGAGCACTTTGTGCCTGCACGTTAAAAAGTTAACATCCTTGTGGCCAGGATGATGAGCAATAAGAGATCTGCTCATGACACGTCCTGTGCTGAGATCTGAACATCACAGCCATGAAAAGACGTGCTAGAAAGATGCACGAGGTGGATTTGGTTTGCTTGATCAAGGTTTGCTGTAGGTTTCTCTCTGAAAACACGTCCCACATCTGTCAAGACGGTAAACGTAATGTCAAGAGTTATTATAGAAGAACTGAGAGAGATACAGAAAGTGGTGTGTTGTGGTTTTGCACAAACTTACAGTGCGTGTTTTACATCTCCAATATCAGAGATGTAGGGGATTACATCTCCTTTTTTCCTAGAGGATATGATAGTACTAGGGAGCATGCAGGTGCAGAGGAAAAAGGGGCCATGGGTGCATAAATGATGTTCTTAACATGGAGAAGTTGACCAGCCAACCTCAGACGAACACAGTTTCTAACCTGCTTGCATGATGGTACAGTTCCCGTACAGGCTGGATGTCCGTTTGGGTTGCCTATGGGGTTATTGGGCTGAAAAGGAAACAAAAATAGCAAATAAAAGCAAATAACAGCTAAAAGTTGGAGAGCTGACTGTGTTCATCTCCCAGTTTTGCTGCAGACCAAACACCCATCTCCTTTTTCTCACCACCCAACCTTTATCATTGCAGGTGGAAGAGCACAACGGTCACATTTTCAAGGCGACCCAGTACAGCATCCCCACCTACTGTGAATATTGTTCCTCCTTGATCTGGATAATGGACAGGGCTTCTGTTTGTAAATGTAAGCATGCTCTCTTTGGTCTTTTTTCATGTGCTTATATCACAGTGGTGAGGTTTTGGATTTTGAAAGGTTTCTTGCAACCCCACCCTCAAATAATTTGGCTTTTTTCACATTAGAAGAACTTTTGGGACAGATCTTAAGGGTTTCTGAAGTCAGCTATTAAGTCCATCCTAGCAATCCTTCCAGTTCTCATGGTACAGTTAGTGTTGTGGGAGCTTTGCGTTACACATCTTATCCCATGAGGTCATATCATCATCCCATATGGTCAAGCCATATTTCAGTGTCACGGTAAGAAGGATGGTAGAGTCGAGTATGGCAAACGTGCCGTAGGGCTTCAGCCCATAGGAGGCCTGTGGGTCTCATGACCATGGCCAGTTCTTTTGGCTTAGCCTATTTGACCTCCAGGCACATGAAATTTTGGGGAGATCAGGAAAACGGAGGAGGGCTGATGGAAAGGTTGATCCCATTACTTTGGGTTTTCCAACATTCCTTTGACCAGGTTGAAAGTATGAACCCTGTGGTATTTCAGGCTGATGTCCAGTGCAGGAAGGTTGAAAATTAGGTGCTACTTCCAACCTCTTTAAGGGTATCCGTGTCTGATATCTCATTGACTCACGGATTATTTTCCAACTTGATCTATCAGAGATTTTTTTTAAAGTTTCAGGGACTTAAATATGGGACCTTTAAAATTAAAGACTTCATTTTTCTTTTTCTGGTTTGAGTGGATCTAATAGAGACTTGGTGAATTTGGAGTTTCCACTGCAAATTCAGTGTGCTTTTGACCTGCTAGTCCTGACAGGAGCTACTTAATTCATCTTAATTCATATTGCTCCAGCGATGTGACTTTTTGGATTATTAAATACTATTTTTCTTCATTGCAGTATGTAAATATGCTTGTCACAAGAAGTGCTGTCTTAAAACCACGACCAAGTGCTCCAAAAAGGTAAATATCTCTTGTTCTTTTTCTTTCATTAAATACCTTTCAAGTGGCTTGTATAAAAAATGTTTAGAGGCACCGAACTTGATATCATGCTGGCAATAACCCTCCTTCGAGCAGGAGAGATCCCTGAAGGTCTCTCCAGCCGGTGCTTCGGTGTTTGCATGTATTTTGGGAGTAACGCAGCGATGCATCACTATATATCTGCCCAGTCATGCAGCAGATGTTGCAGTGATGTTCCCTGCCCTTGGAACCACACTGAATAATAGAAAGCTGCCTTGTTTCGTAGCTTTTAAGGACTTAGAAGTGTGGGGTTGTTCTTAAATGTGGGGTTATTCTTGACCTCGCTGGTCCCTGCTCAGGCTCATGGCACGGTCCCCAAATAAAAGCTGAGCGAGGAAGGGTGGGTGGAGGATGCTCAAGCACTCACCGTCCTCCTTAGAGGGGAATTAAATATTGATTGCTGGGTTTAAGGGCATGGAGAACAGTGAATGAATGCAGCAGGTCGCCCCGGCTAACAATGAATCATCAAGATTTGGTGGGTTTTCTTTTAAATAGTTTCTTTTGTGCCCCAAAGAATATTAAGACAGCCGGAATAATAATGTGTGCAAAGCTTTATCAGCTCCCTGGGAGGCTTCTGGAGGAAGAACAGCCTCCATAATATACAGCCAGCATAAAGCTGCATGATTACATTTTTCCCAAGAAATAATCTGAATATGTACATTGCAAACATATATATTTGAAGGTATATATGTATATTTGAATATATTTGTGTTTTGAATATTTATAGTATTTTTGCTGGACTGTCTCCCTTTCTGGCAGTATTTCTGCAAGAGCTGGGAACGCCTCATATGAGTTTCTGCTTTAAAATCTGGGAAGTTCAATGAGATCTCTGATAAATTTTTTTTCAGACAAGCCCAGAGATGCTTGGAGCCTTCTCAATTCTTGGGGTTTCTCTGCACAAGGAAGTTTTTGTGCTGTAACCAGGGAAGCAAGTTCACCGTGTCTCCATGGTAGCTTTCCACTTAGGCAGTCGGACATCCTTCTTTAGGAAGACTCTGGCTTGCCTGTGCTTAGTGGATTAATATTTTTAGGGTTGTTTGCAGCAACAGGGAGCCACAAACCATCTATTATGTTTGAGAAAGAGGTCTTTATTTTCCGACAACGGTTGATTCTGTAACTGTTAGCCTTGTCCCAGACTGGATCTGTTTCTCCAGATCTATGGTGAACTTGAGCAACCATCAAGCTCATATCTCTCAATGGCCATAGAATTGCTTTCACCCATGCTTGGTCCTCATCTCAGAGCTACTCGACTTGAGTAAAGTAGCACATGGGGTTTGTGGCATCGCATTTGCTGATGGTTTTGGCAGCCCAGCGGGCTGGTTGAGCAGCAGGTGATGAATTTCAACTGGTAGCTGAGACCAGATGATCCTGGGGTGTTTTTTTTTCCCCAGAGCATGAAACAGCATGGTTATCTTCCCCACATCATCTCATAAAGTTGACAAGCGTTGATGAAAGGATGACATTGAATGGGAAAAACAAAGATGCAGGAGTGCTTATAAGGGGTGCTGTGACCTGTGTCACAGTCACCACCGTCTTGCTGGTGACTGGATTGGTGTGCCATCTCATGTTCCTTTCACTGGGGCCGGGCATTTGTGTCAAAATCTTACTGGCTCTTTTAACTTTTCTCATCAAGAACCTTCCATGCAGGAGGACTTTGTTCACATTTGAATTTGCCAGATATCACATCTCCAGTGAGCATTTGCAGCTTGAAAAAGGGTCTTTCCTGACAGATGTAGATGTTTTCTTCCATGCTGTTATTTTGGTGTCACATTTGTTCACAGACGTTTTGTAATTGCCAATGCTGCGAGTTGATCTAAGTACCTGAGACTCAGATTTACCTGTTCTGCTTTATGCATCCTCTTTGGGGAGTGAAATTATCCCTGGAAATGGTGCCAAAGGGGGAGAAGATGGAGGAGGACCATGCCCGGCTGCAGTGGCTCTGCCAGGCTGAGAATATAACCACAGTGGGGTGGTTAAAGCAAGAAAATCCAAACCTTATGACTTCAGGTGCATGTCTGGAGACCGAAGATGTACATTGCTGGCTGTCCTGTCCTCTTGCATGTCACCTGGATCAGCTAAAGAAGTCTGAATAGCAGTTGGATCCAAGCGTTGCACCAGCATTGTTTCCTAAAAAGATTTTAAAACTCTTTTTTGCCTTTTCCTCTCCAGTATGACCCCGAGCTGTCATCTCGGCAGTTCGGTGTGGAGCTCTCCCGGTTGACCAGTGAGGATCGAGCGGTGCCGGTGCTGGTGGAGAAGCTCATCAACTACATCGAAATGCATGGGCTGTACACAGAGGGCATTTACAGAAAATCAGGGTCCACCAACAAGATCAAGGAGCTGCGGCAAGGACTTGATACAGGTAAACGGTGGAAAAAAAAAAAAAACCACGGGGAAAAAAAATCTGTGCAACAGCAAAGCTGGATGTGAGGAAGGGTGGAATGCATCATCAGGGCGAAACAAGGGAGCGGTCCTGGCTTTCCCACACTGTGGGCTGTGCAAGTGATGCTTTCACATCTCCAACCAAAACTCAAGTCATCTATTCATGCTTTTTTGGGTCCGATATGTGTAAAAAGTCATTCTAGTTGAGGGAAGACACTGCCTTACTTAAACATAGCAATAGATGCCAGCAAGAAGAGAAATCCTTTGTCCCTCCTAAGGTTAGTTGCCCTGGAAAATGCATTTCTCTCTAATTTTAACATGTGGAGCTGAAATCAAACGCTGGATTTCTTGCCGTTAAACTCAGTGTGGTTTTGGGGTGGCACATGAATGTTTTCTATCATAGAGGAGTAGCTTATCATGGAATGGTTTGGGTTGGAAGGGACCTTTAAAGGTCATCTAGTCCAGCCCTCTGGCTTCACTAACAGCTTCAGATTGATCGTTGCCTCTTGGTTTTTTTCTTTTTCCTCAATCTGCTGCCAAACCCAGACATCGAGAATGTGAATTTAGACGACTACAATATCCACGTCATCGCCAGCGTGTTCAAGCAGTGGCTCCGAGATCTGCCCAACCCTCTCATGACCTTCGAGCTCTACGAGGAGTTTCTGCGGGCGATGGGTAAGGAGCCTCCTTTGCTATCCTGTTCCCTTGGCAGAGGGAAACGGTGGCCGCTTTTAGCGCCAAACTTTTTCTTCTACTCTTTGTGGCCAAACCAGCTGGTTTTACCAAGTTGTATTTACTTGATTTCAAAGTCTGAGTTTTTGTTTGTAAGGGTTTGGGGTTTTTTTACACAAAGCCATGGGCAGTTCAGTCTTGCCTTTGGTGGCAGATTTCAGCCCAAACCATTAGCCAGAAGATCCATCTTTTAAGTAGTAAAGTAAGTAAGTGTTAAGAAGGTATCGTTTTAAATAGGAGGAAGCAGTAAAAGCTGCCCCTAAACACTGGTGCTTTCTTCGCAGGCCTCCAGGAGAGGAAGGAGACAGTGCGGGGAGTGTATTCGGTCATAGACCAGCTCTCCCGCACCCATCTCAGCACCTTGGAGCGTCTCATCTTCCACCTGGTGAGGTACGTTGGGCCAGGGCAGCTTCAGGCATCCTTCATACCGAAATAGGTGAGACCGAAAGCAGGTGGGCAAGGGAGAGGGAAGAGCTTTCAGGTCCGTCATGTCTCCCAGGAGGCGGCCCCAGAGCTCTTTCTCCAAGTGATGCTTGTATTGGTGAGCAACCTCCACAGTGCTCTGGTCTCTCATGGTGCCTGTGGGTCCATGGTGCCTCCTGCCACTGTAGAGACAGGTTTTTTGGGTGGAAAACACTTGTCGTTTCCCTGCCTTGGGAACATCTGAGATATCTTCAGGTTTGGCTTTCTCCATCAAGCAGAGCAAACATGCTCTGCTTGATGGAGAAAGAAAGAAGCAGTGCACTTGCTAGCAGAGCAAGATTGCACTGTAGAAATGTCATCTCCTCTATTCCTGCGTGGCCATGTGGAAGAGGTGCAGTGGAGGTGCCTTCACCTCTGACTTGTTTCTTAATCCCTATTTTTTTTAGGATTGCCCTTCAAGAAGAGACCAATCGCATGTCAGCAAATGCCTTGGCCATCGTCTTTGCTCCCTGTATCCTCCGCTGCCCTGATACGACGGACCCGCTGCAGAGCGTTCAGGACATCAGTAAAACAACCACGTAAGAATGTGGTGCTGGATGATCCAGCTCCGTAACTATTGCCATGTCACCACGCACGTCTTGATAACCCTTAGTACGGTTAAATGGATCACAAGTAGAGAGCTTTAGCACGGAAATTATAAACAAATAAAATGCATCTTCATGAAGATATGTCATATTCTCTCAGTCCCCAAGAGGTTATTGAACGGGGATTTTTAAGCGATGAAGGATCCGTAGGAGTAGATCAGCTTGCGCTTCTGCCTGGCATGTCTCAGCAGAAAAAGGTGGAGTTTGTGCTGATGTGGTTTTATAGTTAATACCATTTATGGCAAGCAGATCTTAATTTGGTGGTTTTTATGTGAGGAGGTGAGCTTGTTTGGTCTGCGGCAACCTTAATGTCGCATATTTAGATTTCTTTAAGGTATTTGACATAATTGCAAAGGTTTTACTGAGAAAAAGTGAAGCACTTGCCCAAATTCAGTCTGACTTGTATTAAATAGATTTAAAAATTGATAATGGAGACAATTATACTAACGGAAACCATCCAGTGAAGGGCTGGGCTTCTGAAAGCGGTGGGTTTACCTCCAGTAAGTCTTAAAATTGTTGAAGACCGGGATGTGCTTGGAGACCCAGCTGGTAGAAGCACTCATCCTTCAACAGGACTTCTTTGTAGCTTCTCCCTTAGACTTTAACTATAGCGCATCCTCTAATTTTAATATGTAGAAAGGATTATTTTTTTTCCCCCGAATGCACTCCTGACATCATTCAACAGCTCAGCTAACCAAGCTCGCTGCAGCATGTGTGCAAGCGAGCTGGAAGCAACCCACCTTCCCCAGGTTTGTATTTCCTTGATCCCTCTTCCAAGGGGGGAAAATTTCTCCAGTGGCATCCTTGGAGATCTTTAATTTCTCTAGTCCAAGTTCCTTGATCCATCCATGGCCTGTTATCACTCTTTTTAAGGGAATTTCCACTACTCTGGTTTCCAGCTGGATCTTTCTCCTTCCGTGCCTTTCCATCAGGGCAGATCTTCAGGCGAGAGAGAGAGACAGCTCAGATCAAATCATTTCCTCCTCCCATTTTGTCTTCTTTTTGTTTTTTTCCCCCATTAGTTGCGTAGAATTAATCGTCATCGAGCAGATGAACAAATACAAGGCTCGTCTCAAGGACATCAACAGCTTGGAGTTTGCGGAGAACAAAGCCAAGAGCCGCCTTTCCTTGATCCGCAGATCAATGGTGAGATGCCAAAGCCATCTGTGTCCCCTCCTGTCCTCTCCTTGCCCCTGTAGCAACCCTGTCTTATCTTCTCCTGCTTATCCCAGCCTCCCAAACCCCTCGCAACCTCCTACACCATCTTCCCCAGGACAGGGACCCTCAGGCCCGTGGTGGCTCCTCGCCTTTGCAGGGAGTCCTCCCAAAGCATGAGGAGGTGGAAACATGGTCACTCCAGCTCAGATGCTCCTGATCAACGTTTCCACCTTCATTTGAGCTTGTTTGGTCCTGGGTTGAGTCAAGCCTTTCATTGACCGGCTCGACATTGCCCCATGGGAGACCTGGACCATTCTTTTTTGTGCTCAATCACATTATCTGAACCCAAAATGAGCTCCCCAAAGGCTCTCCCTGCTCCCGCACTGCCTTTCTGGGAGCCTCAAACCCATCTCATTGAGCTTCCATGCTTCCCGCGGGGCCGGCGGGCTGCAGATGCACGCTGCGCTTGGCTTGTTGGGCTGCGGGAGAGGGACGGACTCGGCCCAGCTCGGTCGTCCCAGGCTTGGGCTAAGGAGCCGAGTGGCCTCTCTGCTTTGGACCTGCCCACTGTGGTCCTCAGGGACACGTTGCTCCTGCTTTTTTGGTGATGAAATCCAAGCAGGGGCTGCCCAAGATTGTGGGGCTGGTGCCGCAGAGCTGCCCTGCTCATACCAGTTTAAAAAAAAAAAAAAAAAACCCAAACCATAAAAATGAACAGAAACGGGTTTTTTGGAAGGGCGACGGCATGTGCACTCTAACCTTCTGCTTTCCTTTTCATCTCCTCTCTAATCCAGAAACCCGTACTAATTGCAGTTAGATTTATGAGCATAACCCGCAGTTCAATCCCGGTATGTATTAACTGCAACGCGCCCTGCGCCAGCCGCCGCGTCCCTCCGTTGTGTGTCACTGCCGCTCATTCCAGCCCCGTCCCACCGGCCATTGTCCGTGACGTTGCCCATCCCGTCCCCAAGCGGGTGCTGCTCCTCAGGGACACCGTTTCTCCCGCAGGTCCCCCGGGCAGCAGGAATTTGGGAGGGCCGGCGCTCAGCCCTCCCTGCACGCAGCTCCTCAAAAAAACGCTTTCCACCCCTTTTCCCCTTCCTACTTTTTTTTTTTTCCTATTTTATTTTCTTTTTTCCATCCTGTGCTTCCCTCTTCTCTGCTTTGCTTGCCTCATCCCGTCCCTTCCCACCCCAATTTCTGCTTGCTCAGGGTGCATTTCAGCATCGAGTTGCTTTCACAGTGCTGCTGTGTCTCAAGATAGCAGATAAAACCCCTGGCTTGGATGCCTCGGAGACCACGAAGCGTCCAAAGGTCTCCTCCACCTTCTTGGAGGAGGAGCACCACCTTGAACGCAAGGTCAGGACACCCAGATTTGAATTAGGAGGAGTCCCCAACTCCATCCCAGCTTGAGTTTGCGTTCCCAGTGAGACCACGGCAGATGTGAAAAGCACCTGCAGGTTTTTGAGGATGCTCGTGGGGCTGTTTCACTTCCGACCCGGTTCAGCCCATGGTGCTTCTGCCCATCCTTCAGCATCTGTGAGGGTCAGGAGATGGAGAAGAGCAAACTTCGAGCTCTGCTCCCCTGATGCTTTTTTGCAAGCACACCATTTGCAGGGGCTTAAGTCCATGAGCCGGTGGGATCTTTGGGATCTCCGGGGTTTTGGCTAATAGGATTCAGGTAGCTGTGTTTCAGCTCAGGAGGCCCACGTGAGGTGTCGTCAGAGGAACACCAGGGGGTGGGAATGGCTTTGCTGATGAAGGAAGGTCTCTCGGATGTGACATTAAAAGAGGAAGGGGGTAAAATGGAGCAAATCTTGCTTTTAAAGGAAAAAAGGGAGGCTCCTTTACCCTGCAACCTCCGCTGGGCACGTGGGTTCTCGGGAAGACCCCGGGGATGCCCCGGCCCTCGGGGAGAAAAGCTGCGTTGCAATGAGCTCTTCTACCACAAGGAGATGCAGGTTCATCCTGGATGGTGGTTGTCAGGAGGAGGGCAGCAAGTGGTCAACTACTGAGGCTGGTTGACATCTAAGTCCTGGTTGGTTCCAGATCTTGAATTTACGAGATGAGATGTGTCTGGTTATGATAATGGTTAAGATAAAAGCTTTTTAATGTGCGTGGTGTCCCTCATCCCCAAAAATCCATCTTCTTTGTGTACTCTGTGGAGCAGATCCGTAGAGCTGATCCTCGAAGGGTAAAGCAGCTGCACGTATAATATTCCTCTATATGTACTACCCCTGTTTGAGTGCTTTTGCATCACGAGTTTTAATAATAAAAGAAAAATAGATGTTTCTTCAGAGCTTTTCAGCAGGGACCGCTGCATTAAATCTCCCTGTTTAACTGCGGGTGTAAAAATTAACATTTATTGTCTTATAATGGACCACTGGAGGTAGTCCTGATTTATGGATCTCATTTACCTGAGATCAGAGCATGGGCAATGGGATTAGGTGTGAGTTACCATTTGCCACAGGAGTTGGTGGAGACCCTTGTGATGTTCTGGAAATACCAAGGGTGGGCGAGAGAAGGATGCGACATGCAATCTAACAATAAAGCAGGATTCGGGTGCCCTGAGATCAAAGCCCTGGTGATGTTCCCACCCAGAGCCGACATGGCCACCTGGCAGGTCAAGCTTCCCATCGCACAGGCTGTGGGCTTTGCGGAAACCCATCCTGCCGCCAGCTGGGTTTGCTTTGAAGTCCAAGTTGCACTTGGTCCACCAGCTGGTAGATGGTCCATCAAACGCCATCCACACCGCCTCCATCCTCATCCCCTCCAATGTTTGAGTCCTCCTGTCCCAGCCTGGAGTGAGATTTTGGAGGGCCCTGGGTGCGACTGCTGCAGCGCACTGAGGACCGATGATTGTGACCGTCGTCTTTGCTCCTTGGGAGAGCAGTGAGGTTGGCACCTGAGATGTTTGCAAAATCACCTTGGCTGGTGATAGTGACACGTTGTCTCTCTTCAGGGCAAAGGACGTGTGCGACGTGGTGCCTACCCCAGCCCAACGTCTCCTGTTGCTGTGCGCTTACCCTCGGTGACAGATGTCCCCGAGGAGACCATGAGCAGTGAGGAAGCCATGGAGATGGAGGTGACGGAGCAGCAACAAGTGGCCATGCAGCAGGAGGAGAAGGTGCTGACCGAGCAGATTGAGAGCCTGCAGAAGGAAAAGTGAGTCTGGCCAAGGGTTCAAGTCACATCCCCTAGCTGTAGGTTACCTGTGGATGTTGCTTGACATCATATGGTTGATGTACTACTCACAGGGTGACCTAGAGGTCTCCATCCCTCCCTGATCTCTTGGTGTACATGCATCTCTTTCTTCTCCTCCCCACCTTTTTTGGTCCTGTTTGGTCAATGGGACTGGGTTGGTTTTGGCAGGGAGGAGCTGACGTTTGAGATGCTGACACTGGAGCCCCGTGCCTCTGATGACGAGACCCTCGAGTCTGAAGCCTCCATCGGCACCGCCGACAGCTCCGAAAATTTGAACTTTGACTCCGAAGGAGCCATCTCCGATCGTTCGGGTAAATCCAGGCGTTCTTGGGTTCATCATAGAGTAGGTTGGGTTGGAAGGGACCTTTAAAGATCATCTAGCCCAACCTCCCGGCAATGAGCGGGGACATCTTCAACTAGATCAGGTTGCTCAAGATTTTCTACAGCTCGGAGGGTTTATTTGGTTCTTCCTGCCCGCAGGAAATTTAAAGCCAGCAATTAAAATCACTGTAAAGAGGGGGGTTAAGGATTAAAGCACGTGGACCCGGGGAGGTGGGTGGTGGCACCCAGAGTTTGGTGGGATGAGCACTCCTCCAGTGCCACCACGTCACTCCAGTGAGATGCTGGGAACCTTGTCCTGGCTTCATGGCGTGTGTCCCCGGGGAGCGACGCCGAGATGCCATGTGGTTTTGGGGTGCTAATCCTCCGGTGGTCCTTCCTCCCCACGCAGAGAGAAGCGTAGCACTTACCTCCCTGCGCCCTGCCAAGGCGGAGGGGCCGAGCCGGCTGCGAAGGCACCCCAGGACACGGCCGGACACGGCGGACCCAGCCGACGCCTCCATCTCCTCCTCCTCCTCTTCCCAATCATCCACCTCCTGCTTGCCCCACCTGCCCCGAAAGCGCTTCCAGATGTACTCCAAATCGCCTTTCTACCGAGTGGGGGGGTCCGGCGAGCCCCCCGAAACCCGGGCGAGCCCCGAGGGCTTCGCGGGACCTCTCCGTTATCCCGAGGACCGGCCTCAGTTCACCACCCGCGGGACGTTCAACCCGGAGAAAGGCAAACAGAAACTGAAGAGCGTCAAAACATCCCCCCCAAAAACCAAAGAGCCCCCGGATGGGGGGACGGGAGGGGGACGCAAGAGAAACCCCGAAACCGACTGCGCCACCGCCCAACCCCTTGTCCTCCTGGGGAGCAACGAGTTCATGGTCTGAGATGCTCCACCCCGAGGACGTGTCACGCACCAGAGCGTCCTCCCCATTGGCAGCACCCCATGGCTTCCTCGTTAATGCCAGGAGGATGAATTCTTAATTAAATAGGGCCGGGGCGGGGGATGGGGGGGCGGTTTTAACGGTGGCCTTAATGGTGTTGGGGGGATTGAGACCTTCGGGAGGGGTTGGACTGGGGATGGAGGGGCACCGGCCGGCTCCTGCGCCCTTCCCCTCGGAGCATCCGGCCTCTGGGAGCGTCGCGCCGCCAAACCCTCCTCGTGCCGAATCGCCGTCGCCGGGGCGGTAGGAGAAAACCAAAAGCCTAAAAATCCCATGGGAGCATCCCGAGCCGGTGCCGGCTCCCTCCGCTCCAGCCAGCCAAGCCCTCCGCGCTTTAACCACCTCATCCACGCCAACGCCAAGCGCATGGAAAAGTGTTAAATCTGCCAAAAATCACCTTTTTTTTATTTTATTTTATTTTTTAACATGACCTAACCACCTTTCCTTTTTTTTTTTTTTTTTTTTTGGAGACCATCAGTATTAAAAAAATAATAATAATAATAATCAAGGACTACTTGAAGCTATATTTGTTTATATGCCGGTTACTGGAGTTTGTTGTAAATATATATATTTTTATTATTTTTTTTAATATTTTTCCCTGACAGGACCTTTTTTTTTTTTAATTATTATTTTAATTATTATTATTATTTTTGGCCGGGGAGGAGGGAAGCGATGGGCTGAGCCGTCCTGCCGGTGTCGCCGCCCGTGTCACCATCCGTCACTTGCTGCTACCGCATTGCTCTATATGTTGGGGTTTTCTTTACGAGAAATCCCTGGAGGTGTAATTAGCGTGATTTAAAAGCGGTGCCCATGACAGGACTAATTAGCAACGCTAGCTTTTAATCCCTCCCGTATCATCATCATTGTCGTCGTCGTCGTCACCATCGGTGGCACCCAGAGAAGCTCCGGGTACCGGAAAACCCCCTGGAAAGGCAAAAATAAGGAGCCCCGGGGCGCTAATTAAATTAATAAAGGCTGCATCCGTCCTTTCCGATGGGCTGGGCGTCGCGGGTTGAGGCTCGTCCTTTCCCTGAACGCCACCAAAAAGGGGGGAAAATACCGAAAAAATTGAGTCTTCCGGAGTATTTTGTGTTTCGCCGGGCATCCCCGCATCCCTGGGTGTAGCCGAGCCGCCCTCCGGTCCCCTCTCCCCCTGCCCGAACCACCGTTTCTTTCCAGGGACGGTTTATTTATTGGGGGGTTGTTTTGGTTTGTTTTAATATTCGGTTTTTTGGGTTTTTTTTAATTTTAATTTTCTTTTTTTCCAACGGGGAAGCGATAGATGCCACAGGGAGACCCGGAGCGCGGGAACAGCATCCGCCTCCGCGCTGCATCCCCGGCGCGGAGCGAGACCGAGTCAATCGTGTTCCCCCAGCCGGAGGGGAAAATGGGATTTCCTCACCCCCAAGGGAAATCCGGGGATTTGGGGAACGCCCCGGGATGCGCTGGGAAGGTGGGGGGTGGCCACGAAGGTGATAACTCCTGGGGACCCACCCCCCATCTCCGGGAGCTGGAGGGAGCGGAAGCAGCCCCAGCCCTGCACCAAAACCAGCCGGTTTAGAGCCTCTTTACCTAAAAACCCGGGAATTGGCCTCAAAGCAGCCCCGGGCTGCGGGCGAGGAGGTCCCCAGGGGCGGGTGGAAGGGCTCCATCCTCCGCCGCGATCTTCTTCCCCTGCGGTGGGACGGGGCATCTGCCTTAGGCTGCGCCTCCCAATATATATATATGTATATTTCTTTTGTGTTTTATATATATATTTCTCTTATATATATGTGTATTTAAAATATATATATATATGAAGAAAATATATGTATAAGAATATATTCTATATAGAGAGAAAAGTGTATGAAAGAATATATATTCTATATATAAAGAAAATGTAGATAATATATATAAAGAATATGTTTCTTTATAGAATTTCTTTTATACATATAAAGAAATGTGTAGAAAAGAAAATAAAGAAATATATAAAAAATACATATACTATATAATAAAGAATACATATACTATATATAAATACATAATAAATATGTAAAACAGTAAATATATATACCATATACACTGTATATAGTAACTATATACACTGTATATATTCTTTATATATAGTATATATATTCTTCATATATTTTTATATATTTCTACATGTAAAGAAATGTATTCTTTATGTATATTATGTATTTCTCTTATATGTTTCTACGTTTCTTTATATATATAAAAATATATATGAAGAAATATATACCCTTTAGAGAGAGAATATATATAGAATATATATACAAAATATATTTCTTTATATATATATAAAATATATGTGAAGAAATATGTGTTCTCTATGGAAAGCGTGAATATATAGAATATATAGAGAAAATATATTTCTTTATATATATATTATACATATCTATATAAAGAAAAAATGTAGAAAAAAAGTATATATACATATATATAGATAGATAGAAAAAAATCCCGGCAGGAGCGAAGGTGGCAGTCAGCGCTGCCCCACCCCGGGAATTGGGGGGAAAATGGGGTTTTCCGGGGGCTCTGGCGCATCCCTGGCAGGTCCTTCCCGGCGCTCCCTCCAGCACAGGGCCGGATCTGGGGGGGGGGGGGGGGGGGAGGGGGAGGGCAACAAATTGGGTTTTCCGGAGCGGCGTTGAATGTACTTACTACTGGAAAGGAGAGGGGCTGCGTGCTGTTTATTATTATTATTATTATTATTATTATTATTATTTTTAATGGAAATTTTTTTAAGTAATTTATAAGTCTGCTGCGTGTAAATTAAGAACAAAGTCTGTATTGTAAGAGGATATATTATCCTGTGTCAGCCGCGCTAGAAATTGTTTAAAAAAGGAACAAAACAAAACAAAAAAAAAAAAGAGAAATAAAAGTGTAATTCTATAAAGGCAAAGAATTTCGGGGGGAGGGGGAGCGATGCTGCCGCTTGTCAAACCCCCAAATTAGTCGGGGGGGTGGGGGGGGAGGGGGTTGGGGTTTTGGGGGTATCTTTTCCTTCTGCCATCAGACCATGGTGTGTATAAAGTGCAATTTGTGGATTCTTCCTCAGATCCTCCCGGTGGCTGTACAAAGCGGCTTGGCAACCCCCTGACCCCGCGCTAATTAAAGAGCTGTAACGAGGAGCGCCTGGCGCTGGGTGCTGTGTTTGATGCTGGGGGGGGGGGGACACGCACAACGGTGGCTCCGCGGGGGGCTGGGGCTGCTCTCCCGGCTCACTCCTTTCGGGTCATTTAATTCGGATTATTTCCATTCCGATTATTTTCAATTTATTTATATTTAGATCAGTTTGATTCAAATTATTTAATTTCTAATCAGTTTGTTTGTATTTGGCTTATTTATATTCAGATAATTTGTTTTCCGTTTTTTTGCACTCAGGTTATTTCAGATTATTCCTATTTCAGATTATTCCTATTTATTTCAGATTATTCCTATTTCAGATTATTCCTATTTCAGATAATTTATTTTCAATTAATTTATATTCAGATTATTTCTTTTCATTTTATTCATATTCACGTTATTCTTCTTCATCGTGTTTATATTCTGGTTATTTAATTCAGATTATGTCGATGCCTCTTATTTATATTTATCTTAGTTATACTCAGATAATTTATTTTCAGGGTTTTTTTTATATTCAGATTATTTATACTCAGCTGGTGCCCCCCCACCCCCACCCCACTGCCACCCCCATCCGAGGACGGGGACCCCGAGTCAGTGGCGCGGGGAGGCCGTCTGCAAAAGCCCTCTTTATTTGGAGTATAAAATAGGGGGAGGGGGACAGAGCAGGACCCCCCCAGGGACACGGAGATGAGGGTCCGTCACCACGTGTCCCCTGGGATCACGGAGCTGAAGTGGCGGTGGGGAGGGGACCCCGCACCCCATGAGTGAGGGGCAGTGATTATGGCTGGGGGGGGACATCGGGCCCCCGGTTGGCATCATCCACCCGCCAATGTCACCCCTGGGACAGTGTCACCCCAGGGCTGATACCACCACCTGGCTGGCGTCAACCCTCACCAGTGTCACCCCTGGGCTGGCATCAACCCCTAGGCTGCCGTCACCGCCAACCAGTGTCACCCTTGCTCTTGTGTCATAGCCTGGGCTGGCATCACCCCCAGGCTGGCATCACCCCACAATGTCACCCTTGATCTTGTGTCATACATACCCTGGGCTGGCATCACCCCATGTCCAGTGTCACTCCAAGGTTGGCATCACCCCTGGGCTGCCATCCCCTCGGTCTGGTGTCATGGCCCAGGCTGGCATCACTCCCGGGCCACTGTCACCCCCAGTCTGGTGTCACCCCTAGGTGGCAGTGGGTGCCCATGGGTGCTGATGCCACAGCAAGGGCACCTTTCCTGGGTCCATGGGTCTCCACTATTTGCGACAGCGGCACCCCGATGAGGTGCTCTCAGTGCCTCTGGCACCTGCTCAGGGACACCCCTCTGCCACCAGCTCTCCCCAGTGAAGCTGGTCCCACGTCCCAGCTGCCAGCAGCATCCCAGGGTCATCCTGGCCACCACCCTGGAGATGGGTCCACCAGCATCATCACACCCCGCAGCATCCCGGGGTGAGGAGACCCAGGGTGGGGGTGACAGGGTGCCAACGCAGGGTGACAAACAAGCTGGGTGACACTGGGGTTTGGGGAGGTCAGTTCTTGAACATGTCACACAGCAGCTTCTCCATAGGGGTGTTGCCGATGGTCCGGCGGAAGAAGAGCAGCTCCACACGCTCGGAGGAGATGAAGCGCAGCGCGGGGAGGAGCAGCAGCAGCTTCCCGAACCTGGGGGACAGAGCGGTGGCCATGGGTGGGTGTCCCCCACCCCTGGTGTCACCCGTGGGGACGTGGGGCTGGCGGTACCTGACGGGTTGCCCGGGGTAGTGAGAACGGTTGTGCTGGCCCAGCATCACCTGCGACTGGTCCTGCAGGTTCTCCACCTGCTCAGGGTCCTTCAGGCCACGGGTCTCTGCAGGGACAGGGGGGTGACATGGTGGGGTGGGAACACGGGGACAGGCAGCAGTGGGCACTGGTGAGTCCCCTCACCTGGTTTGAAGAGCACCACGGCCTTCATGCAGGCGAATTCGGTGGGGTCGACGGCCAACGCCTTGAAGCGACCGAGGGTCTCCTGCAGTGCCCGGATGTCCAGGGCGGCCGGCAGCAGCTTGCCAGGGGCCGGCTCGGGGACGGCCAGCAGCGGGCAGCTCTCCAGGGGCATGGACCACTGGATGGCACAGAGCAGGAACAGCTCGCTCCACGCTTCCTCCAGCAGGATCACCTGGGGCAAGGGGGGAAGCCCCAAAATCCCCCGTCACCCTCCAAGCCTCCAGCACCTGAAGCCACCACAGTTGGTGGGGCTGAAGAGCATCTTCAGGGGGGGACCCCAAGACCCTGCGGTGAATGTTGGGGGGGGTCCTCCAGCCATCCCCATCCCACTGGTTACCTACAATTTTTGGGGTCCCCATTGCCCCATGGGGGTCCCCAACCCCACCTGGTCACGGAAGGGCAGGTTGGAGAAGACAGGCAGGTTTTTGGCCCATTTCACGGCCATGAAGAGGAGACGTGCTGAGGTCTCATAGACGTTTTCGGGGCTGGCCACTGGGTACGGTGCCACCTGGTACTCGCCGGTCGCCCGCTCTGGCTCACTGCCCGTCACGTCCACCGTCTCGTCCGCTGTGGGGACAGAAGAGGACGCTGGTGGTCACCACACCATAGGGACAACTCCCACCCGTCCCCACCCCACCAGCAGCCACCCACCATCCTCGGGCTCCAGCTTGGCGCAGGTCTCGGCCGTCATCAGGCTGGCCATGAAGCGATGGTTGGTGGGCGGCGTGGGCGCTCGGGGACCCGGGGTCACAGTGACGGTGGCACCGGGACCGCGGGGAGCCGGGCAGGGCGTGGGGGGGACCTCACGAGTGGTGGCCACGTGCTCGGGGGGCAGCTCGGCGTCCAGCTCGATGCTGTCCAGCCGGACCTGGGCTGTGCTGCGGGGCTGCCGCTCATTCTGCACAGCTGCGAGGACAGAGGTGGCATCAACTCTGGCCACCCTGCTGTCACCCCCCCCACCCCACCCCACCCCCCATCATCTGTCACCGGGTGTCATCGCCCCCCACCCATCTCACCATCCTTGTTCATGCCGGCTTGCAGGCACTTCTTGAGCCGGCAGGCCTGGCACTGGTTGCGGTGCGCTTTGTCCACCGGGCACAGCCCCGTCCCCGCCTGGCACCTATGGGGAGAGGTGGCACCTGGCTGCAGCCCCTGGGGTGGCCCCTGTCCCTCAGAGGTGTCCTGTCCCTCAGGGGTGTCCTGCCTCCATGGGGGCATGTCCTGGGGGTGCTTTGGCCCTCCTGGGTGTCTTGTCCCCTCCCTCCCCGTGCGTGTCCTCCACCCAACGGGTGCCCCACTCCAATGGGCACCCTGTCCCCAATGGGTTCCCTGTCCCCTCCATGAGTGAGAGGACAGCGAATACCCTGCCTTGATGGGTGTCCTGCCCCATGGGTGCCATGGACACCCCCCCACCAAGGTCCCTGCCCCATTGGGTGCCTGTCCCCTCATCCCTGCCCTGCTGGGTGCCTATCCCATATGTCCCTATCCCATTGGGTGCCTGTCCCTCTAGTCCCTGCCCCACCGAGTGTCCATCCTCAAGGTCCCTGTCCCACTGGGTGCCCACCTCCCTGGTCCCTGTCCCTTTGGCTGTCCATTCCCCTGGTCCCTGCCCCTCTGGGTGCCTGTCCTCCTGGTCCCTACCCCACTGGGCTTCTGTCCCCTGGTCCCTGCCCTATTGGGTGTCCATGCCCTGAGGTCCTTACCCTACTGGGTGTCCATCTCATGGGTCCCTACCCCACTGGTGCCTGTCCCCCTAGTCCCTGCCCCACCAGGTGTCCATCCCCCTGGTCCCTGCCCCTCTGAGTGTCCATCCCTGGGTTCCTGCCCCACTGGCTGCCCGTCCTCCTGGTCCCTTCCCCATGAGGACCCTCCACCCCCATCCCCACCTGTAGATGAGCTTCCTGCGGACACTGCGCTTGAAGAAGCCGCTGCAGCCGTTGCAGGCGTAGATGCCGTAGTGCTTCCCACTGCTGGTGTCCCCGCACACCTTGCACAGCAGCACGGGGCTCAGTGCCTTGCCGGGAGCCGGGCTCAGCCCTGTGGGAGTGGAGCCACCACATTCAGGGGGACTTAAGACACCCCAATGTCCCTTGTCCCGCCCACAAGTGCCCGTTGCCCCCCAGCATGCTGGTGATGAGATGTTTTCCACCTCCACTGGTCCAACCCAGGGACATGGATGGGGACACCTCAGAGACTCCAGGGTTCGGCATCCCAGCGCCTGGGATGCTGCAGGATGAGCTCTCATGGGACTTTCAGAAGGGGATGAAATGGTGTCCCTAGGGATGGGGACACCAAATGTCCCAGTGAGAGGATGCCGAACATCAGAGAAAAGGGCCACAACCAGGGACTGGAGGTGTCCTGGAGAAGGGCCACGGCTGGGGACACTGGGCATCCCAGCAAGGAGCCACGGGCATCCCAGAGAAGGGTCACAGCAGTGGATCACGGAGAACCTGGAGAAGGGCCAGGGGCAATGGGCATCCAGGGCAGGGTTGTGGCTGGGGACTGCAGGCATCCAGGAGAAGGGACCCTGGGGATCCTTGAGAAAAACCATGATAAGGACCATGGGCATCATGGAAAGGGTTGGGGTTGGGGACTGCAGGCATCCTGGCCCAGAGAAGGACCATGATATGGACCCCGAGCTTCTTGGAGAATGGAAATAGCTGAGGACCTCAGGCACCCTGGAGAAGGACCACAATGGAGTTCCTGGGCATCCTGGAGAAGGACCACGATGGGGGACCCCAGGCATCTTGGAGAAGGGCCGTCATGGGGACCCCAGCCATCCTGGAGAAGTCCGTCATGGGGACCCCAGGTATCTTGGAGATGGACCATGACGGGGACCCCCAACCATCTCAGAGAACGACCCCACCGGTGACCCTGGTCCCGCCGTTGTCGCACCCACTCAAGCAGAACACCACCACCTCTTACCCGTGGGGCTATCATCCAGTCCGGCGCTCACCACCGACCCCGCCGGCGACGCGGCCATCCCGTACCCGGCGTTCCTGACCTCTCCCTCTCCCCTTCCCTCCGGCTGCCACCTCGGCGGGTGCCGCCGGGCTCTGGCGAGGCGGTGGGTGCTCCGGCGGCTCTGTGGGCAGCGGGGCTCTCGCCGTGCTCTCTTCAAGGCAGCTTAGCGGCGGGCGCTGTGTAAGCAGCCGCCTCTTTGTCACCCTCTTAATCTTTAGTGTCTGCGCGGGGTGTGTGTGTGTGTGTGTGTTGGGGAGGGGGGGGGCTGTGGGGGGGGATCAATCAGCCACGCGATGAAGAATTAAAAAGGTGCTGAGCCCCAGCCCTGTAACCCTAAACCCTGCGACACCCAAGCCACCCCCGCTGCCGCGCTGCCACAGGCCACCCTGGGGGTGACACCTTGCCACCACGTGTGCCCCCCCCCCCCCAGCATTGCGAGGCTGAGATTGCGGCGGAGGTGGGAGATGGGGGCTCAGGGTAGGGACCCCCCATATGTGCGCCCCCCCCCCCGGCATTGGGACCCACCGTTTCCTATAAGCGCATAAGCCCTTGGCTAAGGCGGTTAGAGGGGAATAACGAAAAGTGGTAATTAAGGGGGGTAATTTCCCTGCCCCCAAGTGATTAATTACCAGCCCTGACGGCGAGGGGAGGGGCGATGCTTGGTGGGCATCTCCCCCCCACCCCCCTCCGTGCCTCAGTTTCCCCCGCCGGGGGGGGGGACACACACACGGGGGCGTTGGGCCGAGGCTGCTGACACGGCAGCGGGTGGGGGCCATGTGGCCCCCGGGGTTACGCAACCACCGCTAAACCCTCGCCGTGACAGGGCAGCACAATTTGGGATTTGAGGGCTTTAGCCGCTAAACCCCCACCCCCCTACCACCCCCTTTTGCCCAGCTCAGGGGGATGGTGGGTGGCCACCGTCACCCAGCCTGGGTTGTCCCCAGGGATGGGCCAGGATGCGGCCGGGGGGTCCCCAACCCCCTGTCCCTGGTCCCTCCCGAGGAGGGGCTCAGCCTGTGGCCCCGGTGGGTGTGTCCCGGGGTACAGGCGTTGGCAGCGGGTCCCTGCTGAGGGCTGGTGGCATTGACGGCAGTGGATGCGGGTGTTGGGGGTGGGGTGTCACCCCTCCGTCACCCCTGACTGCTGCGTGGCTCCATCCCCACCGCCTGCAGTGTGGCTCCGCCATCCTTCCTGCAGCCGCCTTCCGGCCTCCCTGCCTGCAGCATCGCTCCGAGCTCCCCTGCCTGCAGCATCACCCCATTCCCCCTGCCTGCAGCATCACTCCCTTCTTGCCTCCAGCATCTCATCACCATCCCGCCTGCCTGCTGCATGGCTCCATCATCCCTGCCCGCAGCATCACTCCGTGCTCCCCTGCCCGCAGCATCGCTCTGTCCTTGCCTGCAGCATCTCACCACCATCCTGCCTGCCTGCAGCATGGCTCCATCACCCCTTGCCTGCAGCATGGCTCCATCCTGCCTGCAGCAAGGCTCCATCATCCTGCCTGCAACCGCCTTCCGTCCTCCCTGCCTGCAGCATCGCTCGCTCCAAGCTCCCCTGCCTGCAGCATCACCCCATTCCCCTGCCTGCGGCATGGCTCCATCATCCCTGCCTGCAACCGTCTTCCATCCTCCCTGCCTGCAGCATCACCCCATTCCCCTGCCTGCGGCATGGCTCCATCATCCCTGCCTGCAGCATGGCTCCATCATCCCTGCCTGCAACCGCCTTCCGTCCTCCCTGCCTGCAGCATCACCCCATTCCCCTGCCTGCAGCTTGGCTCCGTGTTTCCCTGCCTGCAGCATGGCTCCATCATCCCTTCCTGCAGCATCACGCCACCATCCTGCCCGCCTGCTGCATGGCTCCATCACCCCTTGCCCGCTGCATGGCTCCACCACCCCTGCCTGCAGCGCCCCTCCACCCCCCAGGACCCCCTCCAGTACCCCTCCCTGGGGTGCCCCATCCCACCCCGTAGCCCCCATCCTGCGGCGGCCCCCCGGCCCTGACCCAGATCTCTGACAGCCGCCATCTGCGGCAGCGGCCGCCCTCCTCCCGCGGCAGAATTATGACGCTGGGCTAATGCGGCGGGAGCAAGCTGTCACCTCGCCCTGCCCGTCCCCTGCCTGCGGTTCGGGTGCCTCCAGACCCTTCGGCAGAGCTTCGCCCATGGGTGAAACCACCCCCTGGTGCTCAATTCGGGGGTGCCGGCGGCATCCGCACCCCAGGGTGCTGGCCCACCCGTGGGTGACGCGGGGAGCCGGGTATCCAGTGCCAGGGGACGCCGGGCAGCGGCCAGCATGGCGATACACGCTGAGTCGGCTAATTTGCCCGTCCCCTCCTCGCCGTCGGGTAAAAGCCAGCTCCGGAGCGGGGATTTGGGAGGGGGATTAGCCAGGCCAACCATCTGCTGCCGGCCAATCATCGGCATGCCCAGGAAAGCCAATAATTACAAAAATATGGTTTCCCGCCCCGTTTCTCCGTTACGGCCGGCTGGGTGCTGTCCCCAAGGTGGGGTTCCCACAGAGCAACACCCCGTCCCCCTCCCAGGGCTGAGCGCCCAACCCAGGCACCCAGGGGGAGCAGGGGGTGGGGTGGGGTGGGGGGGCTGTACCCATCCCGATTTTGGGGAGCGCCCTGAGCAGGCCTGACGCCACAGACGAGGGGCTGCAGGCAGTGGGGTGGGGGTGAAGGAGCAAACATTAAAGCCCGCGGCGGGGTCGTGACTCGGCTCGGTGACAGACGCTGGGGCAGATGCCACAGGATTACCCAGCCTAAAACCTCAGGATCTGCTCCCCCCGCCCCCTTCCCCAGCAGGCAGAGAGCATTTAATTACTAATTTACTAATTACCCAAAGATGCTGCCAATGGGCTCAAAACCTATGGTCAGTAGCAGCCCCAAGGCTCCGGCTGCCCTAATCCCACCGGCCATGGGGAGCTGGCAGACGCGTACTGGCCAGGGGACCCAGAGAGACACCGCTCTCCTGGCAGCCTCGCTCCTGCTGGTGATGGCACGGGGTGGTGGGGAATGGGAGGGGACAGTGGAGACAAGGAGGGGATGGTGGGGACCAGGAGGAGACAATGGGGACCAAGGGGAGATTGTGGGGACAAGGAGGGGACAGAGGGGATAAGGAGCAGATGATGGGAACCACGGAGAGATGGTGGGCACTAAGAGGAGACAAGGATCAGGATGGGATGGTGGGTGGGGACCAGGAGGAGACAACGGGGATGAAGGGGAGATGACGGGGACCAGGAAGGGACAATGATCAGAAGGTGGTGATGGGGACCAGGAGGAGATGATGGGGACGGTAATGGAATTATTTGGAACTAGGAGGGGATGAAGGGGACAAAAGGGACATGGTGGGGACCAGGAGAGGACAACAAGGGTGAGGATGGGATGATGGGGACCAGGAGGAGGTGATGGGGACTGGGAGATGATGAGGAGGATCAGGAGGGGACAATGGGAACTTGGCTGTTTTGATGGTGACCAGGAGACAATGATGGATGGTGGAGAGCAGGAGGTCACAGCAGGGACCAGGAGGGGATGATGGCGACCAGGACAGGACAATAGAGACCACATGGGGACGATGGAGACCAGGAGGGTGTGATGGGGCTCAGGAGGATGCAGTGGGACGCAGTACAGGTGGATGGGGATTATGAGGGGATAGTGAGGACTGGGATGGGATGATGGGGACCAGAAAGGGACAATGGTGACAAAGAGGGCCCAAGAGAACATAGAGGAATGATGAGGACCAGGAGAAGATGATGGAGCCCAGGAGCAGCTAGTGACGACCAGGAGGGGATGGTAGAGACCTGGAGGGGACACTAGGGACAGAAGCAGGTGGTGAGAACCAGAGGGTACATCAGGAAGGGGCAATGGGGGCCCCGAGATGATGGTCGGGATCAGGAGAGGACAAGAGCAACCAGAAGAAGACAGGAAGGTTTGGAAGGGTACAAGATGGCTGTGGAACTTGAGGTGGCTGGGAAGGGTTAACGCGGCCGGCCAGCGCTGAGCCCTGTCCAGGCCAGGCTCAGGTTTCAGTTGTAATTAGCTCTTGTTTATTGGACTCTCCGTGATAAATGATGCTGTGGAGGTTGCCTGATGACAGAGGGTGACAGCTCCCACGTCACCCGCCCCAAGCTCTGCTAAAGCCTTCGCTGACCCCCTGGCACAAGGATTAAAATTTAATGTGGCTCTGGAGCTGACCCCAGGCATGCATTGCCACCAGGACACAGGGCTGGGGACAGGCTAGTGGCCATCCCTTGGGACACCTTCAAGGCAAGATGCGTTTTGGCACCAAGACATGTTCTGGCACCAGCCTGGTGGCCACTGGCTGTCTGCATCATGGCCATGGGGCTGGTTTGTGACTCCTTTGGTGTCACCCAAGGGGTTCATTGGTGAAATGTCACACCCGGTTGTGTTTGTCCCCCCTGGGACGGGCCCCACCGGATGGCTCAGTGCCACGGTGGGGCCGGTCGGTGTGGTCCGGGCACATTCCCGGGCCATGTGCGGGTGCCAAGAGCCACCACAGGCTATTCACCGGGGCAGGTTGAGGTCCTGCCCCGCAGCCACCTTCGGAGCAGCAGCTGCTTGGTGACCACGGTGGACAGAAGGGATCTTGGAGGCATCTCCAAGGCAGGGGAGCTGGGCACGGCACAAACGCCAGGGCTAGCACAGTCCCCGGGGCCACAGCTTGGGTTTTGGCAGGGTAACATGGCACCACAATCGTTTGGGGACAGAGAGGTTCCCGAGGTGGGGCTGGGCATGGGCTCATCTCCTCATCTCTCTGGACATCATGTTTTCTCCTTGCAGATGAACCTCCTCGCCCAGGTAATGGGACAGCTGGTGGGGAGGGCACCCGCGCCCGGGCGGTCCCACCCCTCTGCCGTGGCACCCGGCGCCTACGGAACGCGTGGCTGGGACCTGCCTGGTGCTAAGTCTGGTGGAGCGATGGGAGGGGGGTTGTGCTGGGAGGCTGCTGTGGGTTGGGGTGGGTGGTAGGAGGGGTGGGTAGTAGCAGGGGTGGGTGGCAGCTTGGGATGGGTGTCACCAGGGGTGAACGCTAGCAGGGGTGGGTGCTACCAGAGGTGGGTGGCAGCAGGGGATGGGTGGCAGCAGGGGACGGGCGCTGGGTCCCAGGTGCGCTCCGCCTCCTCTCCCCACAGGTGAACACCCTGGTGCAGACCCTGCGAGACCCGGAGAGGCGGTTCCTCCAGCCCTGGCGCTGGCTGGGATCCTGGGTGCGGCAGGTTTGGAGTGCTGGCATGGGGACCCCAGCCAGGGGCTTGGACAGGGTTGGGGTGGCAGCCGTCTGGGCAGGGGCTGCACCATGACACTTGGTGCCATTGGGTCACACCTACCCAGTGCCACCGGGGCTGACGTCGGGTGTTTGTCCCTTCAGGTGAGCAGCTCCAGGGAGGTAAGTGCTGGCGTCCCCTCTGAGCCCCACACCACCTGTCTCACCCCTGGCACAACAGGGCCAAATTTGGCACGTCCTGCCTTTTCCTCAGCACCCATGGGTGCTCAGCATCTAGAGGAGATGGCCCCTTCTCAGAGGGTTTCCTCATTCGTGGAGACCCAAGCTGTGCCCAAGCTACAGGGGGGATGGGGGTTGAGCCAGTGGGTCAGCAACGCTGTCAGTGTCCCCCAGGGCATCGGTGGCCCTGAATCATGGACGGGTCCCCAGGCAGTGGCCGGGGCAGCGAGCACGGCAGCATTCTTCCTCTGCGAGGGGCTGCTGGGCCAGCACTTCAATGTGGTCCCCAATGGGGTGGCCGAGCCCCAGCCCGGCGACCTCTTCCTCTTCCCGCTGGCCTCCGGGGGCCCCGGCTGGTGGGGCGCTCACGCCGGCATCTATTGCGGTGACGGGGAGATCATCCACCTGGAAGGTGAGCTCCAGGACGTGGTCATGGCATAGGGACATCCTCATGGAAGGGACAAGGAGTACAATGTCCCCTCCACTCTGCAGGCAGCTCAGGGACGTCCCCATCGGGGATTGTAGCCAAGCATGGCAAGAGCCACCTCCTGCGGACGCGGGGTCCAGCCAAGGTGCTGCGGATGAAGGGAGGGCTGGATGCGGCCGCCCTGCAGCAGCGCATCCAGGCAGCCATGGACCAAGTGGTGGAGTACGACGCCATCACCTGCAACTGCGTCCACTTCGCCCTTGCCCTGCTGGGCCTGGGCCAGCTCGCCGGCACCACAGTGGGTGCCACCACCATGGTGGGTGCCACCACCCCAGGGGACCCTGATGCTTGCCCCAGCTAAGTGTCAGCACAGCCCGTCTTCTCTCCCAGGTGTCCCCAGAGCTGCAGTGATGGAGGTGACCTGGGGGTGAGCAGGGCTGGAGCATCCTTCCCCAGGGGGACAGGGATCGCGCCGGTGGCTTTGGCATCCCTCTTGCATGGCAATAAACAATAGCACAGAGACCTTGTGTGAACTCTGATTTGTGCTGTTTTCACTTTTGCTTTCTTTTTCCCAGAAGCTCTCTTCCCCGAAGCCACCAGTCAGCGATGTCCCACGCCCGGTGCAGCCACCCCCTCCTGCCTCCTTCCGAGGCAGCGGTTGTTCTTTGCACCCTGTGGCCTCCTGGGACAAACAGATGCCTCTTTTCGTTGCCAGTGTTTGATTTTGAACATCAAAACAAATATTTGCTGGGGTGAAAACTGGTCAAATGGCTGGACCCGGTCTGGTTGGAGGATGGCCACCAGTGGTGTACCCCAGGGTATACTGGGTCCAGGCTGGGATTGGAGGAAGGTCTCTTGGAGGTGGGTGGGAGGTCGCTGCATGACACGCACTTTTGGAGACGTCCTGCAGCTCCTCTGACTCAAGAGCATTTCCAGGGTCTCCGGCATCACCTCCCTTCTTTCCCGAAGTTGACGTTTAAGGCGGAATTAGCAAACTGAACACAGCTTTAAGAAGCAGAAAAACCCATCTGGGGGTTTCCTGGACTTTTTACTGCTTTTTTTTTTTTTTTTTTTTATTGCTTTCAGCCTTTCTCCACCTCCGATATGCACAGGAAGGATATGCGTCAGAGGTTTCACCCCGGCGCCTGCTGACCCACCCATTCCCACTCCATTCCCTTCAGCCCTTGGTGAAGGTCCCAGCAGCCCGGCTCTGTCACCGGCTCGGTCCTGGAGAAAACAATGGGAAGTAGCAGCAGTAGCAAGGTAAGGATGCTCCCATCTCCACAGCGCTTCAACTGTGCCGCCATTGCACCGGGACAGGGGGGGAAATGATGAATAGAGCTTGGCCCAGGACGTCTCCAGCTCGAAGATCTTGGCAGGATGGGTGACTTTTGCCCAAGCCAAGCACTTACGCCTGGGAGGAGCCATCATGGTCGCAGCATCCCGCACACGAGCAGGACGGCACGAGCGCAACACTGACATCCTATTTCTGTTCCTCTCTCCTTGCAGATGTCGAGCAGCGAAGTAAGTAGGAGCTTGGTGAGACCTCCATCAGCAGCATGAGGGTGTTGGGGGGGGCGATGGGGCTGGTTCTGCCGCCTCCTCACCTTCTCTCCCCGGTGCAATTGGCAGAGGCAGCAGCAGGCGCTCATCTTTCTGCTGTTCAAGACTCTTCCTGGGTTTGAGGATGTCTTCTACAAAGTGTCAGAGAGCACGATGCAGAGCGGGGACATCTTGTTGTTCCCCATAGAAAACTGCTCTAGCGGATTCAGCTGGAGCTTCAAACACGCGGCCGTCTACTGCGAGGAGGGAGAGGTCATACACTTCCAGAGTAAGTGCTCAACCCCTGCTCCCGTTTGGGATATGGCAATAGCCAAAATGCAGCCAGCAGCTGGGCCAGGGTGATGGGTGGCTCTTGCTTTTCTAGACACGAATTCTAAGGGGAACAGAGGGCGGATCAGCAAGGAAGGCTATAATGCCATGAAAAAGGATAGGGGGAAATGCAAGATTTATCGGAAAAAAGGTGGGATCAACCTCGATGACTTCCGTAGTAAAGTCAGGGAGGCGATGAACAGTGAAGCCGAGTATCACTTGGGCAGAAACAACTGCATCCACTTCGCCCTCTTCCTCCTGGGCTTGCTGGACTTCTACATGCAACTGGTGAGCATGGAGCTGGGTCTCACGGATGCGGTGGGATGGCCCCTGCACCCACAGCCAACCCTGGTTTTGCGTGCTGACCCGATTCCCCCCGGGGCTGGCCCTCGGGTGGTGGGGACAGCGGTGGGGACAGCCAAGCCCCCTGCACATGAACAGCTTTCTCTTACAGGTAGAAGTCGAAAATGAAGGTGGCAGTGATAGGGCTGTGAGTATCCCCAGCGTCAGCCCTCCCCGGCAGGGCTGTGGGGTTGCTGGGAGGACCGTGGTGTCTCAATGAGGGCTGGGTCCCTGGGAGAACTGGGGTCCCCGGAACGGCTGGGTGCCCTGGAGGGCTCTGGGGTCCCCGGGAGGGCTGAGTTGCCGGTAGGGCTGGGGTCCCCCAAGAGGGATGGCTTCCCCTGGGACAACTGTGCAGCAGGGTTCCCAGGAGGGCTCTGGAGTCCCATGGAGAGCTGTGGGGTCTCCAAAGAAGACTGGTCTTTTCAGTAGGGTTGGGGTCTCTGGGAGGGCTTCAGGGTCCCCAGGAGGGCTGTGGGGTCTCCAAGGGTGCTGGGATCCCCAAACACAACTGGTGTCCTGAAGAGGACTGCAGGCTCCCCAGGGAGGTCTGGAACCCAAGCAGGGGTGGGATCCCTAGCAGGGCTGGGGGATCCCCGAGAGGGAAGGGGTCCCCAGAAAGGATGGGCTTCCCTGGGGGCTGGGTTCCTGGGAAGAATGCGGGGTCCTGAGGAGGGCTGGGTCCCTGGGAAGGCTGGAGTTCCCAAAATGTGCTGGGGTCCTCAAGAGGGCTGGGGTTTCTGGGAGAGCTGGAGTCCCCAAACAGGGCTGGCGTCCCTGGGAGCCCCGTGGGGTCCCCAAAGAGGGCTGGGATCTCCAAAGGGGATTGGGGTCCCCGGAAGGCCTACAGAGTTCCCAGGAGGGCCGGGCTCCAGCTGCCAGCGCTGGTGGGGGACCCATCTGCATGCTGAGGCAAAGGATGGGCAGAGGATGGGGGGCATCATCTTCTCCTTTTCCAGGCCACCTGCAGCCCACCCACCCTGGCATCGCAGAAGAGCAACAGCATAGTGTGAGGGGTGGCGACCACCATGTCCCCCTGAGGATGATGTCACTTCAACCCACAGAGAATCCTCAGCATTGCCCCATGCACCCCAATGCTTCAGCCCAGGGAAGGTTCTCTTTTTTTTTTTTTTTTTTCGGGGAGAAGCAGTTGCTTTCCGCTTGCTGGTGTTTAATTGCGGTGCAATAATTAGATGCTTTATTAAATGTTGCTACCTGAGATGTGCCCATTTTCTGTCGCTGCCTCACTCCTGCGTGATGGGGTGCAAAAGCTGCCTGCCAGGCCACCAGCTTCTTGGAGCTTGTTAGCTGAGAAGGATAATAATACCCAAAATATCTGCCAATAACAATTCTTACCGGTGAAGAATGATAATAACAACAACAGTAGCAACTATAATATCTACAACAAGAACAAAGAATAGAATAAAATAAAAAAATGTATCGTTTCTGTGTATGTCGTATGTCAGACATTGTACATCAGAATGTAATTGTGGTGGGTTGACCATGGTTGGCTGCCGGGTGCCCACCCAGCCGCTCTTCCTCAACCGCACAGGGGGATAAAAGTGCCATGAAAGGCTCGCGGGTCGAGATAAGGACAGAGAGATAACTCAGTGACTACTGTCATGGACAAAACAGACTTCACATGGAGGATAATGAGAAATAAGGAGAAATCCTAAAACACCTTTCCCCCACCCCTCCCTTCTCCCCAGGCTCAACTTCACTCTGATTGCTCCACCACCTCCCCGCCGCGCGGCGCATGGGGATGGGGAATGCAGGTTATGGTCAGTTCATCACATTGTCTCTGCCGCTTCTTCCTCCTCACTCTCTTCCCCTGCTCCAGCGTGGGGTCCCACCCACGGGAGACAGTCCTCCACCAACTCCTCCAACGTGGGTCCTTCCCAGGGGCTGCAGTTCTTCACAAATGGCTCCAGCGTGGTCTCCGATCCACGAGGTCACAGGTCCTACCAGAAGCCAGCTTTTTGGGATGGGCTTTATGGGGGTCTCTCCCAGGATCTTGGGGCTCCCCCATGGGTCCCACCAGTGGGTCCAGAGGAGGGCCATCACGATGATCCGAGGACTGGAGCAGCTCCGCTGGGAGGACAGGCTGAGAGAGTTGGGGCTGTTCAGCCTGGAGAAGAGAAGGGTCTGGGGGAAGCTTATAGCCCCCTCCACTATCTAAAGGGGCTCCAGGAGAGCTGGGGAGGAACTTTTTACAAGGGCATGGAGTGATAGGATGAGGGGGAATGGGTTTTACCCTGAAAGAGGGGAGATTTAGATGAGATATTAGGAAGAAATTTTTCATTCTGAGGGCGGTGAGCCCCTGGCACAGGTTGCCCAGAGAAGCTGTGGCTGCCCCATCCCTGGAGGTGTTCAAGGCCGGGTTGGATGGGGCTTGGAGCAACCTGGGCTGGGGGGAGGTGTCCCTACCCAGGGCAGGGGGGTGGGACTAGATGATCTTTAAGGTCCCTTCCAACCTAAATCTTTCTATGATTCTATGTCATGCAGGACAGCGTCAAATGCTTCACACAAGTCCAGGCAGATTATGTCAGTTGCACTTGCCTTATCCACCAACACTTTAATGCCACCGTAGAAGGTCACCAAATTTGTCAGGCACGATTTATCCTTAACGAAGCCATGTTGGCTGTCACCAATCACCTCCTTATTTTCCATATGCCTTAGCAGAGGTTCCAGGAGGATCTGCTCCATGATCTTGCACAGAGGTGAGACTGACCAGCTGGTAGTTCCCTGGGTCTTCCTTTTTTTCCTTTTTAAAAAATGGGGGTTATGTTTCACTTTTCCAGTCTGCGGGAACTTCACCAGACTGCCACAACTTCTCGAATATGCTGGACAGTGGCTTAGCAACGTCATCTGCCAGTTCCCTCAGGACCCGCAGATGAATCTCATGAGGTTCCAGGGGCTTGCGCACCTTCGGGTTCCTTAGATGGTCTCAAACCTGGTCTTCTCCTACAGTGGGTGGCTCTTCATTCCTCCAGTCATAGAATCATAGAATCGTTCTGGTTGGAAGAGACCATGTCGTGGTTTGGTCTAATCGGCCACTGAAATGAATGACAGATGCTCTCCCCCATCTGTCTCTGCAAGGAGAGGAGGGAGAGAGAGAAAGAGACTTATGAGTTTAGAAAAAAACTAAACAAGTTTAATGAACTATTAATAATAAGATAATGAACAGGAAATGATGAAATATATACAAAACCAGCTCTCAGGATGACGACCACGTCATTTCCCAGGCTCTGGGAAAGTCCCAGACTGGACTCAGCGACGGACGGGACATGGATTCCAGGTCTGGATTCAGGGACGCACTGGTCGGGATCAAAGGAAGACAGACAGACAAAGTCCTCCTCAGACGTGGCCACTGAAGAACGAGAGCAGTGACCCTTTGATCCCTCAGCTTTTATACTGAGCATGATGTAGATGGGTTGGAATACCCCGTCGGTCAGTTTTGGGTCACCCGTCCTGTCCTCTCCTCCCCACAGGTGGGACCTATTTATGCTTTTCCGCTTCTGACCCTCCAACGGGACACATAACAAAGTGAGCTGGCCTTGGGGGTTAGAGCAACAAGCGTAAGCAGGAGCCTCTCCACACACCATTCCTTGGCATCAACATGAGACCTTATCACCCTGGGAGCAAACAGTGTCTGCACAATACGCTGCTCATTTCAGAGTCCAGTTCGTTAGAAGAGGTTTAGCTGCGAAGTAAAATTACCGAACAGAAAATTGGTTCTGTTGTACTTCAAACCAGGACAGACCATCAAGTCCAACTGTTAACCCAGCACTGCCAAGTCCACCACTCAACCATGTCCCTCAGCACCACATCTACCCGTCGTTTAAATACCTCCCGGGATGGTGACCCCACCATGTCCCAGGGCAGCCTGTTCCAATGCTTGACCAGTCCCCGTCTTTGCCTCCTGTGACGTGGCTGGTGCGGCTAGAGCCCTCGCTGGCGAAGACTGAGGCAAAGAAGTCATTGAGCACCTCAGCCTTCTCCATATCCCGGCTGACCGGCTCTCCCATTTCCTTCCGGAGAGGGCCCACATTTTCCCTGGTCTTCCTTTTGTCACCGACATACCTATAGAAGTTTTCGTTGACACCCCTGGCCAGATTTAACTCTCTCAGGGCTTCAGCTTCCCTGACCTGCTCCCTGGCTGCTCGGGCAATATCTCTGTTCCTCCCAGGCTGCCTGCCCTTGTCTTCACCCTCCGTACGCTTCCTTTTTGAGCTTGAGTTTCTCCAGGAGCACCTTGTTCACCCACGCAAGGCTTCCTGGCATTTTTGCCCGATTTTCTCTTGGTCGGTACACGTTGCTGCTGAGCTTGGAGGAGGCGATCCTTGAGTATTAACCAGCTTCCTCGGGCCCCTCCACGACTTTTTCCCATGGGACTCTGCCAAGCGGATCCCTGAGGAGGCCAAAGTCGGCTCTCCTGAGGTCCAAGGCAGCAAGCTTGCTGGGCGCCCTCCTCACCGCCATAAGGACCTTGAACTCCACCATCTCATGGTCACTGCAGCCAAGACTGCCCTTGAGCATACGCTATATAATGTAGAACACAATGTAAAATGTAGAATGTACAACGTACAATATAGAATAGAATAGAATAGAATAGAATAGAATAGAATAGAATAGAATAGAACAGAATAGAATACAGAATACAGAATACAGAATACAGAATACAGAATACAGAATACAGAATACAGAATACAGAATAGAATAGAATATAAACCGCAACATAATATAATGTAGTATAACATACACGACCACATAATATATAGCATATAATATATAATATAGGATGTAGAATGGGGTATGGATTATCAATGCCATATAGTATAGTATGACTGAATATAGAATATATTAATGTAGAATAAATCGTAGAATTAATATAATTTGTATAGTATGTACCATATAATACATAGTATGTAATATATACTATATAATGTATTGTGTATCACATAATAATATTATATAAGTTAATGTGATATGATTTAATATAATGTAGCATAATGTAAATATGTATAATTATTTAACTTATTATGATATATGATAGACGAGCTATATGTAGTAGTAGCAGAGTTTGGGCCGTGTTTATGGAGTATATACCATATAGCCCATATATTATAATACTCTATAATCACATCCCACCCCCTGCTACTACTAACATCCCCAATTACGCCCGTTCTACCACTGACCGGCACCCAAACCTGTGCGGGGGGTGTGGGGGTGTGTGTTTGTGCAAGGCTGGGGATCCCCTTTGGGGGTGCAAAGCCCCCTCCTCCCTCCCAATGCTGCCCCCCCCGAACCGCGCATCCCTGGACCAGGGAGATGGGGGGGAGGGGCGGTGTGTCCCCCCCGAACCGCGCATCCCTGGACGTGGGGGTGTGGGGGGGCGGTGTCCCCCCCCCCCCAACAGCGCATCCCTGGAGCAGGGGGGGTGGCGGGGCGGTGTCCTGTCGTTGGTCCCCCCCCCTCCGCCCCCGCCCGGCGCTGACATCAGTCCCGGCGTCCCAACCGCCGCATCCCGCCCGCATCCCGCCGCCATGGCCGCCAGCCCGGCCTACGGGGAGGAGAAGGGGGGGTCCTCCAGCCTGGGGGAGCCCGAGTACGGCCACGACCCCGCCAGCGGCGGCATCTTCTCCTCCGACTACAAGAGGTGGGGACAACGCGGGGGTTGGGGGGACGGGGACAGGGGACAACGGCCGAGCAGGGGCAGGTGGCCGCCGCCGCGGGCCTCGGTCGCCATCCCCGGCGGGGACGTGGTACCCGATGGGGGGTGGTCACGGTCCCCGGGATGGGGATGGGGACGGGGATGAGGATGGGGATGGGGATGGGGACGAGGATGGGGACAGGGGACGCGCTCACGCCGCCTTCGCTGCAGGTTGCAAAGGCCCGGGAGGGTTTTGGGGAAAAACAGCGGGGTTTTGGCGCCGGGTGTGGTGGTGGGGATGCGCGGGGACCCCTCCCCCACTGGGTGCTGGGGGCACCCCGGGCACGGGGGGGGGGGGGGGGGGTGTCCCCTCCCGGGCTCCCGCGGCTCTCGTGGGGGGACCCTGGGTGATGCGACACCCCCCCCCCCCCCCCCCCGCCCCGAGGTCCCCAGCGGGGGTCTGAGAAATGTCACCCCTGTGTGGGACAGGCTGCCGGCGGGGGGGGACACACAGGGATGCAGAGGAAGGCATGGGGGGTGTCCCCGAAGCTGCGGGAACGGGGGGCTCCCTTTGTCCCCCCAGCCCGGGCAGTGTCCCCCACTCTGGATGTGTCCCCCCCACCCTGACCTGCTGGTTGTGTCCCCAGTCTGCCAGTGTCCCCCCTCCCTGACTTGCTGACGGTGTCCCCCATTCAGGCGGCGTCCCCCATCCCTGGACCCCTCCCTAATGTCACAGCAGTGTGCCCTGTCTGGCAGTGGCACAGCCCCCCCCCACCCCCCACCCCTGACATCATCCCACAGTCTGGCAGTGTCCCCCCAGCCCTGATGCACTGTCCCCCCAACTCTGGTAGTGTCCCCCAACCCTGAACCCCCCCAGCAGTGTACCCCAGTCTGGATACGTCCCCCCCAACCCCCAATCTGGCAGTGTCCCCCAAGCCTGGCAGTGTCCCCTGACCCCCACTGGCAGTGTCCCTCCAGCCCTGACCTGCCATCAGTGTCCCCAGTCTGGCCGCCATCTCTGACCCCTGGCAGTGCCCCCCAGTCTGGATGTGTCCCCCATCCGTGACCCGCTGGCAGTGTCCCCATTTCACAGTGTCCCCCGTTCCCAGATCCCCTGGATCTGACCCCCACTCTGGCGGTGTCCCCCCTCCCTGATGCCCCAGCAGTGTACCCCTGTCTGGCAGCATCACGCTCCATACCACTGGCAGTGTCCCCTTCTCTGGCAGTGTCCCCCCCATCCCTGACCCCCTGCCAGTGTCCCCATCACCCGCGTGCTGCCCTTCCCCAAAGCCCATCCCCTTGAGGCTACACCAGATCTGTCACCGTCCCCATGAGCCAGGCATGGCGCATGGGGCAGGAAAAATGTCCCCCATGTGCCATCCCACCACCCAGGTGGGTGGACACCTGTGGGTGGACACCTGTGGGTGTCCCATCCTGTCACCCCATCACCCAGGTGGGACACTCACAGGTGTCCCATTGTGCCACCCCACCACCCAGGTGGGTGATCATGATGTGGGGTCCCTGGCCAGGACTGAGCCAATCAAAGCACCCGGGGAAGGAGCTCCCTGCAACATCCCCAAGCCCCAGCTGCAGAACGGGTGTCACTTGGGACGTGACACCACGGGGTGGCTTCATCCATCGGGAAGGGCGTCGCGATTGCGGCTGCAACCCAACCCCAGCCCCAGCATCAGGTTTCAGCTGGCGGTGCAGGTAGTAAGAGCGGGGCCACAGCCTTGCCACCATCCTCGGGGCCACCACCCCGGGCCGAAGCCATGCTGTCCCTGCCACCGGTGCAGAAGCTGCTGCGGCAGCTACCGGTGGGGCCAGCTGGCCGGCCGAAAACACCAGCGGATGGTGACGCGGCCGAGGAGGTGATGAGCCCGGTGCTGGCCACCGAGGCTGGACAGCCCGCCTGCTACAGCGCCCTGCGAGCTGACGAGCTGCGGCCACTCGCTGGTCCTGAGCCTGCAGTGGCCACCGGCACCGGGCCACCACCGCGGTAAGACTCCTCCAAGGAGATCCCCCGGGACCCTCCGGTGACGGTGGCTCTGGCTGAGCATCGTTCCGTGGGTGCCACCCCCAGCTGCTGTGGCTGGACGCAGCCTTGCAGGTCTCCCCGGTTTGGTGGGGATGGATGTCCCTTAGAAAAGTGGACAGTGGTGACAGCCGGACTTATAAAAGGCTGGTGGCATTTTCCCAGCCCAGGGAAAGGACCGGGGACAGGCTCTGCATTGGGGTGCACTGGCACATCCATGCCACTGTGCCCATGAGGGGACAAGGGACACCAAGCCAAGCGGGGCTGGTGGCTGGGATGGAGCCAGCGCTGGGTGCCTGCTATTTGGGGACATCCTAGGGTGACAACCACAGCTGGGCTGAGACAGGGTCCTTCTCTCAGCGCCTGAGATGGGGACAGAGCTGTGTGCCAGCGCCACACCAGTCCCTCCAGCTCCTCTTTCACCTGGCTGTAACCCAATTCCTGTTCCCGTAAATATTGCATGGCAAAGGGTCAGGTTGCCAGCCTGATGGCAGGCTGGGAGCAAACAAAAAAAAGACTAAAAATGGCTAAAAATGGCTAAAAATGGAAAATGAGATATTTTTTCCCCCCCTGGTGCGGTGTAGGCACGATGACCTCAAGGAGATGCTCGATAGCAACAAGGATTCGCTCAAGCTGGAGGCCATGAAGAGGATCGTGGCGGTGGGTGTTCCTGCCACCGGTGGGAACCACTGCTGGTGCCGTGCTGTGCCGTGCCGTGCTGGCTGCCCGGTGTCACACCGCTCCTTTACCCCCTAGATGATCGCCCGGGGAAAAAATGCCTCTGACCTCTTTCCAGCCGTGGTGAAAAACGTCGCCTGCAAGAATATTGAGGTGAGGAAGGTCTTGGGTGGCCCTGGTGGCACCTGTGGGTGTCCCCAGGGTCTGGTGCCTCCCCTGCAGGAGGGTTTTGGGGATGGGCTGGGTTTTGGGGTGCTCTGAGGTGGCCCCACCATCTTCACCCCACAGGTGAAGAAGCTGGTGTACGTCTACCTGGTGCGCTACGCAGAGGAGCAGCAGGATCTGGCCCTGCTCTCCATCTCCACCTTCCAGCGAGGACTCAAGGTAGGCTGGTCTGGGGACCCAGGGGAGAGTCTGGGGGGGCAGCAAGTCGCCCCACGCCACACTGTGGCCCCCCACCATGTCCCCACAGGACCCCAACCAGCTGATCCGTGCCAGCGCCCTGCGGGTCCTCTCCAGCATCCGCGTGCCCATCATCGTGCCCATCATGATGTTGGCCATCAAGGAGGCCGCCTCAGACATGTCCCCATATGTGCGCAAGACGGCCGCCCATGCCATCCCCAAGCTGTACAGGTAATGGGGGGTCAGCTGCTAAATTTTGGGGGTACCAGTAAGGGGCCAGTGCTGGGGTCTCAGCTGCTTGGAGCAGGCAGGGATGGGGGGGAGTTTGGTCCGGCCACACCTGCCCTGCTCTTCCCTCGCAGCCTTGACTCAGACCAGAAGGACCAGCTCATCGAAGTGATCGAGAAGCTGCTGGCCGACAAGACCACGGTGAGTGGGGCGCCATGTCTCCCCGACCCTAAATCTGGGGATGTCACCGTCCCCGCTGACCTGGTATCTTCGTGGGGATGCAGATGTCCCCACCAAATTGGTGTCCTCATGGGGATGCAGCCATCCATGCAGTGGATGCTGCTGTCCCACCAAGCCAGCATCCTCATGGGGATGCCACCATCCCCACTGATCCAGCATCCTTGTGGGAATGCAGACATCCCCACCAAATCGGCATTCTTGCGGGGCTGCAGCCGTCCCTACAGAGCTGGCATCCTTGTGGAGATGCTGCTGTCCCCAACAAGCCAGGATCCTCGTGGGGATCCCCCCATCTCCACTGAGCTGATATCCTCATAGGGATGCCACCATCTCGACCAAGCCGACATCCCCACGAGGAGGCCACTGTCCCCAACAAACCAGCATCCTCACAGGGAAGCCACTGTCCCCACCAAGCTTTCAACCTTGTAGGGATACAGCCATCCCTGCCAAGCCAGATGCCACTGTGCCCACTGATCCAGCCAACCTCCAACAGCCATCCCTACTGAGCCTGCATCCTCATGGAGATGCCACCATCCCCAACAAACCGGCATCCTCACGGGGATGCCACCATCCTCATCAAGCTGGCATCATGATGGAGATGCCACCTCCCTGGTGAGTCACACCAGGCTTTCCCTCCCCAGCTGGTGGCTGGCAGTGTGGTGATGGCATTCGAGGAGGTCTGCCCAGAGCGCATTGACCTCATTCACAAGAACTACCGCAAGCTCTGCAACCTGCTCATCGATGTGGAGGAGTGGGGGCAGGTGGTCATCATCAACATGCTGACCCGCTACGCGCGCACCCAGTTCCTCAGCCCCAACCAGAACGTGAGTGCAGGAGCTTTGGGGTGCCCCAGGAGCCTCGGGGTGCCCCAGGAGCCTCGGGGTGCCATGGGAAACCTGGTTTGGGACAGGGAGGTGGGGTGAAGGAGGGTGCTGTTGGGGGGTCCAAGGCGTCCCACCTTACCACCAGGAGTCCTTGTTGGAGGAGAGCGCCGAGAAGGCTTTCTACGGCTCTGAGGAGGAGGACACCAAGGATGCCAAGGCAGAGGCAGCCTCTCTGGCCAAGCGTAAGCCCTACGTCATGGACCCCGACCACCGCTTGCTCCTGCGCAACACTAAGCCCCTGCTGCAGAGCCGCAACGCCGCGGTGAGCCGCCTTGCCCAAGCACTGTCCATCCCTCAAGGCCACTGGTGGTGTCCATCAGCCTGGGCTTGTGATGTCCCCGCTGGCCAAGGAGCCAGCAGTGTGCTTGAGGGACACTCAGGGCTGGCGTGTCACCCACTTCCTCTGGGTACTGCCAGGTGCGACACTGGGGGACACAGCCAGCCCCCAGGGTGTTCCTGTCCCCCCCAGGTGACATTTGGGTGTCTTCCCGCAGGTGGTGATGGCTGTGGCACAGCTCTACTTCCACCTGGCACCCAAGGCGGAGGTTGGCGTCATCGCCAAGGCGCTGGTGCGGCTCCTGCGGAGTCACAGGTCTGTGGCACCTGGGTTGCAGTGCTCCCTTACCCCACCCTCACTGTGGGACCCACGCGGAGCCCCAAGACCCTGAGAGAGCCCCTCAAAAACCCCATCCCTGCAGGGACATCAGGCTGGGGCAAATTGTCAAAAAAGAGGGCTTTTTGGCCTGGCCCAGCCGAACCATGGAGTGGTGGTGTCATGGTAGCACCAGCCTGGTGGTGGGTCCTGCCCTGTCTTCATGGGGATGTGCTGGGGGGCATTTGACCCTGTCGCACTGATGGTGGTCCCCTCTTTGTCCCCACAGCGAAGTACAGTATGTCGTGCTGCAAAACGTTGCCACCATGTCCATCAAACGGCGGGTGAGTCTTGGACTTAGTGTGGGAGGAGTTGGCTCTGTTGACTCTGGAGAGGAGTGAGGGCTGGCCAGTAGCTGATCACCAAGGCCAGCTGCCTGTGGGTGGCCTCGGTGAGGGGGGGACAAGGATGGCAGTAATGCAGCTTGCTCTGCACACAGGGAATGTTTGAGCCCTACCTGAAGAGCTTCTACATCCGCTCCACGGACCCCACGCAGATCAAGATCCTCAAGGTGAGCTGGAAATGCTTGACAGGACCCATCACTGGTGGCCTTAGGGCTTCATGGTGCTCTTCCCTGTGGTGCAGCTGTCCCCCATGTCCTGGACAGCAAGGAGGACAGCAAGGACCCAGTGCCCCAGCAGCATGTCCTTTGTGCTGCCCATCTCTCTCTCCTTCCCACAGCTGGAGGTCCTCACCAACCTGGCCAACGAGACCAACATCTCCACCATCCTGCGGGAGTTCCAGGTATGCCATGGCCATACTGAGGCCACCAGGGTGCCACCCTGGCACGGCTCTGGGTGCCAAAACACCACCATGGAGGGGACAGAGGAAAACCCTGCCAGGAAGAGTGGGCTGAGGCCATGTCAACCCCATGAGTGGCTCCAACGACCCCCAATGTGTGACCACCACATGGGGGGATGCCCAGCACTGGCACATGGGTGACATGTCGTGTGTTCCCCCCATAACTGTGCAGACCTACATCCGCAGCATGGACAAGGACTTTGTGGCAGCCACCATCCAAGCCATCGGGCGCTGTGCCACCAACATCGGGAAGGTACGGGACACCTGCCTCAATGGCCTGGTCCAGCTCCTGTCCAACCGGGATGGTGAGTGCACATGGTGGGGGTGAAACGGGGGCTCCATCGCTCTTGGGGCAGGATCCCACTGAGGCTGGGCTCTGCCCGCAGAGCTGGTGGTGGCCGAATCTGTGGTGGTCATCAAAAAGCTGCTGCAGATGCAGCCAGCCCAGCACAGTGAGATCATCAAGCACATGGCCAAGCTCACTGACAACATCCAGGTGGGTCAGGGCGTTGCGTGGCCCGCAGGACCGGGGGCGTACCAGCGGTGCCACGTACCCGGGGGCATTTTGCAGGTGCCGATGGCACGGGCCAGCATCTTGTGGCTCATTGGTGAGTACTGTGAGCATGTGCCCAAGATTGCGCCCGACGTGCTGCGCAAGATGGCCAAGTCCTTCACCAATGAGGAGGACATCGTCAAGCTGCAGGTGATCAACCTGGCGGCTAAGCTCTACCTGACCAACTCCAAGCAGGTACCAGGGATGCGGCCCCACAGCATGCCTCAGTTTCCCCATCGGGGAGGAAGAGGCTGGCCCTGAGTGTGTCCCCTGGCGCAGAGCAAGCTGCTGACCCAGTACGTCCTCAACTTGGCCAAGTATGACCAGAATTACGACATCCGCGACCGGGCTCGCTTCATCCGCCAGCTCATTGTGCCCACCGAGAAGAGTGGGGCCCTTAACAAGTACGCCAAGAAGCTCTTCCTGGCTCAAAAACCTGCTCCTATCTTGGAGTCCTCCTTCAAAGGTACCCACCCCTGGTCACAGGGCATGGGGACATGGAGACAGCTATCGCCACGGTGCTGCACACTTGTCCCCGAGCTGCTGCCACCTCTCACCCTGTTGTAGATCGGGACCATTTCCAGCTGGGCTCCCTGTCCCACCTCCTCAATGCCAAGGCTGTGGGCTACCAGGAGCTGCCTGACTGGCCAGATGAGGCCCCTGACCCCTCCGTGAGGAACGTGGAGGTGCGTGGAGCATCCTGGGGTGCTGGGGTACATGGGGGAGGCCATGGAGGTATTGGGAGAGCCCTAGAAGGTGCTCAGGTGCTGCTCAGCTGCCCCATGTCCCCTCTCTGGTGCCCACACACCTGTCTGGGGACAGGAGGGGCATGAGGACTGCTGTTTGGTGCCCCCACCCATGGGGGATGGCCCCACTGCATCAACCCTGTACCGGCAGGTTCCTGAGTGGACCAAGTGCACCAGCCGGGAGAAGAGGAAGGAGAAGGTGGAGAAACCTTTTTACTCTGACTCGGAGGGCGAGTCGGGGCCTACAGAGTCGGCAGACAGCGGTGAGGATCCAGTGGCACAGCATGACATGTGGAAAGTGCCACTGTGGTGGGGCATTGGGCAGGGGTCACTCTAGCAGGGACATCAGGCAGGTGCCACCACAGTGGGGCATGGGTCAGGAGCTACCATGATGGGGCATCAGGCAGGTGCCACAATGGTGGGGCATCAGGCAGGGGACATTGCAGTGGGGATATCCCATTGTGGTGGGGATGTGACAGGGGACACGGAGGGATGTGGCATGGGGATGCAGGGATGCAGTGGGGGGAAGTGGGGATGTGGTGGGGGGTTGTGGGATGTGGTGGGGGGTTGTGGGGACACAGTGGGATGCAGCGGGAAGATGTGGGGGTGCAGTGGAAGGATGCAGGGATGCAGCGGGATGCAGTGGGAGGATGTGGGGTTGCAGCAGGAGGATGCAGGGTTGCAGTGGGAGGATGCAGTGGGGATGCAGCAGCAGTTGTGGGGATGCAGCAGGAGGATGGGGATGGTGCAGTGGGATGCAGTGTGAGGATGCAGGGATGCGGTGGGATGCAGCAGGAAGCTGTGGGGACATGGGGGATGCGGCAGCAGCAGCAGCCGTGCCCCCTTGCAGAGCCCGAGTCTGTCAGTGAGGAGAGCGGCAGCAGCAGCAGCTCCAGCAGCTCCAGCTCTGACAGTGAGGAGGAGGAGGAGGAGGAAGAAGAGGAGGAGGAAGGCAGCGGCGAGCAGTCGGATGACAAGGAGGAGGAGGAGGAAAGAGGACGAAGAGAAAGGAGAAGGAAGGTTCCCGGAAGGCAGCGGGCAGGTACCCCCTGGGAAAGCAGTGTGCCCCCAGTCAAACCCCACTGCAGCCCC